>NC_092506.1:88825353-89450353 GCF_047511675.1 Marmota flaviventris
ACATATCATATTTCACACTTTGATTCAAGTGGGTTATGAACTCCCAATTTCACCCCGTATACAGATTGCAGCATCACATTGGTTACATATCCACTGTTTTACATATTGCTATACTAGTGTCTGTTGTATTCTGCTGCCTTTCCTATCCTCTACTATCCCCCATCCCCTCCCCTCCCATCTTCTCTCTCTACCCCATCTACTGTAATTCATTTCTCCCCCTTGTTTTTTTCCCCTTTCCCCTCACTTCCTCTTGTATGTAATTTTGTATAACCATGAGGATCTCCTTCCATTTCCATGCAATTTCCCTTCTCTTTCCTTTTCCCTCCCACCTCTCACCCCTGTTTAATGTTAATCTTCTTCTCATGCTCTTCCTCCCTACTCTGTTCTTAGTTACTCTCCTTATATCAAAGAAAACATTTGGCATTTGTTTTTTAGGGATTGGCTAGCTTCACTTAGCATAATCTGTTCTAATGCCTTCCATTTCCCTGCAAATTCTATGATTTTGTCATTTTTTAATGCAGAGTAATACTCCATTGTGTATAAATGCCATATTTTTTTTATCCATTCGTCTATTGAAGGGCATCTAGGTTGGTTCCACAGTCTTGCTATTGTGAATTGTGCTGCTATGAACATCGATGTAGCAGTGTCCCTGTAGCATGCTCTTTTTAGGTCTTTAGGGAATAGACCGAGAAGGGGAATAGCTGGGTCAAATGGTGGCTCCATTCCCAGCTTTCCAAGAAATCTCCATACTGCTTTCCAAATTGGCTGCACCAATTTGCAGTCCCACCAGCAATGTACAAGTGTACCCTTTTCCCCACATCCTCGCCAGCACTTGTTGTTGTTTGACTTCATAATGGCTGCCAATCTTACTGGAGTGAGATGGTATCTTAGGGTGGTTTGGATTTGCATTTCTCTGACTGCTAGAGATGGTGAAAATTTTTTCATGTACTTATTGATTGATTGTATGTCCTCCTCGGAGAAGTGTCTGTTCAGGTCCTTGGCCCATTTGTTGATTGGGTTATTCGTTTTCTTATTGTTTAATTTTTTGAGTTCTTTGTATACTCTGGATATTAGGGCTCTATCTGAAGTGTGAGGAGTAAAGATTTGTTCCCATGATGTAGGCTCCCTATTTATCTCTCTTATTGTTTCTTTTGCTGAGAAAAAACTTTTTAGTTTGAATAAGTCCCATTTGTTGATTCTAGTTATTAACTCTTGGGCTATGGGTGTCCTATTGAGGAATTTGGAGCCCGACCCCACAGTATGTAGATCATAGCCAACTTTTTCTTGTATCAGATGCCATGTCTCTGATTTGATATCAAGCTCCTCGATCCATTTTGAGTTAACTTTTGTGCATGGCGAGAGAAAGGGATTCAGTTTCATTTTGTTGCATATGGATTTTCAGTTTTCCCAGCACCATTTGTTGAAGATGCTATCCTTCCTCCATTTCATGCTTTTAGCCCCTTTATCAAATATAAGATAGTTGTAGTTTTGTGGATTGGTTTCTGTATCCTCTATTCTGTACCATTGGTCCACCCTCCTGTTTTGGTACCAGTACCATGCTGGTTTTGTTACTATTGCTCTGTAGTATAGTTTGAGGTCTGGTATCGCTATGCCGCCTGATTCACACTTCCTGCTTAGAGTTGTTTTTGCTATTCTGGGTCTTTTATTTTTCCATATGAATTTCATAATTGCTTTCTCTATTTCTACAAGAAATGCCGTTGGGATTTTGATTGGCATTGCATTAAACCTATAGAGAACTTTTGGTAATATCGCCATTTTGATGATGTTAGTTCTGCCTATCCATGAACAGGGTATATTTTTCCATCTTCTAAGATCTTCTTCTATTTCTCTCTTTAGGGTTCTGTAGTTTTCATTGTATAAGTCTTTCACCTCTTTTGTTAGGTTGATTCCCAAGTATTTTATTTTTTTTTTTTGAGAATATTGTGAATGGAGTGGTTGTCCTCATTTCCATTTCAGAGGATTTGTCGCTGATATACAGGAATGCCTTTGATTTATGCGTGTTGATTTTATATCCTGCCACTTTGCTGAATTCATTTATTAGCTCTAATAGTTTCTTTGTAGACCCTTTTGGGTCTGCTAGGTATAGAATCATGTCACCTGCAAATAGTGATAATTTAAGTTCTTCTTTTTCTATTTTTATGCCTTTAATTTCTTTCGTCTGTCTAATTGCTCTGGCCAGTGTTTCGAGAACTATGTTGAACAGAAGTGGTGAAAGAGGGCATCCCTGTCTTGTTCCAGATTTTAGAGGGAATGCCTTCAATATTTCTCCATTCAGAATGATGCTAGCCTGAGGCTTAGCACAGATTGCTTTTACAATATTGAGGTATGTTCCTGTTATCCCTAGTTTTTCTAGAGTTTTGAACATAAAGGGATGCTGTACTTTGTCGAATGCTTTTTCCGCATCTATCGAGATGATCATATGGTTCTTATCTTTAAGTCTATTGATGTGGTGAATAACATTTATTGATTTCCATATATTGAACCAGCCTTGCATCCCAGGGATGAATCCTACTTGATCATGGTGCACAATTTTTTTGATATGTTTTTGTATCCGATTTGCCAGTTTTATTGAGGATTTTTGTATCTAGGTTCATTAGAGATATTGGTCTGTAGTTTTCTTTCTTTGAAGTATCTTTGTCTGGCTTAGGAATCAGGGTGATGTTGGCCTCGTAGAATGAATTTGGAAGTTCTCCCTCTTTTTCTATTTCCTGAAATAGCTTGAAAAGTATTGGTATTAGTTCCTCTTTAAAGGTTTTGTAAAACTATGCTGTATACCCATCCGGTCCTGGGCTTTTCTTAGTTGGTAGTCTTTTGATGGTTTCTTCTATTTCCTTAATTGATATTGGTCTGTTTAGGTTGTCTATATCCTCCTGACTCAATCTGGGTAGATCATACGACTTAAGAAATTTTTCGATGCCTTCACTATCTTCTATTTTATTGGAGTATAAGGATTCAAAATAATTTTTGATTATCTTCTGTATTTCTGAAGTGTCTGTTGTGATATTGCCTTTTTCATCCCGTATGCTAGTAATTTGAGTTCTCTCTCTTCTTCTCTTCGTTAGCATGGCTAAGGGTCTGTCGATTTTATTTATTTTTTCAAAGAACCAACTTTTAGTTTTGTCAATTTTTTCAATTGTTTCTTTTGTTTCGATTTCATTAATTTCAGCTCTGATTTTAATTATTTCTTGCCTTCTACTTCTTCTGCTGTTGTTTTGCTCTTCTTTTTCTAGGATTTTGAGATGAAGTATGAGATCATTTATTTGTTGGTTTTTTCTTTTTTTAAGGAATGAACTTCAAGCAATGAATTTTCCTCATAGAACTGCTTTCAATGTGTCCCATAGATTCCGATATGTTGTGTCTGTGTTTTCATTTATCTCTAAGAATTTTTTAATTTCCTCCTTGATGTCTTCTATAACCCATTGATCATTCAGTAACCTATTGTTCATTCTCCAAGTGATGCATGATTTTCCCTTCCTTCTTTTATCATTGATTTTCAGTTTCATTCCATTATGATCAGATAAGATGCATGGTATTATCTCTACTCCTTTATATTGTCTAAGAGTTGCCCTGTGACATAATATATGATCTATTTTTGAGAAGGATCCATGTGCTGCTGAGAAAAAAAGTGTAACTGCTTGATGTTGGGTGGTATATTCTATATATGTCAATTAAGTCTAGGTTATTAATTGTGTTATTGAGTTCTATAGTTTCCTTATTCAACTTTTGTTTGGAAGATCTGTCCAGTGGTGAGAGAGGTGTGTTGAAGTCTCCCATGATTATGGTATGGTGGTCTATTAGACTCTTGAACTTGAGAAGATTTTGTTTGATGAACATAGCTGCACCATTGTTTGGGGCATATATATTTATGATTGTTATGTCTTGTTGGTGTATGGTTCCCTTGAGCAGTATGTAGTGTCCCTCTTTATCCCTTTTGATTAACTTTGGCTTGAAATCTATTTTATTTGATATGAGTATGGACACTCCTGCTTGTTTCCGAAGTCCATATGAGTGATATGATTTTTCCCAACCTTTCACCTTCAGTCTGTGTATGTCTTTTCCTATCAAATGCATCTCCTGTAGGCAGCATATTGTTGGATCTTATTTTGTGATCCATTCTACTAGCCTGTGTCTCTTAATTGGTGAGTTTAAGCCATTAACATTTAGGGTTATTATTGAGATATGGGTTGTTCTTCCAGCCATATTTGTTTATTTATGTTACTAAACATGATTTGTTTTCCTCTTTGATTATTTTTCCCCCCTTTACTGTACTACCTCCCACTGTTGGTTTTCACTGTTATTTTCCATTTCCTCTTCCTGTAATGTTTTGCCGAGGATGTTTTGAAGAGATGGTTTTCTAGCTGCAAATTCTTTTAACTTTTGTTTATCGTGGAAGGTTTTAATTTCATCTTCCATCCTGAAGCTTAATTTCGCTGGATACACGATTCTTGGTTGGAACCCATTTTCTTTCAGTGTTTGAAATATGTGATTCCAGGATCTTCTAGCTTTCACAGTCTGTGTTGAAAGATCAGCTGTTATCCTGATTGGTTTACCCCTAAATGTAATCTGCTTCCTTTCTCTTGTAGCTTTTAAAATTCTCTCCTTATTCTGTATGTTGGGCATCTTCATTATAATGTGTCTAGGTGTGGATCTCTTATGATTTTTGCACATTCGGCGTCTTGTAGGCTTCTAGGATTTGGGATTCTGTCTCATTCTTCAAGTCTGGGATGTTTTCTCATATTATTTCATTGAATAGATTGCTCATTCCTTTGGTTTGGACCTCTATACCTTCCTGTATCCCGATGACTCTTAAGTTTGGTCTCTTTATGTTATCCCATATTTCTTGGATGTTCTGCTCATGGTTTCTTAACAGTCTTGCTGAGCTGTCTATGTTCTTTTCAAGTTGAAATACTTTGTCTTCATTGTCTGATGTTCTATCTTCTAAGTGTTCTACTCTGCTGGTAGTATTCTCAATTGAGTTTTTAAGTTGGTTTATTGCTTCCTGCATTTCCAGGATTTCTGTTTGTTTGTTTTTTATAACCTCTATCTTCCTGTATAGTTGATCTTTTGCTTCTTGGATTTGTTTATGTAATTCATTGTTGAAGTGATCTTTCATTGTCTGATTTTGCTGTCTGATGTCTTCCTTGAGACTCCAGATCATCTGAAGCATGTATATCCTGAATTCTTTATCTGACATTCCATCTGCTGCAGATATTACCTCTTCTAACGTTGAGTTGACCTGCATTGCTTGTGGTCCTTTCTTTCCTTGTCTTTTCATACTGTTCACGTGTCTTTCTGCTTGGTGAAACTGTTGTGTTATTGAATTTTCCCCCTATATATTCATATTGCTCTTGTATAGTTGCAAAGTCTCCCTCACAGGCACGGGCGGCGGCTCTGCCCCTCCTCCAACTGGGGCAATGTGCCTACCACTCCAGCAGGCCACTGGGCCTGTCTGCCGGTCGGTAGCAGGTCCGCCTACCTTGAAGGAGTGGGTGGCGGCTCTGCCCCTCCGTGGGTTTCTGGGCCTGTGCTGCTGGTGGGTCGCAGGTCCGCCTACCTTGCAGGCGCGGCGGCTCTCAAGATAAACAAAATTGATAAATTTTCAGCCAAGCTGACCAAATGAAAGAGGGAAAAAAACGCAAATTATTAAAATTCAAGATGTAAAAGAAAATATCACCACAGACACTACTGAAATACAAAGGATTATCAGAAACTATTTTGAAATGTATACTCTAAAAAATCTTGAAGCAGTGGACAAATTCTTAGAGATATATGACCTATCCAAATTGAACCAGAAGGAAAAAAAAACAGATTAATCTCAAGAAATGAAATTGAAGCAGACATCAAAAGTCTTCCAACAAAGAAAAGCCCAGAACTAGATGGATTCTCAGCCAACATGTACTAGACCATTAAGGAAGAACTAATACCAGTCCTCCTCAAATTATTCTTTTAAATATAAAAAGAGGGAACTCTTCCAAACTCATACTATGAAGCCAGTAACACTCTAATACCAAGACTGGACACAGACACATGGAGGAAAGAAAACTTCAGACCAATATCCTTGATGAACATAGATGCAAAATTTATTAATAAAATACTGGCAAATGACATATGAAAATATATTAAAAAGATAATGTACCATCATCAGGGGTTCATCCCAGAGTTCAACATATGAAAATAAATATAATTCACCACATAAATAGACTTAACAATAAAAATCATATAATTATTTCATAGATACAGAAAAAGTGTTTGACAAAGTACAGCACCCATTCATATTTAAAACATTAGAAATACTAGGGATAGGAGAAATATACCACAACATGATAAAGGCTATATATGACAAACCCCTGGCCACATTATTCTGGATGGAGAAAAACTGAAATCATTTTCTCTAGAAACAGGAACAGGATAGGGATGCTCTCTTTTTCCACTTCTATTCAACATATTCCTTGAAACACTAGCCAGAGCAATTAGGCAAGAGATGGAAATTCAAGGGTTATGAATAGAATAATAATAATAATAATAATAATAATAATAATAATAATAATCACTATTTGCCAATGGCAGGATCCTATATTTATTTAGAAGACCCAAAACACTCCACCAGAAAACTTCTAGAACTCATAAATGAATTCAGCAAAGTAACAGGATACAAAATCAACACCTATACTCCAATAATTATGTTCCTATACTTCAATAATTAATCTGCTGGGAAAGCAATTAGGAAAACTATCCCATTCACAATACCTTCAAAAAAAGTATGTGGAAATCAATCTAACAAAAGAGGTGAGAGAATTCTACAAAGAAAACTACAGAACACTAAAGAAAGAAATTGAAAAAGACATTAGAGGGTGGGAAAAAATACTCTTGGGTAGGAAAAATTAATGTTGTCAAAATGGCCATACTACCAAAAGCCCCATACAGATTCAATGCAATTCCCATCAAAATTCCAATGATATTTTTCATAGAAATAGAAAAATCAGCCATGAAATTCATTTGTAAAAATAAGAGATTCAGAATAGCCCAAACAATCCTTATCAAGAAAAGCAATGCAGAAAGCATCACAATACCAGACTTTAAATTATACTACAGAGCTATAGAAACAAAAACAGCATGACATTGGCAGCAAAACAAGCACAAAAAACAATGAAATATAACACAGACAAACTCACATAAAAACAGTTATCTCATACTTGAAAAAAGTGCCAAAAACATACATTGGAGAAAAGAGAGCCTCTTTCACAATAGTACTGAGAAACTGGAAATCCATGTGTAGTAAAATGAAAGTTAAGCCCTATATCTCACCCTGCACAAAACTCAACTCAAAATGGATCAAATATCTAGAAATTAGACCAGAAACCCTATAACTGCTAGAAGAAAATAGAGGTCCACCACTCCAACATGTCACTCAGGAACTGACTTTCCTAACAATATTCTTAAAGCACAGGAACTAAAGTAAAAAATCGATAAATGGGATGGCATCAAATTAAAAAGCCTCTTCATAGCAAAGGAAACAGAGCATAATGAGAAAGCCTACAGAATGGGAGAAAATCTTTGCCACCTGCTCCTCAGGTGGCAAATACCCAGGATTAAAAAAAAACTTAATACCAAAAAATAATAATGATGATGATAATGACCCAATCAATAAGTGGGCAAAGGAACTAAACAGACTCTTCTCAGAAGAAGAAATGTGAGTGACCAACAAATACATGAAAAATGCTCAACATCTCTAGCAATTAGAGAAATGCAAATTAAAAGTACACTGAGATTTCATCTCACTCCAATCAGAACAGCAATTATCAAGAATACAAGTAACAAAAAATGTTGGCAAGGTTGTGGGGAAAAGTGTACACTCATACATTGTTTGTGGGACAGAAAATTGGTACAACCACTCTGGAAAGCAGTATGGAGATTCCTCAGAAAACTAGGAATGGAACCACTATTTGACCCACCTATCACACTTCTCTGTATCTATCCAAAGGACTTAAAATAATCATCCTACAGTAACGCAGTCACACCAATGTTTATAGCAGCACAATTCACAATAGCTAAGCTATGGAACCACTCTAGGTATCCTCAAACAGACAAATGAATTTTAAAAATGTGATATATATATATGATACATATGTGAGATATATATATATATATATATATATATATATATATATATATATATATATATATATATGTTTTATGTATATATTACTTAGTCATAAAAGATGACTTTATGATATTTGTCAGTAAATGAATGGATTTGGAGACTATCGTGCTAAGCAAAATAAGCCAATCCCCAAATGCCAAATATCAAATGTTTTCTCTGATATTTAGAAGCTAATCTACAATAAGAGCAAGGGGGAGGATAAAAAAAAAGAATAGAGGTTCAGTGAAGCAGATAAAGGGGAATAAATGGAAGGGAGGAAGGATGGGAAAAGGAAAGACAGTGGAATGAATCTGACATAACTTTCCTATGTACATATATGGATACATCACACTAAATCTCACCATCATGTATATCCACAAGAAATTAATTAAAAAGAATAACTATGGGTAAATGGCAGAAAGATCATTAGAGTAGCAGGAAGGGTGCAAAGGTGGAGGAAGGGAGGGACAGAAGGAAAGACTAGAATTGACATGGTAGAGTTGTAGGAAGGTGAAGACTGTTCTGAGAGAGTACTAGGGAAGGGAATTTTCGAACAGAATAGTTCTTCCTCATATATATATATATATATATATATATATATATATATATATATAGTCATATATATATATATATATAGTCATATATATATATATACATGTTATATATATATATATATAAAACATATAATTTTATATTATATATTGTATTAAATATACAATATATATTATATATTTATATAATCCTTGGAGTAATGAGATTGTAGGCACTCATATATTGGATTTACAGTTCTAAACTTAGAGTGATTGCACTAAAAAAGCACAAGCGCATGCACATACACATACACACACACACACACACACACACACACACCATGACACATCTGGGAAAAGTTAATCACAAGAAAGTAAACTCTGGGGATGTGGTTCAGTGGTTAAATGCTGCTGGGTTCAATCCCTGGTACAAAAAAAAAGAAAGAAAACCAAATATATATATATATATAATAAGTATAAAAGAAAGTAAATCCTATCACATACTAGTATGAACCAAAGTAAAACTTTAGAAAATGGAGAAAAGAAATATTTGATAGCATTATATTATAACAAAAAAAAAGTTAGATAGGAACTCATGTCATTTTGAGTCTCTCCAAAGAAAATATTTGGAAGCTCATCCTAAATTTTACTTCCTCTAATTAAGATCAAAGCCAAAGGAAATTTATGACCAACAAGAGAAAGACAAGAAATCCAGCATAAAAATGAGTAAGAGGTATGATTAGGATTTGATTCTCAGAACCACATAAAAATAAATAAAGGTATTGTGTCCAACTATAACTAAAAAATGAATATTAAAAAAAAACAATATACTCCTATCACAAGGCGGCCACCACCTAGCCAGGGTAATTCTTCCTGCTCAGGAGGGAATAAGACACCTTAGAAAATAGAGTCTGAAATAATTAGTGAAGAAATAACAGAGTCACAGGATCGGTTTTAAAAGCAGAGCACCTGATAGGATCTTCCAGTCCTGGTAGGAATTGGAACAGAACAATTAGAAATTTTATTTAAGGAGGGGGGGGGGGGTACATCAAAGGCATGGATAAGGTTTCAGGGGTGGAGTCTTGCTTCATGATGTCTTACAGTCAACAGGTTGATTGACATCTTTGCAGGCTACACCCATCTCTGAGAGGCTGTGTGGCTACAGCAGGTAACCCTGTCTCTGGTGTTGTATGGGACCTGGTAGAGCTGAATAGGACTCACATGTAACTGGGTGATCTTACCAGCAGGATTGCCACTGGAAGTTCCCAAATACCATATTTTCCTATTCAATGGGCTACCATGCCAATTTGGTCCACATATCATCCACGGATGGCTTTCAAAATTACTCCTTTACATTATAAAATTGAAATATATCTATATAGCAAAAGTGTGGATAGGGGTGTAGGAAAACTGGATCCCTCAAGACCTGGGAATGGAAGCATAAATTATAACAGCCATTTTTGAAAGAAATTGGAAGTATTTAGTTAAATTCATTACATATATACTGTATAACCTATAACTTGATCAATTCTAGTCCTCAACATTGGTGCAAGATAAACAGAAAACATACTCAGGGACTATCATTAGAATGGGTTGATGGAAGCAAACTGGGTTGATGGAAGCAAACTATCCAAGTTATCCATTATATACCAAAAGTATTTGAAGACCAAAATATTTTCAAGATAAAGAGTAGTAGTAGTAGTCCAAAGGATAAGATATTCCTTAAAAAAGCATGGATAGAGCTCCCAAATTAATATTGATTAAAATGGCAAAAAGCAAGATCTCAGGAGAGACAGGATTTGGACCACACTGTCATTAACTTAATTTTAAAATACACTTAATAATATTTATTTTTCATAGATATATATGAGTATAAAGGATTGTGTGGAAAGGGAATTGTAAAGTCTAACCTAAAACCTATCAGTGATGCCTCTGGAGTGGAATGGAAGAGGAGAATATTAAAACTGACATTATTTGAGAGAACCCAGGTGTGAGAATATTTAGCATACATAACATGTTAGGCTTGAATAAATATTATCTCTTGCTCCTTCAAAAAAATTTTTCTCATTGTTGACTTCAGCCCAAAATTATTAAATGAAAAATTCCAGAAATAAACAATTCATGAATTTTAAATTATGTACCTGAGTAGTGTGATGAAATCTTGCACTGTCCTGCTCTGTCACATCTGGAACATGAATCATCCATTGTCCAGTGATCCATGCTGTATACACTATCCACCCATTAGTCACTTAGTAACCAACTTGATTATCAGATCAGCTGTTAAGGTATCACAGTGCTCATGTTAAGTAACTCTCATTTTATTTAACAATGACCACAAAGTGTAAGAATATCATGATGATGATGATGATGATGATGATGATGATGATATGACTTGGCATATACTAGAAAGCTGGATGATAATTATTATAATTTTATTTTAGCATAATAATTTTCCTATTTTATTGTTATTCTCTTATTATGCTTAAATTATGAATTAAACTTCATCATATGAATAAATGTATAGAAAAAACATAGTATATATAGTATTTGGTACTATACAGAGTTTCATGCACTCATTGGGGGGTCTTGGAATGTATTCCCATGGGTTAAGGGGAACTATTCTACTGTGTAAAAAGTTTATGGTTCAATAAGCCCAGATCATCTTCTAGATTTTATAATTTAAAAGCGAGTCTCAATCTCCAGATCTTGTTGGAGAGCAGCAGAAATGCACTTTGAAATTTTGTTGATTTATGCATAATATCTTCCAAAATTGAGTGCATAAGGACCCAAAAAGTAGGCATAGAATTACAAGTGGTTTTCAAAATGTGGTCTCATACCCAGAGGCATGTTTCTACTAGGCATGCCTGAAAGAGCTAGGGAAGAGAGGGATTCCTAGAATATCACAAAACCATATTCTTTAGGAGCTAAATTTTTACCAAGTAACTTTTAGTCATGTTCTCAGTATCCTTGAGTAATGAGCCATATTTAGTTTTAAAAAAACCTCTAAGATTCATAGAGAATGTGAAAAGGGGAACCTTCAATGATATCTGTAATATTTTCTTTCTATAAAATATTTTCTATAGCCAGATGCAGTGGTACACACCTGCAATCCCAGTGACTTGGGAGGATGAGGAAAGAGGATCACAAGTTTAAGGCCAGCCTCAGCAACTTATCAAAGCTTTAAACAACTTAGCAAGATCCTGTCTTAAAATAAAAATAAAAAATAAAAAGGCCTGGGGATGTGACTCAATGGAAAATTTCCAGTACTAATATATATGCGACATAATACATATATGTGCTGCATAAAACAAGTTATTATATATAATAAATTATATGCCAATAAATGTAAAACAATAGTTCAAAACAAATATAACAAACATGTTCAATGCCTGGGACTGAAGAATATTAATTGCCTTCTATGACAGTGGATTTTGGATAAGGGACAGGGAAGAGAGGAGTCCCATGTCTCAGCAGTGCTGGTGGTTGGTGAGAACAGTCGGATAAAAAAGTCAAGATAACAGAGCCAGAGGCAGAGCCAGAAGCTACCTTCCAGAAATTATAACTAGAGGAAACTTGACCACAAGACCACTAGAGTCAGGCTTGCAAATAGGGAAGCAAGTAGAGTAAGAGATAAATAAATGAGATGACTCCACCAAGGCTTCACTTTACTGTGGTTCTTGTAAAACCAGTTGACCAAGTATAGTGCTTTAAGAAATGAAAACCAATACTAAAAATATGTGATTAAAGAATATGACACTTACTGAAGGCCTAGTATATGTTGGGCATTGCTATGTGCCATCAACCACCAAAAATGTAAATATAATGTAAACGAGTAATGTAATTACATCTTGGAGAAAAGGTACAACGATTTAAGGAAACAGCCTAGTTGGTATTTCAAGTCTCCTTCCATATTTCTCCTTCTTGGGTTAGTGCAGAGTAAGTGGAAGCTTCCTCCTAGGAAAGGAAAATGTTGGAGCATGTGTCTAATGTTCTGGTTTGGAGGAAGCTGCCCAAGGGACTATTTCTTTCTCACCTGCCTCAGAGCATTGACAGGACCTGGCAGCATCAATGCATAAAGGCCACTGAAAACAAATGATGGTTGGGCAGCTTACTGCTGCTTTAGAGAAACTAGTATAGCCGATAGTGCCACGATGGCTCAGTGTCACCTCTCATGGTGTGGAAAAAGAATGGCACATACAACGAATATTCTAATACTTCTGAGGACTGAGTAAGTGGCTCATTTCTGTCTTGCCTGACTCGCAGGCCTGATAGAACTTGGCATATACTAGAAAGCTGGAGGCATCTGAAACCTAAAAAGAGAGCTAGGCAGCTTGAGGCAGCTCCAGAGAACATTGGTATTAAAGATAGACACCAGAGGGAGCAAGAGATTTCATGCTTTTGAGAAAAGAAGTTGGAAAATTCCTCTAATTTAGAATATATATACACAAATCCAGAGATGATGCACCCACAGTAAGTTTCCCAGAATCTACAGTTGGACTGATTGGTGAAGATGTTTTCCTGTTCAAAGCCAGGCCAAAAAAGGATTGAAGAGATTGTTGTGTTTTTCTTATGTATGAATTCCAGGATAAAAGTTACAAAGCACACAAAGAAACAAATGATATGTGGGCTAATTAGAGAAACAAAATAAATCTCTAGAAGTTGAGTTTTTAAAAATAGTATACAAGAACTATCTGAAAAAAAACATTTTAAATAACCAGTATGAAGATGCTCATTAAGCTCAGGAAATTGAAACATTAACAAAATAAGAATATCAATAGAGTGTACCTTTTTACCTATATCCTTGCCAACACTTATTGTTGTTTGTATTCTTAATAGCTGCCATTCTGACTGGAATGATGAAATCTTAGAGTATTTTTTTGTTCCATGTCTCTAATCGCTAGAGATGTTGAACATTTTTTCATATATTTGTTGATTAATTGTATATCTTCTGAGAAGTGTCTGTTCAGTTCCTTGGTCCATTTAGAACTGGAAATGAAACCACCATTTGACCCATCTATCCCATTCCTCAGTCTATACCCAAAGGACTTAAAAGCAGCATACTACAGAGACACAACCACATCAATGTTTATAGCAGCACAATTCACAATAGCTAAACTGTGGAACCAACATAGATGCCCTTCAGTAGATGAATGGATAAAGAAAATATTGTATGTATACACAATGGAATATTATTCAGCATTAAAAGAGAATAAAATCATGGCATTTGCAGGTAAATGAATGGAGCTGGAGAATATAATGCTAAGTGAAATTAGCCAATCCCAAAAAAACAAATGCTGAATGATTTCTCTGATTTAAGGATGCTGATTCATAATATGCTGCAGGGGTGGGGGGCAGGGATGAGAGGATTAAATGAACTCTAGATAGGGCAAAGGGGAAAAGGGGAGGGAGGAAAAGAGAAAGACAGTGGAATGCAATGTTTATCATTACCCTAAGTACATGTATGAATACATGAAGGATGTGACTCCACTTTGTGTACAACCAGAGATATGAAAAATTGTGCTCTATATGTGAAATATGAATTGTAATGCATTCTGTTGTCATATATGACAAATTAAAATTTTAAAAAACTTTAAAAAAGAAATAAAATAAAAATAAGTACTTACAATTTTTAAAATAAATTGTGCTTGCTTTTCCAACCCCTCCCAAAAGAATATCAATAGAGATATAAAATATAAAAAAGAACCAAACAGAAATTCTAGAACTGAAAAATACAATAACTGAATTGAAAAATGCACACAAGGAATGCTTCTGTTCCTCCAATGTAGGTGTTCTCCAAAGATTATATGTTAAAACTCTAATTCCCAAGGTCATAGTATTAACAGGCAGTGCCTTTGGAGGATAATTAGATCACTAGGGCACAATGCTTATAATTGGGGTTAGTAGTGCCCTTATAAAAGAGAACTCAGAGAGCTGGTGCATCCTTTCTACCATGTGAGGGCATGGTGAGAAGGTGTCATCTACGAATCAAAGAGCAGGCTCTTACCAGACACCAAATCTGCCAGTACATTGATCTCAGACTTACCAACCTTCAGAACTGTGAGAAATAAATTTCTGTTATTTATAACCTGCCTAATTTAAGATATTTTGTCATATCAGCCTGAATGTACTAAGACAAACAGATTTAGAGTCATGCAAGATGAAAAAGATCTAGAGTTGTTCTATATAATAATGCACATAGAATTACTAATTCTATACATTACACTTGAAATTTTGTTAGGGAGATAGATGTTACATGTTTTTCAACACAGTGAAAAAGAAATCCCCCTCCTGTAGATGTTATGGTTAGATATTAGGTGACCCTCAAAAACTCATGTGTAAGGCAAAGAAAGAAAGTTTAGAGGTGAATTGATTGGATTGTGAGAGCCTTAACATAATCAGTGAATTAATTCCTGGTGAGGATTAATTGAGTGATACCTGTAGGCTGCTAGGATGTGGCTGAAGGAGGTGGGTCAATTAGGCCATGCCTTTTGGGTATATATGTGTTGACTTTTGGATATATATTTGTTGAGCTGAGCTTAGTCTCTCTCTGATTCCTAATCATCATGTGAGCTGCTTCTGTTCCCCATACACTTCTGCCATGATGTTTTTTGTGTCACCTCTAACCCCATGAGATAGAGCCAGCTGTCTATGGATTGAGACCTCCGAAATTGTGAGCCACCAAATAAACTTTCTCTCCTCCAATGTTCTTGTCAGGTCTTTTAATTGTAGCAAAAAAAAAAATGCTATCTTAAAAAGTTGGACAATATTGCCTTTAGAAATTCTAATTGTCACAGTGATTTATTTATTTATTTGTCTTTCCTTGTGGGATAGAATCTGTCTATTCTATTCAGAGGATTTGAAGCCCACCTTTCTGGTATGAAATACAGTCCAAATCCCAGCATTGAACTTTTATGTGATGTCCAAGCATTACTTCAACAATCTGGGCCATACTGTCTTCCAATAAAAGTGTTATACCAAAAAAAAAAAGAAAAACATAATTTGTTTTCACCAACTTGCAAAATTCTCCCATCCTTTTGCATCAATCTCTACTCTTAATCCTTGGAAACTATAGATCTACTTTCTAGAATGTCCTATAAATGAATTCTGCAATTTGTAACATTTGTTACACTTCATGTTTTGAAAATTTTTTACTTTGTTATACATATGCATGGTTTGTTTATTTTTATTGCTGAGCAACATTTCAATTTGTTTTGGATTTTCAAGAATTTTCTTGTGATCCAACTTATATTACTATGTCAAAGAGCTGTGATTCATGTCCCTTCTAGAAAGAAATTCAATAACTGAGTAACGGAAGCTATATTGAACCAAGAAGGTTTCAAGGGAAATAGATACCCAAAGTCACTCAGGCCTCTTTGCTGGATGACTCTGCACACTCTTCTGTCATGAGCTGTGGTGGACTGAGGAGGTTACACTTAGAAACCAAACTTCCTTTTCCCAAAGTAATGTCTGAAGTCATCGTTTAGTGAATTACAGCTCCTGTTCATTGGTGGAGGAGAGAATAAAAGCAAATTATAAACCTTTTATCCAATCCTACCAGAAAATTGAAATTATTATTAGGAACTTAAAACACTCATGCCATAGGGCATGGTAGCACGTGCCTATAATCCCAGCATCTTGGGAGCTTGTGACAGAAGGATCACAAGTTCGAGGCCAGCCTCAGCAACTTAGGGAGGCCGTAAGCAACTTAATGAGACCCTGTCTCAAAATGAAAAACAAAAGGGCTAAGGATGTAGCTCAGTAGTGAAGCACCCGTGGGTTAAAACCCCAGTATACAAAACAAAACAAAAACATACTCATGCCCATACCTACCCTGACTTTCACATTAGAATCTCCATGTTGCCACTAAAGTGTGAGCATTTTAAATGTAGACTGCTGGTGAGTGGTTCCAATGAAATACCAGTCAAGAAATTCAATATTTGAAGATCTCCTTTATTCTAACAACATGAATTCTCTTATGTAGAATAAAATAAGCTTCAGTTTTAAAAAAATTTGCATTTGTTCTTTTTAAATATAAATGGCAGTAGCATGTATTTTGACATCTTATATATACACGGGGCAAAACTTCCTGCTCTTATGGTTGTACATAATGTGGAGTTTCACTGACTGTGCATTCATATATGAACATAGGAAGGTAATGTCTGATTCATTCTTTTTATTCTCATGCCCCTTCCCTTCCCTTCATTCCCCTTTGTCTAATCCATAGTACTTCTTTTCTTCCCTAACCCCCCTTATTGTGAGTTAGCATCCACATATCAGACAGAACATTCAGCCTTTGGATTTGGGAGAATTGACTTATTTCACTTCATATGATAGTCTCCAGATTCATCCATTTGCTGACAAATGTCATAATTGCCTTCTTTTTATGGCTGAGTAATACTCCATTGTGTATATATACCACATATTCTTTATCCATTTATCTATTGAAGGGCACTCAGGTTGGTTCCATAGCTTAGCTATTGTGAATTGAGCTGTCACGCTTCATTTTAAAAAAATCCTTCTCCTTTTCATTTCCCAAGTTGAAACAGAGACTTTGAGACAGGTCATTTGTAGAGAAGCTTTTGACATTGCATCCACATTTTGTCAGACTGGCTTCAGGAAGATGGGAACCAAAATTCTAAAGGATTTTGGGAAACCCATTATCTAACTCCTATGCATCCACTGAGAGAGGAAGTTAGTAAGAAGTCAATGGTAGCCTCGAAGGAAAGACTGAGCACAGCACTTACATATGCTAGGCAAGTGCTCTACCTCTAGCTACATCCCCAGCCACTGATTTACTTTCAGGCATAGTCTAACATTCAGAGGTACAACATAATGTCAGAAATAATTGGGTCTATGTGACCAAACTGCTGGACTAAAAAATGGCCAGTTCAACTAGAATACAGTCTCTATAACTAACCTTCTGTATATATTATACCAAATAGTGACTAAAATTGCCCCAGACTATTGTGTAATAAAAAGTGGATTTGTGGTTTACATATACACTGAGTTTATTTTTTTCTACTGGACTGAGCATTGTAAAAGGAAATGAAACCATTCCCAGACACATGAGATATTGCTGAAACCATACTAAATTTACAGTAAAATAAGCTAACCACATCTTCCTAAATAATGTGGAAAAACCCTAAGTCATGCATTGAAGTTGAAAAGTTCTTATTTTCTCTTCCTGTTTTGCAGAACAGTCAAAATGATCTAATTTACATTCTCATACATTTTCTTAGCTGGTATATTTTATAAGGAAATAATTGCTTAAGTGACTTCTTTAAAAACTAGTACGTGAGTAGCATCCAGTGACCTGGATGGTAGTATGGGACAGGGGCAAGAGCATGTGCTACACCTGGAGCTTTGGATGCCTCCTCTGCTTACAGCCTCTTCAGAGCAATTGTCAAGCTATTTCCTTAGCAAAAGTAGCTGGGCTGATATGGTCAGGGTGACCTGTCCTTATAACCGCAAATGATTGAGAGCAATGCCTCACCTAAGACACTCATGGGCTGGCAAGTAATCTCTGGAGCATGGAAGTAAAAGCCCTGCCCAACAGAAAGGTGCCATACCAAATAGTGACCCGTCAACAAATCTTCTCTCAGAAGAGGTATGAATGGGAGCAGGTTGATAAGCCAGTAGAGGCAGAAACAGAATCAGTATAAGCACACCTTAAAAGTTGAGTCACTCCTTCTGTTTATAAATCCAAAAGAGAAAGAAAGAGGGAGTAGAGAGAAAAATCTGGATAAATCTGAATTTTGAAGGAATATTTGCTTTTTCATCATGGATGAATGGATATATATATATATATATATCTCATGCCATTTGTGACAATGTGGGTGAAGCTGGAGGACATTATGCTAAGTGGAATAAGCCAGACATAGGAATGTAGGTACTATATTATCTCACTTTTATGTGGAATTTTAAAATGTCAAACTCATGGAAGTACAGAGTGGAATGTTGATTGCTGGGGGTGGGAGGAGTATAGGAAATGAGGGCATATTGGTCAAAGGGTAAACAATTTCAGTTATATAAGAGGAGTGAGTTCTAGAGCCCTAATGCACATTTAACTACAGTTAACAATAACGAATTGCCTACTCGAAATGTGCTAAAGGTAGATCTTAAGTATTTTCACCACAAAATAAAAGAAAGAAGAGAGGGATGAAGGAAATGAGGAAGTAAGAGGAAGAAAATGGTAACTATGTGAGGTGATAGACATTTAACTAGTTTGTTTATGGTGATCATTTCCCATTCACTCCATGGGGTAGCTAATTGTCAAAAAATCTTATATGATATGGAATTGAAAACAAAGCCTTTACATTTCAGGTTTTGTTATGCCAGGCAAAGGGGCCGAGTTCAGAGGCCCTTCCTGTGCTGCTCAAAGGATAGCACTGGCCATGTGACTGCAGAGCTCCCACCTGTCTTCCTCACATCTACAGATGTCCTGGCCACAAACTCCAATATCGGGGTATCCCAGAGCTTTCTAGCTCATGGGAAGGGAGACAAATCACTCCACTTCTCTTCCACTCAGTTCGTTTGTGTATACACATGTGTGTCTATATATACAAGCTTCACACACACACACACACACACACACACCACACACACACACACAAACACACACACAAAACTTTCATTTTCTCTGCCTTACATTGAGCTAGTTTTGGTAGAGAATATAGTTTAAAAAAAAAAAAAGACAGGCAATTATAATGCAAACTCAGTCCTTATTGCCTCTAACCTAAACTTGGGGCTAGGGAAGAGTTCTGATATGAAGTGACCTTTAAAAAGAGATTTGAAGGTTGAAGAGGGAGTTAGCTGGAGTGGGAAGAATGGCATATAAAATGCCATAAAGAACAAAGGGTACTGAAGCCTAGGTAGAATTATGCCGCAGTCTGGCTGGGCACAATCAGGAGCCACTTGTCAAAAGAAACTAACTTTATTTTTAGAACCACACACGCCAAACAAAACAGCCTCTCAGGAAAAACCCTCAGAGCCCCAACTGCCACCACCGGCTTCCCACACGCCTCTCTCTCCAACACAAGCCTCTCTCCACCTCCCACAATCCTCCTGCTCTTGAGGCCGATTGGTTGGGTCACATGGGCGGAGCCAAAAAAGTCCCCCAATGAGCAGCTCCGTGGTCTGAAAGGGCAGGGAAACAGCCCAATGAGCATCACCGCAGAGGAGCCAATCAGCTAGATGTTGCTGGGGCCGCTGTGAGCCAATCATCAGCCGGCAGCTGGAAGTTTGCTGGCAGCTGGAAGTTTGCTGGGGCCCCTTCGGCTGTGGCTCTCAACATCTCCCCCTCTCTGTTTAAACAAAAAGCATGTGGCTTAGGGACCGTGCCTGCCTTAGGTTGTCCAATAGTACATATGGTCCTTACCCGTTAGGTTGGTACCATTGCAACTGGATCTTACCCGTCACTGACTACTGGTCCAGTATACAGCCACACCTGTGGAGAGGTCTTTGTACCAGCGGGGGGGTGAGGTTCTTTGCCTCACCTCTGTTGGCCCCCAAATTTTAGCTGGACGATCATGACAAGCAGAAGGGAGGAAGATACACCAAGCCAATTGACGGCTCCTTTTGGAAAAATTGTACCACCGATGACATCATCAGCAAAAATACCCCAACACTACCACAAGTCGCTGCACCAACAGATAGTTCACAATGCATACAGGTGAGTTCACAATGTGTCCAGGCAAGTTCTGCAAGTGGCTATTGCAGAAGCTGTAGATTGGTTTTATCTTTGACTTCACCAGCACTGGGATGAAGATAGGAATTCTGGCAATAATGGCTAAAGAAAAAATTATGTAACATTACAGAAGGCACTAAAAGAAAACAATTTTCTTAACAATTTACATTGTCTTTAAGAGAATTATTAAATATAATGAAAAGGAAAGGTGAAAGTAAACAAACAGATCTGTTAACCTCCTTTTTTGTTCACATATTAAAACAATCCTCAACAGTTGTTTACCCAATTTAAATTGAACCATTTAAATCACGTGAATATAAAAAAAATATATTTGGATCCATTTTTTCATGAGCACTCATCATATATGATATATGGACATACGTACATTCAAACATACAACACAAAACACAAGTGTGCACACATAATATAATACATACAACACATAACCTAATAGTAAAGGCCTTATAACTTTTTACAGGTGAAATCTCCATTGCAATGTTTAAAAACTCTATAGTCAAAAAATAGAACTGATCAACAAAACATTAACCTAGGTCTGTATGAGCTCAAAAAACAAAATAGAATGTGGGAAAGGGCAATAATAAAATTGATATTGAAAAAAGCATCCTGGTTCTATCGCAGATGTAAGGATAGCCAAACTGGAGTTTTGGATATCAGCTGTTATGGACTTGAGTCAAATCATCTTCTTTTTGGTCTGTAGAAATCGCTTTAGTTAATCTCTCTGGAATCCAAATCGGCTGCTGTTCTCCCTGTGGAAACACACAAACAGGCCCCCGATTCCAGACAATCACTGGGTCAGGACCTTGGTTAATCTCTCTGGAATCCAAATCGGCTGCTGTTCTCCCTGTGGAAACACACAAACAGACCCCCGACTCCAGACAATCACTGGGTCAGGACCTTACCATTGTCCTATTAGAATATCCTTCCAAAGTACCTTGGGCTTATGCACATTTTTTGGACACATATGCCTTTCCGCAGCACTAAGTCCTGATGAATCCAAATTTTAAAAATTTAGAGTAAAAAGAGTTATTTTAAGTTTATCTTTGGGGAATATATACCCCTTCCCAATTCCGTCTTTTTGCTTTAATAAGTACATTTTAATAGTTTGATGAGCTCTTTCAACTATGCCTTGTCCCTGTGGATTGTATGGGATTCCTGTTATATGAGTAATGCCAAATGATGAGCAAAATTGTTTAAAAGAGGTAGAAGTATAACCAGGGGCATTATCTGTTTTTAACTGTTTTGGAATGCCCACAGTGGCAAAATTTTGTAAGCAATGAGCTATATCATCTTTAGTTTTTTCTCTGGCATGAAGGGAGCCGATCAAAAATCCAGAAGAAGTATCAACTGTAACATGCAAATATTTTAATTTTCCAAATTCTGGCAAGTGTGTGACGTCCATCTGCCAAATATGGTTAGGTATCAATCCTCTAGGATTGATAATTGAGCTGCCAGAATTATGGAGAAAGACAGGGGTCCACATTCAAGGCTGGGTTGGGCTGGCAAGTGGTACATGGGGTCAGGCTGGGAAGGTATTTATAATCCACCCTGAAAAGTTTGTATCATATTCTGAAAGCAAACTGGAGCGATTGATAAGTTTTAAGCAAGGCAATTACATATTGTTTAATAAGGAAGAAGTTACCAGATCCTTCTCTCTCCTCTTTAAAGGAATGCCTGAGACTAATAGATTACTTTGGCCTCTGGTGTAAGATTGTACTTCTGACTAATTTGGAATTTTTTAAATGAATTATTAATAAAATAAAGCAATGGGGTTGTCTTAAGTATGGAGTAAAAGCAAGCAATATCATAACCTCTTATAGATAATATTCTAAGTAAAATGAACTGATTAAAAATACCTCCTGGACCGGGGTTGTGAATCAGTGGTAGAGCACTTGCCTAGCACGTGTGAGGTAGTGAGTTCCATCCCCGGCACCACATAAAAATTAAAATAAAGGTATTGTGTCCATCAACAACTAAAAAAAAAAAATTTAAACCTCCTGGAAAACAAAAAGATTCTTTAAATTCCATATTTAGCTTATTTTTAGTGTGTTTGAGTCATCCTTATGCAGTTGTGCAGGAAAACCTTTGTTGTGTGCCTGGCTCTTTCAGCCTGGAAGGCAGCTCTTTTCTATGCAAACCCAGCCCTAACATGGGCAGGCTTGAAGGGCATTGAGGGAGAGTTTCTGTTCACCTTGGGTCAAAATTGTAAACGTGTGAGGTCTACCTTAAGGGGAGCTGGAGAAAGAGAAGACGCACTTCCTGATCCTGAAGATTTGTGCTCTTATTTGAAGGGCAGGAGAGAGAAGAGGTTAACAAAGCAACATTCCAGCAACTGTGAAATAACATCTCCAGCAAACTGAGAGAGGATATAAGTGGGTCTCGGGTGGTTGCCAGTATCTACGGGCTCAGAATCTCCAGAGGTAATACCTAGACTCTGCATTTTTAAGGACCCCTTTCAAGAAACACAGTAAAATTTGAAAGCTGCTAAAAAAGTGCAGTGGAGAATGAAAAGAAAGAAATGAAGATTTCATTTCCCTATTGTTCAAAGTAGAGCCCGATGGTGGAGGTAAGTTTAGTCAGAACATAGGTGAGTCATGGTGTGGAAGAAATCATTGACTTCCTTGGAATCTATTCTCTTCCCTTGTAGTGTCACCTTTCCTAAATGTGGGTAAACCTGCCACAGAGTACACCCTCACCTCAGGTCTCCTGGGTGGGACCCAGGAAGGGGTATGAAATTTAGTGCATGGCCACTGGGGTCCCTGAAAGTATTTGGCCCCCTCTGTTTCAGCTAAGTTTTGTGCATGACGTCTTCTTGCCCCTCCTGAGGTTTGCATTCTAGGAACATGAGTGGCTCACTTGTACTGGTCCCTAGAATGGCTGTGGCCAGCAATAACTTGAAAAGCTTGGCAGTTTCACTTCTCTGGGAGAAGTTACATTCTAATATGAGAATTGAGAAAAGAGTCAAGACCAAATCATCTTCCGCCCAACCAGCAGGATCAGGGCAGAGGAGTGCTCCCCCGACCTCCACCCACAAGAGGAGAGGAGGCCTGGGGGCATGCCTTAGCCTTTGTGGGAACTAGAGCTTCATTTAAAACTTGGTTCGTTTCATTCACATTTCAATCTGTTCTATGTGTTGGAGAAAAAATAACCACATCCTCTCTGTACTGGCCCCTTTCAGTCTACCAAAGTTCCTCATGGGCAGTGTCATTTCTTTTCCATGCTGGGACATCTCTTAGTCCACGGTCAAGGGAAGTGGCTTGTCCATGTACTCTGGAGTTTTTCACACTAAGGATCATAATTTCTTTTTCAATCTTTCTTGCTTCAGCCAGTTCTGTGCTGTTGATATTTCTCAGTAGTTTTTTTGGTTTTTGTTTTTGAGTTTCCGACTCTAAGTCATAGCAGTGTCCAGGACTACATGAAGAATTAAAAGCTTTTTCTAATATACTTTAAAATTTTTAATTGACACATAATTATGCATATTTATGAGGTACAGTGTGATATTTTAATACATGTATACATTATGTAATCATTAGATTGGGGTAATTGGTATACCCATCACTTTCAACTTTCATCATTTCTTTGTGCTGGGAAACTGAAATTCTATTAGCTATTTTGAAATATACAGTGAATTGTGGTCAACTGTAGTTACCATTCTGTGCTACAGAACATCAGAAGTTATTCATACTGTTCAGTTGCACTCTTGTGCCCACTAACTGTCCCCTCCATCCTCTTCCTCGCCACACTCACTTCCCCACCTCAGGTAATCGCTGTTCTTTTTACTTCTATGAGATCACTTTTGCACTTTCACTTATACGTAAGAATATTCAGTATTTGTCTCCCTGGGGTCTGATTTATATTGCTTAACAAAATTCCTCCAGTTCCACCAAGATTGCTAAAATGATAGAATTTTAGTCTTTTCTATAATTGAATAATAAAAGATTTTTTTGAACAAGCATGAAAAACATCTCTTTTTTTTTTTTCCTTGTTTGTTTTTGGTGCTGAAAAATGAGCCTAGGTCCCTGAGCATGCTAAGCATGGACTCTACGATTGAGTTATACCCCACCCCACCCCAGATTTCAGAGGATTTTTTTGTTTTGTTTCTTGTTGTTGAGGATTGAACCAAGACCTAAATTACTTTTATTAAAAATATATATTAGAAAAAACTTAAGGCACTTTTTCTAATATATTTGGCAATAAAAGGAATTTCTTAAAAATATATATATATACATATATATATTAGAGATGAAAACAGTGGAGCATGTCTATAGAACCAACTACTCAGGAGGCTAAGGCAGTAGGATTGCTTTAGCCCAGGATTTCACGGATAACCTGAGCAACATAGTGAGACATGTTTCAAAAAAAAAAAAATCATCTTATATACTGTGGACTCGGTACATCAGAGTCATTAAGAACATGAACTTTGGAGTTATACAAACCAATGTTTAAGCCCTGGTTCTGTTTCTCACTGGCTATGTTTTTAGAAAGGTTCTCAGCCTCCTTACCAAGCTATATTTTTAATTCTGTAATATAAAATTAATAATAGAACTACTGTATATATCTGCTGCAAAGATCAAATAAGATTATGGACATAATACACTCAGGAGAGTGCATGGCTCACTCATTTGTGTACTCAACAAATATTACACATAAAAATAAAATTCAAATTATTAAAAAATCAAATAAAAGCTAAGAATGAACCCTGCTATGAGAGGAAAATGCAATACTTGCTTATTCTAAGATAGACACAAAGACAATTCTGCAAATAACCATAAAATACAGAGATTATGCATTCCAAATGTGTTTTATTGTTGTTTGCCTGAAAAATGTCCTTTTCCTTTTCTTTTAGTAAAAGCACCTCACTTTAACTTTGAGGAATAAGCTTTCCTCTATTTATGTGCTATAGTACTCTGCAGGTTAGGTCCAGAATTATTCTTCCCCATGAAGAGTGGTCAGGGGTTTTAAGCTAGAGTTTGGCTCTTTTTTTTTATTGGTTGTTCAAAACATTACAAAGCTCTTGACATATCATATTTCATACATTTGATTCAAGTGGGTTTTGAACTCCCAATTTTACCCCAAATACAGATTGCAGAATCACATCGGTTACAAATCCACATTTTTACATAATGCCCTATTAGTAACTGTTGTATTCTGCTGCCTTTCCTATCCTCTACTATCTCCCCTCCCCTCCCCTCCCATCTTCTTTCTCTACCCCATCTACTGTAATTCATTTCTCTCCTTGTTTATTTTCCCATTCCCCTCACAACCTCTTACATGTAATTTTGTATAACCATGCGGGTCTCCCTCCATTACCATGCAATTTCCCTTTTCTCTCCCTTTCCCTCCCACCTCATGTATCTGTTTAATGTTAATCTTTTCTTCCTTCTCTTCCTCCCTGCTTTGTTCTTAGTTGCTCTCATTATATCAAAGAAGACATTTGGTATTTGTTTTTTAGGGATTGGCTAGCTTCACTAAGCATAATCTGCTCTAGTGCCATCCATTTCCCTGCAAATTCCATGATTTTGTCATTTTTTAGTGCTGTATAATACTCCATTGTGTATAAATGCCACATTTTTTTTTATCCATTCATCTATTGAAGGGCATCTGGGTTGGTTCCACAGTCTAGCAATTGTGAATTGTGCTGCTATGAACATTGATGTAGCAGTATCCCTGTAGTACGCTCTTTTAAGGTCTTCAGGGAATAGTCCGAGAAGGGCAATAGCTGGGTCAAATGGTGGTTCCATTCCCAGCTTTCCCAGGAATCTCCATACTGCTTTCCAAATTGGCCGCACCAGTTTGCAGTCCCACCAGCAATGTACAAGAGTACCCTTTTCCCCACATCCTCTCCAGCACTTGTTGTTGTTTGACTTCCTAATGGCTGCCAATCTTACTGGAGTGAGATGGTATCTTAGGGTGGTTTTGATTTGCATTTCTCTGACTGCTAGTGATGGTGAGCATTTTTTCATGTACTTGTTGATTGATTGTATGTCCTCCTCTGAGAAGTGTCTGTTCAGGTCTTTGGCTCATTTGTTGATTGGGTTATTTGTTTTCTTATTGTTTAATTTTTTGAGTTCTTTGTATACTCTGGATATTAGGGCTCTATCTGAAGTGTGAGGAGTAAAAATTTGTTCCCCTGATGTAGGCTCCCTATTTACCTCTCTTATTGTTTCTCTTGCTGAGAAAAAACTTTTCAGTTTAAGTAAGTCCCATTTGTTGATTCTTGTTATTAACTTTTGTGCTATGGGTGTCCTATTGAGGAATTTGGAGCCCGACCCCA
This sequence comes from Marmota flaviventris, assembly GCF_047511675.1. Lineage (NCBI taxonomy): Eukaryota > Metazoa > Chordata > Mammalia > Rodentia > Sciuridae > Marmota > Marmota flaviventris. The sequence goes on from NC_092506.1 coordinate 88,852,023, forward strand.
CCGACTGTAGATCGTAGCCAACTTTTTCTTCTATCAGACGGCGCGTCTCTGATTTGATATCAAGCTCCTTGATCCATTTTGAATTCACTTTTGTGCATGGCGAGAGAAAGGGATTCAGTTTCATTTTGTTGCATATGGATTTCCAGTTTTCCCAGCACCATTTGTTGAAGATGCTATCCTTCCTCCATTGCATGCTTTTAGCCCCTTTATCAAATATAAGATAGTTGTAGTTTTGTGGATTGGTTTCTGTGTCCTCTATTCTGTACCATTGGTCCACCCGCCTGTTTTGGTACCAGTACCATGCTGTTTTTGTTACTATTGCTCTGTAATATAGTTTGAAGTCTGGTATCGCTATACCGCCTGATTCACACTTCCTGCTTAGCATTGTTTTTGCTATTCTGGGTCTTTTATTTTTCCATATGAATTTCATGATTGCTTTCTCTATTTCTACAAGAAATGCCGTTGGGATTTTGATTGGCATTGCATTAAACCTATAGAGAACTTTTGGTAATATCGCCATTTTGATGATGTTAGTTCTGCCTATCCATGAACAGGGTATATTTTTCCATCTTCTAAGATCTTCTTCTACTTCTCTTTTTAGGGTTTTGTAGTTTTCATTGTATAAATCCTTCACCTCTTTTGTTAGGTTGATTCCCAAGTATTTTATTTTTTTTTGAGGATATTGTGAATGGAGTGTTTTTCCTCATTTCCGTTTCAGAAGTTTTGTCGCTGATATACAGAAATGCCTTTGATTTATGCGTGTTGATTTTATATCCTGCCACTTTGTTGAATTCATTTATTAGTTCAAGTAGTTTTTTTGTAGACCCTTTGGGTCTTCTAGGTATAGAATCATGTCACCGCAAATAGTGATAATTTAAGTTCTTCTTTTCCTATTTTTATGCCTTTAATTTCTTTCATCTGTCTAATTGCTCTGGCCAGTGTTTCGAGAACTATATTGAATAGAAGTGGTGATAGAGGGCATCCCTGTCTTGTTCCAGATTTTAGGGGGAATGCCTTCAATTTTTATCCATTGAGAATGATGCTAGCCTGAGGCTTAGCATAGATTGCTTTTACAATGTCGAGGTAAATTCCTGTTATCCCTAGTTTTTCTAATGTTTTGAACATAAAGGGATGCTGTACTTTGTCGAATGCTTTTTCTGCGTCTATTGAGATGATCATATGTTTCTTATTTTTAAGTCTATTGATGTGGTGAATAACATTTATTGATTTCCGTATATTGAACCATCCTTGCATCCCAGGGATGAATCCTACTTGATCATGGTGCACAATTTTTTTGATGTGCCTTTGTATCCAATTCGCCAGAATTTTATTGAGGATCTTTGCATCTAGGTTCATCAGAGATATTGGTCTGTAGTTTTCTTTCTTTGAGGTGTCTTTGTCGGGTTTCGGAATCAGGGTGATGTTGGCCTCATAGAATGAATTTGGCAGAGCTCCCTCTTTTTCTATTTCCTGAAATAGCTTGAAAAGTATTGGTATTAATTCTTCCTTAAAGGTTTTGTAAAACTCCGCTGTATACCCATCCGGTCCTGGGCTTTTCTTGGTTGGAAGTCTTTTGATTGCTTCTTCTATTTCATCTATTGATATTGGTCTGTTTAAGTTGTGAGTATCCTCCTGACTCAGTCTGCGCAAATCATATGACTTAAGGAATTTATCGATGTCTTCACTATCTTCTATTTTATTGGAATATAGGTTTTCAAAATAATTTCTAATTGTCTTCTGTATTTCTGTAGCGTCTGTTGTGATATTGCCTTTTTCATCCAGTATGTTAGTAATTTGAGTTCTCTCTCTTCTTCTCTTTGTTAGCATGGCTAAGAGTTTGTCGATCTTATTTATTTTTTTAAAGAACCAACTTTTAGTTTTGTTAATTTTTTCAATAGTTTCTTTTGTTTCAATTTTGTTGATTTCCGCTCTGATTTTAATTATTTCTTGCCTTCTGCTACATTTGCTCTTGTTTTCCTCTTCCTTTTCTAGGGCTTTGAGATGAAGTGTGAGCTCATTTATTTGTTGGTTTTTCCTTTTTTTGAGGAATGACCTCCAGGCGATGAATTTCCCTCTTAAAACTGCTTTCATTGTGTCCCATAGATTCCGATATGTTGTGTCTGTATTTTCATTTATCTCTAAGAATTTTTTGATTTCCTCCTTTATGTCTTCTGTAACCCATTGATCATTCAGTAACATATTGTTCATTTTCCATGTGATGTAGGATTTTTCCTTCCTTCTTTTATCATTGATTTCCAGTTTCATTCCATTATGATCAGATAAAATGCATGGGATTATCTCCACCCCTGTATATTTACTGAGGGTTGCCCTATGGCATAATATATGGTCTATTTTTGAGAAGGATCCATGTGCTGCTGAGAAAAAAGTATATCCACTTGATGATGGTTGATATATTCTATATATGTCAGTTAAGTCTAGGTTGTTGATTGTGATATTGAATTCTATAGTTTCTTTATTCAACTTTTGTTTGGAGGATCTGTCAAACGGTGAGAGAGGTGTGTTGAAGTCACCCATAATTATTGTGTTGTGGTCTATTTGATTCTTGAACTTGAGGAGAATTTGTTTTATGAACGTTGCAGCACCATTATTTGGTGCATAAATATTGATAATTGTTATGTCTTGTTGGTGAATGGTTCCTTTTAACAGTATATAATGTCCTTCCTTATCCCTTTTGATTAACTTAGTCTTGAAGTCGATTTTATTCGATATGAGGATGGCCACCCCTGCTTGCTTACGAGGACCGTGTGCGTGGTATGTCTTTTCCCAACCTTTCACCTTCAGCCCGTGTATGTCTTTTGCAATCAGATGTGTCTCCTGGAGGCAGCATATTGTTGGATTTGTTTTTTTAATCCATGTTACCAGCCTATGTCGCTTTATTAGAGAGTTTAAGCCATTAACATTTAGAGTTACTATTGATATATGGTTTGTACTTCCAGCCATGTTTGATTATTTATCTTCTTTTTTTTTATTTAATTTAGTTTGTTTCTCCATGGTTAGCCTTCCCCCCGCCCTCTGTTTTTATAGAGGCACTTCCCACTGATGGTTTTGGTTATTGTTTTTCATTTCTTCCTCGTGTAGTGTTTTGCTCAAGATGCTTTGCAATGCTGCTTTTCTGGCTGCAAATTCTTTTAGCTTTTGTTTATCATGAAAGATTTTTATTTCGTTGTCGTACCTGAAGCTTAATATTGCTGGATACAGAATTCTTGGTTGGCATCCATTGTCTTTCAGTGTTTGAAATACGTTGTTCCAGGATCTTCTCGCTTTCAGCATCTGTGATGAAAAATCCGTTGTTAACCTTATTGGTTTACCCCTGAATGTAATCTGCCTCCTTTCTCTTGTAGCTTTTAATATTTTCTCTTTGTTCTGTGTATTGGATATCTTCATAACAATGTGTCTTGGCATTGGTCTACTGTGATTTTGTGTGCTTGGTGTCCTGTATGCATCTACAATTTGTATATCCGTTTCCTTTTTTATTTCTGGAAAGTTTTCTGTAATTATTTCATTCAGCAGGCTACTCATTCCCTTGGTTTGAATCTCTGTACCTTCTTCTATCCCGATGACTCATAGGTTTGGTTTTTTTATGTTATCCCATATCTCTTGGATGTTTTTCTCGTGGTTTTTAACCAGCCTTTCTGAGTTGGCTAGGCTCTTTTCAAGATGATATATTTTGTCTTCATTATCTGATGTTCTGGCTTCTACTTGCTCCACTCTGTTGGTGATACTCTCAATTGAGTTTTTAATTTGGTTTATCGTTTCCTTCATTTCTAGAATTATTGTTTGATTTTTTTTTATAATCTCTATCTCCTGATAAAGATGCTTAACTTCTTCTTTTATCTGTTTATGTAATTCATTTTCAAAGTGTTCTTTCACTGTTTGGATTTGCTGTCTCGTATCCTCTTTAAGGTTCCATTCCATCTGTCTAAGGTATTCCTTGAGTTCTTTATATGACCATTTTTCTGCTGACTCTAGGTCCTCCTGAATATTTAGGCTGTCCTTCATTGTTTGTACTCCTTTTCTTCCTTGCTTTTTTATGCTGCTCATGTTACTTCTTGTTCTGTTTGACTGCTGAGTTACTGTTTACTCTTATAAATTTATTTGATGCTTGGGAGGAAAGATATTAGAAGGGAAGGGAAGAAGTCACTAAAGAGAATGAGAGTAGGCAGGTAGAATTCAAGGAAGGGGGAATAAGAAAATTGAAAAGAAATGAAAAGACAAAAGAAACAAAAACAAAACACACGCAAAAAAGTTAGAAAAGAAAGAAAGAAAAGAAAAAAAATTTTACAAAAATAATAATTATAATAAAAATAATGAAAGTTAAAATTAAAATAATAATAATAATAATAATAAAATAATATAAAATTTAAAAAAAATTAAAAACATTAAAAAAGTTAAAGAACAACAACAAAAAAATTGAAAATGAAAGAAAAAAAAGAAAAAGAAAAAAAATGATAATAATAATAATAATAAATGCAGTCATAGAGTTCGATTAATTTCTCTTCCAGTAAGTGGAGCTGTGCCCACTGGGTCAAGCTTCTCCTCTCAATAGGTGGGAACCAATCACTGTGCAGCAGCTCTTCCTCACAGACTGGGCGTGTCTCCAATCCTGAGTGCCTAGGGCCTTCTCTTGTGTTTCCTCAAGCCAGGCTGCGCTCACCTGTGACGCTCACCACAATACTGGCTACACCCCAGGTCTGCTGCTCCTGGGAGCCCTGTCACGCTGGTTTCAATGCAGTTATCTCCTTCGTCCGTGACGTCAGTTCTCTGCCAAGGTGGTATCCCATGCAAATGGTGACCGTTCGTTCCCTTTGCTGGGTGACCAATGCAATGGGTGGGTCCTGACTGTCTCTCCCAATCCCCGTTTCAATCCTGTGGCCACTGCCTATGAAGGCTCGGTTGGTTTTTACCTCTGAAAGTTCATAAGGGCCAACCAGTTATTTCAGCAGGATCGTTAGTGCTGAGTCACGAGAAGCAGACGAACCGGAGCTTGAATGTAGCTGATCCGGGCTCGGTGTGTGTGTTCTGAGGGGCCCAGACTGTACACCCCAGATCCACGTCAGCTCAGCATTGCCTAGTGATCCTGAGCAAACAGCATTTATACAATTTACGGCTCCCTATGCCCTCGCAGTTGAAGAGGTCAGAGACTTGATCTCTCCCCGCCCGCTGCCATGTTAGATCTCCTCAATGATATTCATGTTGCCCTTACAGCTTCCTGGCATAAGCAAGTTCTTGGGATTATACAAACTGCTGCTTCTGTTTCCAGTCCAGATTTCTAGAAATTAAACTCTGCCGCCTTCGCCTCTTCCCTGGGGACACGCTCAGGGGCGCCGCGCTCGTCCGCGACCGTAGCTGCGCTGCCACCCGGTGCCCGGCCCCCGGGGCCCAAGCGGCTGCCACCGCGGCTCTCCAGCCCCCTCCTCTGGAGCACGGGTCCCCTCGCAGGGGGATGCAGAACGACCCCAGAGCAGGCTCTGCCCGAAGGTGCAGCGGCGAACAGGCGACCCAGGCGCTCAAGGCTGTGGTCCAGCCTTCGGAGGACAGGGCTCTGCACGCAGCCCAGCTCCAACCTCTAGGTGCGGCTGCCAGACAATGTAGACATAGCCATCAAGACAGCAAGCAGAGAGCAAATGGCTGCTCCTGCGGAGTGGATTTTCGGCACAGAAACCGCAGCCCAGCCAACAATCCCAATCCACAAACTCTCCCTGTATAAAAAATATTCAAAAAAAAAAAAAAAGGCGGGGCGCACTGAGCTTTCTTTGCCTCGGGTACTTACAATCCACTGCTGATTACACATTCAGCTTCTCTGCCCAGAGCGAAGCAAAAGAGGAAGCAGATGGGAGCAAAGCGCCCGCGGCTCTCTAGAGTTTGGCTCTTGAGTATAACACAGAAGCAGGTGAGAAGAGTTATTTCAATGGCATGCCCAGAGAAAGTCAAAATTCCTGTTCCTGAGTTATCAGGATCACACTGGATCCTGTCCTTCCTGATAGTTACGAGTTTTGCTTTTCTTTGAATTCTATGAACTACCCAGAATCCTTAGCCACACTTGAGTTCTATTGATTGCACTCACAAAAAGATACAAAATGGAATAAAAGTCAAGACAGAGGGACTTAGTTCTTGTATGTTCAAAAGGCTGATGATTTCCGTATATGAGGGGAAGATTCACGGAGGAGGTAATGTATCCAAAAGGTGCCCAAGCAGATGGCTCAGCCATTCTATCTGTTTATTTCCACTTCAATTCTTGCTGCCAGGGAACTCCTTCTGCTTCCCTCTCTCTGTGACCTGATTCGGCTTCACCCAGAACCTCTTATTTATGGGGGTTTTTTTCACTATTTGCTACTTTAATGTCTGTGAATTCCCTCAAATCTTATGTTTAAATTCTGTAGGAGAAAGTATCTGTTTGGTCAATCAAATGCCGGGCAGTACAGAACACCTGTTAGGCATAATTTTTTTGCTAGATTGTCTTAGAGGTCACTGTTCAGACAATGGATGTCTAGTCAGATACCCTGGCCAGGAGAGTGGGATCCTGACCCAGAGCATGGTGATCCCTGTGTATATAATTTTGAGAAGAGAGCCAGGACATGGCAGGCACAAATCATGCTGGATAAGTCATGTTAAATGTACTAGATGGGCAATGAGAAACCATTTAAGGATGTGAACAAAGACCAATTACTAGACTACTGCTTAGAAATATCAATTAGTAATTGTATAGGTAAAGGATTGCCAGCACAGGAGGCAGGGAGGACAGTGTGGGGGCTATTATAATAGACCAGATAAGAGATTATCAGCTCTTGAGCTAGGGATTAGGTACTGGGAATGGAAATAAAGAGTTGGTCAGGAAAGCATATAAAACAATTTTAGAACTTGTTGGACAGAGAAGAGGAGGAACTAGGAACTGTATAAAATGACTCAAAGTTTTGAATTTGTGTGACAAAGTCAAAAATTTTAATAAGGATTTCAGATTGACTTGTGAGAGGAAAAGAAGGATAAGTTGTTTGAGGCATCATTATAATTAAAAATAGAAGAGTCTTATAATTATGAGAATCAGTGGTTCTGATTAGACATTTTTTTTCCTTTTTTAAAAAATTCAGTTCTGGAGATTGAACCCAAGGCCTCAGAACACAAGTGCTCTACCACTGAGCTACATCCCTAATTTGTACTTTTAATTTTAATGTGGACACTTCTGCAAATGAAATTCTAAATGGAAGTCTAACATGTAGAGCAAAATAATATTCACATTGAGATAAGATTAGTTAAGTGAGTTCCACAGCATTGTCCCCCAGGCTTCTTCCCATTACTTTCCCCTCTCTTCAAACACTTAAGGAGGACTCAAATGGCACACAGAAAAAATGTTAGAAAAACAATGCTCCATCTTTTTACAGATGAGAAAACTATTGTCTAAGAAGTGAATTGCACAAGGATACAAAGCTGGTCAGTAACAGATCTGGGACTAAAACACAGGTTTCCTAATGCACAATTTATTAATGCAATGACTTCATGTGCTGGCCCTGTGCTAGGTGCTCAGACTCCAACATGACCAAGATAACACTCTATGTCCTCACAGAGCCTATATTCTCAGCAAGCAGGACAACAAGCTGCCTTCAGAGAGTGATAAGCCCTATGAAAGAAACAGAAGGGTCAAGGAGAGAGAATATTCTCGACTGTAGCTGGGTGGGAAAGAGAGTAAAAAGGAGTCAGTGTGTAGAGATCCAGGGGAAGTGATCCTTAGGGAAAAGCAGTTGCAAAGACCCTGGGGCAAGAATGAATTTTATTTTTTTGAAGAACAGAAAGGCACTGGCAGCGAATAAAGCTGAAGAGCAATGAATAAATGAGAAGATAAGTGACAAGAGGTGAATGACATCAGAGAAGCAAAAGGAGACCTATCATGCACCTTGTTTTGTGTAACACCAAGACTTGTGAATTGAGAGGTCCAACAGCAACTGGAAATTCATAACAAGATCAGACTGGAGATAGAGGGTTAAGAGGGGAAGAGTTGTTTGAAGCACATCAGGCAGCCAAAGCAAGAGTGGAAGGAGGGGAAAAAGGGGGGTGAAGAGAGAAACTTAGGGAACATTTATGGAAAGGGGGCACAGTAAATCACAGAACTAATATAACTGAAGGAAAAAACACCACGTAAGTGAGAGCTTACAGACACTTCCAAATGAGGAAGGGTGTTGCCAGTGTCAGATGCTTTGATTCCTCATCTTTCTCCCACATCCCCCCCAAAAAGACATAGACATAAGAAATAAAGACCCTTGGGGGGCTTGGCAACTAGGAAAATCCAGCTGCCCAGAAGACATCTGAAATCACAGTCTCCTTAATATGATAAGGCTGAAACCAAGTTACAAGGATTTGAGGAGTGAATTATTGTCGCGACCCCTTGCCCGCAAGGAAGACGCAACACTCAGGAATCTTCTCTCAGCAGTTTATTCAGGTCCCTTGATATTTCTTATTCTTTCTTCTTCTCCTCTTCTCTCTCCCCCGGATGCCCTCCCAGCCTTAATAAAGCATCCCAAGCCCCAATACAAAGCTGCCGCGTGGAGCTTTCTCACAGGGTGGTGAAAATCATGTGCCAACTCTCTCAGATAAGGAGTTGTTTGTCACATACCACAGCGGAGCCAGCGCCATCTCGTAATGGCGACCATAGTCTGCAGAAACGGCAGAAGCGGCTCACCACAGTTCCCCCTTTCTGTTTTATTAAAACAATACAGGCGAGAGTAGAGGTCCTATCCCACTGTGCAGAAGTGGCTGCATAGTATGGCTCAGTCCTAAGGAGGGCCCTTCCCCAGATCTGAGGCCATATCAGCCGACGCCTTTTTTCGTGGGGCGGGGCGTGGACGCGTCTAACCCGCATGCAATAGGACATGCTCTCCTTGAGGTCCACGTCAAGGATCACTCAAGTGCAGTGCCTTGCCTCGCATCCTGTATCGTGACGATGGTGGACGAAGGGGGATAGCTGAGGCTGAACTGTGGCTGCATTAATGACAAACAAGTTGACAGCACCCTGAAAGAAAGGCACGGACTTTAAAGCGATAGAAAAGCACTAGTGTGGAAACCCATCTGCGTGCAATGGCAGCAAGACCAGCAGAGTGCAAGGGCTTTCCAACACTAAGAGAATAACAAGGAAAGTCATGTCGATCCCAGTGCAATGTTATAATAACTTGGGGTGCAACGACCATGACAAAGGTTTACTGTTTAAGATGCGCAAGCCAGACTTGAGGTGAGTTGCCATTTTCTAAAGCTGCAAGAGCTTGTATGATCATAGCCTTTTCTTGTGCATGGCGAGTTTTAAGGCGACAGAGAAACCACAAAGTATAACACTGAAGCAGCACATTGCACCAAAAATGCCTACTCCCACCCACTCTTTGAAGAAGGAAAAAGCAGAAGATATCCAATCGGTGAATTGACCCAAAGTCACTGGTTCAACGCGGGTACTATTCAAAACAGCTATCTGGGTTAGTTGAGACTGGATCATGTCTTCCGCTGCCATGGACCAATTTCCGGCCAAATATTCGCCAATGATGCGGGAGGCATTTCTGGAATCATTAAATCTGACAGAGGTTATGCATAAATGTGCACGTTGATCAACACAACCCAAAAGCACTAAGTCAGCCAATTCTTCTACCTGAGCTTGGAGTAAATCTATCCTTTGGTTGGCAGCTAAAATCCCTGACAAAATATGTTGATTAATTGAATTTTGGGATTCAAGTATAGTGGAAGTTTGTTGAACAACTTGATTAATGGTGGCAGCAGTTTGTACTTGACTGGCCATGGCTACTCCAGCTGTAACTGCTGCAGCAGCAGACACTGCCACAGCTGTCACTATAGCTGCCATAATTCCAAAATCTCTACGGATTCTAATCAATTCAACAATAGGAAAGGATTCTGGATCTGCAGTAACCGGGATCGGGACAAAGGTTGGAATTTTCATAATCACTGCCATAGTCCAGGAGCCATTCCAACACTCAGACAAGTAGCAAGTAACATTAGAACAATTAAGCATCCCCTGTAATGTAACATTAGCCAAAAGAAACAGGAACGGAGATTGGAGACAGACTGCTGCGGAGGGCAAAGTAGCATTAGATAAAAAGCATATCCTTATCCCAGGCAGGGTGTCCTGCTGCATGATTTTGTGCAGCCTGCTCTACCGCGCCCTCTAGCATAAATGCTCTCCAGTCCAAGTATTTGCCTGGGGAGACACAAGCGCGCACCAGACTAGCCCAATCTGAGGGAGTCATGCAAAATCTAGTAAGTCCCTCCACTTGAGTGAGAGTGAAAGCGGCATCTATGCCATAAGTGCGGACAGATTCTGCCAAGGTTTTAATTATCTTAAAGTCTAAAGGCTCATGATATCTTCCTCTATTATTGTCCTGAAACACCGGGTACGCAAGTCCCATATCTGTATTGACTGTCCTCCAAACTTGTGCATGAAAAGATCTCCCGGAACCTTGGCTCCCCCCCACATACGGGGGTGGGGCAACAGGCATCATATCTTCTTCTAAATTTTCAACCTCCTCCTCCTCAGAATTCTGTTGACCAATATTAGATCCCTCCCCCTTCTTACAGTAGGCATGCGCGCCTTGTGTCTCCTTTTTCTTCTTTTTCATTTTTATCTTATGTAGTTGTTGTAACAATATATCAAGGTCCTCAGAACTCTCTGAGTCACTTGTGTTCTCAGGCGTTTTTAATTCGGTCAAGTCTGGATAGAGCCTTCTCCTATTTTTATCTTCAGGCTCTTTTGCCTTCTCACTACTGTTACTTTTGATACTCTCTGCCACTTCACTATGTGACCCTTCAGATTTTTCCTCATGTAGTTGCTCAAGAACAGCCTGACCCTCACACACAGCCTCTTGGCATTTACCATCTGTTATACATCCTCTAACTAACTTCCAAAGTGGTATAACACCACCCTCTAAGTTGCCTTGCTCACAAGCAAAATCTAGATCTTTCCCTAATTTGTCCCAACTAGGTACAGTAAGGCTGCCCGAAAATGCAAACCACGGTGCAGCGATATCTATCTTCTGTAAAAATCTCTGTAAAGTACTATGTTTCACTTCCAGGCCCTTGGAACGTAACAGGCCATCTAGGGCCAGGAGAAGCGGACTTGAAGATGCGGCACCCATGACACAACAACAAAAGAAGCACAAAAAACAAAAGCGAAAGTAGAAGCGAAAGTACACAGTGCAGCTGCAATAAAATGTAAGGCTCTCTCTGTGTTTACAGAGGAGCTGCCCCGCTTTGGTCGCGGATCCCATTTACTAGGGACTAACCCCGCTTTGGTCGCGGATCCCACTTACCTGGGATTAACCCCGCTTTGGTCGCGGATCCCACTTACCTGGGACTAACCGGTGCACCACCCCTGACTACTGAGAGTTCTGATTTCCCGGGTTTCGGCACCACTTGTCGTGACCCCTTGCCCGCAAGGAAGACGCAACACTCAGGAATCTTCTCTCAGCAGTTTATTCAGGTCCCTTGATATTTCTTATTCTTTCTTCTTCTCCTCTTCTCTCTCCCCCGGATGCCCTCCCAGCCTTAATAAAGCATCCCAAGCCCCAATACAAAGCTGCCGCGTGGAGCTTTCTCACAGGGTGGTGAAAATCATGTGCCAACTCTCTCAGATAAGGAGTTGTTTGTCACATACCACAGCGGAGCCAGCGCCATCTCGTAATGGCGACCATAGTCTGCAGAAACGGCAGAAGCGGCTCACCACAAATTATGGGTCAGAAGTAGAACTCAATGCAGTTCATAAATTATGTACTAAGGGGATAGAGAAATAAGAAAGAAATCAACAAAGATAAGAGATAAAAGTCATGACACTATCCTCAAGTCACGTAATACCTAGTAGAAGAGATAGGGAGAAGAAACCTGAGAACAGTGTAAGAGTCTATCAGAATGTATTCACCATTGATCAAACCAGAAATTTAATGCTTAATATGGCAATGATGAAACTGTTCACCATTTCTGTTGCAGCATTGACTCATTTAGAAACCTTGGCAAAATCATTGTGTCATAGAGCTTGTATGTGATATGGAGTCCATAATTCTGTGTCCAGGTCAGCCTTCAATTAAATTTGTCTAGGATATATTCAGATACTTCTTTGTAAAATGCATTGCTTTACATATAAGACATGATCTCATTCCCCAGTGCTTCTACAAGCTGGTGGGAAATACAAATGCTGGAAGAAAAATAAAAGTATTGTGCTTTACAAGTTCAGTAAAGAGAGAGATGGAATCATGGAGCCTGGCATTTCAGCTGCCTAGAGAAGGTTGGGTAAGCCTTTGCTAATTCATTAAAAGCAATGGAGCACAAGTGCATAACTGCAAACAGGCTAGAGGAGTCCCCAATTCTCCCTCATTCAACTAAGCTTAAGTACAAGTTAGGGGACACTCAATTAATGTTTGCCCATTGACATAGGAGCAGCCTCTTGGAGTGACACTAGACTTAGGGCATATATGCCTCATTGTCTTCTTCTGGATATTACATTTACTGGATTCAGTGCTTGATGACCAAACAGATATTCCAGGGTGGTGAGTAAACTACATTTTCCATCACATGACAATAAATTCTGTGAGTGGAGCAATAATGTCTCAGTTATTTATTAAGTCTATGTTTGTTTTAAAGCTCTTCTCTGTAATATGTTTATAATATACGTGGTTTTCATTTTCCCACAAATTAGTCATTTTTAAAAAAAACCACAAATGAAATACAAGATCCAGCTTGTTTCTAGATATTCCAGCTGTATTTTCTTTGTCAAGTTTGTTCAGGCTTAACTATCACAAAATGATAGAACTCTGCCTAAGTTTACTGGAACAACAACTAGGAGATCCCACTACAAAATTTGGTAGGTTTTAAAGAATAGGGTGTAAAGGACTACCAAAAACTAAAGGAAAGCCCAACTTATTTCTCAGTCTGGAAAATCCAAAAGATGCTTTTTCTATATAATAAATAAGCTCTAAAGAGTATGTGAACTAGTTGTGCCTCTGTTCTTTCCTATCAGTATTTGCTCTGGATAATTCCTTGGGTTTAAATGTAGGAAAGTATAGGCTACATTTTTCAGAATGAGATAATTTAAACAATAATTTTAGTGATGGAATCCAAACTCCCTATTGCTCAGGGCTTACTCCTTAAGGGTCTTAGAATATGGTAGAATGTTTGTAGGAAAAAAACATGGGAAGAATGGAAGGAGGAAGAGAAGAGGAAGAAGGGAAATGGGATCTAGGAATAACTGACAACTGTCATATCAAAACATCACCTTGTGTTTACATGCGTCAAGGATACCGTTTCATGTGGTCCTTCTCACAACCCTGTGAGGTAGGCAAGGCAAGTATTACCATCCTCATTTTAATGCAGAGGAATGTAAAACGCAGAGCAGTGTGGTGGCTTGCCCACTTTGAAAGTGCTAGAGCTCAAAACTGTTCATTTTTTGTTCTTTAACATTCCTGTGCTGCACTATTGCTTTTTATTAATGTACTGCTATGGCCAAAAGACACAAAGAAATTTTAGGTATCTCCAAAGAGGGATTTTAGTGTACATTTTGGGATCTGCAGAGGCTCAGAGACTCTAGTTCTGAGTTGTGGATTTTCTGATTCTTCTCTTTTCAGGCTAGTTGTAAGTACAGTAGTCTTGTTATGGGCTGCACTGCAAGAAAATAGGAGTCTGTGGTCATAATGGCTCCCCTGATGAGACATCCATACATACGCACTCCCCAGACAGCATATTGCGATTCTATACTGTTTGCTTTATGCCCTGTTTTGGAAAGACCCGAAGTACCATTTCCCAAGTACCATTTGGGCACAGCCAAATTTGTAGTAAGTTGAATAGCTTCAGAGGACATAGTCTCTCTGTCTCTTATTCCAATCCAAAGCCCCTTATATCCTCCTATTTCCCTTCCCTTTCTCCTTTGCCTTTAATTCCCAACTGCTGTTGTCCAGGCCTGTCCTAGGTCAGTTCATAGCAGCACATACACAAGGGTGTCTGCGTCATAAAGAGATCACAAACCGGGGAAGTTTTGTAGTCAACATAACTAGCTCTGAAGCAGGATGACTGCCAGGTTCATTCAAGGTCATACAGAGCTGGCTGGCCCTGGCCTGTTAGTGATGATCACAGTCAGGTTTACAGAAACCACAAACCATGTGTCCACCATTCTGGCAAAGTCACTGTTCTTTGTCACAATCTTTCACTAAAGATTAAAGCTGCTCAGGGCCACGACAAAATGGGCACCTACCTGTTTGTCCTTTTCTTAGCTCAGAGATTGGGGATTCCAATAACCTATACTATACTGCCTCAGAGAGAGGCTACACAGGGAGTCACTATGGCTTTTTGTACTTGGCTAAGAAGAAGAAGGAGCAATCAATTCTAGGGACAAGCCATTCCTCAAACTACAACCCTTGGCCACCAATTATGTTCCTAATGGTCAGGGATTGTATTTACCTCCTCTGCCATGGGAATGTTGTTACCCTGATTTGTAAAACTACATAGACCAAATAATCTGAGATCTTGTAACTTGAATCTGCAAATCTATTCACATGATTGTCTTAAAAAAAAATGTCCTGGCACTTTTTATTTAAACTTCTCACTTGGATGGTTTGATTCAGTTTTAAACTTATACCTAATTTGGGCTCCTCTCTGAAGACTGTACCCACAACCTCAGTAAGCAGAATTACTCTCCTATATAAACAGTACTACTCTGCTCCATGAATAAAGAAGCAGTGAATGAAAACCCAGAGTTCAATTTTATCCTAAGAAATCTGGATGACAGACTTATCCATGGTTTGCAGCCTTCTAAGAGTTCCAACTCTGGGAATTAATCTCCAGGGTACATACCAAGAGCTTCCTCAGCTTGACTCAATTTTAATTATCATGATTTCATGTTCAGTAACAGGAATTCAGGTGCTATAAAACTGTGCTTCTACAGGGTGTGTTCTTTACCCCCAGGCCCAAAGCCTTAACTTTCTTTCACTAAGTGAAGGATTATCATCAATGACGGTGCCAACAAAGGGTATACTTTGAATTAGTTTCTTCCTATCGCAAAGTGGAGGGATTGGGAGTTAAAAGCATAAACTGTCACTTGCAAGGCTAGAGTAGAGCAGGGGTCAGGGAATCCTCCAGTTGATCTGAGACATCTGTAATGCTGTAACCTAAGGTTATGGGCATGTCAACGTGCTGCCGGTGGAATGACTACATCCACCCTACCTGGCTTTAAAACAATGGGAGAAGGCCCAGAGGATATAGTTCTTTCAGTACTACATGAATCTTCAGAATTTATTCCATTACTGATGTAGAAATAAAGCCAGGCATATGATTGGGAAAAAAATTACTACCTTGTGTTTTAGCTGACTGGGTCATGGCATTGTTAAATTATTCAAGCATGGGCAAAAATAGGTTTAGGAAAGAAAGGGCCAAACAACAACAATTTCTGTCCATGCTCATCTGAGCATTCATCAGGATTTTAGTAACAGGTGTGTCATATCCCAGGGTACAGGGCCTAAATCATGCCATGTTTCCTTTGAGAAAAATTCCAGATGATTAACTGATCTTCCTTACAACTGAGAAGCTACTGGGTCTTTTCTCTTGGCTTTGTGCTCAGGAAACATAAGTTTGAAAATTAGCCTAAACAAGATATCTGGTAAAAAAAAAAAAAAAGAACTATTTCCTCAAACAAAGGTTAAACTGTATTCCATGGACAAATACTAAAAATACTAATACATCCTTTATTAGGCCCTCTTTCTCATTTTCTAAGCTACCATATTCCCATGCCAATATCCATTATTAGTATGGATAGTTCAATAGTTGACCAGATGATCTTAACAAAGGGCAGAATGTCTTCTGATGCCACCACTCATTTATTTGCCAGAACTAAACCAAAGGAGGAAGGACTTATTAGCTGCAAAGATACAAATGATTCATGCTTTATTCTTAGGTCTAGAGAACTTCTTCTTAGAATTTTTAAAAGAGAACTTCATATCCTCCAAAAACAAAGCAGATATACAAACATTTCAACAAAACTGAAGAGAACTTGCCCATAGATTATAGGAATAGAGGAAATGCTTAAGAATAGGTGTAAACCTGAAAGAATGACTTCAGCAACTGATTTTTTTGGAAGGGTTTTGTGTCTGAGATTGAGTTAGATCCAACACCCCATGTCTCTATCACTCCTGGCCCATCCCTCCCACCATCTCAGGACTATGAAAGTAGTACCAATTATTTCTTGAGCACTTGATATGTACCAGGGACTCTGCTAAGGACTGTATATCCATTATTTCAGCATAGTGCATAGATTTGCAGATAGAATGGTTGGGTTCAAATCTCAGTTTTTCCACGTACTAAGACAGATCTCTTAATCTCTCTGTACTTGCTTCTTCAATTATAAAATGTGAACAAATGTAGAACTATCATAACAATAAATAAATACTTGTGAAGCACTTAAACAGCTTTGACACAAAGAAAAGTATGATTTTTGTTACTATTATCCTCAACCAATTTTAGAAATGGGTTTATTCTCAGAAAGGTGGCATAATCCCCTTGATGTTTCACAGCAGTCTCCCAGAAACAGGTAAATTGATCCTGATTTTTATAATGTTTCATTGATGATTCTTTGTCATATTGTAATATGGGCTCCATTTCTTCACTGCTGCCTCACAAGTAGTATCTACATTATCCAACCAACTCTCTTGGGGTGAAGCTCAGTGCTAGACATGTACTTATCATGCACAAGGCCTTGGGTTCAATCCCCAGCATCAAAACAACTCAAAAACCAATCAATCCTCCTGAGGGTAGAGCTTTCACATTCCGAAGACTTTGAGTTTGGGGGATGCTGGTGTCTTAGTCCATTTTCAGTTGCTTTAACAAAACACCAGAGAAAGGATAATTTATAAAGACAGAGTTTGTTTGGTTCATGGTTCTAGAGGCTGAGAAGTTGAAGAGTTTGGCATAGGCATGTGCCCAGCTTCTGATGAGGGCCTTCCTGGTGCATGATGAAGTGTCAGAGGGTGTCTCATGGTGAGACAGAGTAAGTGAACCAGGGAGAGCTCACTTTACAACAAGGGCATTCCTATGGTAACTCATGAATCCTTTAATCTGGGAATGGATCAGTCCATTCATGGAAGCAGAGTCAATTGCCTGCCAAAGTCCTCACCTCTCAAATGCTATCAAGATATGAATTTAGGGAGTAAGTTTCCAACACAGGAAATTTAGGGGACACATTCAAACTGCAGGAGTCCAGTAGTGAAAAGGATGATGGAGTCAGTGATGTTGTCAAGAGGTCTAGGTTAGGTTAGATTCTGAATAAAGCAAGACTAAAGGAGGCTAGTAGATTGGGGAAATTGAAGGGAACTGACTGTACCACACTGGGGAGGGTCCTACTTTGCTCTCCTGAGATCACAAGTCACCATGAGTGCAGGAATGGACCACCCCATGCCATAGGTGGTGACTGAGCACTGAAAATGGGGCTAGTTGGAATTGAGATGTACTGTAAGTATAGAATAAACACCAGATTTTGAAGACTTTATATGAAAGACAGATGTAAAATAGTTCATCAATAATTTTGTAAACCTCCATTATATTTGGGATGATGGTGTTTTAGATCTAGTCAGTTAAATAAAATATATTATTAAAGTGCATTTTACCTTCTTTTTTTTTACTTTTTTTTAAAGGAGATTACTAGAAAATTTAAAATTACATATCTGATGCATGTTATGCTTCTATTAACGGGGCCATTCTAGACCATGAATCTCTGAATTTCCTGATGCTAAGGCTTAAGAGGGCCTCTGTTCCAGGCTCATTCTCCCAAGAATGAGTGTAATCTTTCAGTGATGTGTGCACAACTAGTCGTGGCAAAGCCAGGAATGAAGGGACATACAAGTCAAGGTTTCCATACTTATATGTCAGAGGTCCCTTGCCGTTCAAAGCAAAAACAAAAGTAAGAAGGGAAAAAAAGAGCTAGGAAAGGCCTCCCAAGTGTTAGAGACAGACCCAGGCTTGGGTGATGTGACGGTGGTTCAGTCACAGAAGATGACATTGAGAGATGGTACAGCAAAGGTGGTAACTGGTTTTTGTGCTGCTGATGTCCAGAGGGAGGTTATGGGGTTGGTGTTTAAATGATGTGGGGTTAGTTGACAGCTATTTTCCCACTAGAAGTCAACATGATGTCTGATAGCAAGAAAGGGAAGGGAAACGTAAGATGTTTGGAATGGATGTGGCAAAATTTACGATGGTTTTGTGCATGTCTTAGTATTTACGTCTTTACTGAAGGCAGAGACCAGCCCCCCCCCCCCCATCAACAGTGGGATTTAGCCTCTGGACCAAGGCAAGCACCAGAAACTCAAATCTCTAAAGTTGAGAAAAAAAGAAAGAATGTCTTCCGGGCAGAGTATTAAAAAAGCTGGGACTCTAGGGAAGAAAAGAGGGGTCTAGTTCACCAGGTTGCAGCAAAAGTGGGGACTCATCTTAGAGAAAACATGGAAACCAGAACATCAAAACTGGGCTCAAGGTCAGAGTTGTCCTGATAGAGAAGATTTTACACTGAGTCCCAGACAGTTGAGCCAGAGCTCCCTCCATCTCTCCTGGCTCAGGTCAGTTAGGGTCAAGAGACCTCTGCAGAGGGGAGATAATCAGCAAAGGCCAGAGACCCTGACCTTTGAGGCCTGACCTTTGTCCAAAGTGACACAGATGCACAGACTCAGCTTCTCCCAACTCTGGGTCAAGGGCACCGTAACATTAGTGGTACCTTTACAGAAGTAGAAGTAGGTGTATTTCATGCCCCTTAATCAATAATAGAGGTCTGAACATACAAGGTTCTGTCCCATGGAAATCAGTAGGGGAATTTACATGCTAGAGGAGGAACACTGGGTGATTGTACGGTCCAATCTCAAACATTATTCAGTGATCTTGGACAGCTCCTTTGCTTTCCTTTGGCCTCAGTTTCTTATTTGTAAGATGAAGGCATTGAAAGCAAATGGTCCAATCTGTTCCTTTGTTTTTATCTCATGTAAATGCAGGATACCCAATACTGCCGTGTGTTCCTAGTTCCTAAATCTACCATATTGAAGACCTTGGGAAATGTTTTGAACTTAAATGTAAACACCAAGCAGAGTGTAGAATGCAGCTCTAGTAAAATAGCTCTGAGCTCTTAATTCACATTTGACTTAAGCCCACATAATTTCTCAGTGATTTTTGTTGCTAAGTACTCTACTTCCATTACCACTACTACAAAATATTTACCGGAATTTCAGTTCCTTATTACCCAACTTCCTTGGTCTTTGTTTTATCTTTCTGTTATTCAAATCATAAAGTAATTTAGAGGTTTCCTGTGAAACAGGGAATACAACTTCTTAGGAAAGATCTTATATGGGATAAGGCAAGATAAGTAGATTAATAAAAGTGGGCTTGGCTGGAGGCAAAGCTGGTGATGTTTCTCAGACCTCAGCTCAGGTCGAAATGATTTGAACCAAAGTTTGCTAAGAGACTGAGCCAGCACCAGCTGACACCATGTATCATATGTCCCTAGAGATAAGTAACGGCTCTGTGCATTGTTTTGGAAACAAAGTCAAAAGACCCTGGGCACTCACTGAACTGAAGTACAGGCTGGCTGAAGTATAAAACTCAAAACTCCTTTAAGATAGAATTGGAAGGGTCAGATGAACTGCTTTGCTCATGACCTGGACTGTACTTTTAGTGCCTGGTCTAAGACAGTTGTCAAGAAAAGGAATGCTTAGAAGACAAGCAAAAAAAGCCTATCTTTTTAGTTGCTAATTTTAAATCTTTTTGATGAAAGAAATGGAGACATAGATAAGGATGCTTTATCAATGTCTTTCCATCCAGCATAAAGCTATGAAAATGGGAATAGATATACCTTCACCTTTAAAGAACTGCGAGGTAACAGGCAGATTTGAATCACATGGACCCAGTCCCACTACAACCAAGACTTGAGATTCAGAACTCTCTGGATGTTGAATACTCATAATTGTTCCTTGCCCAATTGATATGTGGTGACACAATTGAATGATTAATTCTAGGATATGCAATTATGAATTTTTAATAAATGTTTGTTATGGGGGAAAAATAGCATTCATGCGATTAAATTTGACCTGTTCAGATTTTCCTATATAGAAAAGAAATTTCCCTCCTCAAAGAATAATTTTAAAGCATAGTTTTAACAAGTTAGATCAAGCAGGACATTATGATTTACTCTTAAAAAAATGGCCCCGTCGTTGCTATAAACTCAGTACATTTTGATTTTCTAAAGGTCATTGTTAACTGTAGGTCAGTCTGAGTAAGCAGGGAGGTCTAACCAACCCAACCAAGAAAGCCTAGATTA
This sequence comes from Marmota flaviventris, assembly GCF_047511675.1. NCBI lineage: Eukaryota > Metazoa > Chordata > Mammalia > Rodentia > Sciuridae > Marmota > Marmota flaviventris. The sequence continues at coordinate 88,872,352 of NC_092506.1, forward strand.
GCATTTCACACTCATCAGAATATCAGGCAGCTATGAAGTCCAAAAACTTAGAAAAACTAGAGTCATGTGGGAAAGAAATTTTGGGAACTTTAAACATTATTTTCCTCTAAACCTGTCATTGTCCCCAGGTGATAAATGACTATTCACCTTTTCACTTGGAAAACAAGATTTACCACCCCTGGTAATGTGAATTTTCTTCCCTCTTGTTGGAACAGTGCTAGTCTGGTTTCTTTGGGGGATTGATTTTTGTGTATTTTGTGTTTTGTGTTTAACATTGGAGTCTGTCACCCAAAGGCCCAATATGGCTCTCACGTCCCAAAAACAAGGCATGTACACCACAGGTCTTGGTGGCTTGGCCTGACACACCATCCTGACTCTGACTTCTTGTAATAAGTGACAGGGACACATACATGACTAAGAACTTGTATTCTTGAGTTCATAATGGTTGTTAAATCTTTTTGAAAGTCAATGACATAAATTCAGGAATTACACAATCAGCCATTTGGCCAAGTTCCTCATTCCAATATTAAAGAACAAAGCCTAGTTCTGTCATTTAATTCAAATTTAATGTTTCAAAATTTTAAGAAAGGTGTTGCTGGTGCCACCTAGTGGAGCTTTTATAATCCCACAGCTTCCTGACAAATCCTTAAACTCAAGATAACTTCTGTGACCAGGGCTTAAATTTGGTATGTAGATACAAGAGGAAGTGAGGGGAAAGGGAAAAATAATACAAGGGGGGACAAATGAATGACAGTAGAGGGGGCAGAGAGAGAAGAGGGGAGGGGAGGGGAGGGGAGGGGGGATAGTAGAGGATAGGAAAGGCAGCAGAACACAACAGACACTAGTATGGCAATATGTAAATCAATGGATGTGTAACTGATGTGATTCTGCAATCTGTATATGGGGTAAAAATGGGAGTTCATAACCCGCTTGAATCAAAGTGTGAAATATGATATATCAAGAACTATGTAATGTTTTGAACAACCAACAATAAAATTTTTTTAAAAAAATTTGGTATATAGCTATCTTTTTACAAGGTCTATTATATATGTTTTGGTGTTTTGACTCTACAATGAGGATAAGGAGTTACAGGACAATATTTTAAATCTATTATGGAAGTTCTTCAGGATAATTCCAAGGACATAATTTGTTCTACCAGTATAAAATCTTATCAGTTTCTCCTATTTCAAATACATTCTGGATATTGTTAAACATTGAGAAACCCTTCAAACTTTTAATTCTCATTAGATTATGAAGATGACATTGTTAGTGTTATTCAATTTGAGTCTATCACATTTGCCCAGTATACTAGTTCTGAGGATATAGTATCATGTCTCATAAAATGTTCGTTTGGCCTTCTCACCCCATTTAAGAACATCTGTGAGAATAGCCTTTCTGTTTTTAACCTGTTAGTTATTTCACAGAAGATTCTATTAGGATACTCTGCTTAACTTACAAGGTGCTCTCTTTAAAAACCACAACAGCCCCCAGTGGTAAACTCCAAATAGATATTGATCATTTTTTTGAATTTTATGATTGGCCACAGTGGAATAACACTGATCTAGGTAACTCTAGTCATATTGAGAATTTGGAATTGAGATTAGGGGTCAAGAAAGTATCCTGACTTTATATATTTATATCTGTATCTATGTCACTCTTTATCATAGGGATATCTCTAAGAGTGACAGCAAATGATAAAGCAAATAAGGAAAAGTTTTCTGAAATCAAATTAAATATCTTTCTAAAATAAGAGAAAAATAAAGTACAATGGTTAATCTTGGTTGTTAACTTGACTGGATTGAGAGACACCTGTAAGACTGGTAAAGCACACTGCTGGGTGTGTCTGTGAGAGTGTCTCCAGAGATGATTGGCATGTGGGTCAGCAGACTGAGTAGGAAAAATGGCCCTGCAGGTGGACAACACCATCCTATAGTGAGGGGCCTGGATGGAACAACAAGGGGAAGAAGGGGACGCTGCATATGCACATACTATTGGCTTTTCGTGAGGGTGTGTGTTTCTGCTGCTGCCATTGTCCATAAACATTGGACTCCGTAATTCTCACCTTTGAATGTGGACTTGCACCTGCAACTCTCCAGATGGCCTCCAGGCCTTCAGCCTCGGACTGGGGTTACGTCATTTGTTCTTCTTGATCTGAGGCTTCCAGCTTCTTGAACTGAGCTACTGGTTTCTCCAACTGTCAAGCCTGCAGATAGCCATTGTGGGACTATTCAGCCTCCGACCACATTAGTCAACATGATAAATCCCCTCTTATAAGTTTTTTTTAAATATTTTTTAGTTCTTGATAGACCTTTAGTTTATTTATTTATATGTGGTGCTGAGAATCGAACTCTATCGCTGAGCCGGAGCCCCAACCCCCTCTTAGAAGATATATATATGTTCCTCTGGAGAATGCTAACATAGAAAGTAAATGATGCTCCATGTTCAATGCATCTGGGAAACCTGAGATACACAGTTTCTGTGCCTTTGGATTGCATACACATATGCTAGCATGCACCATGAGTCTTCTGGAAGGAGTGCAGAGCACAGAGTTCCCCATGCTCTTACTAAGAAGATTTGGTCCCCAGTAATAGCTGTAAAATCTCTCTCAGAAACTCCCAACAAGTAGCACTTCCCTTGACAGTTCCTAAGGAACTGTGGGACCTGAGGGACCTGAAGGACTTTCTAAAACTAGATTGTTTGATTCCAAACCAGAGTTCCTCATCTAGCAGTTCTGGGATGACACAGAATGTGCATCTCTGACAAGTGCCTGGGTGATGCTGATGCACTGGCCTTCAGAACACACTTTGAGAAGAATTTTGCTGAAGGAGCTTTTCCTCTACAGGAGGAAACTGGAAATCATCCTCCCAGAGTTTCCCTGAGAGGTATGTTATCTGCCTGAGACTAGGGCCAAAGACAGTGAGTGGCCTTATACAACACCAGGAAAATTCACTGGGTTCTATATCAGAGAAGACATTCGGCATTTGTTTTGGGGGGATTGGCTACCTTCACTTAGCATAATCTTCTCTAATGCCATCCATTTCCCTGCAAATGCCATGATCTTACTCTTTTTTATTGCTGAGTAATATTCCATTGTGTATAAATGCCACATTTTTTTAATCTATTCATCCACTGAAGGACATCTAGGTTGGCTCCACAGTTTAGCTATTGTGAATTGTGCTGCTATAAACATTGATGTGGCTGTGTCCCTGTAATATGCTGTTTTTAGGTCCTTTGGGTATAGTCTGAGAAGAGGAATAGCTGGGTCAAATGGTGGTTCCATTCCCAGTTTTCCAAGGAATATCCATACTGCTTTCCAAATTGGCTGCACCAATTTGCAGTCCCACCAGCAGTGTATGAGTGTACCTTTTCCCCCGCATCCTCGCCAAAACTTGTTGTTGTTTGTCTTCATAATGGCTGCCACTCTTACTGGAGTGAGGTGGTGTCTTAGAGTAGTTATAATTTGCATTTATCTGATTGCTAGAGATGGGCTTGGGAGGGAGAGCAAGGGAGGAAGATTACCTCTAGATAGGGAATAGAGGTGGGAGGGAAAGGGAGGAAGAAGGGCAATAGTATGGATGGTGAAAGGAGACCCTCATCATTATACAAAATACATGTATGAAGATGTGAATTTGGTGTCAACATACCTTATATATAATCAGAGATATGATAAATATGGTATAATGGTGTATTAAGAATTGTAATGCAAAAAAAAAAGAATTTTAATGCAAAAACAAATAAATAAATAAATAAATTTTTAAAAAGAAAAGAAAATTCACTGAGTTCTAGATCAAGAGAACAGCTTTTACCAGGAAAGGATCTCCCGACGCTCTTACAGAGACAGGGGCCCAACCATGTTTCAGATCCATACACTCAAAAATAGTTAATGTTTCCGTCAACTGACTCAGTTATCAGGAACTAGACTTACACATCCTGCCTAGAAGGACCCATGCTATTTTTATTTGAACTTACAGGCTTTAAAATCAATATGTTTTTATCCCTTTACTTGTCAGAGATTCACTGATTTATATTTGGCATTGCGACTGACTTGAAGGATAGGATAAACATGGTTGTAGTGGGTGCTTTCTTGGTATAATTAACAAATTCACACTCTGCCAAAATCATCATGAAGCACCCCTATAATTCCTTACTAGGCTCCAAGAAACCATTCCAGTCGGGAGCACTGGGCCCTGAGCCCTCTCCCTGATGGCCTTCACTGGCCCAGTTAACCTCTCACTTTTACATTAGCTCAGGAACCTCTTCTGTGCGAAACCTTTCCTGAACCACCTCCTTTGCCTTCGACCCCCATGCCCCATAAATACAATAAAGTCCCTCTTGTTAGAGGCTCTCAGAATACCATGTGTCTATTCTTTTTGGCACCTACCGCAGTTTAAACACATACTTATTTCATTAATGTTTGTGCTTCCAACTAGACTGAGTTCCAAAAAAGTAAAGAGGTTTTGTTCTTCACTATTTCCTCAACTTCTACTTAAATTCCTGACACAGGACAGGTGGACAGGTGTCCAGTTGATTTTGGGGGGTGGGGGAAGGGGCAAGGCACTGGAGATTGAAAACAGGGGAGCTTTACCACTGAGCTACATCTCCAACCTTTTGCAACACTGCACCCAGCTTCCAAACTTTTTTTTTTTTTTTTTGGTGCTACTCAGTATTGAATATAGGGCCTCGTGCATGCTAGGCAAGTATTCTGCCCTGAGTTATGTCCCCAGCCATCCATTTGATTTTTGTTAGATGGACTGGTGGATAAATGGATGGATGGATGGATGGATGGATGGATGGATGGACTATGTTATACCCTAACAGCAAAACTTAGAAATAAAGAATTCTGTTACATTGTCAGGGAAAATGAAAAGTATGCAGATTATTTTTGAGGTACACCATAAAGAAGACATCAGCAATTCATTCTTCCCCCATAGTGAGTGCTCCCTGCTCCCCAACAGAGCACCTGACTTACTGAATTGGTCATCTTGCAGTTTTGTCTTCACAGTAATGTATAAGCTTTTCGGGGAGTACAGATCAAGGTTTTGTTTTTTGTTTTGTTTTGCTAGTGAATGACACTTAACAGAAATGTATTAAATGTTTGCAAATGGGAAAAACTTAGGAAAACAGAAGGGACTTGAATTTCCCAAGGGGGACCTGGGTTCTCTTGCCTGCCTCCAGAGTTTCCTGCCTCTCCATATTTCCCCAAATTCACCACAGCTTTCAATCCTCTCCTTTTACAGATAAGAAAGGTAAGGCCCACGGAGATGAAATAACCTGTATAAAGTCACAGGGCAGAATTCAAGGCAGAGCGAGAAGTAGAACTCAATCTTCCTAACTGAAGCTCTTTCCACTTAGTTGCCAAATACTGTCAGCAAGGAGGATACTGAGGAGTTGTGTGCTTCATCTAGGGAAGCTGGCCCAGAAGGAATGGTCTCATCAGCACCGTGCTGAGCAAACTCTATCAGAACTTTGACATAGCCCAGTACAATTAATTTTAAATTTAAATTCTGAGAGGCTGGGGAGAGTAAACTGCATTCACCAAGAAATATTGATAATAAATTATTTTGTGAGGAAAGCTTAAAATTATACTTAAAAATAAAATATACCATATAAAAATGTCTGTTGAAAATATCTTTTTATTAGAAACAACATTAACACATTATAATACATTGTGCAAATATATATTTCATTTTTTTTGCCTGAGTTTTTATGAACAAGATTTCTCAGCACAATGGTTCTTCCTCTGGGGGCCACTCATGTATTCAGCAAGTACTCAGTGCCCTGCCAAGTGCTGAAGAATTGGGGAAAAAAAAGCAGAGAAAAACAACACAGTCCCATATCTCAAGAGGATCACAGTCTAGTACACTATTTTCCTTATTTTGGATGTCTCTGTTTTAACATAAATACTTCCAATTTGTAAGATATATTTTATTCCTTGCTAGTTAAGTCTTTAGAAAATAGCCTATATGTCCAAGGTAAACTGGACAATTAAAACAATTAGTTAAAATATGATTGAAACATAAATTTGAGTCTTAAATAATCAAGTGATTTATGGAAACATAATGCTATCACCTAAATTATTTTGATAACAGTTTTAATTTTTTACTTTGTGACTTTGCAAAGCCCCAAAATGTTTTAATAAAAAGAGAGACCTTCTTTCTTGATCTTCTATCAATACACAGAGGAATATTTGTCTTATCTGAAAGCAATCCATTGCCAAAAGCGAAAATTAAACAAAATCCAAAGCTGCATCTATGGTCCTCTTATTAGTCTTTGTCTCCTTTCTTTAGTAACTTTGATATTTTCTTAATGTTTGTATAAAGAGGGACATGTACATATGAATATTCTCAGTGTAAAACCCAAATTATTTCTTTGGAAAGTTGTCTACAAGTCTATTACTGGCATTTCCCTTTATTTCTATGATACACTTCTCAAAATGTTCATGTTTATACTATTTTGTACATTGTAATAAAGATGATTCATAATTATATGTGATTTACTTTATAATCTCAGTGACACACCATATTCCCACTTTTGGTGTGGGAAATACCATCAACTGTTGCTGCTATAGAGCACACAGGAATCAGGTGATCCTTGGAGGTACTCGACTTCATTACTTCAAAATTCTTCAATGTGGTTCCAGCCACGCATAGTCATATAGATAATAAATGCTCAAAGATAACTTATGAAAGCTTGTTCACAGAACGAAGCTGTCCTCCCTTGCCCCACATTTCTGGAAGTATTATCCAAAGTGATCTCCAGGATTTAAATAACAATGTTTAAAGACACTTAACACCACAGTAATGAATTTGCTGGCATGACACGAACAATACGGTTACTCCAGATGCTATATTCGAACTGTATGGGTCCATTGAAAAAATAAATATAACCTACAAGAAAAAGACCATAAGGGAAATTTCAAAGTTTGAAAATAAAAAGGTTTTACTACAGCTAATCTTAAATGTCCAATCTGTTAGAGTTGAATTATTTTTAACATTGCAATTTTTATCTTTTTAAATCCTACTAACATTTTAGTGTCTTGCTTATAAGTTTAAAAGAAAAGGGATAAATGTTCTCAGATCTTCTAAAATACCACCTAGAATTCATTGTCTTACCATGAATTCCAATTTCGATGCTAGAAATACTTATATTAGTTATTGGTTGTAAGTTAGGGACAATACTTCCTTTCGTAATTAAAGCAAAAAGTCATATAAATTATTGGTTATTATGAGCCTTTATTTATAAATTACCCCCACTCCATTCCTAGTTTAAATTCTGGCAACATCCTTTCCATCTTGGCATTTTTACATATAATTTAAGGTAATATATAGGGTTTGGCATGACTTTTTTACAGAATTAGCAATAATTAAAATTTTCATTTTTTTCTAAGCAACTTATTTTTTTTGTTTGTGCTCTGTGTAAGTAGTCACTCAAGAATAATTAATGAGTTAACTGCCAGATATTTAATAGCACATCTAAGTCCTATATTAAAACCCTTCATACAGAAAAGAGTTTTAAGGAGCTGCAGAAGCTCTTGTTGAAGTTTAATGCAATGTAATAATTACCATTTTTCTCATATACAGCATCCACTTTATCGCCAATTCCTGGGAATTCCTCCTCTATCAGTCTGGGATAGTCTTTGTCCATGATATGATTAGTATCATCATATCTATTTAATAAGAAAAAGAAATTCTTAAGTAAATTCTAGTTCTTAAAAATGATTTAAGCCCATTGAAGAGGTGAAAACATGCAATTCCAGCTACTTGGGAGACTGAAGCAGGAGGATCTCAAGTTCAAGGTCAGCCTGGGCAACATAGGGAGAACCCACCTCAAAACAAAACAATTTTAGATATAATACAATGGATTCAATGGTACCTTTCAGAACGGACAAGTTTTAAAATATCTGATAGTTTCTTTTTAATTAGTAATGAATGCTTGATGAGTATTTGTTGACCTTTTTAAAGGTCATCTTTGTAAGGATAATTACAAGCTTATTTCCACTTTACAAATTTTGTACCTGTTATAAAAGCATGTCATTAGGATGGCATTCTTAGAATGAAAAAATATATTTCATTGAATAAATATATTCATTGAATAATTATCTATTGATCTTCTAATATGTGTAAAATAACTTGCTAAATACAGTAATGGATATAAAAATATTTAAAGTTTAAATTCAGCTCTAAAATGTTATAAGGGCTTATGGTAGTAAAGATTGAAAGGAGAGAATAGGTTTCCCCATGCATAACTGTATATTCTACATTTCTTCTTCCCTGTCACCACCACACCCTGGCCAACAGAATACATTCTGAAATTAACCTAAAAAAATATTATCCCTTAAGGTGCTATTGTTACTGATGGGAGCCTTTTATATCCTTGAAGTATATCCTAATAGGTAAATGGTAAGAATTCCTGACCCATCAAGAAAGCTTAGACATATGACATATACACACAATTACAGCATCAGGCTCTTTGTGTGTGTGTGTGTGTTACTGGGGTTGGAACCTATGGCTTTGTTACGTTAAGCAATGCTCTGCCTCTAAGCTGCATCCCCAGCTCAACACCAGGCATTATAAGGTAAGCATTATAAGTTAAGTGTTAAGCACCATAAGAGAGTAAACAGAAAATGTCATGACTGTACAGGAAAAGGGGAGATAACCTCTGAGTAGGGTGCTCAAAAATTCTGTAGACAAAATAATACTTCAAATATTTCAGATAGTTAGAGTTTTAAGAGGGAGAGATGAAAGGAAGAAAATTATGTAAGAGAAGCTGAGGGGGATATGAAAGCACAGTATATTTGAGATCTGATAAGCAATTCGTCCTGACTGAACCATAGAGTTTTCCAGAGTGTAGGAAATGGAAAGTTGTGCCAGATAGAAGCTGTCAGTAATTTTTAGAGAGGTACAAATTTAATTATCAGAAAAAAATAATTCAAAAGACAAAGATGATACACACAGGAAGATGTATATAGCGTATAGTTGTGCATGTGTGTGTGCCTGTGTGTATGTAGAAATAGAATAAAGCATCCATTCTAAATATTTCGAGTGTGGAGTTCCTTGATATATTGTCATTCCCCATTGTAGAAATGGATCTGGGCTCCTAAATGTTTCTCAGTGCTGCCTGAACCTTTAAATATGTTGTAAATATTCCAGTTCCATTTTCTCTTCAGAAATTTGACTTTACAAACTATGGGCCCATCAGCTTACTGATCACCCTCTCTAGTGGATCAGCTGATTCTACAAACATGGAGCCTTTTCTCAATTAATCATTACCTGTACCCATTCTGGAGTCCTCTCTAACCCCGGAAAATAGAACCACTTATAAATTAGGAGGTGGTGACAAGAAAGAGAGTCCAGGTAAAAGATTAAAAAGAATAAAGATACCAAAGTAAAAGTAGCAGTTTGCCATGGTTTAGGCATAATAAATGGCTAAGAAAGAAAAGAGCGGTTGAGAAGAGGTGGGTAGAGTGTGTGTATTTAAGAGAAATTCAGATTTTAAACATGTCTGGAGCCCGTGCAGGAGCTTACATGGAACAGAAATGAGTGACTGGTATGAAATTTAAAATAATATGGTGAGATAATAACTTAGAGTAGTGGCAGATGTTTGAGGCTTGCTTTGTCCCCATTACACAAGATGGGACAGTGCATATTGTTGTCTTACCTCCAGACCTGGTTTCCCGAGAAGAAGAGGGTCTTGCCCGTGTCCTCAAAATGAACAGCAGCACTTATCTTCTTAACCTCTTTTGGAAAACCTAGTTCAGATATTTTTTGGGGATAACCTTCCAGAATGTCATAACCATTAAGAGCCCAAAATTTTCTACCTAGAAGAAGTGAAAAAAAACAGTTTTAGTGTAAAGAAAATCTATTAGGACTCACACGTGTGGACATTTACTTAAAAAAATACTATATTTCAGAAATAAAATATTCAGTGTTCATGGTCACAGTGTTAATGAAACATAGAGATATAAGCATTATTCCAATAAAAATTAGTGTTTAAGACCCTAACTTCCTAGTTCTGAATATAGCCAACCAGATATCAAAATTAATTTGGCAATTTATTACCTCTGAATATTGTTTAGAGTTGGGTAAAAAATTCTTGTTTGACTATACAGCCCAATAGTAAATTGAAAATACATATTTTATACCAGTTAGAAAGTTATTTCTTTCTCTAAAAAGTAACTTCATTATTACATTAGTTATAGTAGTCAAATAATAAAAATAATGCGAGTAGAATGTTAGATAAACATAGCATTAAATTGTGGTCATGAAGACAGAATAGCAATTTGGAAATTTTTCATGATTTTATATCAACAGAATAAGTAGAATTTAAACCTGTATCTATGCTTTGAAACCAAATATGTAAACAATATGTATTAAATATGGTGAAGGACTAGAAAAGAAAGTGAGAACATAATAAAATGAACTTGTTTACAGAAAGGGGAATTATAATTAACATTTTTTCACTTTTTCAAAATGTACAATGTTATGGTTTCTCAGTAAGCAATATATAGAGATTTTTTTTTTCAGTGCTAATGATGGAAGCCTCAGCAAGAGATCTACCACTGAGCCACCTCTCCAGCCCCCAGTAAGCAACTTTTAAGAGAAACCAAGAGAAAAAAAATTGAAATTATGGATATGATGCAAATAGATACGATAGCTAATAAGATAGAACTCTTGCATATCAAATTTAGGGATATTTGGTAGAATGGTCAGGTGGTTTTTGGTTTTCATCTGATCCTTAATTTAGGTGTATTTCTGGTAGTGATCATTTTAGTAAGTCTCAGGTCTATCACTGTCTCCCCTGGTCATGTGGAAGGCCTCACCTTGGATGGCTTACCTCGGAAGATGAATATAAGGTCGTGAGAAGGATGTTCATATGCAGCATCAACACGATTGGGAAGTTCTGGCCAAAATGATTTTGTCAAAAACAGCTCTGCATCAACCTGCTGAGGGTGCAGGCGCCAAAAGAATCTAGCACAAGAATAGAAAGACATAATTTTCTATCATATTTTAAGTGCAATATTTCTATCCTGCAAGCCACCTCTCTCCACATCAACACAATTAACACAACTGTCCCCTAGCACCTGTGAAGGGGAAAAAGTTCCATATTCCTTTAAGGGTAGTTTTAAGTTTTGGTTATCCTAATGCTAACCTAAGGTATTCAAGTTTAAAATGTCACAGAACTTTAGTGAAAGCTCTGAGTCTTTTGTGGGTTGACATGGTGCTTTTTTCTTGTTTTGTAAATCTTGCAAGTGGCAAGCAATATGCCAGGCACTGTGTTGGGCTTTAGAAAAAAAAAAAAACATGAATACACAAGCTATGTCTTCCATGTAGTTCCATGTAGTTTTCACATTATCTCACTGATAATGTGAGAAAGCACCAGAGCACAATGTAATTAGAGTTGTATGAAAGGTGGTGGGAATGCTGTAGGATCAAAATGAGGGGGCAGCTAACAGATTAGTGAACAGATAAACAAATGAGCATCATACAACAATTTAGAAATTGAAAATTAATATTTCAATGTTCATATCTATAAGTTTAGGTTGCAAAGCATCCCCCCTCTCAAATTCCAACCTAGGTATCTGAAATCAAAGTCTTTCCATACCAAAAGGAATTCTTATGAACATTAATGAGTAACATTTTACTAATTCAGTAATTACTCTCAGTATCTGTCTGTTTTTCAAATAAATTGGATTACTTACTTTACTTTGTTGTCTTTATAAGAAAGATAACCAAAGATGTAAAAGAAGCTGCTCAATGTTAGGATTATCCATTGGAAAGGAAAGTGTCTATTCATCAGTCATTTATTGGATCTGCAACATGTAAATAAACTGCCCAAAAGTCTATTCTTTTCCCTGTTAGACTCTAGATGTTTGACTGGATGTTTTGGCAGTTTGCAAACATGACCATGCAAATGTTTATCACATACAGATTTGATGAAAGACTCTCAAGAGTACCTGTCTTTAAAGATCATTGTTTCTCCTCGGAGACTGGTAATGGCATCAAGGGATAAGGAGGGGTCACATTTGTCTGGTGTTTTGGGATGTTTAGGGTTGGGATCTTCATCTCCTGGACCTGCAGTTGTGAAATAAATGGGAGAAGCTGCTGAGTATGACCCCTCCTGGTGACCTGAGTCACAGCACAACAGTCTGATCCTGCTTATGGAGAACAAGAATGGATTCCCTCCAAGGAGGGCAGTAAGTCCTAAAGCTCCTACATAATGGTAATCCTACCTCCTTTCTCCAGGGTTACCAAGGTCTTGCAGGGGGACTACCTCTCTGCTTTCATCCTTCAACAAACCTTCAAACTCAGCTGAACTACAAATTAAATTTTTTATCTGATAGATATGAGAAAAAAGCAAAAGACTGAGAAAACTTCCTCCATAGTTTGTATCACCAATTGACAAACTGTTCTTGAGAAACATATTTCTCTTAAAGCCATTTCTGATGGCATGCTATGCCTGTAATAGCTCTCAAAGCGGCTCCTTCTCCTGACTATTTTATCAACTGTCAATATCAGCTTATGTTGGGTCACCAGTTTGCCACAGTGCATTGCATCTCAGTGACAAGCCAGCCTGCAGCAAGTCTGATGTGATTTGCACATGGTTATAACTCTTCCACCAGCTCACACAGCAGTGCACAGCAGTAACCCTACAGTGTTTTATCTAATTTTATTACCAGTCCCTTATTCACAATATAGTAAAAATAAAAATTGCAAAATAAAATGGAAAATTCCATTGGCCACCTTCAAGTTCTTGCCTTCGCTTACACTAGCTATAATAGTAAATTTAAATCTGGGGTGGGGAGGAATTATGGATTGAGGAGACGTGAGCAAGTTTTCTGAGCTCTTTGCTCCAGATATGTTTACACTAATGACTGCATGGTGGCTTTCATTCTATTTATGGCAGGTAATCTATAAATAAATGTTTTGGTTAAGATTTAAATGTTTTGTAAATATTATGGAAAAATTAGGAGAATAAAAGGTGGAATTTCTTCATTGTCATTGAAATTATTGGTTAAAAACTACTGAAGTTCACAAGAGTTATTTCTACTATGGCAATTAGACTAGTTGAAAAAATATCAAGAATTTATAACTGCTTTCACCATCAACTGTGTTACTATAGGTATACTAAACTCTAACAGGCTTAGTTGCTTTATTGGTTAAATGGGAAATAAAATATTTTCATTTTTCATGGTAGAGGTATTTTGAGGGTATCTAATGTACCTGACAATGTATAAAATACAAATACAGAAATTATATTATGCAAAAAAGCATAGAGAATGGAATATTTTCTCCTTGGACAATTTAGAAAGAAAAAAAATGCATGCATCTATTCTACTTATGTAACTAATTTTATAACTAATCCTATTCTGTTTTTATAGCTGATAAATTAAGTCACCATAGAGAGACTGGATTCCTTGTACATCATCATCAGGAAGCATGAAATGGCTTTTTCCAGTGTAGGTGTAGATGGGAAACATGAGGGCTCCTGGGTCCTTGGAGTGGTCAAGACCTAAGGAGTGACCAAACTCATGGGCAGCTACAAGAAACAAGTTGTACCCTGTAAGAAAACAAAGAAACAGTGAGAAAAAAAGGAATTTCAGTCAATGAAAGAAATATTTTTTCCATCTTACTTTTCTCTTTCTTCATTATCTTGTTCACTTTTAAAAATTAATATTCAGTGGCTTGAAGAAAAATTCAAAGTATTGATATAATCTTTATTAATAATTTATGGTTCTCTTTGATTATAGTTGCCTACATAATTAATCAGTTACCTACAGCAATATCAACAGATTGCTCTCATATACTTATTAGTCCATAAGGATTTACTGTGAATACAATAGGAATCCTGATATGCTATTTTTATTCTTAGGCCAGGGGAGGAAAGTGGACAGAAATTACCTTAAATTAGAAGTAGGGAAATCACATAGAGCCTTGCCTAGCTAATATGCAGTCTAGAACAGCATCCAAACAGGAGTCAGCATCCAAGAGATAATGACCAAGTATAGAGAACACATCAACTAGGGTCTCTGGGTATACACTTGGGAACAAATTCCAACCAAATGATCCTTTCCAGAATTTATCCAGACCATAGAGTTTATAATACCAGAAACTATGTATGATTGAGCATTTCCCCTGTACTCTAGAATATGAGTATGTCACTGTTGTCATGGTTTCCTCTAGACATTCTTTTTATCAATTTTTAGCTTCCTAATATTGATACTTTAGATAGGGGAGAAAAAGGACAATAAAACATTAAAAGAAAAATAAGATGTGTAAGGCAATAGGGATATTTACTTCTGCTTAGAATACATGAAAGCTGGAGCCAGTAATTTCAGTTCTACCTTAAATACCCTGTTATCATAGCCTGTACATGAAGAGACTGAACTAAGTTAGTAAATTCTGCACATACACATACAGAGGTCACATGATCTAAATAAGTAGTTCTTTACTAAAGTGACCAGTAATGCATACCTTTCTTGGTCTTCAACTGAAAACTTATTCCAGATTTATTTGTGGAAGTTTTCATTTATTTCAGTTATATATGTTTCAAATGCAGAACTTATATAGGAATCTAAATCTGAGTCTTACTGTAACTCTGTCTTAACACTAGTTAGTGTTGTTCTTTCTTCCTAAGGTCATTCTCACCTATGAAATACTCAAATATGTGAATATGTGAATTTTCACTCTTTCCTTTAGAGGCACTGGTGTTGAGACACTGATCATTTAAGGCCCAGTTTTACTTGGGAAAAATAATCCTTTATATTTCAATGAAAAATAAAAATCAGCTGTCTATAAAGACTGCCTCTAGTTGCCCTAAATTAGAATCTCTCTAGTTCCAAAATTAAACTCTCTTTGAAAAATTCTGTGATTTTTCTTCCTAAATTTGCATTGTAATTAATTTGAGCTTTGAAGATTCAATGACTAAATAAATGCATTCCACAATCCGTTTCATTTTCCTCTTGTAAATACATCCTTCATCTTATCTGTCTCAGTGCATTTAAAGATATTATCTTGATTTCTCAAAGCAGTGTTTATAAAATGAGTGCTGTAGGCAAATATGAAGCAAGTAACTCATGCAATAAGGAATAGAAAGTTGTCTGAATTCATGTCATTAATATTTCTACAAGGGAAAAATCTATTTCAATTCCCATGCAATTCAGTTATGACCCATAGATGGAGTCCTAATGACTTTTAGATATAAATTTATGTAAACTATACTTCTTCAGCATGCAAAAAAGGGAACCCACAATAAAATTTCCTTTGCTGACAGAGAAGACATTTTAGTCAGACTTCTAAGTTAGCATCCCTCAAATCAGGATGATAAAGTAATACATTTTATCCATTTTTTCACATTCACAATTTATTTGTAGAAATGTCTCTTGTAGAGATACTAACAAGAATAAGATTGTTTTTATTTATTTATTTTAGAAAATATAATCAAATGCTAAATACAATTTATTTTATGCTTCTTCACTTTGTAGGAATATGTTCAGTGTGTAATCTAATAATACATTAATTCATCTGTATAAAAAACATTACCTTTAGAACTACTGGTCCAGTCTTCATCATCATCAAAATGGGCATCTCCTCCATAGTTTGGTCCAGGAGGAAAAGCATGAGCCAGCAGACCAGAGGGTCCATCAAATGGGTAGAAGTCTCCATGCTCTACAAACAAAAGGGAGAGTCAGAATCTGAGCATGCCCAGTAGAACCTGGCACAGGTGCGCTTGCTCAACTTTTGTTAAATGCTATAAACTTAATGAATGACTAGAAGAAGGAATAAAAATAGAACCGATTAAGGATTAGAATATAAAAACATTTCAGAAATGATTCTGCCTCATTACCTTTAGTTCCAAAAGAGATCATGATGTCTGCTGTGCCATCATGGAGTCTGGTAAAATTCAAAGGTGTCACATCGGACCATACTTTGAAGGCTTTTTTAAATGCCTTCTCCACTTCAGAATGAGTCATATCAGGGGTATAATTCACAATTCTATTCAACAGAGAAAGTTTCAATTAAATTTTGGAAAGTTAGAGCTATTTTACAATACACTTTCTTGGAACATTGCTTTTCAACTAAAATGCAATGTCTTTTTTAAAAGTTCTACTATAGGTAGAATTTATTAGTTATGGTGATATCCAAGGATAAAAAGTTAAGAATTCAATTAGATATCTGAGCATCTCCATATGTTTGACCATGTGGCTTCTTAAAGTATTCAGACATATAATAGAACTTATTTTGCATGCTAAAAGTTTGGAATTATATCAATATAGCCAAATTAAATAAAATACCTCTGTAAAACTTCTAACAAGAGTGGAACCTTTTATCTTTAGCTCTATGATAATAAATGCAACTGATGTCCTATTTTTGCAAGTTTTATTGAATTTATTTTTACTTTTATTTTGGTTTTGAGATGTTCCCTGAAAAGTAATGTTGGATTATAACATTACAATTATTGATGTTATAAGACATTCCCAGCAACAGTCTTAAAGCCATTTCTACACCTACTTAACTTCCAATTAAATATTTAAGGTCTACTTAATATTAGACATTTACTACCAGAAGAAAAAACTAGCAAATATCAAGGAAATGTAGTCTGTCATTTACCTGTAGGTTAAATTCGTTTGGGACCATTTGAGAGTCCGAGGGAAAACATTGTATTCGCCCACATCAGGGACCCCGCATCTTGGTTTTTTCATGATATCTAAGGTGCTATCGTCCAGTTTGCCCGTCACCTCTAAGCCGAAGAAAGACTGCATTTCTCGGAGCCTGTCGACCATGGAGCTTGCTGCATTCTTCTTCAGGATTCCCGCAAGATTTGAAGGATGGTAATAAGATTTCAAGTAGTGCTGAAAAAGAGACCCAAATGAGCTGGTTTTAAAAGGAGAAGGAATTTAAGAGCTGGGCTACATCCTCAGGATGGGTAAGTTACTCTACCTCTGCAAACTGGAGGTCTTCCTCAGACAAGTCTTCATCATCATCACCACTGGGGAGGGGCAGGGCCCGACAGTGAGTCCAGCTCAAGAGGAGGAAGGCAGCCAGGACACCTGGGTGCATCTTGAATGGCTGTGCCTGGAGTCTGCTGTCTTTCCACTGGCAAATACCTTTACTTTTATAGGCCTGCGATGTTGAGTCATCATTTATGGGTGTCTCAACTTCCTCAGCAGTCAAAGGTAAGCATGCTTACATGGCGACTTTTTTTTTTTCTTCCTCCCGAGTGTGGTTTGTGGCAGAATTTGAGGGAAATATAAAATGAAGGCATCTCTTGTTTCAGCAGAGTCACAAAACCATCTGGCAAAATAAACTCCCTCAGCATATTTATGGATACTGTGGGAAGAAGCAGAGAGTAGTACATTTTTTCACTTCACTCTGCAAAAATGTTTTCTTCTTTCTGTAGGAAAGCAGCTGCTTTGACTTTTTCAGATAAGAATATCAAGGTGATATGTTTAGTCCCATAAAGAAAAACCTAGACCTGCACCAAGAATGCTTACAGCCTTGTGAGTTCTAAACTACATTCTCTTTTAAGAGCAACTGTAGGGAGAAATACTGTTTACCTGAGGGCTGTGGAATTGCACAAGAACCAAGCTTCAATCCTCAGATGTAGTAAGGGATTGAATCCCAAGGTCAGATTTACACACACTGGCATGCCCTTTCAGTGAATATGGAGTCCTGCACAAATTTCCTACAAGTCCAGGCAGAAGTAGAATAATTATAATAGCATACAACAACTCTGATGATTAGGAATATATATTGAGAGATTGCTGCATACTACATTTAAAAGCCATTATCTCATTTAATCCTTACTACTGTACCTAGGCAGGTACTATGAGAAGGCTTATTTTCCATCTTACATGTGAAAACTGTAAGACAAAGAGAAGGCAAATGTCATACAGTTAATAAATGGTACTACCAGAATTTAAACCCAGGACAGTCAACTCAACACTCCATGTTCATAAGCACCATCCAATATCGCTTCTACCCTGTTGCTTCTCAGACATTTTCTTAAAAACCAAGGTGCTTGGTTCTCACACCTCTGGAAGTACCCAGGAAAACAAAAGCTGTAAGTAAGCATATGATCAATTTAAACTTTGTCAAATTTCATTTTTACATTTGAACAATAAAAGTATCATTGGTCCAACAACTCAGAAAAACAGTTTTAGAGTCCTCTTTTATAAAACTGTTCTTCTTTTCAAAGCTTTACACATTCAGTACCATGAAATCAAAATGCCATAATTGGTCCCCTGTAGATGTAAATAGGTAGTCCTCTGTAGATGTACACAGAATATGTATTGTCTGTGCAGAAAATATGCTATTACATATTGTGTAATATTCTATAATATTTTTGCATATTCTATAATATTTTTGTAGAGATAAAATAAATGATTTAACATGCAAGTTAATTTAGTGATCAAGCATCAAAAAGAAAAAGAATCTCAAAGACATATTAAGACAAAGAAAAGAAGCATGAATAGAGATTTAGAGCATGTAGGAAAGGGTTAAAATGTGGATAAAATGCTATAATCTAGAGTAGTCAGTACCTTAGAGAAAACCAATGAAGTCTATGAAATAAGAGCAATCAGTTGAAATAACTCTATTATGCTTTTATCCAAAACACAGCCAAATACACCTAAGAATAGACTGTTTCCAATGAGTTCAAGATTAAATTTGGGCTCAATCAGAAAAAAAAGAAAAAGAAAAAAAAGCCTGTCCACCATGGAGCTTACTGCATTCTTCTTCAGAAGAATTTTTTCTTTCGAACATTTTTTCAGTGTTTAAAATCGGGGGGAAAAGAACAAAACAGGCTACTCATTCTCATATCTTTGGGGGTATTTGTAGATATATAACCATTCTAAAAGAAAAGAAATCTTTTGAGTTATCAAATCAATGAATATCATTTGAGCATCAACTGCGAAGGATATTATTGAAGTCACTATGACAATGGAATGAAGGGTAAGATGAGAATTTTTTTTTGAGAGAGAGAGCGAGAGGGAGAGAGAGAGGATTTTTTAATATTTATTTTTTAGGTTTCTTTCAGCAGACACAACATCTTTGTTTGTATGTGGTGCTGAGGGTCGAACCCAGCGCCGCACGCAAGCCAGGCGAGCGCGCTACTGCTTGAGCCACATCCCCAGCCCATGAAAAATTTTTTTAACAGGATTATTACAATATTACCTCCTTCAAAACAACCTTCTAAAGGACAAATGCCACTGTTTCTCAACTTTAAAAGTAATTATGAAAAAATAATTATGAAACAGCTTTAGTGTTTTATTAGTTACAGAAAAGAGAAATCAGAGGTTACTAAAGATATGCTATTACATATTCCATAATATTTTTAGTAGCGATAAGGAAAAATTCCCTGGAATATTGAAATAAATGTTGATTCCTTAAGAGAACCAAACACTTTGTCTATAGGGAATTGTTCACAGAGGAGTGGTGTCAGACTGCTGATAGGATGTGTCACCACTTTGCAATGTGTTGGCAGCCTGCTTGTCAACACAAGTGCTTATCACAGGTGGTTAATTGTAAAAATGAAAGCCAGGGCTTCTGGTTATCACCGGTGAAATGGCTGTGGTTTTGAATGTCACCTTTAACTTATTGGGGCTGAGTTGGTATTTAAAAAAGGTTCTAACCCACCCACTGAATCACTGGGAAATTTAAAAACCTGTAAAATGAGCAAACAAAATTGGACAAGATTAGAGTAAGTATCTACCACTGATTCAGACATAAGCAATATGGGACTTTTTAAAACACAGATCATCACCAGTTTCTAAATTGAGAGTATCACCAAAGAGAGAAACAAAAGTGCCCATGAGCAACTGTTTTGTAAACAGGGTGCACTCAGATTAGATATTACCAAATTGGTCACTTGAGATGGTCTAAAATATAAAAATTCTGTAAATCGAAGAATCCTGAAGTTCAAGAGCATGTTTTGATTAGAGTATGTATTGTCTGTGTTGACAATGTCAGTAGTATCTTTATTTGTAAATGATAAGTGATTTGCCTCTGCAACTGCATGAGTTTTTGTGAACACTCTGAAGGTTGCTGTATTCTAGTTTCTGATTTCCTTTTTGTCTATAATCCCATGGAATGGGTTTACATGCTCTTAAAAGAGAAAACTAAATTTGAATTGGCACTTAGTCATATTTATACCCTAGAACATAAGGTGTTAGAGTATCCTGCCTAACTTGCTTATGCATAGCCAATTGTGGCATAATCCATAGGTTCTGCAACAGAATCCAGAGGGACTCATTTTAGAGGCTCCAGCTGCAACCCAGGTCAGCAATTTAGGAGGTCATTTCCTTTTAACAATTTAATCACATGCTTTTTAGAGATGCTATCTTTGTACTGGGCTGATCCACAAAAGAAATTAATAGAATCTGTAAGAAATAAAGGAAATTATTTTTTTAGATTCTGCCAGAATATAACAGTTGAAAGGAAAGACTTAATTTTCTGGGCTTACCACCTAATGAATTCTAATTTTCATTGTGCCTCATTAAAAAGAATATTTACTACATGGCTGCTTCTGCCAGATTTAGCCGAACACTCTAAGAGAAAACAACTAGGAATAGAAAACACATTCTGGCCCTCCCCTCCCCAAATTTCTTTGAAAAGGTTAAAATGAAGATGGTTTGGCACTGAATAATAGATATGAAAACAAGTTGTAAAAATAGAGAAATGCCTCAGTGGCTTTAACAAAAAGCAACTTCAGTGTATTTGAAGCTTCCTAATATTTAAACAACAAAGCAAAAGTTCAACTTTTATTAAAATAGACTGTATTATGTTATATGTATGACAAATATATTACAATTAATCTCCTATTATATAATTTTAATGCACTAATTTTAAAAAGTCTAGTCTTACCTTATTACCTTAATTCACTAAAGTAGAACATAAGTTATGTTTTTGTTTTTGTTTTTTTTCCCTATTTCAGAAAATGTTTGCAAGTTGTTTTATTTACAATGTCAACTTTTAAAAGCTCACCAAAGTAAACTGGACAATAAACTTGGCAAAAATCGCCTTACAAAAGCAGGGAAAGCCCAAAATGACACTTTCTACAGAGAACCCACAGTTCGATTTTATTCAGAGTAAAGAAAACATAAACTTTTTCTCATACTAGAAGAAATTCAGCCATAGGTTTGGAGTCTGTACTCAAACTACACAGGCAATAAGCACAATATTATGCTAATAGATTGATTTGCTGCTGCATTTGTCTACTGTTTGTCTAACATTAACAATTATAAACAGAGTAGTGCAACTAGTATTTGGAACAATCCTTATAGTGTTATAGTGTCAGGTACAACATTCCACTTCCTTTCACATCACCCGTTCTCTTTGCATACCTGGGCTTCCTCCTCTTCAGTGAAGTCATGTTTGATATTGAAGGTTTTGCAAATCTCCTCAGGAGTTTTTCCCTTGATCATATTGGCAACAGTCTTGCCCGTAACATCAAGCAAACTTTGATGTCTAAGTAGTTCGCAGCCAGAATAAGTTCACAAAAGTGATCCTTGGTCAACTTTCAGGAATTCTTGGTCCCAAATGGGGATATCTTCTGTTCACTTTTCTTTGTTCTCATCATCCTCAAGAGGAGGAGGGTCATCCTTCTGGTGTGTGCACTACTGAATGACCTTTTTTTAATATTGCTGCATTAACATTTGGTAGAACAACTGGGTCATCATCTTCTTCACCATCCATTCCCAGATCTTCCAACATGGTCTTGATTGTCACAGATTGTTTGGCAATTTCTACATCAACTTCAAATATCTCCCCATTAGAACTTTGTAACTTAATTGATGGCCAATTGTGGCATGATCCACAGGTCTGCAACAGAATATATAGGGATTCATTTTAGATTCTACAGCTGCACAGCAGGTCAGTAATTTAGTACTTCTAACAATTCAACCATGGTGTTGGTCTCAAGAAGATGGCGGACCAGAGCATGAAGGGAGCCTGGCAGCATCCACACAAGGAAAGAAAAAGGCACAGGACAAGGCAACTCCAAACCTAAGAATTTTTAAAGAACAAAATTTCATATTTAAAAGTTAATGTACACAAATGTAATGTTATTATATAATGTTTGGAAAACAGAGTCTTGTAAGAAAACAAATTACTATAACATCTCAAAATTTTTTGAGACAATCCCCCCAAACTACACCATATATCCTTAAAAGTTAACCTTAAAGTTTTCCTTTTTTTTCTTTTATATTTTATTTCTTTATTTGTTGTTTTTAGATATACATGACAGTAGGGTGTATTTTGACATTTTATACATACATGGGGTACAATCCATTACAATTTTGATCCACTCTTGTGGTTGAACACGATGTGGAGTTACAATAGTCATGTATTCATATATGAGCATAGGAAAGTTATGTCTGATTCATTCTACTGTCTTTCCTGTTTCCATCCACCCTTTCTTCCCTTCATTTCGTTTGTCTAATCCAATGAACTTCTATACTTCCAGTCCCTACCCTCCCTTGTTGTGGGTTATCATCCACATATCAGAACATTTGACCTTTGGTTTTGGGGGGACTGGCTTATTTCACTTAGCATGATATTCTCTAGTTCCATTCATTTTTTAGAAAATGCCATAACTTCATTCTTCTTTATTGCTGAGTAATATTCCATTGTGTAGATATACCACATTTTCTTTATCAAATGTGAATGAGCTTTATCTGAGTGTGAATTGAGCTGCTATAAACATTGATGTGGCTGTGTCAGTGTAGTATGCTGATTTCAGGTCTTTCAGTTAAAAACCAAGGAGTGGGATAACTGGGTCAAATGGTGGTTCCATTCCAAGTTTGCTGAGGAATCTCCATACTGCTTTCTAGAGTGGTTGTACCAATTTGCAGTCTCACCAGCAATATATAAGTGTACCTTTTCCCCCACATCCTCGCCAACATTTATTGTTACTTGTATTCTTGATAATTGCCATTTTGACTAAAGCTTTCTTAAACAGCACTTTCTAGGACAGAAACACTCATTGTGTCATTGGTATGTTGCATCCACTTTATCAGTTCCAGACAAACAATCTTTAATGAATTTGGAGTGGTCATTTTTCATAGTTTTGTTTTCATCATCAAGTGTATCACAAATTTGGGAATGAGCTCAAACTAAATCTTAACAATGCTATGCATTTAGGCCAGGCATTGTAGTGTCTGCCTGTGATCCCAGCAACTTGGGAGGCTAAGGCAAGAGAATCAAAAGTTTGAGGTTAGCCTCAGCAATTTAGTGAGGCTCTGTCTCAAAATAAAAAAATAGAAGAACTTGGGTTGTAATTCAGTGGCACAGTATCCCTGAGTTCAATCTTAAATATCACCCCCCAAAAGATGTTAACATTCAATTCTTTTCTAGAAATATGCTCTACATAGTTAATTTCAGAAATTTATATTTCAGAAAAATGAGGAATTTGCTGTAACTATGAACTGCCAACAAAATCTTCTACCTCGACTGGCTAGTAGTACTTGTTCACTATGAAGAAAAGTGGTGGTCCCAGCAGTAGGATCATGGACAGCAGCATCTATCCTTTGGGTATCTCCTGGGAATTCAAGGTCACAAACTTCCTTGGGATATTTATCTAGCACTGTGGGGTCTTGTAGGGCTCCAAACTTTTTTCGTGTCAAAAGCAATAAATCAGGCCCAGCATGGTGGCACACACCTGTAATCCCAGTGGCTCAGGAGGCTGAGGCAGGAGGACCACCAGTTCAAATTCAGCCTCAGCAAAAGCAAGGCGCTAAGCAATTCAGTGAGACCCTGACTCTAAATAAAATACAAAATAGAGCTGGGGATGTGGCTCAGTGATCAAGTGCCCTGGAGTTCAATCCCCAGTACCCTCAAACAAACAAACAGACAAAACAACCAATGAGTCAAAATAGAGCCTTATTCTTGGCCAAAAAAAAAAAAAAAAAGAAAGAAAGAAAACTATGATCAAACAACTAAGACCTGTCAAAGGCAAGGTACATTATAAACCAATACCTGAATTACAAAAAAAAAAAAAAAAGAAGAAGAAGAAGAAAAGAAAAGAAAGAAAGAATCATTTAAGCTACAGACTCTAGGATGGATGTTTGGGCTTGTTTGTTTGTTTGTTTGTTTTACTTCTCCAGTGATCCAGCCTTAAGCAGTAGAGCCACAGAGGGATTAAGAGCACAGGACTTGGACTTAGAGACATCAGTCCCAATTCTGTCCTTTATTATTAGTTCCCAGATTTTGGATAATTTGTTTAATGTCTCCAAATCTTTCTTTTCCTCTGTGTTAAACAGAGCACTAAGGAGGCTCTTATGAGATGATATTGGTAAAGTGCTAAACTCAATGTATGGCTCCCTGCATTATTACTAATTATAACAACATTCATTAAGTTACATTAAATGCTCTGAAAAAGTTTATTATTCATGATCAATCATTCACTTTCTGTTCTTGGTTCTGGAGATTTAAAAAAAAAATGTCTACAATCAAAACTCACAAAATTTCTGCTCTGCCATTCAAATGCAAGGGTAAGGTATTCTTCTCTGCATTGGCCTTCATTTTTGTTTCCCATATATTGGTAATCCATCTCTGCATAATCATTATCACCCATTCTTCCTCCCTCAAAACCTTAGCCTTAGTTGTCTGAACTGCCCTAGAATGCCAATCAGTCTTGGAAACCTCAAGTGGTCTTTGTTCTTCTTGAAAATGTTTGTAATTTTAAAAGTATAACAAGCCTTCAATGTCCAAAGAATTGAAAGCTGAATGATGGAATTCCAAATATGACTAGAGGCACCTTCGCTATGAGGGAGAGCAGAGTTTGGACTGAAGCCCTTCCAGACAGACACAAACTGAGACTAGAGATATATTGTTATATTGTGTGCATGTACAAATATGTAACAACACATCCTATCATTATGTACAACTATAGGGCACCAATAAAAATGTGGAAGAAAGTTTTAAAAATAAGTAACTATGCACAGGGGAAAGACCTGCATACATTCTATCAGAGGAGCCCTTCTTTCTGACAGAAGTAAAAGAAAGGATTCACCTCTAAACAGTATTAATATAAGGTCTTCATAAACTGCATCAAGCCCTTTCAGAAGATCAGGCCAAAATGAATGGGAAAGCAATGTTTAAAATGCAAGATAAAGTAATTAAATCATATCAATTAGAGACGAGAGATGATCTCAAGACACAATTGAAGTCCGTAGCACAATTTTAAAAAATTCCATTGTATATTGAATTTGGCACCAGGAAAGCCAAAAGATAGGAATGCTAATATCATTAGTTGGAAGAAGCCCACTGGGGCTTAAGGGTCCAACAGCACCAAGTCTGACTAAGCACCCCTGGGGCAGAGTTTAACACAAGAATGAAGGCACAGGCCTTGAATCAGACAGACCTGATTTAGTTTCAGATGCCATCCCTTAACCGGCCAATCGACTTTTCATTCTTCTTTCGTCTAATGAGGTATTTATCAAGACCCAATAGTTTTAAAGAAAATTTCATACATACACATAATGGAATTTTATTCAGTCATAAAGAAAAATGAAATGATGTCATTTGCACAAAATGAATAAAATTTGAGACCATTGTGTTAAACAAAACGTGACAAATTCAGAAGGTCAAGGTCATATGTTTTCTCTCATATGTGGAAGCTAGAGAGAAAAAAGGAAAAGTGGGGTAGGGGGTGGATCTCATGAAACTCAAAGGGAGATCAGTGGAATAAAGGGAAGGGACCAGGGGAAGGAAGGAGAGGAAGGAAATTGGAAGTACTGGGGCATGATATTGGCCAAATTATATTGTTATGTTATGTACATGTATGAATATGTAACAACAAATCTCATTATGTACAACGATAATGAACCAACAAAAAAATATGGGGAAAGAAAGAGTTGATCATTTGCCTCTAACTGTTCTAGGCACAGGGGATACACAATAGCAATCAAACACATCAAAATCCTGGACCTCATGGTGCTAACACTCTAGTAGGAAGATAGAGGGAATGATAAGAAAATACTACATAAAAATAGAGCAGGAAAGAGGGATAGGGAATAGAAGGGTCAGATGAGGAATATTCCACTTTACATATGGTGGCCGAGATACTATTATTTTGGCACTATGAAAACAATTGTTGGGCCTCAAGCAATAATAAATGAGGGAAATTCAAATCTGGGCTTTAGGTTGTTTCAAAGCATTTAGCAGCTTTTCATAAGAATGATAAGCATGCCTGTATGACTGCACATATCGTGCGATGCTACATGGTGTATAATCAGAGAAATGAAAAGTTGTGCTGCAATTGTGTACAATGGATCAAAATGCATTCTGCTATCATATACACCTAATTAAAATAAATAAATTCTAAAAAAGAAAAAGAATGATAAGCATGTCAATTATCATAATTCTTATTAATTCATCAGTCTTTCAAAGGAGTATTTGGCAAACATTAGTATGTAGTTGATACATACACACACACCCTTCTAATTCTACATCACATCAAGTTAGGGGAATTTTTATGGTGCTGCAGCCCGGCAGGCTGGGCAAAATAGCCGGGGGGGGGGGGGGGGGGGGGGGGGGGGACACGGACGAGCAACTTGTGTAGATTGATACAGCAGGAGTGGAAGCCGTTTATTGTAGGACAGGAGGGGTATATATACATTCCACACAGCTTATCTTAATTAACATAAACTAGATACAGCAGTCAACCAATAAGGAATCTCCACACTTAATGACTCGCTGGCGTTACTTCACAAACCGCTCCCTCTGGCAAAATGCCAGGCGCCATCTTGACTTATTTACAGACCCTAACATTATGGCAAGCTTTTTTAATGGTCATTAGTTTACTATGAGAAATATATTTTCTCTGCCAACTCCAGGTTGGAATGGCACATTTTTTTCTTTTTCTTTTTTTAATATATCTTTTAGTTGTCAATGGACCTTTATTTTATTTATTTGTGTTTGGTACTGAGAATCAAACCCAATGCCTCACACATGCTAGGCAAGTGCTCTTCCACTGAACTACAACCCCAGCCTGGCACATTCTTTTTATAATAGAAAAGTAAAGAGATTGTAGATAATATTTAATGCCTATGTTGCCTACCTCTTAATATAATAATTGTCAAAAATGTCTGAAAAGACTGGGATCTAAAATAAAGCAGCAAAACATGAAATAAAGCATCATTTTATACCTGAATATATGACTATGTTTTGTTTGTGAATCACTGTAAATATGTTTACGACACTGTGGTTTAAATGATTGATTGGTAAACTGTCACACTTTCTGCCACCACAGGAGGGAAAAACTGGGTCAGGTCAAACCTTATTTATAGTGAGTGACACCACACAATCCGTGTGGTGTTATCTTAACCCTCCAAGACCTCAAAACCCATTTTGGTTCATTCTGTTTCATTGCTCTAATTGCTGTTTGGGGATATGGAATAGCCCAATGTTTTGACCACTTATGTACATAAAATGGACAAAGCAATTTTTTCCCAAATGGGAAATTTCTGTAACTTTGACCACTCTTCAAGTTGAATGATTACATCAATCCTCACTGAAGCATATTTACCTTTACCTTGGTAATAATTTGTCTAGACTTCATCAAACATTGAAGTGAGCTTCGCCTCCCAAATCCTTACTAGGAGTAAAGGCATGAGGCAGCTGTCTGTGGGGCCCATCAAAGGGAGGTAGATTACCATGTTCTAAATAGAAACAACTCAGAAAAGAACTATGGTAAAAATTGTTAAGATTATAGGAAAGCTTATCACTTCAGGTAGAGGGTATTCAAAAATGAGAAGTCTGTAGTAAAGTCAATTTTATCTTCATTGTTATGGTTGCTTTCAAAGAAAATCATGATGTAAGCAGTGTTCCAGAAAACTCTAGGGAAATTGAGTCTCCCAGCTCCAACCTTGACTGCTAATTGCTAATGAGCCCACAGCATTGAGATTTGCTGTTTGGTTCCCTGTTTTGACCAACACACATACATACAACAGGTATTTCAATAGGTCCCCACATGTGACATTTAAAATGTTATTATACTTTTAAAAAAGATATCCTTTTGATTATTATTTTCATTTCCATAGAGAATCAGAAATCTGAGTTACACCATGGTATATTAAAGTTTCTCTGGAGGCCGGCTTTGTTTTTATATACTCACAAGTGCTCTTGGTTTAAAAATCTAAACTGCATATTATCATCCAAGATTGAAAACTACCATAAGGCACTAATAATTTTAAATAAGGGTATAAAATTCCATCTTATATAAAATATTTGAATGTCATTTTAATTACATTGAAGAGGAGGGGAAGTGATAATTAATAAATTAATAAACTAATAAATTACACTCAGCCTATGCTACATTCCAAGTAGTAATATGCTAAGAGATTGAAGTGGTGGTACAGAGTTCTGAAGCATAATATTAAGGAAATATTATAAAATAAGGTAAAGGAATCATTAGCTTGTAAATTATTGGGAAGAATTAGTTATTACTCTCTTTAATTTGCCTTTCAAGAAAAACCAAAAATAACCCAAAATATATTAAAGTGTTTCCTTTCTTCAACACTTGAAAGTGTGTTTCATGTTCAGTATTTAAAATATTTAATTATATCAATAGCCTAGAAATCAATGAGGTTTCACTTTAAAAGAAGTTCACTAACAAAGAAGTTAGTACTTCTTTCTCTGTTAGTACTTCTTTCTCTGATGTACTTCAGGTTGAGCAAAGAAATACTTTCTGTTTATTTTTATGTTCCTAAAGATTAAACACACATTCGTCTCATATTAGGCACTATATTCAAGTGGCTAAATGGATGTATAAATGAATGAATAGAAATTAAGAGCAGGCTCAACCTGCTAGATTATCTAGACTTCCAATGAAAACAAGACTCAACTTCATCCAATGATGTGTTTTTTATTTCTTATTTTTGAACTCTCCAAATTTGCAGGAAAATGATATGTAGTAATAAGTTACTGGGATTAAGAGACAACTGATTTTACCTTTTTTTAAAATACTTTATTTATTCAATTGTTTTTTATTTTTATGTGGTGCTGAGGATTGAACCCTGTGCCTCTCATGTGCCAGGCAAGTGCTTTACCACTGAGCCACAACTCCAGATCCTGATTTTAACTTTTGTAAAAAAAAAAAAAAAAAATTATCACTGAAAAAAGGAAACCATTAGTTGTTTATCATATATTTACAAAATTATTTTTCCTATATGTTAAGCTACCTAGAAAAGATGTACTAACTAAAGATTCCAGTAACAGAGAAAAAGCCTGGTTTGGAATACAAAAGAATGTGATTTGGGGAAAACCGATTTATATAGCCCAAAACTGGGCCTCCAGAAATCATCTAGACTAATCCCTTCATGTTACATTGGAAAATAGGCCCAAAGACATTGAAAAACTTCCTCACAACTAAGGAGATAAAATTGGCACTAGGATTAGCATCTCAGACCCCTGACTAGGATAACCCAGGATACTGCGCATTAACCCAAACTGCTTCTGAACACATAAGTACATGACTTGCATAAACTGATCCTGCAAGCTGGAGCAACATTATACACTGTACATGGGAGAAATATGAGCCAAAGTTTTACTTGGAGGTCAAGTTACCAGTTAGCCATTTCATTTTCAGAATCTAGTTGGCAATGTGCTTCTAGACCAAAACAAGCCTGCATATGTTGGAGTCTATGTCCCAAGAGCTTGGAGTTTCTCTTCTGTCTCTGTAGTTTTTTCAAGGGAAGTTGGTTGATAACATCCTTTGAAATAGTGCTAGAAAGAAAGCACATAATCATGTCCATTAAATAGTAAAAACTGCAGGCAAAATGAGGAATACAGCAAGAAAGGGGGCCTGTTACCGCTGTAAGAAACAACACTGCCTTGATGCTGTAAAAGTACATGAGAGGACTGATAGCAGCTAGCAGATAATAAGATTCTAGAACAGAAAGGTCATCAGCACAACCATGGTGTCTCCACTGCTGGGGTGGGTATGGGGGTCTACAGAGACCTTCATGTGGGGTGGGTTTTGGAAGGACATAATAGATCTTCTGCTTTGCTAAGCTTTTATGGAGTCAAAGTACTGATATATGATATATATTTTAATCCCTACTGCAATTACATTTCTATTTGTTCAAGGATGAGCAAGTATAGCATATTCTTTTATCCAAAACAACAGTTTATGAGTGAAAACAAAGGCTTCATTCCTTGTTGAATGAATTTAAAGATAGAATGTAAATTTTACTTTTTTTGAGGACTTTTATTTAATAGCAAAAAAGCTTATAATTTGTGTTCTGATGGAAGGAAAGAAGGAAGGGAGGAAGAAGGAAGGAGGGAGAGAGGAAGGAATCAAGTGAATGCAAAAGAAAGGAGAGCATTAGAAAAGGAAGGGAAATGGAAGGGAGGTCAATCAGAAGGGAAGTAGCTTAGTGTCCCATGGATGTGCATGTTGGTGAGATTCACTGTAGCATATTCATATGTCTACATAGGAAAGTTAGATAGATTCATTCCACTCTTTCCCTATCCCAACCCTCCTCCCAACAGGGGGAAGGAACAGAGGAGGGGAAGGGGAAGTACTGGGAAGTGAATTAGAATGAATTATATTCCATGTTTTTATAATTAGGTCCAAAATACATCCTATTGTCTTGTATAACTAAAAAGAACCAATAAAAAAATGAAGGGAAGTGGCATTTATTCTGAAATCAACAAAGTCCTTGTGCTTTCTCTTTTATTTATTAGAGAGTGGCCAACAACCTGAGTGAGTTCATCCCAGACACCTAGATGGAGATATGTACAGACACAGCTGTAGAACTAGGAAGAATTTTCCCAACAAATCATGAACCAAGGACCCTGGTTATGAGTTTGCATCAATGTGGATCCACTCATCTTGCTGCCTAAAAAGGATAATATAATCCACATGTAGGAAATTATCCATTTGCCTGGTAAAGCACCATTAAGAATGTGTTAATTTTTTCCAAAGCCAAAATTCTTTCCCAACTTTCCAAATATTGGCAAACATAATGATTAGGCAAATTTGACTTCTTGTACACATATGTAAATTGATCAAGCAAGGGGTTGAATTTGATCCATTCTTGCTCAAATGGTAAATACTTTACACATTTTGGAAAGTCCAACACCTGCCAGTTTCTGGCTGATTTCAGACTGTTTTCAGTACATTGCATAACTAGTAAAAATTAAGACATTTATCCTAATGTTTCACTTGCCCCAGGGTATTTTGCCTTATCCAAATTAAACTAATGACTTTGAATCAATTTGCTACACCATTACTCATTTTCTTATTATAGAATCTAGTCAGTTGATGGTGATTGGGCCAAATCACAATGCCAAAAACTAGAATGAAGTTCCTCAAAACTTAGGCATTACATAAAGAAATGGTTTCCAGAAACAATGGTGGCCAAGATAGTTTTCTGATGAAATCTAGGTAAATTCATCTATTCTCAGCCTATCTTTTTCCCTCCCAAATGATTGATAACATTCATAGCAATGTCCTTGATCTGCTAGAGCATCCTACCACTCTCCAATTCAAGAAACTGGACTAGAAAGCAGTGAGAGTAATATTATCCTAATAGAGCGCCCAATTTCTGAAATAACAACTTTTAAAATGTACATCAGTTTAAAAATTCAGCACTTTATTATTATTCTTTATGATTAATTTCATACAATCAATGGAGATAAATTTTTGAATGGTGACACCAAAGTGGAGAATTTCTCCAAAAATGTAACTATGAACATGACAATGAAAATAAAACTGGAATTATGTACAGGAAATATTCATCTATCCATGAACTTATGATTATAAAGATAAACACAGAATACTCTTTTTGAAATACAAACTACAATGAAAAGATTGCAGCCCTGGTTGGGGTAGGTAAATTTAAAAGATATTCTTAAAGTTGTGAAATAAATGATGGGATTATTTTAAGATGAAAGAATCAGAGGAAAGTATTTGGAGTTGGCTTGTAGCTAACTCCTCAACCATTCTCAGAACTGCCCCAGATGTCTGACAGTTTGTGAGGGGTTCCGTGAGGGAGAAAAGAATAACCAGGCTGAGAAAATCCTACTTCAAATTCATGCAGGGCCTTCTGTTCTGTCTCCAGATAAACTAAGAAAACTTCTGCTCTTGATTATATTTCTCATATATGTGTCTCTCAATAGACAAGAATGTACAGATTACTGGGTTGATTCTCTAATAAACAAATTTTGGCCTAGCAGTGTATTTCTCTATTCAAATTAACTTTAGTGCACCAATTTGTTAGTTGCTTATGAATAGCTCTGGTCTACGTTAAACTGTTGTGAATTAAAGGTGATTTTTAAGGTGAAGGATGTTATACCACCAGAGATATAAAAAGACAAATGATGGTAGCCTTTCCCATTCCAGATCAGACTTACCAGATTATCTGTTATAAAGTATAATTACCTGGTCTTTGATCTATGATATAAATGAAATTGGCTTTTTGGTATACACACATTTGAGTCTAAGGAAAACAAACATAATAAAATATGACACAAGTAATTCCTAGATCAAGATATAGTTAATTAAAAGAGGGATTTAGAGATTTCTTTTTAGTTGTCTGAAGAGAGTTTTCTATGAACCTAACATCCTTGGAATTCATAATTGTTTTTCTGTGAGCTACATACTAATTGCAATAATACTGTTGAATTTATGAAGTTAATGCTCAAAAATTACCTGGTTGAGGCCAGGCGCAGTGGTGCACACCTGTAATTCCCGAAGCTCAGGAGGCTGAGGCAGGAGGATTGAGAGTTCAAAGCCAGTCTCAGCAAAAGCAAGGCACTAAGCAACTCAGTGAGACCCTTTCTCTAAATAAAATATGAAATAGGGCTGGGGATGTGGCTCAGTGTTCCAGCGCCCCTGAGTTCAATCCCCAGTAACGCCCCCTCCCCAAAAATTACCTGGTTAATGGATAGATTAAATGGAAAAGTTACCTATATCAAAATGCAGTTAAAATTGTAAGAAGCTTTATTCAATAAATGTGTTAGTGATGTAAATATTGCTATTGTACTATTAATATTAATAAATATCACTTTAATACACTGATTACAATCTTTCTAAAATTATAAGGCTTTAAGATCTTTGTACTCACTAACGTGAGTCATATTCTCTGGCTTCAACTCTAGACAGTATTTGTGGCTTAAACTGAATAAAAATATAAATGGTATAGAGTCAATGAGCCATGCCCTTGAGACATGACGAGGGTGCCGCATACCTTTAGGAGAAGCTTTGAAATTTTCTATGTATGAATCACCACTGGGTTTTCCACAGTCACACACACAACAGAAAAAAAAAAGCTATAGATAACAAAAAAACAAAACAAAACAAAAAATGACTTCTTATTTCCCTAAAAACCATTTAAACAAGAAAAATCTTCAGACATGCAAAATATTATCAAAATAGACAATTGTAAAAGCACCAAATTCACTCTTGATGGTGTTACTTAAAAGCTGTGTGACTTGATTATTTAACCTTTCTGACTGTATTTTGCTCATCTGTAAATTATGGATGAAAATATTGGCTGCACATATCAATATGAGGAATAGAGATTATAAAAGTAAAGTAGGAACACCTTACCTGATAAAACAGCAGATTCTCAATAATCATTATCAGCCTCAGTTTTTACCGTTACTGAAGATCAGTTAAGATTTACTGAACATCAGTTATTCATGAAGCAGAGTACTTAAAATTTTAGAAGACATTCAAGATATAGCCAATTTAATCTTTTAGACAAAAGAAAAAAGTAAAAAACAAGGGAAAACAAGTTGCCAAAAACCTTTTTACAAAATACTAATTCTTCTACCGCATTCTAAAACAGGGCAACAGGAGCTAAAAGCAGATCAGGTAAAAGTGTAGGAAGCACTTCTAGGAGGCAGTGAATTTTAAAGAGGTTCTGCAGATACATGGTGAGGGATATGGACTGGCAGAGAAGAGGATAAAAAGAATTTGGGTAGAAAAGCGGCATGTGTGGCTGATGTAGAGAAAAGCAGATGACTTTTTCAATTAATATGTCACGTTCTTTCTGTTTTGAGACATTCACAGGGCTCTTTGACCTTGTCCACACTGGTCTTTAACTTTGCATACATCCTGGATTGGGGTTTTACAATAAAGTTTAACCTGAAATGGGGTTGGAGACCTGAAATATGTGGTTAGCTACAGGTTCTCCTGGGATGCTTGGATACAGAGACCTACACGTGTTGGCAGGTTATTTGCTAATGAAAGACAAAGGAAGAAAAAGGAGAAAAAGAAATCAGGATTTAGAGTGTGGTGTAGTACCACATGTAAAGGCTAGCTTACCCAGAGATTGATCAACTGGATACTATCCAGGAACACTTGAGGGGGTTTACAGAGGCCATGTTATCTTTAAAATGGTACAGTAACCTAGGCAGCACTCCTAGAGCACTAAAACTTCCTTTCAAATTCGATGACATTTCTAGGTGGCCAACAGCAACTCTGGTGAAATTCTACCAAAGCCAGAGACTAGCTTAGAGTCACTGCCAGATGCCTGCATCTTTTCTCCTCTGTTTCTTTTTTCCTGTGTAACTCTCAACTATCTATACTAACTCCTGACCCTCCAGTTTCTTCTTTCATGATTTCTGTTTCTATAGGCTTCTACTGCTTCAGTGTCTGCTTATTGTCTTCTTAATTGTAATTTTTTTTCTCTCTCCCCCTCTCTTTTCCTGTCTATTCTCATAGGGTGGGGGGGAGGCAGGGTGGGTAAGTGGAGGGGGTGTATTTTGAGATGATATGCTTAACTCATCTAGATACTCTCCAATATAGAATTGCTTCTGCATAGTTTCTGGCAAGCTTATAGATGACTATATTTTGTTCAATGGTTTGAATTAAATTAGGTGGCCAGAATGATGTTATAGTAGCCAATATAAAGTATGGTAACCAGTGTGTGAAAGGGGGCTGTGGGCATGGTATGCAATGAATCAGCCATCACATCTCCTAAAATACTACAGCTGCTTCACAATCCTTGCTACTATTGGTTGATTTCCTATTAAAAGATAAAATGTAATGCAGGATGGTAAGAGGAGCACCAGTAGTCAAAGTTAACAACTTCCAGAAAATATTCCTTAAATCAATCACTTTTATACTAAGAAAATTTCCTGTTGTCTTCATACAATTGTGCTGCATTATACATACTAATACAGAGTTAGATAAGACGAATGATAATAACAACAGCTGCTTCTTATTTGGTAACTTGGTTAAATAATGTCATTTAATTACACTTAACCAGGTTTTATTATTATCATTTCCTTCTCACAGATAAAGAAACATACACAGTCAATAAATAGTAGATGCAAGACTTAAATCTCTTTGGGGCACCAAAGCCCACAGGCTTACCACTGCCTTATAGTGTTTCTAGATTAAAATAACACATATTCTGGGGACTCTGAACCCAGTGGTATATACCTGTAATCCCAGAGACTTAGGCTGAGGCAGGAAGATCACAAGATCAAAGCCAGTCTTAGCAACTTAGCAAGGTCTTAAGCAACTTAGTGAAACCCTGTCTCAAAATTTAAAAGAATAAAACTAAAAGAGTTTTGGATGTGGTTCAGTGGTTAAGCACCCCTGGGTTTAATCCCTGGTACAAAAAAAAAAAAAAAAGAATTTGTAGATTAGAGAGGCATATCCCACAGAAAGAACCTGAGACTGGAAGTCAAAGGAGAAAGAGCATCAACAGGTAAACACTAAAACAAAAAGATCCAAAAGACCCTCATTAACATCTGGTCAGCTCCATCCATCCAGCTTGGACAAAAATCAGCCAAATCACTTTCTGTGAGGTGTTAATGTATACAGGTAACTCAAGAACAAGTTTTCTTTGAGTTGGAGAGTCCCAGGCTAGTGTAGGGGAAGAGCAGAGCTTCCCCCCAACCCTCCTAGATTTTTGAGAGGATCCCAGTAAACTTAAACTGACACAAGACAGTTTAACAACAGAAAACGACAGAGAAGTTTATTAATGGGCATTCTGTATACATAAAAACACTGAGTGATGAGTAACTTAAAGTGGTGGTTAGAATTTGGGGTTGGTAGCATCTTAATAAAAGAGCAATTGTTGTAGGGACAGAGGAGGCAAGGCACTGAAGATAGCAGGAAATAGTTTTATTTGGCTGCAGCCAGGTTCAGAGGATACAGATTTTGCTGTAATCAATTAATCCCCTGAACCCCAAATACAGATAGTTTCAGAACTTTATACCCAGCATGTAAGGACATGTAAGGGGAGGGTCTCAGAAGTTCACAGTCTGCAGAAATCCACATAAAAGCACTTTTTCTTTCACTGTTTTGGGCAAGTTAACCCTTCAAGGACAACACCTGAGAAGGGGAGAGTGTGTTCTCCCCTTTCTTTCCTCCCCCTGCCAGCTGTTACCATGGAGCCCAATTGATAACTTCTCTTATCTTAGATATGTAGACATCTCTGTGAAGCTCCAGCTCAAGGCCAGAGGCCTTGTTAAAGGATCTGTCTTTTTTTTTTTTTAATCACATTTTGCATTTGCAAACACACTTCTACAAACTACTATACTGGATGAATGTTTGTGGAAAAATAGTAAGGGGGCATCCAGCACCTGGAGTGCCGATTTCTTCCAGGCCAGTGGCCAAGTAAAATAGAGCAACAGGAAAATAGGAAGTTTACCTAAACTGAACTCTTTTGTAGAGAATCTTTTGCTGATAGTCCTAAAATCAATTATGATGAAGATTTCTGGAGAAGCTTAGTTAAGATTTTCTGGGAGATGGGGCGCCACTACACAATAAATTTGTAGAAACTGATGTGATTCTGCAATCTGTATATGGGGTAAAAATGGGAGTTCATAACCCACTTGAATCAAAGTGTGAAATATGATATATCAAGAACTATGTAATGTTTTGAACAACCAACAATAAAAAATTTAAAAAAAAATTGTAGAGAACAGACAAGAGAAAGAAAAAGCATAAGTGTTATTATACAGGTCACTCTGGTGCATTCTCTGGTCTGATAAAAGCCTAGAGCTGTCTCCAGTGATTAGAGAGGGGAGAGAGGGACACCTTGACAAATCTATGCCCTGCCTTTAGGCAAATGAGAGGAGGGCAATTCTCAATTGTCACTGGTTCAAAGTAGTCTTTATGCCAAAGTGGCCTACTTGGAGGAGTGCAGATATTGTCTTATAGAATGACCAGATTTGTCCAGATCCAAATTAATATCCCAAAGTGAATACTGATTTGTCTTTGACATGTGTTATTTCCACATAGTATTCCTCATCTGATTTTGGTAAACCTGTCCTAATTGCTGGGGTAGAATTCTTCAAATCTCAAGCAGAAAAAAAATTCCAAGTGAAAATAAAGAGAGCTTATAAACTACACCCCTTTCACCATGAGATAGCCAACAGTAAGCCAACTAACAGAAAACAAAAGATTTTAAAACAAGCAAAAATAAATAAAGGTTCATCATAAAGATCCCATTACAAGATCTAGAATCTCAGTATTGAGTCAAACATTTCACTGTTTCTGTTTTGAAGAAATTGTATTACATTGGGGAAACAGTTTAAAATAATATTTTCCTTTAGGTTCCTGGAAGCCACAGAGGTTCTACCAACTGAAATTGGCACCGCTGTGCTGTGGGATGAAATGTCCTCCACTTATGGCTTTTCCCCTTTTACATCTACCACAGCATATAATTTACCATGCAGACGTTGAGCAATGCATTGGGTCTATATTTGTTTGGTAGGAAAGATATGGAATTTCTGTAATTGTTAAATTGCTGAAGAATTTCCCTGAACTCAAATCCAGAAGAAACTATGTGCTTAATGGAAATAGCTCTATAAGCTACATTAAACCTCTTCTCCCTATGTTCATCCCCCATCCCAGCACTGAGAATCTACATTTATTTTTTACTTTTTCTTTTTTTTAAATTCAGATGGTCAGAATCCAATACATCCACTAAACTGATCTGACCTCATTCTAGTCCTGCTTTTCTGCCATAAATAAGCCATTCCTGACCTGAGTCTTCACCATTTGACCCAGTTCCTATTAGTGGTCAACCTGTTTTCACTGGACAAAGCCACAGGCATCCAGCCAGCCACCAGGTAGGAAAGTCACCTAGTTGAAAAGTCAAGCTCTCAACCATTAATCAGGAGACAAACCTGGGGGTGGCAAGTCATTTCCAGGAGACTGAATGTGGGGGTGGCAAATTGATAGAACATTGCTCATTGTAAGTCTGAAAAGCTGAAAAACAACTGCAATCTTGCCTGTCTCAGAGCTAGCCTCTCCCATTATGGTAGCTTAAAAAAAAAAAAAAGAAAGAAAGAAAGAAAGAAAAAAAAAGACTAATGAGCAAAATATTATGACTCACATCCTGGCATCCATATGCATCAACATTAAACAACACCTCAAAGTTAAAAAAAAAAATCGAGACAACATGAAGGTATATTTTTAATTTGCCTTGGAAAGTTGGGATTATTCTTTATTTCAGTTTACAAATGACTTGTGTGGAAGCATTGATGTTAGCAAAGCATAGATATGCCAAACCAGGCCTTGTGCCTTGGTCAGTTCTTTTGTTGTACCCTTTCCTAAATACATACTAGGGATGGGCACGCACACCACCCTTTCATTCTCTCTTCTCCCACTTGCACCATCTCTCTGCCTTTTGTACCTTCCATCAAGTTTTATGGCCTGTGTGCTCCATATTGTGTCACATGTGCCCTTTTCAAAGCAAAGAGGTGCTACTCCTTACATTTTTGCTACTGCCCATAATTCTTTTTTTTCCCCTATCAGAGATTGAACCCAAAGATGCTCAAGCACTGAATCACACCCCCAGCCCTTTTTAGTTTTTATTTTGAGACAAGAGTCTTACTAAGTTGCTGAAGCTGGCTTTGAACTTGTGATCCTCCTGCCTCAGCCTCCTGAGTCTCTGGGATTACAGGCATGCACCACCAACCAGGCTCCAAAATTCTTTGCATACATATTAGGTCAAACCATATGAAATTGCTGTTTTTAAATCAAACATTAGCATCTTCTCTATACTAGTACATATATTTGCATATGTGTATATGAGTAAGGACAAGTATGTCAATTATCCAGTTTATGTTGATTTGAGTTTCTGTGTGAATAAACAAAGGTAGAAGGCTAAGAGGTGAAAGAATTAGCTTTGGCTTTTTTATCTTTGTATTGTGTTGTTTTATTAGTCACAAGTAGATGCATACTAAGATTTTGAAGTGAAAAATGTCAAATAAAATATTTAAAATATTTTTTAAAATTGCTGTTTTTATATGTCAAAAATGATCAATATTGGCAATTTCAAATAGCTCAACCTAACATTTGTGTGTATGTGCATGTATTTTATATATATAGATAGATAGATATAGATAGTGTGTGTGTGTGTGTGTGTGTGTGTGTAAGAGTGTGCATGTATGTATCTATCTCAGGCAGAAGCACTTTAAATAGTTTACTTCCATTAATGTTCACAATGTCTTATAATTAGATAGATTTCTTTAAATTACGCTCATAAAAATTAGAGTAAAGAAAATATCTAGTTCAGCTTTTACAGGATTCAAATTTCTTTCCTTTCCCTGTGCCACATCCTCTCTCTAGTCTCCCCATGCTGGAGACGATTTGATTGCCTGGATCGTCTTGACTCCAGAGTTGCCTTGGGAAGAAAGCAGATAAGGGATCTCAAGCTTGCAGACATTGCTTCTGTCATCCTGTCCCAGGATGTGGCACTGAACAAAGGAACAAGTCAGCATGTGTTTTGTCTGCACATTCCACTAGCAAGCACTGGTCGAGGCAACTTAGGATGTTCTAACAACTGTGACACTTATTTCCACAGTAAACCTTGAATAAATTCTTTTTTACTATTCTGAATTATCCTCCCCTCCCCCTCTTCCTTTCCGTTTTTCCCTCCTTCCCTCCCTCCCTCCAGGTTTGGGCAAAATCTTGCATTTATTTTAGAGGAAATTTAATTTTCCCAGAAATCTGGGGCAGGGGGTTATGTGATTATTATATAGTTGAGCAAAGGTGTCCAAACACTGTGAAATCTAGTTCTCTCCTCTTCCAAATTATAGACCGTGAGAAGTGGTTTGCTGGCTTTCCGGTTCCTACTCTGGAGGTTTTGGGAAGTGAGACCACAGCAGTCTAGGTTTACATTGTTGGGATTTTTTTTTTTTTCAGTAAAGACTTATGCAAATCTTTCCTTTCCTGTCGGTCTTTGACTGGCTTGTGTTCAGCTAACATCCTTGGCTGAGCTGGAGTGATTTAAAAAAAAATTAATATGACTTTGCACTAGGTCATGAGAACTAAACTCTTTTCACAGCTAATGTTTTTAGTGCTCAGGGGTAGCAAGAAAGCTAGCTTTGGAAATGGAATCACAGCATCTTCCAGATTTTGTGAAGAGGACCAGGATTTAAAGAAGTCAATAATACAGAAAGCAAAGCAGAGGACATCTGGAAAATATCTCTGTCCCAATGATCTAATTGATTAACTAAAGAGGAAGTAATAGGGAGAGCCATTCTCTGAGGAAAACTCTCCAACTGGAAGGGTCCCAAAGGACTGCCCTTTTCCCAAACTGAGGTTTTGAAGGATTGGTAGTTTGTTCAAGTGTTCTTAGGGGGTTGCTAGATTCCTGTGAGAATTGTTTAATTTTGTTTTCATTTTAATGATCATCTACAGGCAATCAACATAAGCATATCCTGAATTATTTAGATGACCATCTCGATGCTAGGAACTATGGCATAATTTCAGGGTCCATTTTTCAGCTGTGTTTAAAGCTTACTGAGAATTACTAAAACAAGAACAGGAGAACTGAATATACTGATTAAAAACTAAGTAATATCACAAGCATTGTATGAAGGAAAGTTCTGTGGAAGAGAAATGGGAGGATTACACTACACCCACACATTAATGATAGATAGGAACTTATTCATGCTGTAAGCCATGATCTACTTGTAGCAAAATTGCACTGCTTGTTATATTAACTTAATGTCATTCATTTTCAAAGTTGCGTTTAGAATTTTGAAGATATGTACCTTGTAAGTGTGTTTCCTTGATACTATAAAAGAACTGTAGGATTATGGGATATATAATGAATAGTAATTTGTACATGTGTAAGTAAAGGTATTTGTTTTCGAGGGCAGGCATCAAGAGCAAAGTGCCATAAAGTAGGTCACTTAAAGAACAGAAATTTATTATACCATAATTCCAATGACTAAGGTCCAAGATCAAGACCAAGAACCCTTGGTCTCTCTCCTAGTTTGTGGTAGTTCCCAGGTTGTGGCAACATAACCCTAATCTTCACATGACACTCTTCATGGGCTTGTGTCTGTGTCCAAATTTCCCTTTTAATAGGATATCAATCATACTGGATTAGAGACACCCACCTTCATTAGTATGAGCTCCTCTTAACTAAACTCATCTGCAACAACCATATATTAAATGAGATCATATTCTGAAGTTCTGGGGGTTAGCACTTCAGCATATGAATTTGGGGAAGACATTAATTCAATCCATAATAGGAATGTCCATAATAAGAGTAATTTGTCATCATTAAAGTCCAAGATACTCTCTTTTCCTTTAAAAGTCATATACATAGACCTCAATTTTAAGTACCTATTTTCAAAATTATATCAGTCTGCTAAGAATAAGAAATTAAAACTTCTCATTCTCCTATAAGAAAACTTGTGAAGAATTCTGATGTATCAAACCATAGAGAAACTGGGAGGAAAATGCAATTGAATATTAACCAGCCCCCTTGAAATGGATGAATCTCTCAGCCTAGAGATAGAAAAGGAAATTCAGTGGGAAAGAAAAATAGTCATGATGGTATCAAAATGTAAAAAAAAATGCAGACTTTTCTTTAAAAGCAAACAGGGGGATAATATGTACAATGAACAGGACAGAAAAGGGAATAAGGTTTATTTTATAGAGCACATACCAAACTACAACAGAAACACAAGAGCTAAAAAAATAAGTACAAAAAGAAACATTTTTTTAGATGAGGAAATGTGTCTGAGCAGGAAATAATGAAAGAATTGTTAAATGGAGTATTTTTCGCAAACATAATGCTGTTGGTATATAGTAAAACTAGGACACACGTGTTTTGCTGCCACCAGGGTAAATTGCTAATTCCCTCCTGAAAGCACTATTGAAAAAGTGCAAATATGGTTTCTCAAAGTTAAGAAATATATAGAC
Source organism: Marmota flaviventris (assembly GCF_047511675.1). NCBI lineage: Eukaryota > Metazoa > Chordata > Mammalia > Rodentia > Sciuridae > Marmota > Marmota flaviventris. Next base: position 88,914,490 of record NC_092506.1, read on the forward strand.
CATTTTAAAACAGTTTTTTTTTTATTGAGGTGAAGTTCACATAAAATGAAATTAACAATTTTTAGAGTATACAATTCTGTGGTATTTAGTGCATTCACAAAGTTGTGTAACCACCACCTGAACTGAGTTCCTGAATATTTTCATCTTCCCAAAAGAAAACCCAAGACCCAGTACTTGGTTGTCTCTCACACTTCCTCTCGGCAGTGCCTGGCAGCCACACATCTGCTCCCTGTTCTGAGTAGCTCATGTGAATGAAATCATACAAGAGGTAATCTTTTGTGTCTGGCCTTTATTTTTCATTTAGCATTATGCTTTGGAGGCTCATCTCCTTGTAGCAGGTAACAGTACTTTATTCCTTGTCATGGCTGAGTAATATTTCATAGTGTATGTATCACAGTTTCTTACTCATTCATCCATTGATAGATACCTAGATTGTTTTATCTTTTAGATATTGTGAATGGTGCTGTTACAGAACACCTTTAAAGGAAAAGAATAATTTTATTTTTTAAAAAAATCTTCATTTATTTATTTAGTGGTACTGAGGATTTCACCCAGGGCCTTAAGCATATTACGCAAATGCTCTGTCACTGAGATATATCTCTACCCCTTGATTTTATCTTTTATTCAGTCATTTTAATTCAGGAATTTTCTTTGAAAGTAATAACCTAAAATCGTAAAAATTTATATCCTTATGTTTATTGCAGTATTAGTGCAGTTGGGGGGAAAACCATACAGCTGTGGCAAAACTCAAGTCTAGTATTGGCTATTCAATCTTTTGCAATAGCCTGTTAATTTATCCCTACTGACTATACTTTTTGATGTTGTTGTTGTTAAAATTTATTCTTCTAACAAAAGCCCAAACAAATGTTTTTTTTAACAGATAATCAGGTCATCTTACTCCCTACCTCAAACTCTCCAGTTATTTCCTTTCTCATTCACCATAGAACCCAATCTTCCAATCATGGCTTACAAGACCCTGCATAATTCTACCCCAGCTTCACCCCCACCCCTACTTCTCGTCCACCCTCAGGTCCACTGCCTGGGCACATTGGCTTCCCTTCTGTTTCTGATTGGGGACCTTTTCCAGTCTTCTGAAGATTCTGACACAATTCCGTCCTCGATTTCACTATCTCCATTTCCTTCTCACTCACTTACTCACTCTGACTTTTCCCCCCTCACTCTGAATTTGGCCTCTACCACTTGACCAAAACTGCAGTCTGGAAGTGACTCATGTTATTCCAACATTATTTAATGTTGGAATAAATATCCATATGCACAAACCTTTATAAAGATCTCTGATGATATCCTTAAAATCAAACTGCTGGGGGTAATGTGTAGTTTTAAACGTGTTTGAGATTCTCTGCCAAACCAGCTCTAGAAATTTTACCAGTTTGGTCTCCACTGCTGCTCATCTTTCCCTCCCTCTTCTCCTTCCTCTTCCTTTTCAGTAGGCATAATCATTTTCCAAGGTTCAGATGGTCTTCTTGTATCAGTATTCCTCTCTATACTGTTTCCCCACTGACAAAATACAGCACGAGACCGAGCGTTGCTCTGGCAACTCAAGATTAGTGACCCTGGGAACACTGGGAGCCAGCAGCCTCACACCAACGCTCATGTTTTCATATACGGCAACAGCAGCAGAGAAAGTGCTGACTGCCTCTGAGATGGCTATATTAAAAGATCACCAAGAGGACAATCCCTGAGAACATGTGACATCCAGTCACCTGTTGAATACACTGAATAACATGAGGGAGCCAGATGTTGGGTGAGAAGGTAAGGGCTAAGTGCTAGTGATATTTAAGTATTAACATTCGTGTGGTCTCTTATATTCTTACACCTTGATGAAGGCTGGGACCTTTGAGACTATTGTGAGAGCTGTAGTTCTCTGGACCAGAGAACTCCATAGTTTAACCATTGGCTTGGACATCTGGATGTCCTTGCATCACACAGACATTGCTTCCAAGTAACTCTAACTCATTAATGCTATCTGATTCTGAGAGCATATGAACAAGAATTACACAGCAGATGCTAGTACCCATTACATTCAATAGGACAACTCATCATTTCTCTGTATAATTTACAAATTTGCTTGATTCAATCCAAGAAATATGTATATACTAAATACCTTCTATATGTTAATCTGCAAGGGATATAAAATGAATATGACATAATCTCAGCCCTAAATAATTAATAAATAGAGAAGATAAGGTGAATACATCCAACACATTAGAAAACACCTTTTCCCCCACCACAGTTCTAAACAAACTGAGAAATAAAATTTAAAAAAAAAAAAAAAACAGAAACAGATCAAACTTTATTACTAACAGAGTCCAGGTTGAAGAACAAACATACACAATGCAAAAACCAAAATGGGCTTCCTATTCTCTTATCCCTGGGGATCTAGACCTTGGAAAGCCCAGCAGAGGGACATTTGAATCTTCAAAGTAGACACACAGGTAAAAGTGGAGTGGGAACCAAGAGCAAAGATCAAATGTGTGACCTCAGGACCACTAATGGGTGAATACCACCCAGTTAAGAAACATAGACTAAAAGTTGCCACTTCCATTGCTCTTAGAGAGGAAGCAGTAATGGGAAGAGCAAAAGATTAAGACAATTAAGAGAGGATCCTTCTCTGTGGAAACCAGGAATAGAAAAGAGACATTCCTTCCAAAGGGACATACATACAACTCTCTGTTCCTCAAGTCTGACTGTGATACCTGTTCTAAGAGAGGTGTTAACAATGCCCTTTGGAGATACTAAAGAGGAAGGAATTCATATAATTAGAGAGAGAGATAAAATATATGGACGATGCTTCTGTTTCTGTTGACAAGATGTGAAGGATTTGGACAGATCTAGCTGAGAATGGAGGAACGGAATGGGCACAATGCTAGGCAAAGAGAACAATATGGCTCCAGGTAGTGTGAGCATTCTTACAGGGCTCCAGGAAAGGCAGGTACCCGGTAGTATGAACAGATCATTATATTTAGCCAATTTTATTTAAAGGGTTTTGGCCTAAAAAGAAAACACCTTTCAATTTTGTAAATTATCAAGCCATGTGAAATTGTGCTTCACCACGGTCCAAGGTAGACTGAATTAGGGATGGGAGTGCCAGAAATGGGGGCACGGATATCTGCTGTCCGGATTACTTGGTGATTAAAATAACAGTGATTGAGATTCTGACATAGCTATTTTGAAAACAGATTTGCTTCGGATGGCCCTGCTTTATTCTACTAGAGAGTAAGGAGGGCATACAGTAGGAAGTGGTGATTAAAAAAAAAAAAAAGAAAGAAAGAAAAGAAAAAAAAGTTGGGTGAAATTACAGAAGATGTGGAATAACATTTAAATGAGTTTGTACTGTGTTCCATAAAAAAATGGGAAATAAGAAGAGATTTTTGAAAAGAGGTACGTGACAAGTGTCGTATTAGTCACTGGCCTAAAGTTCTACTCACTTTCCAAGAATTCGCCTTCTAGTCAAGGAGATCAATGCCTATCCAGGTAATTTCCATACAAGTAAAGGAGGGATCATGTGTCATAGTCAGAGATACCCTTATTATAAGTATGATTCAAGCAGGGTCAGAACCTGGAGCCAAGGACCCAATTAAAATGCACTTAACAACAGCACAGGCCAGGGAGCAAGAGGATCACAGAGTGGTCAGGAGGGAGTGGAAGCAGACGCACAGGTAGAAGCATCCATTTTGGGAAAAGCAGTTTCATTTCTTCTGAATTGGGCAAGACAAACAAACACAAGTAAAGATACATTACCTTTCAGATGTGCATGTTTTCAAAAATTGTTTCCACATTTTGATTCAACCATCTCTTCTCTTCCACTGGTTATGTAAAGTACAAAGACCAATTACTCAGATTCCAAATAAATGGCATACTTTTCAGTTTACTTAACACCAATAGGCCCAGCCCTAGAAAAACAAAAGTGGCCAAAAGTTGACCAGGGTGTCTGTTTGTACACTAGAAAAGTATAGGTTAAATTCCCAGAGGTTTTGATTTTGCCAGGAATCAGAACCACAGTCACTGTAAAATTGTGAAACTAAGTAGACAGGAAAGCAAGAGGAAGAGCTGTTTCTGAGAGGAAAGGAGGGGGAAGGAAGAGGCCCAGATCAGAGTAGATTAAAGGTGCCAAGCTATAGATATTTGCCAAGTAGTCCTGTCTTAGGTAACTATTCAACTTCCTCCTGAGCTCATAAAACCAACTACCTACATTGTTAATGGGGATATAGTAGAAAACATAGTAGACAAAAAGTAATAACAATAACTTATGACAAAAGAGGTTATGTTTTAGTGAGAGAGGGCAAATAACTAAAACATAGGTAACTAAAAAATAAAGGGATGGTAATAAGGTGATAAAAGTAATTGGGTAGAATCAGAATGGCAATCATCAAGAATACAGGCAACAATAAATATTGGCGAGGATGTGAGGGGAAAGGCACACTCATACATTGTTGGTTGGACTGCAAATTGGTGCAACCACCCTCGAAAGCAGTATGAAGATTAGAAAACTCGGAATGAAACCACCATTTGACCAGTGATCCCATTCCTCAGTTTATACCCAAAGGTCTCAAAATCAGCATAATACAGTGATGCAGCCATGTCAATGTTTATAGCAGCTCAATTCACAATAGCTAAACTATGGAACCAACCTAGGTGACCTTCAGTAGATGAATGGATAAAGAAAATATGGTATATATGTTCAATGGAATATTACTCAGCTTTAAAGAAGAATGAAATGATGGCATTTGTAGGTAAATGGATGAAGTTGGAGAATATCATCTAAGCGAAGTAAGCCAATCCCAAAAAACCAAAGCCAGAATGTTTTCTCTGATACGCAGATGCTAATTCACGATAAGAGCTGGGGGAAATAGGGAAGAATAGAGTTACTTTAGATTAGGTAGAGAAGAGTGAAGGGAGAGGAGGGAATATGGGGATATAAAGGATAGTAGAATGAAATAGACATTATCTCATTACATATATGACTACATGACGAATGTGATTCTACAACATGTACAATCATAAAAATGAGAAATTATATATAATGTATGATATATCAAAGTGCATAAGTGCATTTTACTGCCATGTACAACTAGTTAAAACAAAAAAAAATAATTTTAAAAATGTAATTGGGTGGTAATATAGAGAAAACCACATGCACAGGAGGCAGGGATGTCATTCCTGGGTGAGTGGTGTGCAGAGAAGGCCTTAGTGAAGTTGATATTTTAGTAAAGGGCGTAAGGAAGTGAGAGAGTGAATAATTACCATTCCTCCATTTGAGCATTCAAGGGCAACTGAGACTTAGCACATCTAAAACTATACTCATTATCTTCATCTCAGTGATGAACACCAGACAGGCCCCAGCAAACACAGGCACCTCCAGTCACCATGACCTTGTCCTTTTCAGCCCGCCCCCGCCATCCTCATATTACTTAGACCTGCCAGTAGAAATTTCCTCAACATTTCTCTGCTTCAAACCTAAGTCTGAAGCCCATCGCAATCTGCCTGACTGCATCAGTCTCCAGATCTCTCCACCAGTCTCAAATCTGTCCTTCACCTCAGAGACCCTGACTGAATGTGATCCCAATGACAAATCTGAACATACCATTGCCCTGGCTTAGAATGCTTCACTGTCTCTCCATTACCTCCAGGACACTGTCCAAGCCTCTTGACATGGCAGACAAGGGCCTCCAAGACCTGACACCTTCCAAATTCTCCACTCATGTCTTCCTGTTCTTCTAAACGGTGAATTGCTCCTTTTTTTTTAAGAGAGAAAGAGAGAATTTTAATATTTATTTTTTAGTTTTCGGCAGACACAACATCTTTGTTTGTATGCGGTGCTGAGGATCGAACCTGGGCCTCACGCATGCCAGGCGAGCGCGCTACCGCTTGAGCCACATCCCCAGCCCCGAATTGTCCTTTTTTAATGCAAATATTATTTCACTCCTCCTTGCCTTTGTACTGTTCCATCTTAGATGTACTTACTCCCCTTCTATATTTGTGTAACTTCTAGGTATCTTTCAAGCTCAACTTGAATCCCACTTTCTCCAGAAAGTCTGATCTCTCAAATTAGTTTAAGCATACCTCCTCTGTGTTTATTCCTAATGTAGAACATGCCAGCTGTAGTGTTATTTATTATCTGTGGGCATGTCTATCCCCCAGAAGACTAAGCAGTTCGAGGGCATATCCCCTAGCATATTCCCTATTGAGATTTTCAAATAAACTAATCAAAGGTCCAGCTCCCAGAATACAGGAAGTGACTGTATTTTAGACCAAAGTATGAACTTTCTTTCCACTTAAAACTCTATCTTCAAAACAAATAACCTCGGGGTTTTAGAGTGGTTTGCTCTTCCTGATGTAGAAAGAGGGAGAAAAGGCAATTTACCAACATTCCTCTTGGGGTCAAAGCGTAGGCCACTCTGTGGCCTGAGTTTGGAGAACACTGCCCTGTGAAGGATAAAGGAGAATTTTTGTTGATACTAGAATCAAGATTGGTGTAGGTAAGCACTTCAGGTTGACACATGAGACAGAGCAAAAAAAGTCATAAGTTGGCACTATTGTGAAGCTCCTGATAACTCTTCAAATCTTCCTAAGTTAAAGAAATGTCTGATTGGTCTACATATGTGTGTGTGTTTCACACATGTACATGTGGGGTATAATCTGGGAAAGGACCTGAGTTTTGTTCAGTGATGAGACTGCAGGACTCCAGATAAAAGGGGACCATAAACAAGTCACGGATTTTCAGTGTTTGGTTGATTTGAAGTAATGAAGGCAATATAGTTCCGAGCAATGCATGGATCCTTGGAGTCAGAATGTGGTAGGCTTCAATTCTGGATCCAACTTTCATCAGTTGGATAACTTTGGGATAGTTGTTTAACTACTCTCAGTCTGAACCCTTCTTATATAAGGGGGGAAAATAACACTAGCCCTGGGTGGCTGTAGAGATTAACTAGGTGTTCAAGGTGCTGCAACTGTTATTATTCTCATCAGTGCTGTGTTTTAGGAAGATGTATCTGATAATGATACTAAGAGTGGACAGAAGTCAGGAAGAATTAGAGATAAACTGACCAGAGGCTATTTGAGCATCTCTTTTAGGCAAGAAGAATTAGAATCTGAATGGAGGAAATAGTAGTGGACATAGAAGGGAGAAAAAAATGTTGAAGGGAAGGACTGAGTAGCTGATTGGATAAACATATCCAAGGGAAGGAAGAATCTGAGAAGGAGCCAAAGCTTTGCATTACAGTAAATTAAAAAGGAATGATAATACTATGCTCCTTTGTGTTCCCAGAGCATTCTACCAAGTATCCCCACACTGATATATGTACCTGTTTTAGTCGTCTTTTTCATGGCTATAACGAAAGACCTGACAATAACAATTTTAGAGGAGAAAAAGTTTACTTGAGGCTCATGGTTTCAGAGGTCTCAGTCCATAGATGGCCAACTCCATTGCTTTGGGCTTGAGGTGAGGTAGAACATCATGACAGAAGAGTGTGGTAAGGAAAGCAGGTCAGAACATGGGACAAGGAAGCAGAGAGAGAGATACAGAGAATCCCCTCACCACAGACAAAATATAGATCCTAAAAGCATGACTCTAGTGACCCACTCCTCCAGTCATACCCTACCTGCCTATGGTTATCATCCAGTTAACCCCTATCAGTGGATTAACACACTGATTATGTTAAGGCTCTCATAAGCCATTCACTTCACCTCTAAACTTTCTTGCATTGTCTCACACATCAGCTTTTGGGGAACACCTCATAGCTAAACCAAAACAGCACCCTCTATCATGTGAGACTCCAGGTCTTGACTCAAGTCCCTTGACACCAGAAATCTTCCCTGATCAATCAACTCCAGGCTTAGCTCTTTTTCCAACCAGATGCTGCACTTCAAGTCACTGAAAGTCTGGGTACATAATTATACTTTGTTCCTGGGGTTTTAGATCTGACTTTCTGACTAAATTTCTTATTCTCTGAAGGCAAGAATTAAGTTTCACTCATTTTTCTAACATCATCTCTGTCAAGTGGTCCATACCTATTCACTGCCTCTGTGGCTAATCCTAATATTCTCAGCTTCCTTTGTTCTGAACCTCATGCCATAAGCTAAAGGAAAGATGCCAATTGCCCTTTGTGAGAGCCTCAGAAGAAAGAGCAAGTTTAAGGAAGGCAGGAGAAGAACCAGTAGACCAACCAAAGGACAAACCCAGTTCAAATGTTATTTTGCGCTCACCACAATATTCATCATCATCAGTATCACCACTAATATTTATTACTACATGCCAGGTGCATAGATCATTTCAGTGAATACTCATAATGACCCCATGATGTAATTACTCTCACTATACCTGTTTCACAACTGAAGAAATTAAGACCCAAAGAGGTTAAGTGACTTCCAAATATTAACAGCTATTAAGTGATGTAATAAAGACTCTCTAATATTATCACACAGTTAATTAGACTGTGCTAATAACTAGATTAAAATAATTGTACTGGGGAAGGGAGATAACTACAAAAGAGATTATGGGGTGGTAGGAAGAACACTGAAGTAGGAGTCAAGAAACTGGACTTCTGATCCTAAGTGAGGTAAGATCTGTGGACCTCGGTCCTCTTCATCTGGAAAATAAAGAGATCACACTGAATAATCTCTAAAATGCATCCCAGCCCCAAATTCTGTGCTAGAAACATCATCTATTTCTAGTGATAAAAGACCTAATGACATCACTTTTAATAAATGCCTGCTTTCTTGGGGCTTATTGGAATTATTCAGGGCAGTCTAGACCAGGAAGGTCACATGTAGTTTTAAGGAGTATTTTGAAATAAGAAAGGAAATAGCATGAAGAAGAGACATCTGGAAAAAATTCAGGCTAGGATATGGTCAGGAGAGTGACTCAAAGGAAGGAGCAGGTGAGTCACGTGCACCCTGTAACTAGCAGATTCTCCTGGCTGCAGAGGGAAGCACCGTCACAGTAGGAAATGGACACAAGAAAGGACCAAGTTGTGGGCAATCCAAAAGTTAGTAACTGGGAAAACTAAAAAAAAATTTTTTTAGTTTTTATAGAGAGTAATGACTAGATGAACTAATTTCTAATCCACTAATTTTTTTAAAAATAAGATGAACATAACTATCTCACAGGAACTTTTGAAAAGTGTAGAACAAGCAGCTATTCTAGCATGATCTTCTAAAAACCACCTGAGCCAAATAAAATGACCTTGGGATATACAAGTTATACTCCCTCAGAGCTTGCTAATGTATGAGTAGAGGGGAAGGGAGAGGAAGGGAGAGATCTAAATGTGGTGAGTACATAAATGTAAGAGGAAATTGTTGAGGTTTGTATGTTATATGGTTAGACTTTTTTTAAGTGATTGAGTGGCATATTTTCTTGATTTTTTTCCCAGAATATAAAATGACCTAGCCTAACTTTGCAAATGTCCCACGAGTTCCTTATACTTTCTTTTACCTTTATGAAATCTTACTATGCAGGAAAAGAATCTTTATCTAAGAGGAAGATATTTAGTGAAACCCAATGACATTTTTGGAAGACAACTCCACTTCCAAGTCTCTAACACAATAAACTTATACTTTTAAGTCTCTAATACAAGAGACTTATCCATTTAAAATAATAGATAAAAATATTAGTTTCAACAATAAACTAGATAAGATAATTCATATCAGACTCGAACATTTTTCCTAAGAAAGTACTAACATTTTTCCTAGGAAAGTATTTATTTTCCATTATCCTGTTTCTGAAATGAATTTTCTATAATTATAGAAACAACAAGGGTTACATTTAAGATTTCAGTTTTCCAGTGTGTACATGGGAAGGATTCCTAGGCAGAGGTGGAGGTCTATATTGAGAGGGAAAAGGGAAGGAAGCTGACTTGAGTGTGTGCTTACTCTGTGTCAGGCACTATGCTGGCCTCTTTATGCACATTATTTTATTTTATTACCATACCTCTCCTACACATAAAAACAAAGAGTATTGGTATTGCTCACCTGAGTCACACAGGTAGTAGGTAAAAGCAGAAGGATGCACATGGGTCTACAGAACTTCAAAGCCCACATCGGCTCTATCAGCAGCAGATTAATACTGCTGACTTTCCCCATCTTGCCACTCAGGTAGAAGGAAGTGAGTTCCTACATGTTAATAAAATTCTTTGGTATTAGAACTTATTTCAAAAATAGTAATACTGTACAAGAGCTATTTTGAATCAATTCCATTGAACTTTCTAATTTGCTTATTTTCTGCCTGAGTATAGGGAATTGAGACAACTCTTTCTCTTTACAAACCCAGAATCAATCACTTCTGGTCATTTCCATTGCTATCATTCTGGTCCATGTTGCTGTTTGTCTTGCCTACGTTACTGTGATAGATTTCTAGCTGGTTTACCCACGTTAGCCCTTGTCTCCTTTTCAATATATTCACTAGTAGAGCAACCCCGAGATCCTTAAAAGTTCTTAACACAAAACTCTTCTACCCAACTCTCTAATGGCTGCCATCTCACCAGAATAAAAACCACAGTACTTGAGAAGCCAATAGGCTCTGCCTGATCCGGCCTATGTCTTTGTGTTCATTCTCATCTCCTGCAGTTTTCCCCACTAGACTCCTTCCTCTCTGTCACACAAGTCTTCAGTTCCAAGCTATTCTTTATCATTTGCATAACTATGATATGTGGTAGGATAATTTCAATTTGCCAATTCAAACTAAATATTGCATATTTATAAATCCTGTAAGAAAAATATATTGAACAAGTACCACATACAAAGAACTAGGCCTGGCCTAGTGGGGATGGATATTTTTAAAAGTAAAGAAGGCACAATGCCTGGTGTTTAAAATATTTACTTCCAAAAAGAGGGTCAATTGAGAAGTACAAGGGACTGAGAATATAAGAGTGTTTATTCAGCATGCATAAGGCCCTGGGTTCAATTTTTTAAAAAGTCAGAGAAAGACAAATAGAATGTTAAGAGAGTTCAAAAAACATTCTTTTTTTTTTTTTTGGAAAACTTGAGAAAGGCTTTATGCTTTATTCAGTTATCTGATGTAAGTCTTAAAGCGTAGTTAGGATTTTGAAGATGAGTGTGTTCTGGATGGAGTGAACAATGTAAAAGAAAAAAGAAGAAATGGGTAGCAATGAAGATGAGAATGTCTGGTTCAAAAGAGACAGAGCTAAGAGAAAAGATGGGGGAAGTCTCCCTGCATTTTAAGAAGGTGCACATGTTCTTAGAAAAGCGCATGAGAGCCAGGTATGGTGGTGAACACCTGTAATCCCAGCAGCTCGGGAGGCTGAGGAAAGCCAGCCTCAGCAAAAGTGAGATGCTAAGCAACTTAGTAAGACCCTGTCTCTAAATAAAATACAAAATAGGACTGGGGATGTGGCTCAGTGGTCTAGTGCCCCTCAGTGGTCATTCCCCAGTACACACACACCAAAGACAGTGCATGAGGCAATACAGCTGTAGTAGCTGGGAGTATTTCAATAGCAAGCATCAAAAACTGAAATCATTTTAAGAAAAAGGAGGAAGGGGAGGTAATAGCAGCAGAAGAATTCTACAAACTCACTGTCTCAAGGAGCCCAAGGTAGCCTAGGCACAATGTAAAGTCAGTTTTACACTCTGCCTGCTACAGTTCTACTTCCCCTCTTCTGACTTCTTTTTGTGAATCGGCTTATTCTTCTTTCTTATTACTCCTAGTTTATTATGGTTTTCAATCCATGTGCCAAGCTCCTGCAAAATTATTTAAGAAATAATGAAAGAGATGGCTTTCAAGCAGTCAGAAAGAAGTGTCAACTGGAGACAAAAATGGTCGCACAAAATATGCCAAATTCATTACACGTAGGTTATTTTTTTCTTTATTGACATTGAAATTGGAAGATCATAAAAATACCACAGAGCACTTAAATCTTACAGGATATGTAAATATGACATATGTAGTTTGATGTGTTAGGTTCTCTTTGTCCCCTGACCTTCCTCGACAGTCTCCCTTATTCCTGCTGTGGATACCTTACCACATTGAATGTATGTGTCTCCTCACAGACTGTTAGTCTAAGACTTAGGTGGAGAACATGTCATTTTTACCCTCATGTTGCCAGCACCTAACAAAGTCCTAGCTGATAACAGGCTTGTGTGTGAAGTGGTTTTGATAATTTCAGTATGTATTTCCTTAATGCCTAAAGAGGCAAGCATATTTCCAAGTGCTTATTGACCATCTGCAATGTTGAGTTATTTGTCTATTTATTATACGTCTATTTACTGTTGAGTTGCAATTCCTCTTTCTATATTCTGGATAGAAGTTCCTTATCAGAAATATGGTTTGCATAATTTTCCTAATTCAGTAATTTGTCTTTTCAGTTTTACTTACTTTTCTTGATTGTGAAATCAACTTGAACCTCTTAACAAAGTTGCTAACAAAAATTAACATATTATGCTGTATTTATAAAAATATAGAACCCAGACCAAAATATATCTGTTTTCTGCTCATCTGACCACTCTGGAATGGTTGAAATCAGTTCAGAACACCACAGTGCAGAAAGTTACACAAAAAAATTAGGTAAAATTTGCCAAGTTGAGCCATGGTCTGAAAACTATCCCGTATTTCATATGCGACATAAAATAGTCAGCAGAGTATATTTCACACAGAGTACGTATTCTCTGGTTGCTAAAGAATGCCCATGTGATTCTTTGGAAGAGAGAATTAAAATAAATGAATGCCAAAGGAAAAGACATGTCAGAGTCTGTATAATGAAAGAATTACAATAGTCACACAATGCCAAGAGCCTATTAGGTATTTAATAAGTATTAGTCACATTAATCAGTGAAGGAATGAACTAAATATATCCAAAAGTAGAACAAAATGTTTCCACAGGGTGTAGTTTCCCATGAATAGAAATGTTCAAGAACGAAAAAGAGTAACTGCTGCTCCCATAGTAGACAAGATTATTGCATTAATAAAAAAGACCAGACAAGCTAACCTCCAAAGTCCCCTCCAGGTCTAAGATTTTGTCATTTTCAAACTCAGATCAGGTGACTATTGATGGAGATTACAAGTTTTGAATCACTATTAATATACTCAAATGCAATATTTGAGATACAAAGGGAATATAATGAAACTTAGGTATTCCCAGTCACCTAGTGCTCCTCCTCAGATAACCCTATTCATGTTTCTTATTCAGAAATACCCTATATATAGGAAAGTATATATTATATTTTTACATAAATGGTAGCTTATTATACACAACATTTTGCATCTTTCACTTTAAAATTTATTTTACCACAGAAAGATAGATACCACATGTTCTCACTCATTTCTGGAAACTAAAAAGTTGATCTCAGAAGAATGGAGTGAAATAGTGGTCAGTAGAGACTGGGAGGAGTGAGGGGAGGGGGATAGCAACAGTCCGCAAGAAAAGTAAGGGGAAGAATTGTGCAAGGAAGTTGACCAAATTATACTATGTGCGTGTATGAATATATTACAATGAATTCCACTTTTATGTATAATTATAATGCACTAATTTTTAAAAAATACATGGATGGAAGACCAGTAGAGCAGAGGAAGGAAATCAGTGGGAGGGAGGAGGGAAAAGAAAAGGGAACTATTAGGGAATGAAATGGGGCAAATTATGTTAAGTCCACATAGGAATATGTCACAATAAGCCCACTATTATGTATAATTATACATTAATAAAAACACAATTAAAAATACTAATTATAAAAAAACAGAGGAGAAATTACTACCAATTTTCTATTGCACAGGAATATATAACTATTGGTTACAACCATCTATCATATATTTCAAAATAACTTAAAAAGAAGACCATGGAAGTTTACAACATATAGAAACCATTGACATTTGAGGAGATGAAGTGCTTATTACTCTGATTTGATCATTATATTGTATACATGTACCAAATTATCATACTGTACCCCATAAAGATGTACAAATATTATGCCTCAATAAAAATTACTTTATAGATTACAGATTATATCAGTACCTAGAGACCAATTTTGTACTTGATAAAAGCTGTACAGTATCACAAAGTATGAAACTATGATAATTTACTTAATCAGATCCCTACTGGATACTTATGATGTTTTCTATTTTTGTTATCACAAACAATGCTGCAGTAAACATACTTATGCATTTCTCATTTTGCATGTGTAAAAATAATGATCTTTAAAATAAATTACTTAATAGAATTGCTGTAATCAAAGTGTTTACATGCTTTTTTGGTGGGGGTGGAATTGGTGAATTCCTTTCCATAGGAGTCATATTAATTTATCCTTTCACCAAAATGTTTGAAAATTTCTATTTCCTCTTACCATCAACCCCTAATTCAACACAGTATTTTCATTGTTTATACTTGCCAATATTAGGGGTGAAAATGCGTTCACTGTCATTTAATTTGCATTTCTCTTATTATGAATTATGTTGATCATCTTTTCATATTAAAGAACCACTGTATGATTTTTTAAAAAATATCCTTAGCCAGTCAGGTACAGTGGTAGATGCCAGTAATATCAGCAACTTGGAAAGCTGGGGCATTTAGATCACAAGTTTGAGGCCAGCCTCAGCAACTTAGCAAGACTCTGTCTCAAAAAATAATTTTTAAAAATATCCTTAGCTAGTTTACTGGTAGGTTATTTGTCTCTTTTCCTAGTGGTTAGTTTGGGCTCTTTACATATTAAGAAAATTAGCCATTTCTCTGATATGAGTTAAAATCTTTTCCCCAGATTTTTTGTATCTTGACTTTTATCTTTTTCTCATGGAGATCTTTTTTTTTTTTTTTTAATTTTACACAATTGAGTGAAATATCAGGGTTTTCTTTTATGGTTTCTAAGATTGGTTTAAAATTAGAAATATTTTCCTTGCTGAGAAAATATTAAAAATTATCCTATGTATCTTATAATACTTCAATAATTTTATTTTTTACACTCAAATCTTTGTATATCTGGAATTTAAGTGGAGGTATAAATTCAAGTGTTATTTTCCAGATGACTAATATGTTGTACTGAATACAGATGATAGGTTAATTTCATAATCCTGAATATAAGTTATCACAGTACTTACAAGAGTAGTAAAAATATAAAGGCATAATAATAATAATAATAGCACAAATAAAAATAGTAACAAGAATGGTAGTTATACTTACTGGTGCTTAATATAGGCAGGCACAGCTTTAAACATTTCATACAAATACTATAGGAAAATTTTCTCTAATTCTAAGACTTGGCCAGCAGTACCATTCAGATTATTCCTGCATTCAAGGATGACTTGATTATAGTATGGATAAAAGCAAAGAGAACAAAATTCCTCATCTATATAGTGAATGTGGGGAATGTTCCAAGATTTTAAATGCTTTGTTTATTTGTCTACTCAATAGTACAGTTAGTATTTGTGAATACAAAGATTTGCACTAGAGAAACAGGATAGAAGCTATAGCTAATCAGGCAAGGCACCACAAATATGGTTTGCATGTGTCAGGCATCACAGATATTCAGCCACTATATACCAGAATGATCTTCTGGCTTTATTCTGATGTTCATTTATACCTTCTGATTGCTTTTTTGTTGTTGTTGTTAGTGCTGGGAAACAAACCCAGTTGCACATGCTATGCAAGTGCTGTACAGCCATATCCCCAACCCTGATAAATGTTTAAATAGAACTATAATGTCAAGTACCATAGCACTCCTTTATGTGCACTAAAAATACTCTAAAATTTTCCTATATCTTTTCTTCATAGCATTCATTACAACTTCATATTTTCATATAATTAGATTAACTTTCTGCCTCATTAAGTTCTGTGAAAGATGGAACACAGCTGTTCTGCTCAACATTGCACTCAGTATCAAGCCACATAGGTACTAAATAAATATTTGTTAGTTGAATAATCTCATAAGTAGTCCTAAAATCAAACAAACCCAATTTTTAATTCTTTCTCTGCCTGTTTTTAGCTCTGCAACTTGGGTGTGTTTTATAGCTTCTCTATACTTTAGTTTTTTCACATGCAAATGAACATAATAACAAATATTACCTAATAGAATTACCATGAGAATTAAATTAAATAATACATCATCATCATCATCTTCATCTTCCTCAAACTGAATTCTTATTTTATATCCAGGGACTCTCAGCCCTGAGAAAATCTTATGGAACATGAACTATTCACACACTCCTTCTTGCAAAACCAGTCCTGCAATTACATATTCTAATGTGCAGTCTTTTCTCTGATCTTGTGACTCAAATTCTGGCATCCAAAATCCACCACCAAGCACAAAGTTAAGGGAGTGAGAAACTAATTGTTTCTTTTACATACATTTTCTGGTTTTGCCTAAGGTGTTTCTGAGACCTTTAAAACCTTGGTGACAGACTCCACTACGTATAATATAGAGATAAGGTCATCATCAGAACACATTTCAGTTTCTTTCTGCACTGCCTCTGCATGAAACCTCTTTCCTATATCTGACAAAATCCTATTTGTTCATTCACCCAAAATCTATTTGCCACATTAGTATTCTCTATTAAGAAGTAATCTAGTAAGCAGGGATTTGATGAATAGGACATTATTCCTTTCCTTCAGGGATTTATAATCTGAGAAAGAAGACCAAAAAAATCAGTGATAATAGTATAGCTGTAATTTAAAGTTTTTCATCTGCCTTTCAAAACTCATATGAGTTACTCTCAAATTATCAGTTGGAACTATTTATCACTAAACCATTTATTCAATCTTTATCATATTTACAAAGAACTAGAGGGATGCAAGAGGGGATCTTTTAGAAGGATCAAGCCTCTTAACCTCAGATGACTTCTCCACGTAGCATCTGTGAGCATGTGCCCGGCCCAGATCTTCCTTATCAAGTCCAGCTTGTTTAATTCACCTATCCTCTGGCCATCTTCATGTAGAGTTTCAGGAAATCATTGACCTCACAAGTCCCCAGTGAAATTCCTTATCATTCTTTCTAAACATGTCCTCAACTGCACCTATCACCTGCCCAGTTACCAAGCCAGAAACCTTGAATGGGGCTTAGATTTCTCCCTCTCCTTAATTCCCCACATATAATCATTGTTAATTTTATCATCTACCTATTTCCTTACTCTGTTCTTTACTCACTCTCTGGCTACTAGTTTCTTAATTCCTTCCCTCATCAACTCTACCCAGGCAACCACAAGAGCCTCCTCCGCTGGTCTTCCTGGTTCCGGTCAACTTTTCCACTTATCTCCAGTATTCCTTGCTACTGAAGTGTTGGTTCCAGTGCAAGAATTGGCTCCACCCTCCCCCATCCCAAGCCCTTAGTGGCTCTCCAACCCCACAGGGCAAAATCAAAGAGAGCCATTGTGGTGTGCACACTCATCCTTGTGCAGCTGGTTTTTTCACCACCTCTGCTCTTGCACTCTATATGTTAGCCAAAGTTAAATGTTCAGAGTTCTATGAACACACTGTAACATTTTATCCTCCTATATCTTTGCAGATGCACCTTCTTTCTTTGTCTGGAATATTCTTTTCCTTTCTGTTCTGTCTAATGTCTAATCGTCTTCAAAGACCCTATTCAGGAGCTTCCTCCTTTGTAACATAGATCTCTGATTTACCAGAACTATAGTTGATGTCCCTCTCCTTTGTCCTACTGATGACATTTATATATGCCTCATCCTGCCCTTTCTTATTATATTGCCATTTTTTTTACTTCAGTATTTCCTTCTACATGGTGACTTGAAACTATATCTCTTACATAACTCTTAAATCCACTGAGTTCTCTCTGTATCCCTCACCACCACTCTTGACTAAGCCACCGTCAATTCTCTCAGAACTACTGCAATAGATTCCTGACTTGTTTCTTTGCTTCCACTATTGTCACCTTATAACCCAGTCTTATTTTCTACAATTGGAGTACATTTTTAAAAATGCAAACTGATCATGTCACACATATGCCCTTCACCACTTAACATTAGTTAGAGGCACCCTCATTTTCCATAGGACAAAAACCAGAATCTTAGGCATGTCCCTTGTGACCCTCAAGACCTCCCTGGTCTTGTCTTGTAAATATGATCCCTCCTTCTCCCTCTCTGTACTTGCTAAACCAACTACTAAATTCAGTTCCTGGAATTTACCATTAAACACACAGGGGATTTAGGTTTCAATGGAAGGAAGTAGAGTCAGTAAAGATATTTGATTAGGTGGATATCGTGATGCAATTATACTGGAAGGGAAAAGGAGACCAATATATTGACTAATCAGATGAGTCCTGTGTGACCAGCCAGAAAATTAGTGCAATAATCGGGGTGTGACTTATGTAATAGTAATGCACACCAAAGAGGCAGGCAGAAACATGATGTATTTCAAAGGAAAAATCTTCAGGATTGAATGGCTGGCTGATTATGAAGAATGAAGAAAAATAATTAGGCCTAGGAAAATGGCTCCCTACTGACAAGAACAATGGAAGGAGATCTTGAGGTTAAAATAATGAGTTCTGCTTTGGACTTGTTAAATCAAGCTAAGGGAGAGCTCACAGAAAGAAATGTTCTCTAAAGGCAGCTCTTTGGGGAAAACTGTAAAGAGAAGGGGTCAGAAGGGCACAGTCATGAGTCAAGAGGAATAAGAGAAGCTATGAAGGAAACAAACTATAAGAGGTTGGCAGAGTCTGGAAGAGCATTATATCTTGGAAATTGGAAGAGAGGAGATTTCAAGAAGGAGCAGGTGGTCACACAAGGTCATGGAAAACAAAGACCAAGGAAGGGCTTTTGGATTTTTTTTTAAAAAGTAATGTCATTCTTGACATTATAGAGAGTCTCTTTAGATGATAAGTAGGAGTAGAAACCAGAGAAGAGAAAACTGAGGAATAGGTTATTATTGACCTCTGGAAAAAAAAAATGGGTTTCTAATTGGCTTAATTCATAAATTTTTAAGAGGCTAAAGGTAAAGCACTATTCACTTACCAGACATCATAAAACACATCCTTATGTTTAAGAATAGGCTGGTATATTTTGTAGGCAACAACCAAAGACCACATAAAACACTTCTCTTAAAACCTCCAACATTGAGAAAGTTGTGAAAATTCCCAGTATGAAATGTTTTCAGAAGCTTTCCCCAGCTTCCATTTTTGCTTAGTCAGAAGAATATTTGCAGCCAGTTGTTTTTCTAAGTGATGTCTGAATTCTGTCATTGCAACATGCAAAAGGGCAGCTGGCTGCTTTGTTCCTGTTTATGTTTTTCTCCTAAGAACATCAGACCATCAGGCCTGAAATAGCCCAACTCTCCAGCTGTCTTCACAAGATTCTATGGCATTAGAAAACATATAAACTCTTATGCATTCATCCTAAATCTTCATATAGACTAGTCATTACTCAGAAATACCTATCTTCTAGCTTTCATCAAGGCAATGTGGAGCTGTACCCCAAAACTATTAAAAACAAATCATCTTTTCATTCACCATTTAATGGATTCTATGTGTGCCAAATACTATTATGTTTCCTGAGAAGATAAGTTCCTGGTCTCAAAGAGTTCATACTTTTTGGTGGTGAGATGTGCCCTTTTCCCTCCATGGGAAAAGGGGTAAAATCCAAGAAAAGTAGTTATGAAGATGGGCTAAGAGTGAGGGGAACCAATGGATCCCCTACACCCGAAGAGAAATATTGTAGAGCATTACTCTACCCCCAAATTACTCTGTCCTTACTATCATCAAATGGGATGTGGACCAGCCTGGAAGCCAAGGGCTCTGTAAAGACAATTCATTCACCTGCATAGAGGCATGGATTGTACTTGGCTTTTTTACTTTGGAGTGAACATCAATAATCATTTTCTCCTGCTATTAAGAAACCAAGTATGATTTGCTCTACATAAGCTAACACGAAGATTATTCAAGGGAATCAAGTGATCTAAATGTCTCTATCTAAATGAACAAATGCATTTCTGCTTTTCAGTGAAAGAATCTTGCTTGGTCTTCCAGTTGCAGTAATGACTTTGTTTTTCATACCTTCTGAGGAGAAATTTCAAACTGAAGGAATCTGCCAAACCAACAAAATGGTTGCCAGGAAATGAGTTCAAATTACTGTATGTGCATAAGTGTATATAAATATATATTTATTTATATGTATTTATTAGTATATAGAAATTTTTTTGCATGGTGCTGGGAAGCAAACCCAGGGCCTTGTGCATGCTAGGCAAGTGCTCTGCCACTGAGCTACATGCTTAGCCACTTTATGTAATATTAGGGTTAGTCATTTTGAAATGTTTGCATAGTTTTTCTTCTGACTATATCCCTTTCTTCCCAAAATATGAATTGGGTCATTCATTACTTGAATATTGATAATGACCATGATAACATCAAAAAATTTCTAGAGTTATACTTTTTGATATTTTTTAAAGGTTAAATTGTGTTCATCTGTTGTACATTTTTTATTTTTTAGTATTTTGCAACATGCTGCCTCTAAATTTCTCTTATTTTTCTGCTCTAAATAGTCAGCACTAGTCAACAGCTTTATAGTGGTCAAAGGCAGGGGAAGAAATTATGTCTCATCTCCTTAGTAGAAAAATGCTGGAAAGTTCAATGTACAGTAGCAATTCCCCTGACATGAAACATTGAGATCACCCAGGGATACCATGCCTTTACTTATATCCTATTAGCATGACTGGATCCAAACAAATTATCTCTAATTGTTCCATTTTGTAGGGGACAGACATTAGATGAGCATTATACCAGGTGTCAATGATTCAAAGGTCAATCAAGAATGTGAAATTTATAAGTATGGTGAGATTCTGAGCTTCTTGGTGTCAAGAAGTATTTTAAGTGTTCTCTAACTTGTTTCATCTGCTAAGTAACTGCAGGAAATCAGTAATTAAAAAACATTTAGAATCACAGAATTTGAAAGCTAAGGGGGAGTATATACCATCTTGTTCAACAGAAATATGTAATCCACAGTGAGGTTCACAAACTTAATTCTATTTTCCAGTTATGACAGTTTTAAAACGGGACATTAATTTTAATCACATTTCATTCAAGCCAAACTATGTGAAATATTATTATTTTAATATAATGAAAAAAATACTCAATTGTGGAATTTTATTTTCTTTTTTTGTACTGTCTTGTGTGTATTTTGCATTTAGAGCATACTCCAGTTTAGGCTAGACACATTTCAAGTGCTCAAGAGTCACCGTGTCAGCCAGCACAGATCTAGGGTCAAATCACAACACATTACAGATGAAAAGACAGAAATTCAAAGAGGTGAAGTGATCATCAATTTGATGAAGTTGTTAAACCACGATGCAAAGAAAAGACCACCGACTCCAATTTTAAATCAAATTAAAGCAAGCTTGTAATTCCGACCAACTGAGACTGTCTTTCTCGAAATCCTTGGGTTAGAGGACAGTATTCCAGCTCTCTAGGAGTGCAGTTTTATAGCACAAAGAGTTGCAAAAAGGGGATGTCTTGAGAACGTATAGATAACAGGATTTTGACAAGCACAATACAAAGGCAGGTAGTAGGTTAATGGTCTAAATGGTTCAGCACTTAGGGAGTAAATTTAGATCCCAACATCAGAATTTATGAGGCGCCATTAGGGTTTCAGAGAAGGTTGTTATCTGGTCAGGGAAAACCAGGCGTGGGTGAGTTCAAGGCATGGGCAGGCATTCCAAGCAAGTTTAAAACATCAAATGGCCAGGCCAAATTTAAATCCTAATATTTTACAGAAAACAGAGATGAATCTTTTATAACTTTTGACAAGATGGCTCCTGATCTTAAGAGGGAGTTAGGCTGGTTTATCAAACTAAAGAGAAACACTGAAGAAGGAAATATCATAGCCCAAAGTCAAAGGATTTCCCCACTGGGAAAGCTGTAGTGATTTTCCTCACGTACTAAGATCTCTTTTTCCCTTGCCTCTGGGTACCTTCACCCCAGGACCTGGGCAATAATGATGAGGTCATTGTCTTCAAGTACAGGCAAGTAGCCTATTTCCAGTGTCTGAATGTATTTGCTATGACCAACATTCAGATGAGGCAGAATCACTTTTATGATGGTTCCCCCAACCTTTCTCCAAATGTGGCTTCTTTGATATATTGATTAATAGTGTTGGAACTAAAGAGAATTTCAGAATACACTTTAAGAATTCCATCATGAGGCTTCTATTGACATATGAAGACAGATTTTCATCTATTCCTGTTCACTATCTTGCTCTTCAGCAGTCAAAATGATTTAAGTCATGTAATAAAAAAGATAATTAAAAAGATTTCCAAGGGTCAAAATGAAGGTGTGAGGTCAGTTCTTGAAAGCTAGAACTTGTTCTTCAAAGAGGATATGGGTTAGGGTTCCTGTCTAGGGCAAAAGAGACATAATAATAAAATATAAAATGACACTGTCAACAAATTTTATTTCTGTGGGCCACATGCCAGCTGATTTTAGAACAACCAGTCATTTGACAGAGAAGCAAACTGAGGTACAGAGAAGTGGTTTTCCTAGGATCACTGCAGGTCAGTGGCAGAACCAAGACCAGGACACCAAGATTTCTGGTTCAGCTTTCTTTCTGCCTGAGCAAACTTTCTTCTTCAGCTAGTAATACCACACCAGAAACAAATAAACAAAGAACTCTACCCTCCAATACTGCCAATTCTACCTCTTAAATACAATATACTTACTTCCTATTTCCATAGCCCCTCTGCTAGAGGGTCAGGGTCATTTTCAAACCTTGGAATTCATGGGCATTCTGACTTTTAGGGAGCTCATCCCACTTCTTGTGAAACACCTAAAAATGCACAAACAACCCATGAAAAGTACTTCTTTTCATGTTCAAAGGTTTTTAAAATTATTTTTGTAACTTCCTGTTGAAATCATTGGCTTAGGATAACAAGTTTTTGCTGGTTATCATTTCTCAACAATAATTTTGCTTCTGTTGCAACTCTTACAGTGAGAAAACCTATCTCATTCATTCTTTCTGAAAACAACAAAACCTTTGTCACAGTTACAATCAATAATTAAATTGACACAATTTATGTTTTGTAGTCATTTTAGTGAAGCATATCAATTTTTATTTTCCAGTTTTTCATATTTTAGAGAATTTTCTTTGAAATTCTCAAAACTCTTCTTAGGTCTTAGGAAAAAATCATAGATCTAGAGTGTTAGAGTCTGTAAACAAGTCAGGATGGCGCCTGGCATTTTGCCAGAGGGAGTGGTTTGTGAAGTAACACCAGCGAGCCATTAAGTATGGAGATTCCTTATTGGTTGACTGCTGTATCTAGCTTATGTTAATTAAGATAAGCTGTGTGGATTGTATATATATACCCCTCCTGTCCTACAATAAAGGGCTCCCACTCCTGCTGTACCAATGTACACAAGTTGTTCGTCACCCCCCAGTTATTTTGCTGCAGCTGGACTGCGGCAGAGTAGAGCCTTGTTCCCATGGTGTCAAACATTGTATGTCATCCTGTGGATCATTGCAAAGACCCTCTCCTCTACTCTGTCACAGAGGTCTTGTCCACTATTTCCCAGCCTGAAGAGTAATTTTGTCCCTCTTTTGTTTTAAACCCTTCAGTGACATACCCAACAAGTAACCTCTAAGTACCTAGCTTCTGCTATGTCTTCATTTTTACTTAAATTGTATCTAAATCTGTTAGAATGTTAGGCTTTACCTTACCTCGCTGTGTTCATATGTGCATTTCTTGCTGTTTGGATTGTACTCCCTCCTCTATTTACTGCTTCTCTTCACACCAATTTCACTTATAGAACAAGTAATTTTTCCTAATTTTAAAATTTGGATTGCTTTAGCAATCATATCTCTGTTCTGGTTCTTACTATATTATGAGACTGCTGATTTTATTTGTTGGCGCGTATAGCTTGTCTAATAATGCTACTACAGTGAAAATTATACTATATCCTTTTCGTACCTCTAGCCCCTAGCAAGAAGCTTGGCTCCTAGTAAACTCATAATAAGTTTGACTTAATGAATGTCCATAACAACAAAGCACAACTGGTTAAAAAGCCATCTGATCAGTTGTAACAACCAGCTACTATTCTGTCCAAAACAATGTTATAATTTCACTGCAGTGGAAAGAAAAATTGAACTGAAGTTAAAATCCTGGATCTAGTTTTCATTTTGCCCTTCTCTAGTCAAATAATCCTAAAACCTTACATGACATCTAAATCTTAGTTTTCTCACCATATTTTGAAATTAATATATCACCTCTGCCTATTTCACAGAGTTGCCAAGGAAATCAAATGATTCTTTGTGTGAATGCATTCTGTAAACTCTGAAGGACTTCACAAAGTTAAGTCCTATAATTATTAAATGATCATGTGATATCTCTGTTGATGATGACCTTAGGCAAGGGGCCCATTCACACCCAATTATTCAGGCCCTAAGCAACAGAGACAGATCTCCTGTATGTGAAGCTCTGAGGAACAGGGCAGAGGAAGCTCCAAAACCTTTAAAGCACATCATTCATTCCTACTGATCAAGACCTAACCATGATAGTAATACCTCAGGGGAACAAAACCTGTTTCCCTAGATGACAAATTTATAACCTAAAACAGGAGACTAAAAATTAAGTTTCCGGTGTGAAAAGAGATTCAGGCATTACTTAAGAAGAAAAAAAAAGGTACAAAAATGGTCATTGGCAGGAAGCTGAGCTAGTAGAAATAACACTACCCATCATGTGAAGAGACCTGTGTAACCTTGCATACCCACCCCTCAGGCTTCAAGATCCTCAGCTGTAACTTGGGGTTGGTTTGGGTAAGTTCCCTGTTTCCTTCTATCTTGGCAGTTCCATGATCTCAAATGACTGGGATCTGACAGTCCTGCTTAGCATTGTCTAAATGTTCCTGGGAACTAGCAGAACATGTGGTTTCATGCTCAGCTGAGAAATACAGAAATGGGTCTGTTCATTGTGGCCAGAAAAACATACTACTTCAGACACAGAAAGAGGGTAAGGAAAGCCAGAGAACTGAGTCTGAATTGCCAAACTAAAGTAATTGTTATCTTGGAGGATAGAAGCCAAGCAGTTTAAGAAAGAATTATATAATAGTTTGTCATTCTCTTAGTCTTTGGATTTTTCTCTGATGTGGTTGCTTTTCCTATACCAGCTGGAAGTTGAATGTAAGGAGTCCTTTGGGCTCTGTATAGAAATCTTCATGCAACCCTAATAAGCCATATAACCCCTGAGAACCTCACTATGTTCAATTGCAAAATTATTGAATTGAACAATGAAAAAAATGTTAATAAATTAGATGGAAAGCAGTGAACATAAATGATCATTAATAACAATGGTAAAATATACTATAGATCACATCATTAGGATGTAATTTATTCTCTCATAGAACAAATATTTACTTATTGTGTCAGACATAATTCTAAGTGCTTTGGATACAGGAAGAGAAAGAAATGAAAAGGAAGAGGTGGAAAGGAGAGAAGGAAGGAAGGAAAGAAGTGAGGGAGGGAAGGAGGGAGGGAAGGAAGGAGGGAGGGAGGGAGGGAGGGAGGGAGGGAGAAAGAAAAGAAAGACAGACCAGGAAGCTACCCTTGTTTTCTTGAAACTTAAATTTCTGTCAAATAAAAAAAATAAAACATACAGCATGTCAGATGGTGAGGAATGTTATAGAGAAAAGGGGCAGACATGGGCTTAGAGTCTCCCATGGAGGTGGAGATGGAGATAGAGGTGGAGGTGGAGGTAGAGGTGGAGGTGGAATGGAGGCTGCAAATTCCTGAAGGCAGAGAAGGAGTGGTCCAGGGCTATCAGAGAGGAATCCTCAATTAGAGAGAACAGCATGGATGCTGGGCAGACAGCAGTAGAAAATGATATCAGGGGTTTAACAGAGGACAGACTGATGTGATAGAGCTTTGTAGGACCCTGTACTCAGGTTAGATAGGACACTGGAGAATTTTAAGTAAAGGAATAACTGAAATGAGTTACCTTGCAAAAAGAATGAGTTATGGTTTCAAAAACTGAGGAGAACAAACTACAGGGAGACAAAAACTACCTCAGAGATCATTTAACAATAAAGCAAGATGATGACAATTGGACTGGAATGACTGCCGTGCAGATGGGAAGAATGGTCAGGTTCTGTGTATCTTTAAAATCCACCAATGTTTGTTAATGGATTAAATACAGAGTCAGGGAACAAGAGGAGTTGAGAATGACTTTAAGTTTCTTTGGCCTAAATAGCTGGAAGGGTGGGGCTGGTATTTACTAAAATGGGAAAGAGAGGAGGGGGAGGAGATTTAAGGAAGAAGATCAAGGCTCAACTAAGTCTGGTGTGGGAGACAATACTAACAGTGAAGTTGAAAAGTCAGTGGGAGATCCTGGAGTTTAGAAAAGAGGACATCAAGCCTGTGTGGTGGCACATGCCTGTAATCCCAGTGACTTGGTAAATTGAGGCAGGAGGATCGCAAATTCAAAGCCAGTCTCAGCCAAAGCAAGGTGCTAAGCAACTCAGTGAGACCCTGTCTCTAAATAAAATACAAAATACAGCTGGGAATGTGGCTCAATGGTTGAATGCCCTTGAGTTCAATCCCTGATTATTCCCTCCCCCCTCAAAAGAAAAAAGGACATCAGAACTGGAAATATACATTTCCAAGTTCGCAGTGTTTAGAAGCTAGAGGCCATCCTAGGGTAGGGGGAAGTTGATAGGAAGTGTTCTGAGTATTGAGAGGAAGAGCACTCAAATGTTTAGTGGTCATCTACATAAGGAGGAATCAGCAAAAGAAACTGAGAGGCAGAGATGAATAAAGTAGAAGAAAAAATTGGGAGAGAGTATTATGCTAGAAATTAATTTTTAAAGGAAAAGAAACTAGTTTACAGTGTCAAGTGTTGATAGGCCAACTAAGTTGAGGATAGAAATTTGGCAACGTGGATGCTTTTTTTTGTTGTTGTACTAAGGATTGAACCCAGGGATAATCCAGCACTGAGCTATATCCCCAGCAATTTTCTTTTTTTTTATTTTGAGACAGAGTCTCACTAAGTTGCCCAGACTTACCTCAAACTTGCAATCCTCTCACCTCAGCCTCCTGAGTTTCTGGGGTTACGGGTGTATAACGCCTCACCCATGCCAACCTGGGTGTCATTAGTAACTTAGACTACATAACTTAGAAACTTACTCAGTAAGTTACTTAGTAACTCAGAGCTATTTCAATTGTTTGATTGAAGTGGCTTTAGGAAAGAATTGGAGGAGAGGAATTAGAGGTAACTAATATAAATAACTGAAGGAAATTTTGCTATATAGTTGAGCAGAGAGCTGGGGCAGTAGCTGGAGGGTAAACTATCAAAGGGGGATTTATATTTTAAAGTGAGTGATTGTATAGCATATTTGTCTTCTGATGGGAATAATCAAGAAAATTTAGAGGAGAAAAAGGAAGGAAGGAAATTAAAGAAGATCTCAATAAATAGAAATGTATTGTATGTACAAGTGTATAAGACTTAATTTTGTAATGATATAAATTCTACACAAGGAAATATATGAATTCAGAGCAATCCCTATCAAAATTTCAACAGACTTTAAAACAAAAAAGGCAATTCTCAAATTCATATGGAATTAATTGGAACCCCACTAAGGCAAAACAATCTTGTTGTCCCAGCACCACTGGTTGAAGAGATTACTCTTTTTCCACAGAATAGATTGGGCACCCTTGTCAAAAATCAATTGAACATAGTCATATGGGTTTATTTCTGGACCTCAGTTCCCATTCATTGGTCTATATGTCTAGCCCTATTCCATAACCACACTGTTTTGACTACTAGAACTGTTAGTAAATTTTGGAATTGACAGATTCAAGTGGTCCAACTTTGTTCTTTTTCTTCTAATAGAGACATCAGTTCTACGGGATCGGTGTTCCAACCATAGGACTTATCTCTAGCACTATCACAAGGGGAATTAGGACTTCCATACATGAATTTCACAAGGACAGAATTCAGTCCATACTAGTGATTATGAGAATAACACATACTTTCCATCCCCCAAAATATTATTAGTTAATAAAATACAGGAAATAGCAGAGGATTGTGTGGATGATTTCAGCACACCAGAAGATGACATTTCCTTGAACTAACCATAAATGCTGATTAAAGACCTCATTAAACCATTCCCATAAAAATAACCTAAGCCAAACTTGTCCCCTCTTAGGACAAAACCTAAACTGTGACTCAAAAGTTAAATGCTAATAAGACAAAGTACACAATAATTTAATGGAATATTCTCCCAAGCCTTCTGGGATAAATAGAAGCAGCCTTTTAAAATATCACAGATCATAATTATTTAGAAAGGATTGTACTCGGTTCCATATTGATCAACAAAATTACAATAAATCCTCTAGAAGAGAAAGGTTCTGCATTTGGGAACCACTGATCCATGCATTTGTCAGTGGGATTTATATAAAATACTTTTATTGGTTGGAGGAATTTTGTATTACTTGGGTATAGAGAAAATATGTTTCTTTTGATTATTTTTATAAAATAAGATCTTAGAGCACAAAATGTTATTCAATATACATATAAATACATTTTCATTCAATTTTGGTCCAGAGAAGGGAAGAGGACAGGTAGGAAAGAAAAGGAATAAAAATAGGAGAGCTAAAGATAATCAAGAGAAGAAATGGGGGCAAAGGAGAAAGAGGAAGAGGGTGGAAGACAGAATACTTGCAGAGAAATACATCCCATGAGGAGGAACTGAACACACAGGAAGTAGGAAATCATAAAGCAAAAGTTCAGAGAAAGTAAACACAAGGTTGTGAAAATTCATAAAATTAGCAGTATTATGTACAAATAAGTATGAATGAGTTCTCTAAGTCATTTTAGTGGATCTATTTTCCTTCTATAACAGAGTTATTGAATTGGGAAAGAGAATGATTCTATAGACTTAGGATATATCTGTCAAAATGCCTGTTAATAGCTTTTTGAATAAAAAACAGGAAAGTGGATTTTGGTCAAGTGAGAGCAGCACATGTCTGGTGGATAACCACACTCAGCCTCTTCATTCTTAGGTCTATACCAATTCATTCATTCTTCAAGCACCAAATATTTGTCAGGAACTTTGTTATATCTTAGCAATGCTAAGACCAAACTACAGCCTCACGATCTATCAGGGAGGAGTTTTATCACAAATAACTGTGAAATGGTTCAGTAATTATGAGAGTAATAAGCTAGATTCAAGGAGCATCTTTAGTGAGAAAAGAAGACACAAGGTTCTTCCCTAACCTTATCATATTCAACATTTTTACTATAATGTGGGCTAATGCCAGAAAGAGTTTTCTTACTTCTTTTTCAGATGTCATAAAACTTGTAGAAGTAGGTATACATTGGCAGATAAAAATAAAAGCCAAAAGAAAACTCTCAAAAGATTGGAATGATAGTATAAAGCCAACAAGATGTATTGAATATAATAAATTCAGTGATCTGCACAACTCCATGAACATAGGATGAAGACATGGCTTAACAGCAACTAATGTGAAAAGGACCTGACTTAGTCAAACACAAACTTGACATAGCTTCACAGAGAAATGTAATGAATAGAAACACTCATGTAGCAAGGTTGATTAGAGCAGCATATGGGGGGCCAAATACACTGACACAACTGTGTTCTGTGCTGGTCAGAACATCCTACAGTATAGGGTCCAGCTGTGGACACATCACAGGGCAGTGTTTGACATACTGGAAACCATCCATAGGCAGCAACCAGGAGAATTTTATATGAAACCTTACCTAAAAAACTGAAAGGAAAGGAAATATTTAGCCTAAAGATAAGATGATGTAATGAAGTATGTCATTATTTTCTTTAACAATGAGTAGAATTATTCTATGAAGTCCAAAGAGTGAAATCAGAAGAGCTAGTTTTTTTATTAAGACTTGTCCTAGCTGGGTGTGGTGGGGCACACCTATAATCCCAGCAGTTTGGGAGGCTGAGAAAGGAGGATCACAGGTTCTAAGCCAGGCTCAGCAACTTAGAGAGACCCTAAACAACTTAATGAGACCCAGTCTCAAAATAAAAAAGAAAAAGGCTAGAGATGTGACTCAGGAGTGGGAAAGTTGGGGTCTAAATTCCAATTTTCTGAGCCTGGATCTATGGTTTTCCTACAACACCATGCCATCCTTCTACTTAGAAGCATATTTTTTTCCTCCACTGTAAGAAAAAGCTTTTTAAATTTTTTGAGACAGGGTCTTATTATGTTGCCCAGGCTGAACTTGGACTCATGATTCTCCTGCCTCAGACCCCCAAAATGGCTGGGATTACAGATATGTGCCATGGTGCCTGGCTGAGGAAAACCTTTCTAGTAATAAGTAACACTCAGGAAAGAAGCAGACTGCCTCATAAGTAAGTTAATGACCTTCCTTTCCTGGGAAAAGGAAAACAAGGGCTAGGGGGCTTTGTATCAGTGACACTTTATAGGTGACTCCTACTTAAGGAGGCGATTGGATCAGGTGACCCTTAAATCTATTGAAAAAAAATATTTACCGTGGGGGAAAGACAGACACTAAAAAGAAAGAAAAGCTTGAGAGATTCAAGTTGGTATTCCTGAGTCATCTATGGAGTTCATTCATTCATTTAGCAAAATTTCACTGATCATTTACTATACATACCAGGTCCTGTAATAATGATAAGCATACCAGATCTAAAAATAGAAACCCTGGTATTAAGTACCAGTTCACTTAGTCATCATCTGTGTACTTTTTGAATCTAAATTTTCCCATATGTCAATTGAGGTTTATGAAATCTATCTCAAAAAAATAAAATAAAATCTATTTCAAGAATTTTAAGGATTGGATGAGATAATATTTTTTTAAGTACTAAGCACATAGCAGGAGCTTAATAAATGTCAGTTCCTTTCTTCCCTTTAGATATGGGAGGGGCCAGTTTGCATAAATTGAATGTGATAATAAGACAGAATCTGAATATAAAGAAAGTTGGAGATGTAGGCAGCACATCTCCTAGTGTTCACATCATTTAGCTGGTCTGAGGTGACCACTTGGGCCTAACTTCCTGAGAACAGTGTGTTAATTTACAGGGCACAGCATGTTCTGGAACTTTATTTAAGCTTGAATACTCAAGCAAAGATTGTCTTCTTTTCACTGATCTTTGTACACTGTTGAGCAAATTGTACTGGTTTCTTATTTTCAGACAGAATTGGAGAAAAGGAGATATTGTCTGTTATATTCTTTTATAGATGAAAAGGACACAAGGCTCATGTTTAATAGTGATTTGTATACCCAGAGAAATAGCCCCCTACACATGATTTTTAATAAGAGAAAATAATAACTATTTTCCTAAAAACTAGGAATTTTTTACACGGTAGATTTACCAGCTATACAGTTACAGTTAGAAAATTCAGCTTCTTAGTTATAACTAAAGTGATTTGGAATGTGATGTTTTGGAAAATTTTGCCAACTTCATGTTCTGGCTAGAAATATGAAAACATCAGGAGACAATGGCTCAGCTGGTTATGAAAGACTGTTGGTTGCTCATTAAGCTATGGAAGCCAGGTTTGTAAACAAAATCTTGCTCAGCATTGCTGAGCCATTCTTCCAGAAATAAAGTTGGGTGAAGGTCTGTTTTATTTTTTTTTCCCTGTTTTGCTATAATATATAAATTATTTGCTCAGCTTTCATCTCAAATCATTAACTGTAAATTGCTATTGAATGCAGATTGGTTTACTTATATTCATCTCCTACTGTGAACCCAAAATGATAAAAAATGGCAAAGAAACATGATATTATTCAATGCTTTTTTCCTCATTGTTGAGAATACACATTTAATACACATGAAACAGTTAAATAACAACATCAAATTCAGTGATCATAACAGCAACTGCTATATACCTATTTTTTGCAATGTGCACCTATCCTTGAGAAACACAGTCTCATGGAAGTAGAAGGTGTCAGATATAGGAAAACTTGTAAAGGCAGTATAATATGAGTTTTGTTAGTGCTTAGGACCATGTGACCCTCAGCAGGTTATGACAAGAGGATTGCTTATCTGTGTGTGTGTGTGAGAGAGAGAGAGAGATATCTAACTCTAAAAAGAATATGTGTATCAAATTACAACACTGTACACCATATATAAATACAAATACTATTTGTTAATTAAAAATAAAATTAATTTAAGATGAATTAAGAGCTTAAAATGCATAATGCAAAATTCAACAAAGAATGTGAAACAGGAATTCTCTTCCTAGCATATTAAAAACTTAGACAAAAATTCTCAACTCACAAATATTCAAGACTTATTTAGGAGCATGCTAAAATGCAAGATTTTTAGCTTTACACCAAGACATTCTGTTTCAGTAAGTCTGAAATGAAGTACTGAACTATTCAATTTAAATAAAAATCCCAGATGATCCTGATGCAGATGGCATTCAGATCTCATTTTGAATACAACTTTTTCAATCACAGACTCCGAAGACTTAAAACTCCTTGAATAAAACATATCAATCCCTTATGAAAAGAGCTCTATAAAAATCAGTTCTAAAAGCCAAAGTAATTAATCATGATCATTACCACATTTCTTCTTTCATCTCATCCAGATGGTAAGATTAACTGCAAAAGAAATGATTAAGGATCATTTGGATAATAGAGTAAATATTACTGGAGAATAGATAACTTTTTCTCCTGGTATATTTATATTGAAAACCCCATGATACCAAGCAAGCATTTGAATGAGATAGGGTGATTCAACTTATCGAGTGTTTCTTAAGGACAATCTATTTTGTGTATAACATTATGGTGGATACTCCATGGCCTGGCTCAGAGAGGGAAAGAGATTGTCATCCCAATGAGTTCTAATCCCTTGAGGAATCTAAAATATCCTTAAGAGAAAATACAAAAACATATGAAATACAATCCATTGTATACAGGAAATAATAAATGGATGATATAGGCAGTAACCATTGAACAAGTTCTACAAATAGCAGTGTGCTCAGGACTAATCCAGGAAAAGAGCCAGGATGAAGGCCTGGAGAATAAGCAGAGTTTGGATTGTTGGAAGAGGAAGACAGTCTTAGCAAAAACAGAATGCTGTTTTGTCTCCCAGACTGCTAAACAAATGGGTAGGTTGAATTGAACAAGTTGAATTGTTTGGGGTCATCAAACCATAGCCTTAGGTTTTCAATGATAAAAACTGGTAAAGAGAGACAGGAATTGTAACTCAGTGGGAGAGTACATGTTAGGAATGCACTAAGCTCTGGGTTCAATCCCCAACAGAAATACAAGCCCCACCCACCCACCCACCCCCCCAAAAAAACAAGGAAAAAAACAAAGAAAGGCAAGGAGAGCAAGGAGAATTAGATGCAGGAAAAAAGGGGGATGGGGCAGGTAGTACATCTCTTCACAGTATCCCCCAGGATTTATTTCAGCAGAAATCAGAAGAAAATAATAAACATTTATTGGACACCTCCTGATTATTGAATGATTCTAAGAATTTCTATGTATCAATAACTTTAATCTTCCAAGAAAACTGTGAGGTAGAAACTCTTTCATTATATTATCAAGATTACTAAAGCCCATGACCTACTAAAGCAAAGATTAATTAGCTTGATGTAATTTATCTACAATGTAATCTTACCTACAATGATGTAATCTTATCTACAATGTAGACACAGATCCAAACATCATGTCATACTTCCAAAATATACACAATTATTATTTATCAATTAATAGTAATTTTGAAATGAATTAATTTATTTGATCTTTTTAATATAAATTCATTCAGAGTTTATTACATAACAGTCTTGAAGAGATAGACTTCTGGCATGATGTTCTTCCCAAGTTTGCTCTTGGTTGTTCCAGGTTCATGTGATTCTTTTGAGTAACTGCTAAGTATTCATTAGGTTGCCTCCTATTATGGTTTGGATATGAAATATTCCTGTGAATGCAGGAATATTTGGAGGTCAAATAATTGGATTATAAGAATAGTAACCTAATCAATCCATCGTACTTGAATGAACTAACTGGGTAGTAAATATAGGCAGGTGGAACGTGGCTGGAGGTGAGTCACTGGGAGCATGCCCTGGAAGGGTGCATCTTCCCTGTAGCCCCTTCCCTATCTACTTTTTCACTCTACCATGGACGGAGTGGTTTTTCTCCACTGCACTCTTCCCCCACAATGTCCTGCCTCACCTTTGGCCCTCAGCAATGGAAGTGGTCGTCCATGGACTGAGGCCTCTTAAACCACAAGCCTCAAATAGACTTTTACTTCTGTAAGTAGAACATGGCAGGTACTTTGGTTACAGCAATGCAAAAGCTAACTAAATACCTCCTTTCCTTGTACCTCTGCAAGAAATAATAGCCTGGGCTTTGAACAATGCCCTGATTCTTCCTTAGACTCCAACAAATCATATTTGAATCTGCTCTTTTAATTACTCTTTGTGGCCTCCTGAGGGGTGTGGCTGGTCTGTTGCTTGCCATATAGCTTTCTATTTTCTCTGGTCACAACCTCAGGTGCAGGGAATTCAAGAGCTCTAAAGCAAAGGCTGAATCTCACCAATTTCCTATCCAGTCTGTAGGCCTGGTGCTGTTTCCTCTGTTTTTTTCTCTATAGAAACCCAGATTTTCTCACTCTTGGAATCTGAGCAGAATTTCTTAGGATTCCAAACTCTATGAAATTACCCTATATTTTAGGAGTTTCTTCTTGGCTGCCACTCTAGGGTACTTTTCTCTGGCAAAGATGCAGGTACCAGAAAAATATTGCTGTGACTGAGAAATGAGTGTGTCATTTGGTTATTTTCACTATTTCCTGTTTTTAAGTACCTGAGAAGTTTGCTTTAGGAAAATATCCTTTATTTTCCATGAATGAATATTCAATCAGTTATAATGTGAATTTTAAAAGTTATAATCAGTAAATTCTCATTGAAGTTCAATACAAACTTGACATTATATTTTCCTTATATAATCATTTTTAAATTATTAGCATTAATATCAAAGTATATAGATATACCTCAATATAAGAGAATGAGAATTCAATTAATGTGGAGCAGAGAAATGTGGAAGGCAATAACACAAGAAAGCCACTTAAGAATTTCGTGGCTATGGCTCAGTGACAGAGCACTTGCCTAGCACATGTGAGGTATTGGGTTCAACCTTAAAAGAAAGGCAAGCTGTCCATCTACAACTACAAAAAAAAAAAAAAAAAAAATTCTTAATTTAATAAGCTAAAACAGATTAAACTAATCTGGCCTAATGGGAAAATACATCCATTGTGATCTTGTAATATAGCCCAGTTCTATCAGTTACAAGTCAAGTGGATTTAAGAATCATAGATTCTGTTATCTAAATTTCCTAGAAATTCAGAAAAATCAAGACATCTTTTTTTGAAACTAGATGTTTAGGGTGACTCTGGATATTTATAATTCTAAACTCTGAACTTCCAGATATTGAGCAAAAATTAATGACCTAAATGCAAATTCCTTTATTAATTACAAGTTTCCCTGTAACATCAGCTAAAATGTCTTTTTTGGAAATTAGTCTAAGTACATCAAAAAAAGTTGTCTCTGTATTGACAAAATAGATGTTAGACTACCACGTCTTTAAATATTAAGTGGTCAGTAATATATTAATCAATCACAGAAAATTTCAAGGTAATTCACTCTGGACTATTTTCTAATCATGCCTAATAATAATTGTGTAACACTATGAATTCATAATTAGCTACATGTATTTAACATACTTAATTATTGTAGCGTAGATGTTGTTAGGGCCATTTGAAATTATTGAATATCACTTTAGATTCCATAAAGTGGTTTCCTGTGCTTCTATTATTAGAGACTTTTGACAACACTGCACGTCATCCACACAAATCATCTGGCTTCTAATCCAGAGTTCTTATGACTGCTAATAAGTGTGGGTTATGAAAATGAAAAGAGCACAGTGAACTCTCACAACAGGCAAATTTTCTAGCTTCTAGTGAGTCAGACTTCTCAGTTTGATTTTTGGAATAGTTAGACCAACCTCACAAAGTAGTGCACAAATTTCCCTATTATATTTTTTTTCTCATAAAAATAGGGCACAGGCCATTCTCTCAGCAATAAGTGGAGTTGTATATTTAAAAGTAGTAACTGATTATGTTATTAATTCTGC
Organism: Marmota flaviventris; assembly: GCF_047511675.1. Classification (NCBI taxonomy): domain Eukaryota; kingdom Metazoa; phylum Chordata; class Mammalia; order Rodentia; family Sciuridae; genus Marmota; species Marmota flaviventris. The sequence continues at coordinate 88,950,507 of NC_092506.1, forward strand.
TGATCTCTCATTTAAAGATTTTGTTGACATTTTTCTTGACCATTTCTATTTTTTTAAGCAATCAAGTAATTTTCTAAATTTACATGGTAAGCAGTAGAAGGCCATTCTGTGGTTTCCTCTTCCTAGTTGTCATCCTTTCCACTTGGCTTGTGGAGAATACACAATTTTCTGGTAAAGTAACACAATGAGTGTTTGTTTATTCTTCTGAAGTATTTCCTGTTTTGTTGTTTTTCCAGTCTGTCTACATACAGATATAAGGAGGCTGAACTATTTGCTTATTCTCCTTTAACTCTGCTGAATTCTCTTCATGACTTTTTCCAATGAAACAAACAGGCTAGGCAACTAGTAGCTCTTAATAGAAATAGTAGGTGTCACTTCCCTTTGCTTTCTCCATCACTCCCAACACAAATCCATACTCTGCATTTCTGTTTCACCTGGATCTTGATTTATTCAATAACCATCACCTGTATCTACAAACGCTTGCTAAGAGAGATGAGATGATAGGGAAGGTATGGTCATTAAATTGGAATTGTGGGCAGTCTATGTAATTTATGCAACTGCATTTAATCTATACTGAGAACTACTTTAAAACTTAATTTTTATTTTTAAGGAAACTTGTATCACTTTAAACCATAACAGTGAGTTTCCAAATGATTACTTTTCTTCAAGTTTTAGAGATAATTAACTTTTTTTTTTTTTGGCAGTGCTGGGGATTGAACCCAGGGCCCTGTGTGAGGCAAGCACTCTACCAACTGAGCTATATCTCCAGCCCAATAACTTACTTCTTTATGTTAAGAAAATATGTTTCACAAGTTTTAGCAGGATCTTGAAATGAAGTGACCATGCTACAAGTGTGGTAACTTAAAGACAAAAGAGGGAAGCATATTTTAAGTAGACAAGTATAAAAGACAGCAGGAAGCACAAAACTAAAAGACAAAAACAAGCATTCCTCAGCAAGCTTAGTTCCAGAAAGCACAGAATTAACTCTAGAATATGGAAAAAGTTGAGGTAAGAGTGTGGAGAAGGCACAGATCCACTGCTAGGGAGTTTCACGATGAGTGCAGAAAGAAAGTAGAATTACTCAGGCCCTATTTTAGTTTCTATTTTGTCTGTTAATGTGAACGTGAATCTGAAATTAAAGAAGCTAACTTCAAGAAATTGTTAAGACTGCTATACCTGCCCAGATTATATCACATCTGTAGTTTTATGTTTGGTTCAAAATTTTTAAGAGGAAGGATTCAAAGGAGCCTGACATATCTTAAAACAGTACTTCATTCATTTTGTGCATTCATGAATTCACTTATTCTTCATTAAATCCAGCTCCATATCACAAATTAGAAAACAGACTCATTCATTTATTCATTCACTGACACATACTTTTTGTGTTCTAGACACCGTGAACAAGTCAGTTAAGGTCCTTGCTATTATGGAGCACACAGGTATGAGAAAATATTATTCAGTACAAAAACCATTAGAACAAAACGTGTGTAAATCATAGGGAAGCATTTCTGAAACAAAAGGATAAAACAATTCATTTGAATGGAAGAAGAAATGGTTCAAATTAGGCCTTGACAAATGAATGATTCAGTATGTAGATACAGACTTCAAGAGTTTTGCCAGCAGAGGAATGGCATGTGCAAAGTCCCTTAGAGGCAAAAATACACAGAGACTTCATCAGGAATAAAGGAAAACTTGATCATATGAGAAACCGTAAAAGAAACTAGAATTTTTAACCCAAAGAGTAAGAGACTTATGGCTATTGTATTATTGCTATCTTCAAATATCTTGAAATCTGTTATGCAGAAAAAAGGAATTCCATACCAAGGGCAAAACCAGAATCAATCCATGGAAGTTACACACAAATGAATATGGGGTCAGTGTCAAGAAAAACTTGGAATGAGGGTTGTTTTTGTGGCAGCATCAACCTACAAAAAATATTTTGGCAGAGCCTCGGCAAATCAGAGGGTAAGATAGGCAACTTCTACGTTGAATGCCAACAGTTAAAGAAATCCAGTTTTTTAGTTCTTTGAAAGCTAAGATCAGGTCACAGTATTCTAAGACAGCACACTAAAATTTGAGAGAATTCTGGAAAGAGACCTTGGGTATTACTGAACCTAAAGCTTTCACTTTACAGATGAGAAATTGAAACCTTGGAAAAGATAAGTGCCTGCAGGTCACCCAGAAAATCAGTGTCTCTGTCTAGACTAGAATTGTCTTTTCAGTTCCCCATGTGGTTATCATTCTACCATATCATGAAGCTGCTCTGAAATGAATCCAAATATCTAAACCCAGAACTCACAAAGCACAATCTGCAATGTTAAAAAACAAATGCCCAGCTGCTAGAGAACTGGAGATGAGGGCACATTTTCCATGACTTTTCAAAAATACAGAAGATGGCTTCTCCAAACTGTAGCCTGCTGATTTTCATATCCAAGAGAATATACAGTTCAAATTAATGAATAATAATAAACAGAAGAGGTGATCACAAGGAACCAATATATAAGAACAAATAATTCTTAACCTTTATTTTTTAACATCAGAAGGAAATTGTTATTTCATCACTCACTTCTTTATCCTATCAAGACAGAAATATTTAAGTGTCTTTTATGTGTCCCACAGTGAGCTAAGCACATTGGGAAGATGAACGATGACACTTCTGGTTTCAAGGAGTTCAGTATAATATAATACGACAATGCTATAGGAGGTTACGAGATGGGGAGTGGGTGTGTGTGAGGAGAGCCTTCCCAGAAGAGGCAATATCTAAATTGGGATTAGGAGTTTTGAAAGATTAGTGAGAGTTAGCCAGGTTAGGACTTTCAATATATAGGTGGCAGCAAAAAGGAATAGCTCATTTGATAACTGAAGGTAGTATAATGCTATGCTGTAATTATACTGTATTTCCATTTTGGTAGTTAACCAAATCTAAATAATATGCTTTATACTTACATAGTCAGATGGACTACTGACTAGCTGAATGGCTCTGCCCAAAGAGTAAAGAGCAACTGATTGATGTTAATGGGGGTAAGGACTTTAAGTGACTTTTTCAATTTTGTTCAGCTGGTTAAAAACCAGGTGAGTATGGTGGTGCATACCTATAATTCCAGCGGCTCAGGAGGCTGACACAGGAGGATCACAGGTTCTAAGCCAGCCTCAGCAATTTAGTGAGACTGTAAGCAACATAGTGAAATTCTGACTCAAAATAAAAAAAGAAAAAGGGCTGGGAATGTGGCTCAGTGGTTAAGCACCCCTGAGTTCAATCCCTGGTACCAAAAAAAAAAAAAAAAAAAAAAAAAGGCAAACCCATACTTACAAGTAGTTTAATAATAATAAATATAGAAAATTTATGGATGTAAAGCTATGGTTAACTAAATGTTCTATGAGACAAAGTGAAGGAAATTAAGGCTACTAATTAAAGATATTAACTTTGAGGACAACCTGTCTTCTAAATCTACAGTTGATGAGAATTTCACAAAATGAAGTCCAAGTAATCAAAAATAACACTAGACTAGTAACGAAATTTCTGAATTTAAGTCTAGAATATGCCACTTATCACCCATTCAGTCTTAGGCAAATCTGTTTGGGATATATTTTCCCTGTTGCCAAAGAGAGAAAGCTGGAGTAGATACTTTCTTAAATTTCCAGTTTCAAAATAAATTTCAGAATGCATTTAACCCTCTAGAATTTGACACTTAATATCCCAAGTTCCTAGACCACAAGTCTCAATAAATATTTCCTGAATAAATGAACAAATCAAAGTTACTTACTCTGTAATAGGCTTCTGCTGTATATTATGACTAGGATAAGTAATAATGGCAGAAAAGGCAAGTAAAAAGGGCAGCAATATTGAGTTCAGGTGAAAATTCCTATTTTATAATTGGTTCCAATTCTTTCACTAGAGGATATGTATAATCAGCAAAGGAGAAAGTATATATTCCTTATACAACCTTTATTTTTTATATTACAAAACTAATACATACTCATTGTATTACAGAAAATACAGATTGTGAAGCAAAATAAAAACTCCTGGTAATTCTATCACCAAGAAGTTAACCATTTATCTTTTTTTTTGGTGTATAGCCTTTCAGCCTTCTCCCAATACATACAGTTTTGAAATATAGTATTGCATTGTACATACTGCTTTAAAATGCTTCCACCTTTTATAGCATGAATGTTTAAAGATACCATAATACTCCATTATATGAGTGTGCTATTATTTAACAAATTTTCCTATGCTTAAGCATTTAGGTAATTTCTTTTTTTCTTATAAATTATATTATGGTAAAAATGACAAATTTTATTCTTTAGGATATATTTGTAGGCATAGGATGGCTGGGTAAGAAGATATGAAACTTATTAAGGCTTTTGAATATATCTTCCTACTTTCCAGGAAAGGCTATGCCAAATCATAGTCCCTCCAGTAAAGCATAAAAATTTCTGTCCCCATATGCCATCAACCATAGGTATTATCAATTTTAAAATCTATGCTAATTTGGGTGGCAAAATATAATTGTTTTAATATGCATTTGATTTGCATTAATTTACTTCAATAAATCAACATTAAAAATAAGATTATACTAGAATGTCTGCCATACAGTAAACAAAAAATACAAATATATTAGATATCTAACACAAGCAAAAACATTCATCTGTTCATTCTCATGTATTCATTTGTTCCATTTATGAATGCTTTTCCTATACTGTAGATAGTTCTGGGCATTGGAGGATAAAGCTAAAACATACAGTCCCTGCTCTCTAGGAGCTCACAGCTTAGTTAAGAAAACATATGTGAATATGCTGTTACAATACAGTGTTATGGACACTCAAAAAAGTATATACAAGATCAGTAGTGACTCAAAGAATGCAGAAAGGAAAGGATGTTTCTTTAAGGATAACCAAGCCCAGAATTGGGAGGAGAGCCCTCAATTAAACAGAGACAGTATACGCAGAATATGCAAGAGACATAGAAAGGTGCTGCAATCTGGACTAAAGGAGAAGCTCCAATAAATCAAATCTTACATCAGAGAGTTAAAGACTATACTGATTATCTTCAATTCATACATCCTAAGTGTAAGAAGGGTCAGATTTTCCCTTACTCAACTAGTGGTCTGTCAATTTTTTTCATTTATTTTGTAAGATCAGACTAGTCAATGTAACCATCTTATGACCATATTTATAACAAACTGGTTATGGGGGAAAAATGACTTACTTGTTAAGCAAAGTGGAAGACAGTAAAGCAAATGAAGCATCATTCCTTCAGGAAGCTATTTTTTAAAAAAGATTTTCTGCATGTTTTATCTTGTGGTTTGCCTCTTTCAACAAAGCAGCAACCTTAGAAAGAAATAATGTCAGTATGAAAAGCTATGACTTATTCACTTCTGACATAACTTTAGAGTCTCAAGAGTTTCCAACTGATCTAAAAAGTCTTTCTTGGGATCATGAGATTCAGTGACTTCACATACTTGTTTTTCTTCTCATAAGAACTAACCAGTTTACTGGCTGATTAAGAGCTGACATTCCACTGGCTCCATTCTTTCCATTATAGTCAAATATCACTTATCCTTTAACATTCAAAAAAAAATATTTGGAACCCACTGTCTTCAAAGTACAGTATTAGGTTTTACTGAGCATTAGACAAACAATGCAATTTTAAGTAGATTATCAATATGCACTCTAATCTTACTCTACCTCACAGAAGAGGAAGAAAACTAAGAAGTGATTCTTTTGTCAAGTTCAAGTGGTCACTATCAAGGACTTTGAATATAAATCTTCGAATTCCAAGTCCTGGGCTTCTTTCATGTTATGTCTTCCTTATCGATCTTTCCAGATGACTTTTTCTCCAGTTGTCTAAATAATGACTTTAAAATACCACCTTCACCATTTCATCTGGTCTGAGAAGCAATCTTGCCTATTTGGGTCTATAAGAATTCACTCTCCCCTGAACTCTTATAGCTTGTTGCTCATGTTGTTCAAATGGCAGACTCTAGAAAATGCCCAGTGGATCTCGATCTTCAATCATGAAATAATTTTTGAGTCTATTAGGAAGACACCATGCAAAGTTATGAAACTACTCTGGTACTTCAAACTTAAGTTCTATTTAGTTTGCTAATATTTTTGACAAGCTACTATGAGTCATACTTAACTTCACTAAGCTGAGGACATGGTTTCCATTCTTAAAAATTTTAGTCTAAGGGAAATGTAGATATAGAAACATTTTATGTATATAAATGTGCATTTGCTCATTCAATTTATTCAATAAACAAACTTAATTTGCTGGTGGATCTGTACATAAAAAGATAAATGGAAAATGGTCTACTTTGCACTTGCACTTTAAGTGGAGAGATAAGTATACAAATTTTTTCATTTATTCAATAGACACATTATGAGGGGGACCTACAAGTAAGGAACACCTATAAACATCACAGTCCCTGCTTATAGTTGTTTCCTTTTTGAGAATCACAATCCTCAAAAGAAAGGAGTAGGAATTATACTTATTTATTCTATGTAATAAGGAGATATGGTGAAGCCTTAAACCATGGACATTCATTTATTCTTAAGTCTATCCCAAATCTGTTGGTAGTTCTTATATTACTGTTTCAGAATAGCTCCAGATAATAAGTCATCATAAACGCTATCATTCTAGAATAAAATAATTCCTCTGATACTTGAAACTTTTTTTATCTTATTCTACACTAAAACAATGCCAGCTACTTTTTGGCTTTTTAGAGAATGAAATAGAAATTCCTAAATCCAGTTTTCCCACTATTACTTTGCTCACATTTGACACGTCAAAGTACAAATGTGCAAACAGTGGTTTTCAAAATATGCTGTTGGAGCCGAGTGTGGGTGGAGCCAGCTGCTGGGGAGGCTGAGACAGGAGGAAGGTGAATGCAAAGCCAGCCTCTGCAAAAGTGAGGCGCTCAGCAATTGAGACTCTGTCTCTAATTAAAATACAAAATAGGGCTGGGGATGTGGCTCAGTGGTAGAATGATCCCGAGTTCAAATCCTGGTACCACCACTACCTAAAAAATGGAGAGCCAGTAGTTCCTTTAAGTGGGGAGGATGTAGAGATTCTTACTTTAACTGTTTTAAATATTTTACTTCTAGGTAAAACTTCTTTTGGGAAAAGGTCTTGCTACTATACAATCAATCAAAGTAATAAGGGAATCAAACAAAGTAATAAGACCATATAGTATTTTTGTTTTATAAACTTATTTATTTTGTTAAAAAACAGCCCTCCAGGGGGCTGGGATTGTGGCTTGCCTACCATGTGCAAGGCACTGGGTTTGATTCTCAGCACCACATATAAATAAATAAATAAAATTAAAAATTTAATCAACAATAAAAATATTTTTTAAAAAGAGCCCTCTCTATGAAATCAAATTGATCCACTTTTTTTTTTGATCCACTTTTTAAAATAGCTATAGCAGTTCATTTTACTGAATGCTTGTTACTTGGTACCAAGCACTGTAAATTTATCATCTCATTTAGTCATATTTAATATTCTTTAGAACAATCACTTCATTACAGTGCCCAAGTTAACAAATATATAATACAGATTAGTTCACATCAATAACAGTTTTGTATTTCTAAGTGTATATTAGTGGATTAACTGTTTTCCACTTAGTTGCTCTACTATATAATATTTGAACACAAATTCAATTTACAAAGACCAATGATTTAGTTTTGTTTTTTCAAAGAACAATGTAGTTATTAATATTTACTGCAGGTATTGTTTCATTTCATCCTCAAAACAATACAATTAGGTAATGACTATTATTCTCATTTTATAGGCAAGAAAATTAAAGTAGGGAAACTAAAAAGACCAGAAAAACTTTAAGGCCCATGTGTGGGAGAATTTTCAGGGTAGAATGTAGGTAAGAGAGTACCTTCATTCTGGAAGGTTCCATCTCAATCTCTAACGTCTCAATCTGATACAAGCCAGACAGAAGGAACTGCCCACCTTCCACACCTATCATTTCTCTTCACTCTGGTGACTATAAAAAGACTGACTTTCTATTCTCTATGGCTACAAACTGTTCTTGTAGCTAAACTATCAGAAAAAGGCATGGGAGTAAAGATAGAGTGGAATCATCTACATCTTAATAAGAAAGCCTGTCTGTGAAAATGTGAAAAGGTGGTGGTAGGGGATAAGACAAACAGCTCAGTGGCAGAGTGCTTACATAGCATGTGCAATGCCCTGGGCTTGATCCTCAGCCATGAGGGGGGAAAAAAAACAAATAAAATCGGACTTTGTAAAGGCTCCCAATTCCTGAACCCACTTTTTAAAATTATTTTTTTTTATTTATTCAAACACTATGAACTAACCTAAAAACTAGGCACAGTGATGAGTACTTCAAAGTACCAATAATAACTGGGTCCAGATTTCCATTATTGAAGGGGGAAACTACCTTGAATTTCCTTGGACTTCATATGCAAATGTGTTACTATCAATCACAGTCCTAGACAGACTAAAAGTCAAGCTTACCTTTACTTTCTACTTTCCCAGCAACAGAAATAAAACACAGTAGATGGTAAATATGTCACTTGAGAAGCAAGTGCATTCACTGCATTCACTGAGAATGAATGTAGGGATTACGTTTGGACAAATTCACTCTTCACAATCTAGAAGCAATCCTGCCCTCTAGTGCTAAAACTATCAAACTGAATCACGACAGCAACTTCTGACCACCATAGAAATATATTCTTAAAATATAAGACTGTACCATTCACAACAAAAAGCCTCATTTTAAGAATTAAGGAATGAGATATTCCCCCTTCATTTTGCCATTTGTTTATACATAAATATATGTTATCAATCTTGGTTTTAAAATGTTTCTATATTATAGGAAGTAATGGTTGGTGTATGTGGTAGAAAATGTTATAACATTTCTACTTTTAAAATCACAAAAGGTGGTCCTAAAAGTTCATTAATTTTCAATTCAGTTCTATAGCTACATTTATTCTCTATGTGATTTCATCCATGTCCTGATATATATATATATATATATATATATATATATATATATATATATATAGACTGTTGACTTCCAATCTCCAGCCCAGACTTTATCTTTGAACTCCAAATTCAAATATCCAACTACCCACTATTCTATATTTCCCTCTGGACATCTTACAGGCACATCTACTATTACAAATCCCAAACTAAATCCTCAGTCTTCCTACCTCAAACATGATCCTGAATCTTTTACTCTTAAATGGCCACTTTCAATATTCCAATGTATTATTCTCCAAATTTTATTCACCCCCATATCCTTGCTTTGATCAGAACCCTAATTGTTTCCTACTTCACTCAGTAAGTCTTATTCCCTATGTCTGTAACGTCACTTTCTATTGCTAATTCTCTTTTAGCTTATTACATTTACTCTGATCTTGTAGCTTCCCAAAGACACCTAGCAAACTGTTACCTGCTCATGGCCTTAGCACGATTCCTCTGCCCAGAACACTGTGCTCCCAGATAACCAACCATATTGTTCAATTGCTCCTGTATCCCAGGTCAAATGTCTCATAAATTAGAATACAGTTTATTTAAAATAGCAACCTTATACTCACACTCTGTAATGCCTTCCTTGACTTATTTTCCCCCAAATAATTTTGTCACCATTTGATAAACAATATAAACCAATTCAAATGAAAATCACATAAATGCCAGAGACCTCTCTATTCTATGCCCTATGATATACTAGAGCTAGAATACTTCTTGGTGTAGTTAGAATTTGCTGAATTAAAGATTTGGTCTGAAACATAAATAAATGTGTTTGATTATTTTTTTTTTAAATGGTAGAATAAAATAGTAAACTCCAGCTATTTTTCCATGTAGGATGGTATAATCTGTTGGGGGCAGAGTGAACTATTTTAACTAATCACTTTTTGTTCAAACACCAAAGTGAACTCTTTTAATATTTAGGGGCTCCATTTGTACTTCCTGACAATAATAGAATTATTGCTGTTTTACAGAAAAAAAACTAAAGAAGACAAGAGTCAAGTGACTATCTAAAAGTAACAGAGATGTGGCAAAGAAGAAACCAAACTCAGGTTCTCAGATTTCACTTTTATAAACTCTCAAAATTCCAAGTAATTTCAAAGAATACAAATCCAAAATAGATAAGTAGTCAAAATTAACTGTGCCTAAACCTGCTTTAAGTCATTTCATTTGCATGATAGTACAGGTAAAATATGTAAACCTCATTTAAACTAAAAAAAATTGATTTGCTAAATTTGATAAAGTCAAAATAAAATCTCTAGTGACAAGTGTTCAAATAAAGTATTGTCTTTTTTCTTTCACAAATTCAAATAATAGTCATATAAAAGCAAAATTTTTAACCTTCATGGCTTTTAACTATGATTTATTTCTACAGGAAAAATAAACTATAACTACTAATTCTACACACACATACAACCCTATAGAGTTTTGGGGAAATCTTGCTTTATAAACATATGCATTTTATATATTTTCAAGCTTTTAAAAGTCCACAATTTTAATTTAAACCAACCATGAAGTATGAAAAATCATCAATACTGTAGACCTGAAAAGCCAAATAGCAGGACAATATCTCCTCAAATGATATAATTTTGAGGAAGGCTAAGACAATTTTAATAAAATTGTTTTGCTGTAACTTGTAAGAACTGATATAAAAACAAGGTGTATTATAAAGGATTCTAAATGAAGTATCCATCTTAAAAAGAAAAGGGTCACATTAAGTAACAACTGATCAGGGAAAGGAATTAAGGAAACACTATCTGTACTCATAGAATACAGAAGATTGTGAGGTGGATACAGTAAATGCCTAATCAGTTTTATTAAAATTGGTGTTTAAGAAAAGGCAAATAAATTAAACATCAAAAGATTTACTCCAGGGGCTGGGGTGGTGGCTCAGTGGTAGAATGCTCGCCTAGCACTGGGTTCGATCCTCAGCACCACATAAAAACAAACTAATGTATCCACCTAAAAAACTAAAGATACATAAATAAATATTTTTTTAAATTTATTCCAGTGAAGTAAAAATTCACTAGAAAAATATCTACAATATCAGTACAATTTATCCAAGGTTTGTGGCAGCAATTCAGTTCCACAATCTATAAAGTTTATCATAAAAGTTATAATGTTTTCTGGGCTTTAACAGTATAATCATAGGTATAAGTAGGTCTATTAACAAAAAAGACTGAATTGTAATATTTTTGTCTCGTTATTGCTAAATATTCATGAAAGTGATAAAATTAAAGTCATTAAAAATTATATGATCCAGAATATTTAATAATTCACATTAGTCTTTCCTACTGAGGAAATTTACAGTTTTCCTATTTTTCATTTCTCTTGAAGAGAAAATGCTTCCTTCTTTGAAATGTTTCCTTGTGATGTTTTCCAGTATCACTCAAGAAGTGATATACTTCCTTAAGGAAGAATTTCTCTCTAGGAAAAAGAAAAAAATTCTTTAGCTTTCTAACTTTTCTCTTTTTAACAAAAAAAATGTATTTAAATTACATGCATTAAATGCCCTCAAATTATTTGCTGCATTAGACATTTGGGAAGCATGTGAGAGATGTGATTAAAAACTTCAGGCTTAAAAGCCAGAACAAAGTATTATCCCTTTATGAATTGTCATAATAGTATCAAGAATACTTCATCAAGAAGGCAGTAAAACAAATGACGTCAGCATTCTTACTAACAGCTCCTCAAAAACTAAGCACATAATACATTTCAGTAAGTCCTTTCATAATTTCCCATTAGTGACTAGGCAGAAAAGACATTTTGCTTAAGATACAATTCAAAATTTGTTTTATTAGCAATGTATTTCATTTGTCTAGAATCTGACCACTCCACATAATTGTGCATGCCTTAAAAACTCTAGTTATGTCAAAATTCTACTCTCACCTTCATCCCCTTCACACTGAAAAGTGATGGCATTCAATATTGTTAAGATACACTTTTGGTTTGCTAGATAAAAAGGCATTTGTACTTAAGGGATATATAATCCTGAGGGTCAATTTAATAATCCCATGGGAGGTCTCACATTACACATAAAAATATAACCATTAAAAATGTATTGTCGAGAATTTTATCATTTTAAAAACAAGAAATCATTAGATAATAAGAGAAAAATAGGGTAACAGATCCAGATCAGCATGTAATACACATTTTTATCATACTATGTTACCCGAATCCCTGGTCAATTTTCTTCTAAATGACTATACCTTATTAAAAATTACTGACCCCATGGATTTGTGGAAGGCAACTACTCCAACCTCCCACAAAGAATCAATACCTGGCTCTACTTTCTTCCAGTAGTATTACATTTGTAAATTATTTTATAAGCAGCAAGTCAACTCCATGTTATAAAGCACCATCGAGTATTTCATTCCATACGAAGAAAATAAATTAAAAGATTTTACAACAGGATTCCTGGGAAGGCACTTTAGTTTAAAAAAAAAAAAAAGAGCCACAACACTTAGGAGACTTCTTCATACTGCAAGTTCCTTAATACTGTCCTCTTTGCTAAACATCTTGACCAGTTAATATCTTAACCACTTAGCATCTTGACTGTAAGTTTCCCAATAAACTGAAAGTTGTTCAAATATAAATTAAGAAAGGAGAGAAGGGACACAGCCCATGCCCTGATGAATAAGGCCAAGCAAATTTGCCGTCAAAGTAAGTAAACAGGGTGGGGGGTAGTGGAGATCAAACTCTGGAGCACTTAACCACCAAGCTTCTTCATTCCCAGGCCCCTGTCCACCCCCCCTCTTAAATTTTGAGACAGGGTCTAGATAAGTTGCTGAGGCTGACCTTGAACTTTTGATCCTTCTGTCTCAGTCTCCCAAGATACTGGGGTTATTCAGGCATATGCCACTGAATTAGGTGAGTGTTATATGGCTTTAGAAAGGTAAGAGAAACAGATGGAGCAAGAAAGTAAAACAGGCACATGACCAGTATCGAATTGGACCACTAACTTTAGGCAGAAAAAAAGTGAATTTAATTTTCATATTCAGAACCAACCCCTGCCAAAATATTAAAGGAACCCTTGGATAGTTAATCTAAGCAAAAATTTTTTTAAAGTCACCCTATAAGTTTTGAGTGTTACTCACTTTACTCAAATAATAAAGATTACAAAGATTTTTACAATTAGTTCAAGTTATAAAGTGACAACTTGTAAGAGTTCACTTAAATTCTTTTGAATTAAACAAAAGTGGACAATATTCTTCAATTGTTTTAACTTGTACCTTAGAAGAGTCAATTATATTAGAAATTCTACAATGTAAATCCTTTTCTTATATTATTAATTTGATGTTAAAACATCATTCATGATACTAAATCACAAATGTTCACGTGCTCCTTTCTAATAATTTGCTAATTCTAACCCTTAAGAGGAATATTCCAAGAAAATAATCTTTATCAGTGTTTTACAAAACTGTACAAAATAATCTTGTTAAGAAGGCAAGTAAAACATTGGCAATCACTTTATGTTCATTAACCAAGAAGCAAACAATAAGTTTCAAAATGCTATTTTTCCCTTAGGTAATTAATACTGAAAATCACTCATTAAACAAATTCACTATCAAAACAACCAACCTTTACTTTAAATCAACAGAAATTTCCTTATTATGGAAAAATAACCTCTTTAGTTCTCTTCATTTATACAATGAGACTATGAATATTACTGAGGTTGTGAATGAACTGTGAATGTGAACCAAGTTTTCTTATCGCTGGAATACTGGATGGTTTGAAAAGGAATGTATAAAACATGCCTGCTGCTAACCAAAAGGTGACTTTTATGTGAATAAGGCTGTCATTTCTTCAAGATACTGTATTGCCAACAGTCAGAGAATTGTGACAAACAGCAAAACTGTAATACTACCAATGTTAAATGACATCACCAAGTTTGCACTTACAGCCAGAGTTCTCTCATGATCCATTATTCTATTTTCTTTTCTTTTACATATCTTAACAAAGTCCACAAAAATCAAAGCTAAAGTTTTCTTAAGGAAAATAACAGTGCTCTCAACAAAACTCTCTATATTATAAAATAATAGTTAAAAATATCATAAATATGCCATTTGTATTAATGATAAAAATACAACTTCAATATTGATCCTAATGCTCTTAAAAGAATGTCTGATTTTGAGACCATTAATATATCAACCTTGCTACTTCAAATGTAAATGAAATTCTTTGACAGAAATACACAAAACTTAAAATTCATGTTAAATATACACATGGCAGGGCTCATTTATGCTTATTAAAAATATCTCATGGTCAAAAAACAAAATAACATAATCTTTCCAAACTTTTCAAGTAAGATACGTACATAAGACCTTGACAGCTTTTACAGATACCCACAGCTGAAAGTTGGAGCACTTCCAATATCTAGAAATGTTTTTTACTAGCTGCATCAGAAAATCATTATAAGTCAAGGCCAATAATTATTCTTCCTAATTGTGCAAAGATAAATAATATGAGCTATACCATCAGCAGACTACATTGCCGGATATTAAGATTGCTTAAAATCTTTAAAATTTCACCAATTCATGGTAATTCTGAACCTCAAAAATCAAGAATTCAAACTTACAAAAATAAATACCACTCTGACACTCAAGGGACATCTTCACTTTAAGGCCTTTGTCACAAATCTGAATCTTTATTGTTCTGAAATAAATGTTAAAAACATAACTTGAAACAAAAATGTCAATATTCAGTCTCAGAAGAGGTGTGGCTCAATGCCGCTCACATGTAACAAGGAAACTTCCTTTAAAAAAAAAGGAAAAAAAAAAAAAAAAAGTACTATGAGAAGTCTTTCATATGAATGAAAATGCACCCTTTGGATTTTTCCCCCTCGTTTCATTAGTTTGTATACATGTGGGAAACAAAAAGTTTGCATTTTCTTCACAATAGTTCTTGCTATGATGTTTGACGAACTTTTTGCCACTCAACAAATTCATCAAGAAGAACGGGCCCTAAAAATAATGAAACAAGTCTCATTAGAATTCAATAAACTCATCTCTCCAACTATATAACAAATTCTCCATATGTTTAGTAATGATAGTCTGACCTATCCTGTTTTGTTTCCAGTCTCCCTCTTCTACATATTGGTATTTTCTTAGCCTTTTCCATTTTGCCCGAGAAAAAAAAAAAAAGGTGGGACTTTCTACAATGGGTATTCATAGCAATTTTCTTTGCAAGGTGTTTCATGAACCTTCTAATAACTGAGTCACTATTAACCTCTTCCATAGCATTCTGGCATTTAATCATAATGTAAAAAGTGATTAAGGTAGTAGTTCTGTTACATTCCCAAGTATTGTAAGATTGTTAAGGGGAGATAGGCCATATAAAAGACTTTATTCTAAAAAGGGGACATGGTATAAAGATAAACACAAAGTAAATATTTAAATGCATCATTTTAATTCCTTTTCCAGGTTAACTGCTCTGAACATTAAAACAACGTGTGAAACCAAAATAATAGTAAAAACTAAAAATATATAATTCTAGAGAGTAATTTGGCCCATCTAAATAATCGTTACTCCAAATCTGTTTTATCCACTTAAGAGTTGTTTTTGCCCCTAGTCCTGACAGTTGTGACCCTGGCCACATCAGGGATGGCCCAATCCTGTGTCTGCATCTGACACACCACCTCAATGATTCCATCCCACAAAAACCTGCCAACTGAAGCCTGTCCTTGCATCCAGGATGGAACCAGCTCCCTTTCCTCTTCTCCCACCCCCACAGGTGCCTTAAAGGGCCCTCATCCACCAGAGGTAGAGGGCAGGGGGCCTCACTCTCCAGCCCTGATATAGGGGAGAGAGTTGGGGGGATTGAAAATTGGGAGGGGCACTCTGAGATTAAAAAGTTTTACCTCTTAAAAAAAAAAAAGAGTACAAATATTTTAATTGGAAGGTTGAAATTGTAGTGAGTTATTGATATTATCTGCCATATCATTAATAGGTACCATCATTAATTTTAAAGCTTTTTCTAGTATAGTTCTTGTTTTTAAAATCATGATTTTTTTTTTTCTACAGGAAAGACAAAGCAGAATTTTGGCTTCTAAATGCAGAAATTATCATTTAAGTTTAGCTATTATGTATGGTTACTAAGGAATGGAAACATTTACCAGAATTAATTTTATAATATTACTGAATCTAAGCTCTTGACCTTCCTCATAACCTGGCTAAACAGTAAAAGTTACTGTTATGATGTTTAAAACTGTTATGTTAATGCTCCACAAATGCATAATATTTTTAGGAATTTTATTTTCATAGAAATACACCATACTTACAAGCACCGTCTTCATCGTAGTTACTAAGATCGGCATGAACTGTTCTGCTGAATTCTAATACATTGTACCACTGATCTTTGTTCATAACACGATACTTTGATTGCTGTGGAAATCAAAACAAATTGCTGTGAACTTCAGAACAAACATTACTTAACAGGATTTAACTTCAGTCAATATATTATAATTTTTTGTGTGCTTTGGCATTTCCTAAAACATTTATTTCTCTATTAACTATTTGTGTTCTTAGGGAATCCTCAAGAGCATTTACATATTGACGACTACTAGTTTTTTTCCTCCAATTTTTGAATAATATTAGTAAGTACAAGTATACTAATAATTAAAAGTCACAACAACAAGATAAAGATATAGAACATTTCCCATTTCTAGAAAGTTCCCTTGTGTTCCTTCCAAGTATATTTCTTGCATGAACTACATTTTGAGGTTGGTGTCTAATGGAAATAGTGGGTTCAAATTCCACTTCTGTCGCTTAATTGAAGGACCTGAGAAAGTTACTTAAGAATAGAACTCATAGCCAGGTATGGTATAATCCCTGAGGCTTGGGAGACTGAGGCAGGAGGACTGCAAATTCAAATACAACCTCAAAAACTTAGTGAGGTCCTAAGCAACTTAGAAAGACCCTACCTCAAAAATTTTAAAAAGTGGGAGGCGGAGTAAGAATGAGGCTCAGTGGTTAAGTGCCCCTGGGTTCATCCCTGGTACCAAAAAAAAAAAAAAAAGAATACATTTCCTGGAGAGAAAACTTAAAAATGGTGTTATAATGATTTAAAAAGAAAACATATGTCAAATAGTTTGCATATTAACAAGTGTGTGAAAATATTTAGTTTTCAACTTAGCTTCTCAGAGGTGAATGTCTTTACATTCAGTTAAATTTAATTTTGCCTAAAAATAGAAACAGGAGAAAGGTAAGCACTATTCGTGAAAAATATTCACTTTATTGGGCTTAAAAATTTATTGTGCAAAAAATTCTTTCATATAAGTGCCACTGTCCTTTATTATAAGTTTTAAGTAAAACTACTCTGGACAACTTGCTGTGATATCAGCTTTATGAGAAATTATTTCCAAAGGAAAACTTATTTATTCAAAAAATAGCAAGAACTATACCAAGAAAAAATTAAAAGGCATAAGCTGGATGTGGTGGTACATCCTTGTAATCCCAGCTACTCAGAAGGCTGAAGCAGGAGGATCAAAATTTAAGGTCAACTTAGGTAATTTAGTGAGAACATTTCTCAAATAAAGAAAGAAAGAAAGAAAGGGCTAAGGATGACGATCAGTGGCAGAGCACCTGCCTAGCACATGTAAGGTTCTATATTCAATCCCAATGCAAAAAAAGAGAAAAGAAGTCAATGAAAACAGATATGAAACTAGATAAAACAATGTAAAAAATAGTATCGTTTTAGAACCACTGTGCTAGTAAGAACAATGATACCCCTCTCCAAGAATATTTGCTTCATAAATTCAGTATACTTTTTTCTTTTTTTAGTAATCAGTAAAGTCAAGCATGCTATTAAAGTCATTCTCATACTTGTGGACATAAAATATTAGTTTTATTTCTTCACAGTCAATCTAAATGCAAAAGGGAAGCTTTATTATAAGAACTGGTACTTAAATATATTTCAGTATGAGACAAGTTGCTTGAGATTTGTTTACTAGCATTGATTCTTTCTAAGACACAAGAAACTAATTTTGCACGAAAAATATCTGAACCCAGGGTCTAATGCACACTAAACAGGCATTATGCCACAAAATTATACCCCTAATTATACCATTATACCACAAAATTATACCCCTAATTCCCCAAATTCTTATGTAAAGGATATATCAAATCACATGAACTTGGGTCTAAAACTGACAATAGAAATTTACACATTTTAACAGAATCTTTTCAATACTCATGAATAATGTTTAAAAGTACAGGACTTAAAAGTGACTTGTTCCTCAATATTTTAAAATCAGATTGTTTTTTAAATATTTAATCAAAATTTTTTTAAAAATGCATACCTCCAGGTACTGGTAAAATACTGAAAACAGTGGCCATGTCCTACCAAGCAGAAGAGCTAACATAGATTTAGCAGTATCAATATCAAGGCTTCTCTGATCTTTATCCTAAAATAAGTGAAAAAATTTTCTTAAGTATGGTCTTAAGATGAAAAACAATTACAATGACTTAAGGAAGAAAAACTGCACACCTACCCTTGCAAAATCAAAGGCATATCTGTATATATTCTTAAATGATGAAATGTCATTCAGCTGTGAGCGCAAAAAATCAAATTTGTTCTGTAACTTTTCTGTGCAATCACACCTTGAGTAAAAAATATATAATGAAGAAAATTAAAACATTTTTAGGGAGTTAGAAGGAATGTATTAAGAACGAATACATTTATAAAGTTAATTTAAGTTCAAAATTCTCTCACAAATTTAGAGTAATATGCCTTCTATCTACCAATACAATAATAAAAGGAAAAATAAAAAGAAGCCCTGGCAATTACAATTAATGTCAAGAGCTACGTAATGTTTTGAACAATTAAAAAAAAAAATTAATGAAAGCTTATTCCAAAGACTTTTCTTTGGGGGGGCAGGGGATGGAACTCAACCATAAAATTCAAATAAAATCATAAGTATCTCTTTAAAAGACATGTATTAAAATATGCCTTTATTATATATAATTGCAAAAGAGAAAGTAAAAAAGAAAAAAGTATGGGATATAAATAATATAATTAATGAGGCCTCTATCACATACTTCATTGGAAAGTTCTTAGGCAACAGCTT
Organism: Marmota flaviventris; assembly: GCF_047511675.1. NCBI lineage: Eukaryota > Metazoa > Chordata > Mammalia > Rodentia > Sciuridae > Marmota > Marmota flaviventris. The sequence continues at coordinate 88,969,574 of NC_092506.1, forward strand.
GGTGAAAGATATCAGCCATAAGTGGTTTTAAAAATTAGGGACACAACACAGAAGAAATTAACAATTATATTAAGTGGTAATATAATATTATATATTATATAATTAACAATTATATTAAGTGGCCCAATAATAAATCCTGATTCCCACATAGCAAACAAAAAATTAAGTTATCAGTAGAAGCATTTAACTTCAAGTAAGATAAATACACAAAAGCATGCAAAAGAGTTATACATGTTATTTCTAAAGACAATACATTAAATATAAACAATTAAAAACAGGTACAATGCTCAAAAATTTTGACTGGTTTTCTAACTCTCACAGGGTTGGCAAGTTCCAACTTGAACAAGAAGCAAGGCAAAGTCTCCATAAGTGGCACAAATCTCCAGTCTCATCTTCTTGCCATTTCAGAACATCCTTACTGTACTCTATTTTTATTTCAATTAACCGCTCCCATATGCCACAGCTATGGTTTAGCATACCTTACTTTCTCTACTTAACACATTGGCTTCAACTTTCTGACAAAATATTACCCATCAAGACCTAACTCACATTTTGCCACCTCTGAGACCATCTGACACACACTGATCATATTTAGTTGTGTCATGAACTATGACCCACAGTATTCTACTCAAAATTGAATTTTAATGCTCATGATATAATACATAATACCTAGCATTTTCAAATTTGACTAAGACTTTCACTATCCTAAATGTATAGTAAGTTAAAATTCTATTAAGGTGTAAGCATTTTGTATACTTCTTTTTTTGGTCCTGGGGATTGAACCCAGGGGACACTTAACCACTGAGCCACATCCCCAGCCCTTTTTATTCAGAGACAGTGTGGCCAAGTTGCTCAGAGATTCCCTAAATTTCTGTGGGTTTTGAAACCAGGTTCCTCCTGCCTCACATGTCCAGCCATTTGGATACATTTCTAATGTTAATTAAATCTTGCATATCTAAAATAAGCCAAACTTAAGTCATGTTACCTGTTTTACATGCTGCTAGATTTTTTCCCCCCGCTGTTTCTAAGGGAAACTAAAGCCAAAAAAAATTTCATTTTTTGGTACACTCTCCTTACTAGTTTTTGTAATATTCTTTACATAAGCCTCAGAAAACAAAATAAGGATCATTTCACTTTTTTTCTGTTTCATGAAAAAATTTACGTAACCTTGGGTTTAGTGTTTGTCCAAACACAAATTAAGCATTTGGGCCTTTTTATTGAGGGAAAAGAAAGGCTTTAAAAACTACTAAATTAATAAATCAGCATTAAACTACTTAACTGTACTAGAAAAAAAATTACAAAATTAATATTTTTTTAAATTGTAGATGGACACAATACCTTCATTTTATTTATTTATTTTCATGTGGTGCTGAGGATTGAACCCAGTTCCTCATATGTATGAGACAAGTCCTCTGCCACTGAGACACAATCCCAGCCCACTGAATTAATATTTTTAATGGCTATGTGACTATTCAAATTTTCTTGACCAATCTAAACAGAATTCAATTTAATACAGCTTTCAAGCCTACAGAGTAAAACTTTAGGTGTAACCATAAATTGTGGTATTATTGCTTTTATTATTCACTTATAAATGACACACTGAAAAACTGTTTTCAGAGAAGTGATAGGGATAAAAATTCTACTGGAATAGGTTTAAGAAAGAATGAGAAGAACTAGAGAAAATAAGTATAAACAAACACTTTTGAAGAACTTGGTTCTACCTACAAAATGGGGGAAATCTTTTCTACCTACTCTTCTGATAGAAAAATATCTAGAATATATAAAGAATTAAAAAAACTCAGCACCAAAAAACCAAATAACCCAATTAATAAATGAGCAAATGAATTAAAGAGACACTTCTCAAAAAAGAAATACAAACAGCCAACAAAGCCGGGTGGCGCACACCTGTGGTCCTAGGGACTCAGCAGGTTGAGGCAGGAACATCACAAGTTCAAGGACAAACTCAGCAACTAAGACCCTCAACAATTTAGCAAGAACCTGTCTCAAAATAAAAAATAAAAAGAGCTAGGGATGTGGCTCAGTGGTTTAGCATGTCTGGGTTCAATCCCCAGTACCAAAAAGCAAACAAATGGCCAACAAATACATGAAAAAATGTTCAACTTCAACAGGGAAATGCAAACCAAAATCATACTGAGATTTCATCCCACAACAGTCAGAATGGCAGTCATTGGGAATACAAAAAATAATTATTGCTGGAAAGAATGTGCAGAGAAAGAAACATTTTTACACTGTTGGTGGGATTGTAAATTAGTACAATCACTATGGAAATCACTACCAAGGTTCTCAAAAGACTGTGCAAGGAATCACCATATGACCCAGCTATACCACTCCTCAATATTTATGGTTTAGATGTAGTATACCCCAAAGCTCACATGTGAGACAATGCAAGAAGGTTGGAGGAGGAATGATTAGGTTATAGCCTCAACATAACTGAGTGGTAACTGGAGGCAGGTACAGTATGGCTGGAGGAAGCCATTCATTGGGGCTGTCGCTATGGGTAATATATTTTGTATCTGAAGAGTGGAGTGTCTCTCTCTCTCTACTTTCTGATCACCATATGAGCTGATTCCCTCTGCCATACTCTTCTGCCATGTTGTTCCTGTCTCACCTGGATCCCTGAGGAATGGAGCCAGCTGTCTATTGAGAATGAGATCTGTGAAACTATGAGCCCTTAAATAAACTTTTCATCCTCTAAAATTGTTTGTTAGATTCTTTAGTCACAGCAACAAAAAAAGCTGATTAAAACAATACTATAGAGATACATGTATACCCATGTTTATAGCAACACAATTCACAATAGCTAAACTATGGAGCAGCCTAGGTATCCATCAATAGACGAATGGATAAAGAAAATGTAGCATATATACACAATGAGTTTTTATTCAGCCATCAAGAAAAATGATACTACGTCATTTGCAGGAAAAGGGATGGGAACCTAAGACAATATGTTAAATGAAATAAGTCAAACTCAGAAGGTCAAGGGTCATATGTTTTCTCTCACCAAAGAGGAGGGAAAAAATAAAAATGTAGGGGGAGCAGGGATCTCATGAAAGTCAAACGGACATCAGAAGAGGGAAGAAAACAAGGAGTGGGAGGTGGGGAGTGCTGGGGAATGATATCAGCCAAATTATAGTCTTATATTATGTGCACATATAAATATGTAACAACAAATACTATAATTATATGCAACTATAATGAACCAAAAAAATGTGGCAAGAAAAAACTTGGTTTTAAAATGGCATACAAGAGGCACTAGCATGAGTGGGATTAAAAAAAAAAAAAAATAGTTAAAAGGAATAACTTTCTCCCAGCTACTAGGGAGGCTAAAACAGGAGGAAAGCAAGTCTGAGGCAGCCTCAACAACTCAGCAAGACTGGCTCAAAAGGGGATAGAGGGGAGGGGCTGGGGATATAGCTCAGTGGTAAGGCATCCCTGGGATCAAAACAGAAATAACTTTCAATTTCATCAAGATGGAATAAATATATCTCTTTCACCATCCTTCCCTCTGTCCTTTATATATGATGTTCCACAGATATCATATATAAAACAAATGTAATAGAATTCCAAAAGTGAAGACTTGAATAACAAGAGTGGCAAGTTCCTTGAGTTTATTCTTGCTTTACATACTCAGCCTTGGGGCTGAAGAAGCCAGCAAACCAGAAACAATGAGAGAAGATAAGAGAGCTCCAACAAAAACCTCAACTTTTTCTAGCCAAGACTAGGAAAGGAACAGCAAAGGAGGACAAAATTTTAAAAACTAAACATTCTATTTTAGTCACACACTATCAAAAAACCTGTGATCCAACTCCCACCTATGCCAGTGAAGACTTTAGGGACCTAAAATATCCACCCTCACCAGGATATATGACCTCTCTCTCAACTCTTATAGTGTTTGGTACAAAGCACATAGAGAACATGAACTTCTACTCAGGAATAATGAGCAGCAAATTCTCCTCTGCCTTGCGGTGGTATAGAGCTGACATGGTAAAAAGTCTGGGCTTTCCCCATCACCCACTGGTAAAAGGCCACCACCCTAATGGGGTCTATGGGGAATAGCTAAGAAGGCACTCTTACCCCTTTCAGACAAGACAGTTATCAGTGAAGGCCTAAAGGGGACCCAGAACTCTCACCCTTGCCTATTAGTAACAAGAAGCATCCTTTCTTGGATGTCAATGGGTGCAGTTTCCACTCCTCAAAGAGTGGTGCTACAGGAAGCTATTAAAAATGAAATCCGAAGTTTCATATTGTATTAAAAATGTCCAGGTTTCAATAAAAAAAAATTACTTAAACAAGAACCAAGATCTCACAGAGAAGGCAAAAACATAATAAATTCAAACACCAAAATGACAGAAATGCTCATAATTATCTGACATAACTTCAAAGAACCATCATAAAAATGCTTCAACAAGCAACTAACCACACAATAAAACAAACAAAACAATAGAAAAGTCTTATGGCCTATCTTATCAATAATCACACATAATATAAAAGGTCTTTAAATACACCGATGAGAAGATAAATTTGCAAAGCAGAGTTTAAAAAATGACCCAAATATATGCTGTTTAGAAGACACTAATCTCAAAAATAACAATACAGGCAGGTTAATAGCAACAGAATGGAATGATATACATCATAAAAACAATCAAAAGAAAGCAGGAGTGGCTATACTAATATGCACTTTACAACAAAGAAAATGATTCAAACAAGTGCTTAATGATAAAAGGGTCAATCCACCAAGAAGACACTGCAGTCCTAAATAACCTTAAGCAAACCAAGATGTACCAAATAACAAAGCTACAAACATGTGAAGAAAAAATTGACAGAATTGAAGGAGAAATAAACAAATTCATAATTGTAGTTGGAGATTTAAACACCTCCTCTCCTCAACTGATAGAAATATTAGAATGTCAGTAAACAAAGAATTTAACAATACCATCAACCAATAGAATCTAGATGACAAAGGAATACTTCACTCATTTACAGTGGAATATATATTCTTTTCAAATGCCTATGGAACATAAATCAAGATAACACCATACCCTGAGCCATAAAACAAACCCCCAGATAAAAAATAAATAACTGAAGTGATGGAAACTGTGTTCTCTGGCCACAATGGACCCAAACTAGAAAATAATAGCAGGAAGATAACAGCGCAATCTCTGATGAACACTTGGAAACTACACAGGAAACTCCTAAATAATCCCTGGATCAAAGTGCCAATGTCCACTGAAAATGCATTAAGTTGAAGGAGATGAAAATATATTTGTACCTTTAGATTCTAGAATAAGAGCAGCAAAATAAATACATGAACTAAATAATTAAGAGCCAAAATCTATAAAACTGAAACGAACAGCAATAACAAACAAACAACAACAACAACAACAAAAAAAAAACAGAACAAAAAAACTTACCTCCACCAAATCAATTAAACAAAAACTGGTTCTTTGGGGAAAAAAAAAATCAATAATTTGACAAGGTTCTAGTAAGACTGCTCAAAAACAACAAAAAAGGGAAAGATATCATTGAAGACTCAAAGAAGTGGCTGGGGTTATAGCTCAATGGTAGAACACTTGCCTAGCATTTGTGAGGCACTGGGTTTGATTCTCGGCACCACATATAAATAAATGAATAAAATAAAGGTCCATCAACATCTAAAAACAACAACAAAAAAGACTCAAAGGGACTATCCTATGAATAACTATACACAAAAATTTTCAATCTACCCTAGATAAACTGATTCAATCCTTTAAAAAGCAGAAATACCAAGACTAAATAAACACCATGGAAATCAATATGTAAATTCCTCAAAAGACTAGTATGATTGAAACTACCTTATAACCAAGCTATAACACCCCTCAGTACTGATCCAAAAGAATACCCATGTTTATGGCAGTGCTATTCACAATAAAGAATGCTTTCTCTCCTAAGTGGTAGAAAGAAACAGGGGGGGGAGATTTTCATGAAAGTAGAAGGGAGACCAGTAAGATAGAAGGAAGAGGAGGCAATTGGGAATGAAACTGATCAAATTATGAGTACATAAAAATGTGCCACAATGAATTCCACTATTTATGTATAATCATTACCCAGGAATAAAAAATTTTTTAAAAAGCACAAATACCAGACCACAATATGCAGTAATGAGTAGTCCTAAATTATTTATATTTATTATTATTATTTATATTTATATAATATAAATAATGTTTATAATACATTGTTATATTTAATAATTATAATAATTATTATTAAATAAATTGAATTCAAATTTAAAAGTTCTCAGAAAAAAATCTCTAGGCTTAGATGGTTTCACTGGAGAAACAAACCTTTTAAGAACTATTCTACATAATCCATTTCAAATAATAAAAGGAAAAACTTTCCAATTTATTTTAAAAAGCCAGAGTTACCTTCTAACAAAAGCAGACAAAAATACACAAAAAAAGGAAAAACCACATAATCATTTAGTGGAGGGAACTAAACAAATTAACATCTGTTTGTAATAAAACAAGGCCACAGGAGACAAGATAAACTTACAAAAATTAACTGTATTTCTATAATAGTAATGAGCATGTAGACTTTAAAATTTAAAAAAACACAACACCATTCATAATAGGTCAAAATAAAAATGTAATACATGTAATTCTAACACCGTATGTACATGACTTGCACTTTCAAAAACTATACAAGACTGGTGGGAAAAAATCAAATATCTAAGAAAATGGGGAGGGCGGGCAGTGTGGCTCAGTGTTGAATGCTGTGTAGTATGTGCAAGGCCCTGGTTTCAATCTCCAGTGCTGCAAAAAACAATAACATTTAAAAATGAACAGATATATATGGGGCTGGGGATTTGGCTCAAGCGGTAGCGCGCTCGCCTGGCATGCGTGCGGCCTGGGTTCGATCCTCAGCACCACCTACAAAAACAAAGATGTTGTGTCCGCCGAAAATTTAAAAAAAAAAAAAAATATTAAAAAATAATAATAAAATAAAAATAAAAATGAACAGATATATATCAAAACACTGAAAATGGTAAAAATGTCAATTCATAGTTTAATCAAAATCTCAGAAAAATGTTTTTTATATATTATGTAAATTTATATGCAAAAGCAAAGGAACTAGATTAGCTAAAGCATTTTTGTGGGGGAAAAAAATGACCCAGTCCATCTAATTTCAAGACATTATATAGCCATAGTAATTTAGACTGTGGTACTGGCAGAAGATTAAGACACATCAATGGAACAGAATGAAGAACTCAGAAATAGACCCACAAAATACATCCAACTGATTTTTGACAAAAGTGCAAAAGCAATTTAATGGATGAAAGATAGCTTTTCAACAAACGGTACTGGAATATGTGGACAACCAAGGCAAAGAATTCAACTAAGACCCCTAAGTCTCACATCTTTTATAGAAATTAATTTACAATACACCAATGACTTAAATGTAAAACTTCAAAACTATTCTAGAAAAAAATATAAGAGAAAATTCTCAGGATAAAGCTAGGCAAAGAATTTTTCCATAAAAGGAAAAACAATATACTGGACTTAAACAAAGCAAAGTAGCAGCATACAAATTCAACATAGAAAAATCAACACTTTTCTACATACCAATAATGAACCCAGTAGAAAAATAATTGAGAAAAACAATTCCCATTAACCAAACTAGGAATAAATCTAACCAAGGGGGTTTTACAATGAAAACTATAGAAATCACTGAAGAAAACATTAGAAGATGGAAAGACCTTCCTTGTTCTTCTACAGGCAGAAATAATATTGTCAAAATGATCATACTACCAGAAATGTTCCACAAATTCAATGAAATCTTTATTAAAACTCCAATGAATTTTTGCACAGAACTAGAAGAAAAAAAGAGTGCTAAAATTCATAAGGAAGAATAAGAGACTGTGAATAGTCAAGCAATTCTGAGCAATAACAAGGCTAGAGGCATTACCCAACCTCAAACTACAGAACTACAGGTAACAAACAGGATGATGTTGGCATCAAAACAGACTGAAAACCAATGGACTAGAAGACACAGAGAAGACACAGAGACAAACTCACATAGACATAGTCATCTAATCCTTATCAAAGTTGCTAACAACATAAGATGGAGAAAAGACAGTCTTTAAGGTACTGGGAAAACTGGATCACCATATGTAGAAGAATGAAACTGAACCTCTATCTCCCTCCCTCAACTCAAAGTGGATCAAAGACCTAAAAATTAGACCAGAAACTCTGCAAATGCTAGAAAATTATAGGGTCAATACTCCATCATATGTGTGTAGGCACTAACTTCCTCAATTAAGATTCCTAAAGCTCAAGAAATAAAACCAAGAATAAATTAATGGGATGACATCAAATCAAATTTAAAAAGGTTCTGAACAATATAGGAAACAAGAGCTCAAAATGATTATAAAATGGGAGAAAATCTTTGCTAGCTACTCCTCTGATAAAGGGCGAATATTCATAATACACAAAGAACTCAAAGACTTATCAAAAAAACAAATAACCCAATCAATAAATGGGCAAATGAACAAAATAAAGAGTCATTTCTCAAAAGAAGGGCAAATGGCCAAAAATAAGTGAAAAAATGTTCAATTTCCTTAGCAATCAAATGCAAATCAAAACTACATTGAGGTTTCATCTCACCTCATTTAGAGTGACAATAATCAAGATTATAAATAATAGCCAGGTGGTAGCACACGCCCATAATATCAGCAACTCAGGAGGTTGAGGCAGGAAGATCACAAGTTTGATGCCAGGCTCAGCAACTCAGCAAGACCCCCAGCAAATTAGTGAGACTCTGTCTCGAAATTAAAAAAAATAAAAAGGGTTGGGGATGTACCTCAGTGGTAAAGTACCCCTGGGTCCAATCCCCAGTACAGACAAAACAAAACCAGAAAATAAATAATAATAAATGCTGGAGATGATGTGGGGAGAAAGGAATAATTATACACTGTTAGTGCGACTGCAAATTAGTAGGAACACTTTGGAAAGCAACATGGACAGTCCTTAAAAGATAAGGAATGGAACCACAATATGATCCAGTTAATTCACTCCTTGTGAAGAGCTGAAATCAGCATACTATAGTGATACCTGCATTTCAATGTTCATGGTAGTGCAGTTCACAATTACCAAATTATGAAGCCAACATAGGTGTCTTCAACAAATGGATGAATAAAGAAAATGTGGTATATATATATATATATATATATATATATATATATATATACACACATATATATACACACATATATATACACACACACACACACACACACACACAGGTATATGTATATATATACACACACACACAATGGAGTTCTACTCTGCTATAAAGAATAAAATGAAGCATTTGCTGGCAAATGGATGAACTGGAAAACAACATACTAAGTGAAATAAGCCAAACTCAAAGTTAAGGCCAACTGTTTTCTATCAAATGTAAAAACCAGGAAGAAATAAGGAATAAAAACAAAGGGAAGATCTTATGAAAATAATAGAGGAAAGGAATGGAGGGGAGAAAAGAAGGGTTGGAAGGGGAGGAAGTAATGAAGTGAAATCAATCAACTTATGCATATATGAATTCCACTTATGTATGATTATAATGCACAATTAAGATAACAAATAAATAGAAGAAAGACCAGTAGAATAGAGGAGGGGGATGAGGGAAAAGGAGGACAGGGAAAGTGGAAGTACCACAGATTGAAATGGAATATATTATATCATATTCATTTATGAATATGTTAAAATGAACCCCACTATTATGTATAACCACGGTATACTAATAAAATCATACAATTTTAAAAATTAAAACTTTTATTTCCCAAAAAGCCTTATTAAGAAAAGGATGAAAACAAATGGGAAAAAAATATTACAAGCCACATATCCAATGAAGGACTCCTGTCTGGAATACAGATATTCTGTATATGCAAATCTAGAATATGAAAACTCTCAAAACTCAATAGTAACAAAATTATCCTTATATCTTTTAGCCTCTTTATAATTTTCTTCCCTGAGTTCAATCCCTGGTACCACCACCACCCCAAAAAGTGGTCTGAGATTACCACTACATTTTAGGTATAAAGCTCTATGTAGCTCAGTGGTAGAGCGCTTGCCTAACAAGTATGACACCCTGGGTTCAATCCCTAGCACTGCCATGGGAGGAAGGGGGGAGTTACATGTATTCTTTCCCCTTCATGGATTATTTTAGGTAGAGGCCTGTTTTCTGTATCTTTACAACTTAAAGCAATGTTTTCACATTTTGTTTTAGTAATTTAAGCTCACTGTTATAGTTTGGATATGAGGTGTCCACCAAAAGCTCACATGTGAGACAATACAAGAACATTCAGAGGTGAAATAATTGGGTTAAGAGAGTTTTAACTCAATTAGTGAATTAGTCCCCTACAAGGATTAACTGAGTGGTAACTGAAGGCAAGTAGGGTGTGGTTAGAGGAGGTGGGTCATTGGGAGACATGCCTTTGGTGTATGTTTTCTATTTGGTGAGTGGAATCTCTAGGCTGTCTGATCATCTTGTGAGCCTTCCACCACACTCTTCTGCCATGATGTTCAGTCTCACCTCAAGTCCTGAGGAATGGAGTCAGCTGTCTATGGACCAAGATCTCTGAAACCATGAGCCCCCAATTAAACTCTTCCTCCTCTACAGTTGTGCTGGTTGGATCTTTTAGTCACAGCAGCAAAAAGCTTACTAAAAATATAATGCAAAACTTTAACAAACTTGAAATACAAAAGGGAGAAAAAGACAAAGTATGCCTCCTGACAATCTAAGTTATTCCTTTTTCTACCTCCATAGTTTGAAAATTATTTTAACAGTGTAACACACAAGGTCTGGTATATAGAAGCACTCCAAAAATATTTGTTAAAAAAAAAATATGAACACCAAAAATAAGCTCCAAGGTTGATGGACGAGATTTTTTAATTAAGTTTCACAATTGCTATTGGGGGAAAAATCAGTGGAAAAGTACAGATCAAAACAAAATCATAAAGCACATAGTGACTAAGTTCTAAAGAGATAAGAACCCAAGAAATTATATATAATCTTTTCCAAATATTTTACATCCCATGGGTTCACACAGCAACAATATTACTTAAGTGATCTCAATGAGCTTTAAGACAGAGATAGTGAAAAAAAGAACAAAGATTCATGTCAGTGACTTCAGTTAAAATCCTAACTTCTCTATTTTCAGCCATGGGGCCTTTAGGAAAGTTACTAATTTAATCCTTTCCAGCTTGTTTCCTCTTTTCTAAAATAACAATAATAATTTCATAGGATAGCCATAAAGATTAAATGGGAATACATGTGTTAAATGATTAAGATAGCTCTTGGCTTAATGTGTTTCTTTTGAGACAAATGGATTAAAAAAATCACCTACCCTACATTCTGTTACCCAAACTACATCCTACCACACCTAATGGTCTGCATCTTGAGCAGAGAAAGAATCTAATGGCATTGAAAATTGATGTTTTCTCCTTGGGGAAGAGTGATAAAAAAGAAAAGCCCAAATCTCCACATTACCAGCATCGGAAAGACTGTCAATGAACCAAATAAACATACCTACTCACTAATACCAACTCAATTCTTAATCTAGTCCCTAGATAAACTCCAAATAGTAAAAAAGTCAATATCACAGAAATTAGGAATTTAGGAAGAATAGGTCCTTCTTTAAAAAAAAAAAGCATTCTTAACTAGTAATGTCATGGGAAGCAAGTAGTTTATAAATAGAACCAAAAAAAAAAGAAAGAAACAAAGAGATACACCAGATTTGGGGGAATATTGGCATAATATAATACCACTCTCCAAGGCCATTATGGTTAATGGAAGAACAAAATGGTATAAATTTCAATACTGAGACTTGGAAATTAATTTCCTGGGTATTGTTAAACATCTGATCATCAAGGGAGGCCTTCAAAATTCTGCTTCACCTTTAAAATGAGAATTCTCATTTATGTATCAGATCTAAATGAGGTTCTCTTCCTGAAGGGTAAATTCCAATAAAAGAATTTCATCAAAAAATTTTAGATTAAGAACCTTTTCTAAATCAGGTTTATCACCTACAATAATTCTACCTCTAGGCGTATATGGAAATGTGAAAAGCATATTTTGAAACTCATGAGAGATTGAAGAGGAAAGATGCAAACAGCAATTAGCAGTTGGACCCAAAATGCCAAATGAATAATAGTCACAAACCACACTCACCATAGGATCCCATCTACCCACTCCTCTGCCTCCACCATAAAGTAAATATTCTTCATTCCTTTCTTTTTTAAAGAAAGTCAAGCCAGAACATTCCCTATAATTTTCAAAATAAGGACTCGAAAGACCAGAATGCGCAATCTGTACCCCACTGGCAGGTAACTTAGTTCCTACCACTGTTATCAGATGCTATCCTCTTACCACTTTATTTATAACATCATATCAAGTACAATTCTCTTCAAAGGTCTATGTTGTTTTCTCTACCAACATATTTTACCCTTGTTCCAACACGAAACTTTCATCTAGCTAATATGTGAAAAATGCTCCATTCCAGTAGAGTATGTCAGAACCAAACCTTCCAACCACCCCTAGAACTTTGTATCTGTAGATGGGGAATAAGAAAGATCCATAACCTCCTAAGAACACAAGCATGATTTTGTGTGTAGCAGTATATGTGAATCTTAACAGGGAGATGGTCCATAGTTTTGCTAAAATTCTCAAGTATCTAACCTTAAAATAACCAGCAGCTGGATATAATGGTACATACTTGTGTTATCAGCTACCTGGTAAGTTGAGGCAGGAAGATGACAAGTTTAAAACCAGCCTGAGCAACTTAGTGAGAACCAGTCTCAAAATAAAATAAGGGATGGAGATATAGCTCAATGGCATAGAGTGCATGCCTAGCACATGCAAGGCCTGCTTCAGTCCAAAGAATCTGAAAACATAAAAACAAAAACAACTGCTCATTAAAAACTGCACTGAAAAATCTTTGATGATTCCTATGCTCAAAAATCTGGTTGTTGGGGCTGGAGTTGCAGCTCAGTGGTACAGCACTTGCTTGCCTGGCATGTGTGAGGCCCTGGGTTCAATCCTCAGCACTGCATATAAATAAATAAAAGATCCACTGACAACTAAAAAATATATACATACATTATATATCTGGTTGTTTCCCAGTATCTAAAACATTGTTTAAACATGTTACCTAAGCTCTTCACAATGGAGTCATTATCCCAAATATCTAGAATTTTAAACACATTCTGGCAACTTTATCTATCCTATAAATCTAACAACCAGATTACGTCCTTTAAACATAATTTCCTTCCTCAAGGCTCTCCTCCCAATTTCTCTCTTCTGAAACATTTTCCCATATCCTCAACCAACAACATCTTGATCATTTTTCAAGTTCCAGTTCAAATGCCAAGTCTATAAAGATTTCAGAATCTACTCAGCTGAAATTAGCCTTATTAGTTTCTTTCCTTTCCCAGTATTTTGTACTTTTACTCTATCACATATCAGGTTCTGCCTGGGTTTCAGTTATAGTATTGAACTGTCTTCCCTGACCTATTATAATATAACCAAAGGGCAAGAGCTGTGCCTGATGTATCACAGTGATCACCAGTAAGAGGCACAGTACTTAATGTAAGATAGGGTTTTAATGTAAATATCTATAAAATTAAATACAATTTGGGGAAACTTGACTTACTAAAGATGAAAACTTTATGAAGCAAAATATCTAGAAAAGCTATGGCAATTTCATCCTCTGAAACTTACAAAATATCCATCTACTCCCAATTATATATAAATTCAAATGAACAAATTTCTTCACACAAAATAGAAAGCCAATTCACTTATAGAAAGCCTGTATGATAGCCTTAAAGCAAATGTGTAAAGTTTTCTAAAAACTGTAAAGCATTATACAATACAGATTAAAATTAATCATGACTATTATAGTTCACTATATTTGACTAAAGTATATATTTTAACTATCAGACTATTTCTACTCTTTAGCACAGTTCAACTAAAGTTTCTACACATTAAAATTAATTGAAACAACTGATAACTATCTTAAGATGATTTAAAGACCATCAGCTTCCTTGGCTAAATTAAATTCTAAAAGCACAAATGAAAACTATACACAGGGAATAGAGCCTATAAAGTTTTATATTTTAAGATTATATTATAGAAAGTCAAGTATATTAAACAACTATAAATTTTAATAAGACATACAGGTTATTTAGTCTATGTTGCTTAAAATTTGAACTATTTTATTCCTAGCAAGATTTTGAAAGATTCAGGGAATAATAAGAATTGGTTGACTGAGAGGGAAGAAAACTTTATACTTCACATAACAATTTATATAATGAAGAAAAAAATCATTTTCCTAGCTGAGAAAACTTATTTATATAGCTTCAAAGCTCTACAGAATATTGTTAATATTGTTCTAGGTACATGACAATGATAAACTTCTGGGACAATTTGAAATAAGTACTTGCTTTTATTTTGAATAGCTTTTGAACTTCCTACAGAAAACATATGTCAAAGGTGCACTGGCACGTGCCTGTGCCTGTAATCCCAGTAACTCAAGAGGCTGAGGTAGGAGTCCAAGTTCAAGGACAGTCTGGGCAACTTAGTGAGGCCCTGTCTCAAATGAAAACAAAAAGGGCTAGCAATATATCTCAGTGATAGAGTGCCCCTTGGATCAATCCCCAGTAACAACCCTCCCCTCAAAAAAAAGATGCTAATAAAAACCATGTTCATGGGCTACTTAATTTCTGGTTTTTGGTACTCATATCTAATGATTCAGGAGTATTAGAAATGTTTTGTTAACCACTTTATTATACAAAGGCTCTTCATATCAACTCATGCAAAAACAATTTGCATCTTCTTGGTTTATAAATACAAAACTACTTATTAGCTGGAATAATCCAAAAAACAGCTCACAAAATGTAGTAACCTAAAAAGCCCTTAAAATGTCAAATTAGCAACTAACAATTTTAATAGAACAGGCTAAGTTGCATAAAAACTGTGGTTTATGTTCCTTGTGTATCCTTTTGTATGCACTTGCCTAGCACGTGTGAGACACTGGGTTCGATTCCCAGCACCACATAAAACAAATAATAAAGGTCCATCAATAACTAATAAAAAATTTTTTAAGTTAATTAAATATTTGGTAGGATATAGCCCCCCAAAATTTCAGAACCAATGTATTTAACTGGGCATATTACAACATCTAAATGTAATACAGAACTAGTAATCGGTAAATTTAAACTCTAGATCCTAAATCTGCCACTAAGGAATTGTGTAAACATTGCCAAATATTTTCTTAACTTGTTTTCGTCTTAAATTCCTTATTTATAAATAATGGAAGTAGGAGAATTGATTTTATGTTCTATTCTAGAAATTATGATTTGGTTCCCAAGAAAAGGTTTTTACCCCTCCAAATATAAACTATCTATATGTTAATGTTGGTTTAAATTAGACACTGAAAACTCAAATACAAAAGCATAGGTGCCATAAAAACAAATATACTTCCTTTTAAAAAAACTGAAGAACAGGCAAAGGAGGACTAAAAATAGTTAGGTGTGTTAATAAAAGCATATCACAACAGGAAACCACCAGGCTAATAAAACCCTAGTTTCTGCCTTTAAAATATAAATTAATGCTTCCTCACTTGAAAATTTTAACCAGTAATATCCTGAAGAAACATTAGGAACATGATATAAAATTAACACATAATTCCTTATTAATTCTGAAATTAAATAAACTTCACTCTGGAAAGCCAAAATCAAATTATTTTTATAAAGTTAATTCTATAACTTATAATTTAGATATTCAAAGACACCATCTTAAACTGAAAGTATCCAACTATAAAATGGCTGAAGATTGCATGGGAACTGACATTTTCTTTTGTTCTGTTTGAGTTCATTTAGTAAAAAAGAAAAACAATCTAAAAATATCATGTAATTGTATCTTCAAACTGACTTAAGAAAGGAGTGAGGAGGCCCTGGAACTTAGGACTGCTCATAAACAAACTCCTTACATTGTGGAGTTCTCTATTCAGAATGTAAAGCCCTTATAATACTCAAGCAACCTGTGAATACAAACTCTTTAATCACAGATTTCTAATTCACTTAACAAGAGAATCAACGAGTTTTTGATACAATTATACTGAAGTTCTAAAACAATATGAAAAATGGGGTATTTATCTGCCAAGATCACAATATAATTTTGTCAATCCCCAAACTGATTGTGATAGATCAAACCAATTTGATTTTTTTAAAGGTGAAATCTTACTCCTGAAAATTATGAAGCACAAAGTATCAATTAAGATCTTCAAATAGGCCATCAAATTTGTTTTTTAAAAAAATTTCTTACTGTAATGAAGTCATTCCCTTTAACCATTCTTCCTTGGTAAAAAATCCCATGCTTTCAGCCTCCAATTTCCACGCTAAAACTAACATAATAATCTGGAAAGAACAGAACATAAAGGATACGGGAAAAGTCAGCATAGAGATAATCATTTCTATATTTATCATGGAGAGCATTTTTATAAAAACTATATCCATCCTTCAACCATTAAAGAGTACAACCTCTGGAATTATTAACTATAAAGAAACTAAGATGGGCCAATTTCTTAGAAGTAAAAGTTTATGAGGTAGAATCTCACTTTACCACAAAAACATTTATAACAAGAGAATACGTGCCCAACTTAAACTGATTAATAACACTCTAAATGCAAATTTACAATACTAAAGGTAAAAAAAACAAAATCTTCATAAGTATAAAATCAATTTTCAGAAATTTATCAATTTGTTATACCCATCTTATATTGCATTCTACTTAGAAATAAAACATACATTTTCAGGTTCAACACCAATGTCTTCACAAAATTTTTCCATTCCTTCTGGCCCTACAACTTCATCAGGACCTTCAAAGACAAAAATAATTTATATATTTGATTATGATTCAATATCAACATAGAACAAGGCATCTATGAATACAACATAACATTTGACAAATAACTAGAATAGCTTCAAAAGAAGTATAAATATTTGCTAGAGGATTTAGAATTTAAAACTTTTAAAAGTAGTCTTTAACAAGTCACTATGAAATTAAGGAAATTTTAAAAAGAATCGATAAAGAAATACTTCATTAGTATTAATCATTAATTTATTTAAAAAATTTACTAAGCCTACTCCTAATAAAATTTTTGGCAATGCAGGAATCAATTTTTTCTTTTTGGTACTGAGGATTGAACCTAGGATACTGCACATGCTAGGCAAGTGCTACACCACTGAGCTACATCCCCAGCCCACAAAGCAAGAATTTTAAAAAGCCTAAGAAGACTGAAGCTAGCATGTGTAAGAAACAATGCCCATTTTCATTTTTTCCTACTAAGGATTTAACCCTAAGGTAAGCAACCTACAGTACCAGTCCCTTCAAATTTTTTATTTTGAGACAGGGTCTTGTCAAGTTGCTTAGGGCCTCACAAAGTTGCAGAGGCTGGCCTTGAATTTGCAATCCTGTCTCAACCTCTGGAATTGCTAGGATTACAGGCATGCGCCACTAGGCCTAGCTCAATGCATAGTTTAATACAGTAATAAGAAGAATATTCATTTACTTACTACAGATTATCATTATCTCTTTTAAATAAATTTAATTATTCTTGAAAATTTATATTGTAAAAATGACTTATTTAAACTACTATATTATACTTTAAGAAATATTTTCCTTATCATATTGGTTCTAAATCACAAGGCATCAGTTATGTCACCTTAATGTAGAAACAAAAATTTAATCTCAATTAGCTTGTGTCTATCATGTGACCAAAAATTGTTATTTATCTTATTCCTTACTTGACTCCCTATCACTAAATTTAAATTAATATATCAATTCTCATGCTTTTTTTTTTTTTAAATCAGACTCCCAACACATAGATATTGAATCCGCTAGGTTTCTTTTGTGACTGGATAACTAAAATAAATCTTGATATATAATGTTAAATTAGTCAAGAGGAGCCTCCATTCTCCTTTCTTAAGAACTAAAAATACTCCAGCTTTATAAGTCATAAACTAGACCAACGCTGCTCAGGTGGATTTGACGGCATCATTGTTAGCTTATCTTAATTTTATTAAGAATGTAGCCATCCATTATGTAGTCAATACATTTTGCTGCTTGAGATGATATCCAGGATGTCAAGATGACTTTAATATATAATC
This sequence comes from Marmota flaviventris, assembly GCF_047511675.1. Classification (NCBI taxonomy): domain Eukaryota; kingdom Metazoa; phylum Chordata; class Mammalia; order Rodentia; family Sciuridae; genus Marmota; species Marmota flaviventris. Next base: position 88,987,795 of record NC_092506.1, read on the forward strand.
AGAAACCAAAACCCATTTTAAATTTTATGTAAAATGATCAATGTCCTTAAGTTTAAATAAGCAGTAAAAGTGCACTGAAGTGTTGAAAGGGGAAGATGGTGGTAGTCATTTTTACTTCCTAATATGAACATCTAGAGAATTGTTTTAATTAAACATGTTATATTCATAATTCAACATAGGAAAGAATGTACATAAGAGCTGGGGGTGTAGTTCAGTGGTAGAATGTGTGCTTAGCAGGCACAAGGCCCTGAGTTAAATCTCCAACACCATTAAAAAAAAAAAAAAGCATATACAATAAAGGTATTAAAAAATACATAACTAAGGCTGTGTTTGGCAGCACATGTCTGTAATCCCAGTCTCTTAGGGAGGCTGAGGCAAGAGGATCACAAGTTTGAAGTTAGCCTGGGCAAATTAGTGAGATCTTGTCTCAAAATAAAATAAAATGGACTGAGGATATAGGTTAGCAGTAGAGTACTTGCCTAGCATATGCAAGGCCCTAGGTTCAATCCTAGTACCAAAAAAAAAAAAAAACCAAACCCATAACTGAGTATGCATCCTCATTATATGGCTGGAAGAAAAAAAAAAAACATTAAAAATTTAATGGAAGAAAACAAAAGTGCTTTTTAAAGCCATGACAGAAATACATTCTAATTTTTTCTGATGCAACAAGTACACACGCCCTCAAAATTGCCATCAATGCTTAGAAGGGAAAGCTGAAGAGTTTTGTCAAGAAATATCAGCTACTGTCACAAAATACAGGCTTCTAGAAATGGGGATTAGTGATTAAAACTGATTAGAATCAGGTTAAAATTTGTTTTATATGTATAAAGTATGCATATATACACCATATACACACACACACACACACACACACACATACATACATACACACATATATCTCATCTTATAGAGCTAAGATCTATAAATGTTAAATAACTTTCCCAAAGAAATGCAAACAGTAATATATTTAAGTCTAAAGCAAAGTCTGTACCAATGTCCTTTCCTTGAGTCATAATTTTAATTAAACTTTTTAACCATACCCTCCAATGACACTATTCCTGGGTAAAATTTCTAAAGCCGAATTTAATTTACTCTTTCATGCAAATTGGTTTGCACTCAATTTAAAAAGCCTGGGAAATGATTAGTTCACTGTACTAGTTCACTTTACCAGCTGGCTACTATATTAGTATTATACACTTCTAACATTTTTAAATTTTTGCTTACGACTTTTTAAAAATTCCCTTTCACTTTGTATGTTTTTATTTACCACAGGCCCAGTATACAACTAGCCTTCTATATCTTGGGTTCTGCACTAATAAATTTCAACCAATTGCTCATCAAAAATATTCAAGAGTGAAAAACCTCCACCTGTACTGAATGTACACACTTTTTCTCATTATTTTTAAACTATTTACATAGCATTTACATTATATTAAACAGTATAACTAATCTAGAGATGGCTAAAAGTCTACTGGTGAATATGTGAGGGTAATAGGCAAATAATAATACTCCATTTTATAAAGGAATTTGAGCATCTTTGGATTTTGTTATCTGTGGTGAAGATGAGGTTGTCCTACCAATCCCCTGTGGATAAACAGGGACAAACATATTACTAAATTCTTGTTAATTTAAATATCACTCAAGCCAGGCAAAGTGGTACACACCTACAATGCCAGGGACTTAGGAGGCTAAAGCAGAATTGCAAGTTCAAGGCCAGCCTTTGCAACTTAGGGAGACCCTGTTTCGATACAAAAAGTCTGGGGATGTGGCTCAGTGGCAAAGTGCCCCTGGGTTCAATCCCCAACACTGCAAGCAATAAATAAATAAATAAATATCATTCAAGAGTAAAAAGGTTTTGCTTACAGGCAAAACCACCAAGTTAATCACACGTGACCTATAATTCTATAGTAACACATTGTGGGATATTTTTAAAACTAGGAGAAAAACATCATTAACTCTGATTTTTTTTTTTTTTTTTTTAAATAATGAAAAAATGTTTCCAGGTGTATGTGCAGCGCTTAATACCATACCCATAATAGACTCTCGGGACAAAATAATGTGCTCAGTGACACAGCACTTTCATCATGAGCTACATAGATTAATTTTGGAACAACATTATTAAAAAGCTACAACCAATAAATCTAATGCTGTAATGCTATCACTGTTTTAACAGTAATAGCAAAAATATACTGAGTTCTGACTATATACCAGGTACTATGCTAAGGGCTTTATAAGATATTATACTAATAGGCACAACCACTGTCTCCACTTAATGAGGGACAGATGCATTTAAACACAAAACAATGACTGTTTGGCAATTGGTTCTTTCCTATCAAGCAATTTTCTGCCCAAAGTATCCACAGAGAGCCCTCCCCTAATCTGTGTCTCTGAAAGTCCATCCAATCCTTCTTTACTCTATTTATGAAGCTCCCTATATTTATTATTTGCATAATATTCCAAAATCTATAATTATCTTGCCTATATGCTTGTTTACTATCTTCTTCACTAGAAGCCAAGTCCCATGAAGACACGGATCATGTCTGACTTCTTCACTCCTATATCCCCAGCACTTTGCACAGTGCCTGACTCACCAACAAGTGCTGGATAAATACTGAATGAATGATAGAAAATAAATTAACCAAGTGTACTCATATTTTTTATAAAAGTGAAAATTAGTTACCATGTACACAGTCATGTACATATTTAAATAAAAATATTAGCCCTGTACAATGGCACACACCTAATCCTAGCAGCCCAGGAAGCTGAGACAGGAGGATAGCAAGTTCAAAGCAAGCCTCAGCAATTTATTGAGCCCCTAAGCAACTCAGTGAGACCCTGATTCTAAATAAAATACAAAAAGGGCCAAGGATGTCACTCAGTGGTTAAGCGCCCCTGGGTTCAATCTCTGGTACCCCGCCCCCGCCAAAATTTATATATATAGGAATAGTAGTTAAAACCATTGTCTCTAGTGTCACAACAACCATGGTTTGACTCCTTGCTCTTGTTACTATAGTATCTAGGGCAAATTACTTAATCTAAGTCTGTTTTCTCAATAATAAAATGAATATTACACCATCTACTTAACAGAATGGTTATATGAAAAAATAATTATAGCACAATTCCTGTAATAATGACAGCAATTATTTTGTTGGCAATTAAAAAATGCTAATACAGGGAATACATGTTTAATTAGAATTTTATGATACCCAGGAAAGTCCTAAAAAGAGGTAAACTCAAGCAAACATTAAAGAAAAAAAGTGCTAATTATTTTTATAATAAGAAGAGTGACCTTTTGATTCTATATCCTGCATACCAATAAAACTGGCATTTTGAATAATGGGTCAACATCTTAAATGGAGGTCAGTAAGAAAATGAATTCCCTTCATTTAAACTGGGTTAGTGGTTGCCTTGGGATGCCAGTAATAGCTTTTTTTCTGGTCTAGAATGATTCTGTTCTGCTACTAAACAATTTTAAATTATACTTTTGGGATCACCTCACTGATCGCAACAGTTATGTTGCTGTCCCCTTTTTAAAATAGTCTCACTTTCCATACAGTTAACCTAAACTTTATTTCAAGTTCAAAGCACATTTTAGAACTTAACATGGATTAGCACTAAATAAACTACATACACACTTTTAAACAAAGATTGTGAGAATGTCATTGATAAAACAGAGGGGAAAAAAAATAAGAAAGCAGGTAAGAAAAAGAAGGAAAAGGAAAACCAAAACCAAGTTTTTAGAGTTAATAACTCCAAAAGAGCAAAACTACTTTAAGGGGCTTACAAAAACGTTAGTAACAAATGGGAAATAATTATTCTTTTTCATTTACTTGCTTAATTCTTCAGCCTCATCTATGGCTGGTTTTGACTTTCACCTATATCCTAGGCTTAGAATTTTTCAGCTGTTAATAGGATTTAGCTGAGGTTAGTTAGCTCTTCCAAGAAAACTACCCTGACACTTCCAAAGCTGGGTTATACATTGCTCCTATGAATTCTCACAATGTGTCTTCCTAATACAATATTTATCACAATGTAATAACATGAATCTATTTACTTTCCTATTCTATCTCTAATAGAAGTATATGACCAAATAACAATCATTAAAGGGTAAATGTTTTGTGTAATCATAGTTCAAATCTTTTCCTGTCTCCCCTAAAGTCTCAGAAAATGTTAAATTCACAAAAATTTCCAAAAAAGAAAAAAATTTACTACGTATTTGTTTCCCATAATACTACTATAGCCAAAGGATGTAAATAAGTGAATCTCTGTTTACACATTAACAGTAAATGAGTTTCTCCTCTCCTGATGCATACTGAATACATATTTAAAGAAATACCAGCTGAAAGTGGCTCCATATTCTTTTTTTTTTTTTTTTATAATTTTTTAACATTTATTTTTTAGTTTTCGGTGGACACAACATCTTTGTTTGTATGTGGTGTTGAGGATCGAACCCAGGCCGCACGCATGCCAGGCGAGCGCACTACCGCTTAAGCCACATCCCCAGCCCTCCAAATTCTTAACTAATCCACAATCCTTGGTTTTGACCCTGATCCTATCACACAGCACTAAAACATGGCAGGCCTGAAAAAATAATTTGTTAAATGAATAAACCAAAAGGAAATAAATTTTTTTAATGCATATGACTGATATCTTCTTACATTAATTTCATTACCTGCATACTCATAAAACCAAGCCAGGCACTTCTTGCTTGAAAAATGTTCCTCTCCACTTATTAGTCTAGCAGGGGGTTGGGATCTGCAATAGCTTAGAAAACACACAAATGCCTAAGATTTTTATCAAGTCTCAACTCTTAATGAAAAACTAAGTTCAATAAGAACTACTTCAGTTCAAACAAAGTTTTGTTTTTTAAGTTGACATTATAGGGAAAAAATGGAGTTAAGTATTTGCAATTTGAAACAGTAGTCTATACATTAGATTTCTGTCTAACAAAACCCAATTGCTTCTTTGTTTACTATCAAATTCCAAAAATACCAACTAAAATTATTTCCCAGATTTCAAGACTAAGCAGAAGTTCAAACTGTGTCAATGTAAGACTGAGAAAGTAAAATCTTTATTGTAATTCCACTGATTTCCATTGAAACTGTGCATAACACATACATTTCAAAATCTTACAAAGTATATATTTCAAAATCTTACAAAGTATATATTTCAAAATAAATGATACATTAAAAATTTTCATGTATCACCTTTCAAACTTAAGATTTTTAAAAGATGATTTAGAACCCAAAAGTGTATTAAATTCCAGATTAAAAAAACACACACACACAACAAAACTTTTACAAATTAATAATCAAAAATAGTCCAAATAATTGGGCAAAAGCTACTTAATCATATTTTTTTCCTCACAAAATCATTAAAAGTTGGGAAGTTAAAAAATGGCCTCTAGGATTTAACCAACCAAGGAATTCAAATAATTACACTACCACAATGATATGGAAACACTGGAATTTCTGCAATTGAATAATGTAATGTAAAATAGGAATACCATATTTTAAAATTTTAATTGATAAAGTATCACTTGATTTCTATTTCTGTCTGCCTAGCTACTTTAATGTTTAAATAATTTTGATATATTACACACTTAAGATGGCCACAAGTTACAGTGATAAAAACTAATTTGCCTATGTTTCATAAAAATATGCTAGTAACCACTTCAAATCCTAATGTTAGCTACCAAAGGATATAAGAAAACTGTATCATAAATTAACAGCCAAAAGAAAAAATACAGAGTTCCTTAGGCTTCTTTGCCAAAGCACAGTAATGAAGGAAAAAAGTGAATTATAAAAAGGAAGATGTAGACTATACAAGTCACCTCCCTTACATTTTAAGCAGTAGATCTCTCATTAAAGAGCACTCTATTTTTTTCCTTACAACCCTAGCTAGTCTTGTTTTAATGGTAACATCTGAAGTTGATGTTGAAAAGCATCAATCATTGAGACAAGTATACCATATGAGATGGGGGGAGGACAAAAACCCACTTTCTCACACCTAAACTGCAATGATCTTTTGCAGCATAGAAGGTTTCTGTGATGACTGAATGGTATGAAAGGGGCCAAAAAGCTATTATTATAGTTCTGCTTTGTCTTTTTTTTTTTTCTCAAAGAAAATACTGAGTATAATCGCTCCAAAATTATTAGTATACATTCTGAGAATTAACAACGTGCTGAATGCTCTAGAAAACAAAAAGCATGCAGGGCTTTCCCAACGCTGCACACAGGGAATTGGCTTCCCAACTATAATTCCCAAAACTGGGGCTCCTTCAATTAAAAAAGGCCTCCAGCTGGGATGGTTCAGATTAGTCCACTCCAAATACTAAAAATTTGGAGGCCAATTACAGAAGTTTTTCCTTTTTTACATTTCCAAAGCAGTTCTCAAGATTCCTTATGCTCTCTCTCCTTTCTTCAGGCTCTACAAAGAAATTCTAGGTTTGACCTTTTAGGTTTGGGGGGGAAAGACGAGAGAAGAATTAAGGGAGTAGAAAGTCGAAAAGAGTGCACTTTATCTATGCAAGTGTTTCCCCACCCATTCTGCTGGGCACGTAGACTAATGAAGGGCGACTCTCTGGTCCCTCCTTAAACGCCAGAGCACACGCACACTAGCGACCACGAGGTCGGGCTCGGAGACTGGGTGTTCTAGACCTACCGCCTAATTTGATTAGAGGGGTCTCACCTCTCTCCACTTGAGGCCTGGAGGCTGGGCCCAACTCCTTCTCCTCCAGCTGTCCTGCAAAGGAGGAAGGAGGAAAGACTGAAAGGTGGGGGGAGGTGGTACCTGGAGATTTTACACTTTTTGAGGCCTCCGTCTTCCGCTACTGCCGTTGCCACCGCAGAGGATTTTCTCTTCTTCTTCACTGGCATCTTCCGCCCTCCCCGGCAGGGTGGGCTGGGGGGCCGGGGAAGGGGGTCGCTGTCCGCTGGAGGCCCCTCAGCGCTGGCACCCAGTTCCCAAAGACAGCAGCAAGCGGAGGGACACAGTCGCCAGCCCGCACCGGCGCGGCCCAGCCGCTGCCCGTTCGCACGTCTCCTCCTCGTCTTTCTTAGCTTAGGACAGAGATAGCTCCTCGCCTGTGAACACTGCGGCTCGGTCTCACCAGGAGGAGAAAACGCGAACAGCGCGGCACCTACAGTAGTCACGGACAGCAAGCAGCTCAATCTGACCCGGATGAGAATTGCCCGGGACCGGAAGTGACGCAAGTGCAGAGCCGGGCGACGCGATGGGCGTGGCTTCTGTTGGTCCAGACTTGCCTTACACCAAGCCGAGAGGGACTTGGGCTGGGCGGGTGGAGAAATGTAGTCAAAATTCCGTGTTTTGTCCAAGGTACCCTGACTGTTCTAATGAAGATTACACCCTGCGCCAGAGCTGATAGTCACCACCAATAAATGTTTCATGAAACCACTAATATTCTGCAGTCGACGTTCAAAATAACTTGGTAGACTAATCTGAGCTCTAAACGGTAACCTCAATTAAATGTTCCCACCCCTTAAATGTGCTAGTGCCCTGCATGCTTTCTTTATGGGCCTAAGATGAGCTTCCTTCTCCGCCATCCCCACTTTACCACTTCTGCTTATTACTTTCTCCTGTATTAAAACAGCTCTGCCATTTTTATTTCTACTAATAATGCACCTCTCAGGTAAGAGTCAGTAGGTACCCATTGACAATAAAAATTGGGGGAACAGTTCTAAGGGCCTCTCCCTAAACCTTGTTACCCCAAACAAACTAATCACTCGCACTCCAGTGGAAATATTTGTAATTAAAATTGTAAATGTTGTGTGTAGAAATTATCTAGTCAAAAAATCATTAGTCAATATTTTTTGTAAAATCCCCTCTAAAACAACTGTAATGACAGGAATAAAAATTTCTTTATATTCAATAACAGTCGTTATGGTTCATTAGCACCATAATCTGGCTAATCAGAATATCATATTTCTTTAGTTCTATTAATCCATTCAGGATAGATGCTTAGCTCAAGTCAGGGTAATAAGTGCTAAGGACATGACACTGAGCTATTTCTTTCCTGTGAACTGGAACCTGAGAAACTGTTGGGAATGAAACCAAAATTCAGAAAAGACCAAAATCAAGCAGAAGACAGAAAAACCAAGATACGATTATGTGATATCAGTCCCAAGTCCATGATATGCCCTGGAATTGTCAGTTATGTGAGTCAATAAATTTCACCAATTTGCATATGTAGTTACCGAAATGATGTTTAAAGCCTTTAATCCTTCAACTCAGTTGAAATGCACGAGACTAACAAATATCAATCAGATCAAGTCTCTAAATAGAACTACTTTCTTCAGAAAGTAGAGGACAGGAGCATCAGCAAAATCTAGAGTACAAGTGACCCAGATTCTTCAGCAAATTATTAGGAAGAGAGGAAAGAGAAGGAATTTAGAAGTGATTTCTAAAAAAGAGTTGTTGTTTTGACAGAGCTAGGGTTTGAACCCAGGGCGTTATACATGGTAGGCAAGTACTGGACTTCTGTATACTTCTAATCTAGATCATTTCAGTGTGGTTCTTATTTGACTTGTGATTCAAGCAATTTAAACAATACTGTAACAATTATGGGAAAATCAGAAATTTTAAAACTACCAGATATATGAGAAAATGTAGAACTTGGAAAACTTATCTATAGCATATCAGTAATTCCTGGGACCTGAAATAATGTGGAGTTGTGGGGGAGAAGACTGACTGCAAAAGAATGCAAGGGAACTTTTTAGATAATAGACACATTCTATGTGTTGACTTAATTGGTAGCAAATATACTTCTCAAAATTCGTTGACTCATACACTTAAAAACAGATGTTCTTGCTGGGCATGGTGGCACATGTGTGTAATCCCAGCTGCTCTCAGGAGGCTGAGTTAGGAGGATCACAAGTTCAAAGTCAGCCTCAGCAACTTGGCGAAGCCCTAAGCAATTTAGCAAGACTCTGTCTCAAAATAAAAAATTTTTTAAAAGAGCTGGGAATGTGGCTCAGTTAAGTGCCTCTGGGCTCAATCCCCGGTACCAAAAACAAAACAACAACAGCAAATATGTATGTATATTTTATAATTTTATATATATATTTTATATATATATACACACATACACATATATATACATATATGTCCTTAATTGTAAGAATATTATTTTTCAATAAATTTTATATCAAATGAACAAATTCAAACAACACAAAATAAAACAAATAATAATTACAAAATGCTATTAGAAAAAGCAAAGTTATTTCTTCAAGAAATTAGCTGCAAAAGCTAAAGAACCCTTTTCCCCCAATAAGGACAAAGGAAATGGAATAAAACCCCAAAGATGAAGACAAATAATTTAAGAGGACCAGAGGATAAAGTTCAAAGAATCTCATTCCAGATAATGAGTCATGGCCTAAGGAACTTCATAATGCATATGGAGCAGGATACAAGCATTGTTAGAGACCAGGACTATTATACATCTTTTATTATTTTCTAAATTGGATTTTTTACTGTTGTTACCATGTACTTTTCCATCATTATATATTGAGTAAGAGTGGAGAGAAGATCATATTCTCTTAAGTTCATCATATTCTCTTAAGTTTGTAAGTTGTTAAACCGTATAGAAACACTTTTAGACCTAAGAAGATCCTGACCTATCTGGAGATTCTGGTCATTGAGCTAAATTCAGTAACTCGATAGGAGATTACTTGCATCCATAGAATTCTTTGGAAAAAAAAGAAAAAATGCTGGATTTATATGGTATACATTCAGTAGATCTATAATTCAAATAACATTTAATGACAACTTAAACCAGAAACTTCTGGAGCAAAGAATATAAGGCTGACATGACTCCTGCATTCACAGAGTTGGACAGTCTGGAAGGGAAAATGTATACAACCTATCTAAGATATTTTATGAATAAATAATAAGATCAGCTGGGTAGGGTGGCACATGCCTGTAATCCCAGCAACTCAGGAGACTGAGGCAGGAGGATTGAAAGTTTGAGGTTAGCCTCAGCAACTTTATGAGACCCTCAGCAACTTCATGTGTCTCAAAAACAAACTCAGGATGATGATATAGTTCAGTAGTAAAGTGCCCCTGGGTTCAATCCCCAGTACCAAGAAAAAATAAATAGGATGTTTGTCAGTAATATCATGGGGATGGCAATTTCCAGGGTTCATATAGAACATTCATACCCACACACTTCTTCATTGCCTTCTCTGGTCAGTACCTACAACCACAATAATACCTCCATTTCTTTTTTGGAGGGGGCGGGGCAAGTACCAGGAATTAAATTCATGGGCACTCAGCCACATCCCCAGCCCTATTTTGTATTTTATGTAGAGATAGGATCTCACTGAATTGCTTAGCGCCTCGCTTTTGCTGAGTCTGGCTTTGAACTTCTGATCCTCCTGCCCCAGCCTCCGGAGCTGCTGCGATTACAGGCATGCTCCACCACCTCAGCTCATACCTCCATTCTTAAAAGTTTGGTCTATATCATCTCAATTACTCTTATAAAAAATGGGTATATTGATACCTCTCTACCTGTGAGGAATGTAGAAATGCCTATTTATGTGGTCTTACTTTTTTCTGATGCTTACCAACACATGGATATCCCATGATTTTTTACCAAAAGTACTACAATAGAAAAAAAACTATGAAAGAATACTTTGGTTGTTATGCAGGAAATTTTTAAGTGAAAGTACTGAGGAGAGGAAATAATGAAATATTTACCTTAAGCAGAAACATGTGTTCTGGTTTCAGATCCAAAGAAGATCAGTAACTTTAGGAAAGTTATATGACTTTATTCTTCATCTTATTCTATATAAAAAGATGTAAATAAAAAAAACAGGCTGTGGTTGTGGCTCAGTGGTGCTCTCACTTAACAGGTGAGAGGCAGTGGGTTTGATTCTCAGCACCACATTAAAAAAACAAATAAAATAAAGGTGTTGTGTCTGTCTACAACTAAATTTTTTTTTTTAAAAAAAGCCATAATACCCATCTGTAATGACAGTGGACATAATACTTAGCTGAACAGGAAAATAGGCAAAAGGGCTGATACATAGTTCCATTATCCATTTAGCATTTGGTGTTTATAGAACAAAGCCATGAAAAAGATCTTTAAAAATAGTCATATCTGTATCAAGGTAGCCAAAAATAGGACCTAAGATGTGTTAATTTATATGTTCTGTACATAGTTTATTTTTTTCTTAACACCTCTTTAGTAGGATTTTTCCACTTGCCAAAAAAGCAAGCAATGCAGACATTAAGTGATTTATGGGATGCCAAGTGTTATTGTGGTCCTGGAACTATATTAGCCTTTGCATACATTAACGATGATTTTCAAAACAACTTTGTAAGTCAAAATTTTATGAAACATTTCCATACACATAAACCCATAGGATGTTGACTCTGGGAACTATGGGGACATTCTGTAATATCATTTCAGTGTTTTAAAAAATCTAAAATTAAAAAATTATTTAAAAAATATTTTGAACATAATAAAATTGCAAAAATAGTGAAGTACAGGAAGAGTGATAACTCAGGGGATCCTCTTAGATTGGATGCCCTTGGAAAGATCAGAATTCACAAAATTTCGTACTGGGTAATACAGGCAGAAAGCAATGTCTTAGGTATCAGATGGACAAGAATGGAACAATTTGGACTTAAAACCCAGCCAGGAAGACTAAGAACAAGTGCTCAAGAGGGAAATAATATTAACCAGAACACCTGATTTGCTTTCTAGTATGTAAATATGTACCTTAAATAAAGAAAATTAGTTCACGGACTAATGTTACTGTCAGAAGTATATTGTTTTCATGGCTTACTGCATAGAACTCTCTCTCTCTTTTTGGTTGGTTCAAGTGTTAGAGAAGACCAAAGGTAAATGCAGGCAGTTTGTGTTTGGTGTGTGCTTATAGAATTTTATAACTTGGCCTTTGCTAGATGGATGTGTTTTTTTCACACCATATATTTCTCAAACTTACTGTTGGAAAGGTAGCATAATAGGATTTCTTAAGATGAGAACAACCATTACCTTTTTAACTCTGCTACATTTATAAAACATTTAACCATTTTATGACTCAATTTTGCTGTATATAAGGTAAAATAACAATATCTGCCTCATCTGGATAGCAAAGATTGTGTTATTGAAAAAAGAAAAAAAATATGACAGTATTATCAAAACGGCACTACGGTACACAATTATGTATTGGGGCTTTTAGAGTATACCCAACAAAATGAATTCTAACTTAGCAAGTTGTCTTATTTATTTAATCTACAGAATCAAAGGAAGAAGTTGTAAGGAGGCATATAAAAGAAGTGACTTATCTTAGGTTCCGTCTCCACCCAAATTCTAGTAATGAGGGAAAATTCATATCCCCACCACCCTTTTGAACGTAACCAACTCCATCATTAGTTTTGGGAATCTTAACTTTTTTTCCTAGCCGCTGAAAATAGAGCAGTTTCAATGGAACTCAACAAATTCTTGAGCCATGGTTCTACATCACTTCTTCGGAAAATTCACAGGTGACATGTGGGCCATTAACTGAGCACCATTGGTGAAACCTGTCAGCACAGAGAAGATCAGTTTATATGACTCTTCAGCAAAGGAAGAGAAGCAATGATCCGTAAATAATCTGCCACTTAGTTGGCACCTGCTTTCCTCTAATCACTGGCACTGATAGTGGGTTAGGTATCTCTTGATGCTGATTCTGTTCCTAATCACATGTTCTTCAGAGAACTCTTTCCAAGTTCCATCCTTATGCAACTCTTAAATCCTTAGCTAAGATTATCTTTAAATGTTATAGCATTCATTCTGTCCTCTGTTTCTTTCAGGGACTGGGCCTTTAATTTCCAAGAAACTTCTTGTCTCTCAAGATAACATGGCTCATAAGAATCAAAGGTTTTGAGCTGGGTGTGGTGGCATAGGCCTGTAATCCTAGTGACTCGGGGCTCTGAGGCAGAAGGATCATGAGTTCAAAGCCAGCCTAAGCAACTTAGTGAGGCACTTAGCAACTCAGCAAGATACAGTCTCTAAATAAAATGCAAAAAATGGCTGGGGACCCAGTGTCTCAGTGGTTAAAGGTCCCTGGGTTCAATCCACAGTACCAAAAAAAAAAAAAAAAGATTCTGGCTTTTAATAGCATGTTTTTATGTAACAAAGTTAAATCAACTTTATTTCTTTCCATTTTTGATCATATAATTATAATTCTTCTTGGAACAATAAGAATGACACTACTACAGTCATGAGCAAGAAATTGCAGGGAAAAAAACCACAAAAAAATTCTTTCAAGATATTATTTCCTACAGGCTGAAAAACCAGAGAATTCTTAGACAACCTGCACTGAACTCTTCCACATTCTATATGTGACTAAGACTTCCATCTGCACATTCTCCGGTTATAACCTACACTTAGAACCAATTGCATAATTTGAGAGACCCAGAGTCAAATGAAATTGTAGACCCTTTAGTAAAACCTTAATGCTCTATGAGACAGAAAAGCATTAAAACAGGTGAAGGGGGGCTTTCTATGCATGTGGCCCTATGAGACTTGTTTTAGTCAGCTTTTTCACTGCTGCGACCAAAATACCTGATAATAACAATTTTAGAGGAGGAAAAGATCATTTGGGGCTCATAATTTCAGAGGTCTCATTCACAGACTGAGTCTAAGGTAAGGCAGAACATCATGGTGGAAGGTCATGGCAGAGGAAAGCAGCTCAGGACAACACACCAGGAAGCAGAGACTCCCTCACCAGGACAAAGTATATATGCAAAGGTGTTCCCCAATGACATAACTTCTCCAGACACACTCTACCTGCCTACAGTTACCACCCAGTTCATCCCTAACAGCAGATGAATGAATTGATTAGGTTAAGAGTCTCATAATCTAATCATTTCACTCTCAGTTTTCTTGCATTGTCTCACACATCAGCTTTTGGGGAACACCTAATATCTAAACCGTAACAAGACAGCACAGGTTGCATGTGCATGAGGCCTGCTCTGCATATACTTTAAAAACAAATCAAGGCCTGATTGTTCATTTCATGGAGCACCAGTTTTGTTTTTGTTTTTAAAGGACAGCCAGGCTTTTTATTTATTTATTTATTTTTATGTGGTGCTGAGGATTGAACCTAGAACCTCAGGATCGAACTTAGGACCCCGTACATGCTAGGCAACCTCTCTACCACTGAGCCACAACCCCAGCCCCTGGAGCACCAGATTTGTAAAGTACACTCTATCAGAGAGTACTGTGTGTTGACTAATGTCATTATTTCTCATTCTAGTGTATACAATTAGATTACATTTCTTCTTTGTAGTCAGAAATTACCTCGTGAGGTTCTAACTTTCTTGCATAAGACTTCACACTTTATCTGTCAATGAACCAAATTCAAATAATTCATAGTCCAAGGAGATAATGGAGCCACAATATAGAAGAGGAAGATTCCTGAATCATCACATGGAAGACTCGTTGCCAAATACCACTTTATTGAACTCTGAAATAAAATTCTTCAGTTAAGCTGCTGAAATCTTGTAGTGGTTTATTGTAACATTTGCTATACCTTGTTTGTATCTGTCAGGGCTAGGATATGCTATAATAACAAACCACACCAAAATCTTAAATATCTCATGTTTTAGATCATTAATGCTGCTATAACAGAATACAAGAGACCTAGTAATTTATAAAGAAACTTTTTCTTTATGTTTTTGGAAGTTAGGTGGTTTAAAATTAAGAGTCTCACATCTGGCAAGACTGCACCATGCCATGGTGGATGGTGGACACACAAGAGCAAGAGAGCAAGAGGAGTGCTAAATTTGCTTTTTAAAACTCACTGTAGTGATAACATTAATCTATTCATTAGGGCAAAGCCCTAATAACCTAATCATCTCTTAGTAGGCTCAACCTCCTGATACTTGCTTTGGAGATTAAATTTCCAGCACATGAACTTTGGGAAAACATTCAAACCATAGCACCTATCATAACAAAAATTTATTCCTTACTTACAGTAGTTTATCAAGAAGACTACTCATATAGATAGCCTGGTAAAAACTTCATCTTGACTTATACTTTCATGATTATCATGGCAGTGGAAAAGAGCTGTAGTTAATCATACATTGACTTATAAGGTTCCTGTGTGAGGGGTCAAAATAGCCCACCTCTAAACTATACTTCTTTTTTTTTAATATTTATTTTTTTAGTTTTCGGCGGACACAACATCTCTGTTTGTATGTGGTGCTGAGGATCGAACCCGGGCCGCACACATGCCAGGCGAGCGTGCTACCGCTTGAGCCACATCCCTAGCCCTAAACTATACTTCTTTAGCATAATTTGAGACAGCTACTCAAAGGGGCTATAGACAAAAGAAATAGTTCTGAAAGCTGTCCTTTTATGGGGCAGATTTGTATCTGTTATTGAAGTACAAGATGACATAAACAGACTTTCTATGAGGCTTACTTTTTTCTGCCTTTTCTGGATCCACCTAGAGATTTCCACATGATGTCACATTATTCTGAAAGTCATTATCTGCAAGACTATCTGCAAAATATAACAACCATTAATTGGTGCATTTTTATCCCTTCACACCTTCCTAACTTACATTACCGCTTTCTTCCCAGCATCCTAAAGCCCCTATTTTTTCCTGTATCTCAAAATGCTATTTAGATTTCAACTATCTGGTGTTTTAAGTCTCATACTTATATATGGCTCCCAGGCTTCCATAAATTAATACATTTTTATGCTTTTTCCCTGTTAATCTGTCTGCTGTGCATTTATTTCATGGACTAAAATTATCAAAACTTCAGAGAGAAAATTCCAACTTCCTTATGTGATATATCATGTAGATGATATATCAATCACTTCTATATACATTTTGATGATCAAAGCAAGTCATATAGCCTTACCTATTTTTAAAATAGCTGAGAAGTGCAATCCTATTATGTGCCAGGAAAGAGGAAAGCCAGAAATGTTTGTTAAATGGCAGTAATAAAAAGCACATGAATACACATGTCGGTGCTTAGAAGGAAGATGCTGCTGTACAGAAATTTAAAATATGTTGTATGAAATTGGGAATCATCCAGCAGGCAGCAGGGAAACAGAATAGCAGGTTGTTTAGCTGGACATTTCATGTGTGCTTTGGTAAAATATTTATAATACTGTTCTCAGTGAAAAGTAGAAGTTAGACCATGAACCTCATGAGGTTCCAACTATGGAAAGTTGTTGAAGGCAGAGTGATAGTGTGTGTTGGTTATAGTCGTCTGCCCTTTGCAAGGTATTAGAAGTCATATATAAGCTCAGAGAAGAACTGGTTGATATTCTAGAAAGGACAGGAGGGTACTAATTCTAGAGATCAAAGGCTTTTCTGAGTTCCAGACACGGAGGCCCAAAGTAATAGGAGATAAGACTAAGAAAGAAGTTAGACATGAAAATATATCTGTTTAAAAAGTGACACAATCCTTAGACAAAGATCAGTCTATGGATTTTGATCTTTCCATCCAAATCTGTTGTTTGAGATAATCCCAAGATAACCATCAAGTTGAGAAAGAGAGACCTATATCAGAATGCAGACAAATTCCTGAGAACTATATGTAGGAAAGAACTAAAATATCAAATTTAGCATATAGAAAAAGCAAATACATATGAAAGCCTTAGTTTTTAAGAGAATTATATTGTTATTGAAACCATGAGCCTAGACTAAAAAAGACCAATTTGGGCCTTTAAAAAAATCATCCACCTTCCAGCATTTCCCCAACAAGAAATGCAGATAATTTACCTTTTTAGCTTATGGGTTGCTATACTTTGAGGAGCCACATTTGAACCTAGTGGAAAAAAACTGTACACCACTTGTAGGTCTTGGATTTCTCTCTTTCTCTAATAAAGAATTCCCCCAAATGTGTCTTCAATATCTTCACAGCTTCATTACTGACAAGAACACATGATAGGAGTAACTTCTAGTAGATTCAGCAAATTTGTTTTTTAATGATTTAAAGTCTCAAATTTCATATTTGGTTAGCTGTCATTAGGGATTAAAGGTAACAAACCGATGCTTAAAAAATTAGAACTGCAACTGGGCTTCTTTTCCTTTAAATTTATATTGAGCCTTCCTGCTGGGTAATTTGACACTGACAATTTTTTGATGTTCTATTTTCATAGAAACAGGCTGTGATGTCAGAGAGTTATTTTATCACAGAATTTATCTAAAAAAAGATGTTAGGCTGTGAAACAGAAAACTGATTTAATTGCATGTTATTCAACAATCATTTTATATAAATAAAAATGGGAATAGAAATACTCAAAATAACCATTTATGTGAATATTTTTGTTAATAGTTGCCATGGTGTTGAAAGCTTCATCATTTTACATCGATGGGTATATATTTTTAAAATGACACTAAAGGGCATTCAGTTATAAGTCAAAGCAAGACTGTTCCTGCAAATAAAGAAAGTAGCAACTGAAAGTACACATCATCACAGAAGAAAAGAAGACTTTTGATATGTTTTGAAACTTATACTAAAGGCCTTAACATGGTAGTTTTGCTAGCATACTTCATTATTCTAAAAGGCAAATTTAAAAGCAATGCCCTCTTTATCAGACAATGGAATTTGATGGAGGTGCAACAAATTTTGTTAAGACAGCATCATGTAAGGCAGCTTTGCAAACTCCCAAGTCCACAGGGTCTGGTAGGTTATGTAAATCAGTAAAATGGCCTGGGGGTAAGAAAATCAGGTGTATGAGCACAGAACTGTATGTTTTAGCAGTTTAAGTGGGATAGATTAGCCAGAGTAACAAAGCAGCCAGTAACTCAAGAAGACAAAATTTTCTTACCTGCTCACCCTACCAATCAAGGGTCAGTTGGGAGCTCTCTTTTTTGCTATGAGAATAGCTACTATCAGCAACATTACCGGTTACTCTGGCAGAGGAAAAAGAAAGAACATAGCTTTTTTTTTTTTTTTTTTTTTTTCTTGGAGTCTGCTTTGCTGCATGGTTTCTTTCCCCTCAAAACCAGTAAGATGTATTGTCAAAAAAAGTGTGACTTTTCAAGAGAACTCTTACATAAGGTTATTATAACTAAAACTCGATAAACAGAAAAACTTTTTACCAAGGAATATACAACATCATAAAACTATAGTGGGTTTTCTTTTTGTATATTTCTCCCAAGCCTGGTGTTCCTTTTATTTTAAAAAGAATATTTTTAGAATATAGTCTTTACTGTACCTCCTGCACTGCTTGCCATTAGATGTACTTAAAATAATTTTTTTCTTTAAGTAGTGCATTGCAATTATACATAATAGTTGGTTTATTTCAACAAAATCATACATGCATGGAATTAATTTACTCCATTTCAGTCCTTGGTGCCCCTCCATTTTGATATTCAATTTTAAAAATATTATGAGGCACTAGCATTCAAATAGATAATAGTTAAAGTCTGATAGAATGATCACATATTTAAATTATGTAACCATACTGTCTATATTTTCTCATAATGAATCAGAAATTATATCTGCAAGAACTCTACATGTTGATTTTGTATTTTTCTAATGTCTGTTTCTGTTTCTTTTTGCTAATAGAGACAGGGAAAGAAATCATTCCCATATTATCTCATTTATGGCCTATTCTTCCACCTCTTCAGTCTTTTCCAGGATAAGTTGGGGAAGGTGGGTAACAGGAATGCAGATGTAGGAATTATCTTCAGCTATATGTTACAAACAAATAAACACTAACTCACTTGCTTACATACCTCCTATCTCTCTTCTCCTGTATTTTCAGTGCAACTGACTAGGAAGAATTGGCTTTCCACTGGACCTAGAAGTATTGTTAACAACTAGTTATTCAGTGACTTAGGAAAAAAGTCAGAAGAAATATGACTGCTTTGATTCTTCAGGGAGACATAAAAAAGACTATAACTGTGAGTAATCAGTTTTTATTATTTATAAATTATCCAGTCTAAAGTATTTTGTTATAGCAGCCCAAACAGACTAAACAATGCTTTACAATGAAACTTAATGTTCAACTCAAATTTAAATATATTTATCTCCACAGAATTTTTTTAATGATTAAAGAGTCCTTGATAAAGATGCTAGGAGATCCCATTTCTGTAAGGGTTTAGTCCTCATAGATGATACTTTCTATGTGTTCATACATATCATAAGGGATGATCAAGCTTCATTGGGACTCTTTTATAAAGACATTAATCTTCTTAATGAGGGCAGAATCCTCATGACCTAATCACTTCTCAAAATCTCACTTCTTAACACCTTCACACTGGGTAATTAGGTTGCAACATATCAATTTGAGGGGACAATTATTCAGGCTACCAGAAGTATACATTTTATTATACTGGTGTCTGAAATCTGTAAAAACCATTTCCTTGAGTGAGTTCCTGCTTCTACAAGTCTGAAGAAAATATTCTCAAATGACATTCTTTCATGTGCAACTACCCAGCACTGTTTAAGAGAATTGTTTAAGAGTTGATTATTGCTTTGCTATGAAAATTTATATGTATAGGTCAGGATCCTCTAGAGAAATAGAACCAATAGAATGTATATAATCATAGAAGAGGCCTCCCTTAACCCCACCAATGGAATTGGCTCACAGAATTATGAAGGTCAAGAAATCCCATGATATGTACCATCTGCAGGTTGGAGAAACAGAAAAGCCAATGGTATAATTTAGCCTGAGTCTGAAGCCCTGAGAACCAGGAGAACCAATGGTGCAATTCTCAGCTCAAGGCCAAAAGCCTAAGAATGTTGAGAATGGCTAGTGTGATATGTTGGAATTTGAAGGCCCAATAGTCTGGAAGAGCAGAAAATGTTTTTTTTTCAGTTTCAGAAGAGAGAGCAAATTTGTCCTTTCTCATTTTTTTGTTCTATCTAAAATCTCAATGGATTTAATAATATTCACCCATTTCAGTGAGAACTATTTTATTATTTAGTCTACTGATTCAAATGCTGGTCTCTTCTAGAAACCACCTCACAGAAACATTAAGAAATAATATTTTACCAGCTATATGGATATATGTTAATCTAATCAAAACTTATAGTTTACTTAATATGTGAGGCAATATTTTACAATGAACTTCAATATAGTTTGCTCAATATTTATCAAATATTAGTAAAATTAAACATCAAAAATTAGTAAAATTAAAACAAATGTCCCTGTAGTCACTTGGATAGAATAGATGCAGGTGCTTTGGAGATAATCTATAACAGTTGCTCCCTGGAGGAACTAGGGACATTTTCAGGAGATCTACCAAGTCGGAATGATTTTCACAATAATAGTGAGATATTATGTCTTTTTCACTGTACTTGCCACTTGCATTGATGGTGCTAAAGCAATGGCTGGTGTGGCAGGCAGAATTTTAAGATGACCCCAAGTTCCTTTTCCCTGATATACATACCTTGAAAAAATCCTCTAACCTCGAGTGTGACAGAAACCTATGATTATGATGGGATCTCATTCTCTTACTTAGTGTACTAGTTAGTCAACTTTGAGTTAATTAAAAAGGAGATTATCAATTGAGCCTGATCTAATCAGACAAACCTTTCAAAGGAACTGGGTCCCATAAGAGATTTGAAGCACAGGGAGATTTGATGTGTGAGAAAGATCTCTACAGTTGGTTCTGAAGATAGAGGCAAAGAATGTGGCTGGCCTCTAGTTGCTCAGTGGCCCCAACTGACAGTTAGCAAGGAAATGGAGATCTCAATCTCACGAATGCAAAGAATTTATTCATGCTCTCTACAAGAGCATGGGAAAGGTCCTCAAACACCAGATGAGATTCAGGGTGGCTACCACCTTGATTTAAGCCTTGTGAGACCTTTGGCAGAGAACCCAGCCACATAGCACCTGGTCCCTCTGAACTATAAGACTGTTAGCTAACAAGGGAATGTGGTTTAAGCCAATAAGTTTGTAGTAATTTGTTATGCAGCAATGGAAAATTAATATAGCAGCTAAAATTGTTAGCACCTTAGCACAAATCAAAGATGGGGCACCAGACTGTTGTAGTTTTCTATTCTTCACTTTCATGCATTCCCTGGCTAAGAATGTCCTCCATGATAGAGTAAAATTTATTAATTTTCTTAACTATCAAACCTTGAGTAAAAGTCATTTCAATATTTTGATTGATAAAATACCATAAAGCATATCTGCTTCTTTTGAAGTAAAGTGGTTGCCTCAAGGAAAAGAACTAAAGAACTTAAGTGACTGAGATATGATCTGAACTAGCTACAGGGTTTCATAGATTTCTTTTTTTTTTTTTTTGGCATGAAAGAATGACTGTGGTTAATCGAGTTTGGGCATTTGGCAGATATTTTTCTTGAAAATGAGCAAATGAGCCTTACTTCCAGGAAAACAAATTATTTGTTGCCAATGATAAATTTCAAACTTTGTGTAAAAATCAGAATTTTAGAAAACCTAGTTGTCTATAGTAAGTGAAAGATGCCAACCACTCTATGAAAGTGAGGGGGCACACCAGGTCGTCCAGAGATCAGTTTATTCAGTGCAGGTTACAGTAGAAGTGGAAGTGTCTACAGCGGTGGTGTGGTTCTGGAGACTTATATAACCCCTAAGGGAAATATGTGTGGTTATGATTGGCCAGATGGTTGTAAGTGCCTGTTGTTAGTTCCCTATTGGACTCCTGGGCCGGTAACTGGTCTTTAGGTGGGCTCTTCCTCCAAGCAACCCAGAAGCCTAGAGCCTAGGGTGGCCGCCATTGTAGGTCAGTGGCGGCCCTGTCCTGACTTCGTGCCCCACTGCAAGCTTGATGATCTCATACATACAGACTTTGTCTTTTTTTTTTTTTTTTCTTTTAGCATTGCCAGAGATCAAACCCAGGGCCTCAGGCTGCCATCAAGCTGCATTCTCAGGCCCATAAAGAAATCAATGATAAATTAATGAATGTGATTTTTTTGATACTGTATAATAAAAGAAGATCTTAATAGTTGGTGAACCAATATCTTCAAAATGACTAGTACATGATGCTACAAAATTATGTGTGAGTAAAAGATCAACTCATAGTGTAAGATAATCAATGGATTTTAATGTAACTGAGAATAAAATATTCATTGATGTGTTTCCAGATTCAAATTCACCTATATTTTAAGAACAATCACTTGTGGCTGGGTGCATTGGGGGACACATGCAATCCCAGTGACTGAGGAGGCTGAGGCAGGAGAATTGCAAGTTCCATGCCAACCTCAGTAATTTAGTGAGGCCCTCAACAACTTAGTGAGATTCTGTCTCAAAATAAAAAAAATAAAAAAGGCTGGGGTTATATGTCAGTGGCAAAATGTCTCTGCTGCAATTCCCAGTACAATTTAAAAAAAATTTTTCTAACAGCATATCTATGTGAGGTTTGATATTCTTCCTATTCTTCAACCAAAAGCATTGTATCTAAGAAATGGAATGCAGAAGCCAAAAAAGGATCCAGCTGTCTTCTACTAAACCAGACATGAAAGAGATTTGCAGATATGCAAAACTGTATTATTCTCTTATCAAATTTATTTTCCTTTTTATAGCTATTTTCATAAAAATATTTTTGTGTTAATTAGAGATGGACTCATTATTTTAAAATAATCATTAAATTAACATTATTTAAATAATCATTATTATTAAATTAATCATTATTTCAAAATTTCTTTTTTAAATTTCTAGTAGTAAATATTGATAGACATAATTTACATAAATAAAAATTTTTGGAGTCTTCAATTTTTATTATTTATTTATTTTGAAAATTGAATCAGGGCTTTTTGCATGCTACATGGACACTTTACTACTACATCCCCAGACCATGGAGTCTTCAGTAATTTTTTAAAATACAAAGAGGTACTGACACCAGGTAGTTTGGGAAATGACAGTATGGAACAAAATTAAGAAACTTTGGCTCAGAAAGGTTCTGCATCTTGTTCTCCGGCTCATATTTCCTGTTTTTATGCCACCTGCCAGCTAATAAGCCAATGATCTACATAAAAATAAAATTTAGACTGTACCATGAATATTAATTACATTTTTTTGTTTCAAAAATTACTACAAAAATAAACTCACGTTTAATGTACACAACAAAGGTTATTTCTTCTTATTTAACAATTGCTGATATTACTGCACATTGTGACTTAGGGTCATAGGGTCTTACTAATTTATGGTTTTACCATCTCTTCTTGCTTTGTTTTTATCTGCATCCAGTTGTCAAAAGGCAAAGGTACACTCAGTTCTTTAAACTTTTTGCCTTGAAAGTGCCATACATTACTTTTGCTCACATTTCATTGGTGTGAATGGCCATGCCTGGATAGTAGCCATGTCTTCTCTATAAAAAGAACAAATGGCTTTTTGTGGATCTGCCTGCCTAGCGCTGTGATACTGTATAAAGAGATTAGTTTGAATTGGATTTTGGTATGAATCTTGCCTTTACTACTCACCATCTCTATGGCCTAATTCAAGTTATTAAATCTCTGAGATCTTTTTTTTTTTTTTTTATCTCTGAGATTTCTTCTCCTTCTTCCTTCCGCTCCTCTTCTTCCTTCTACTTGTCTTCCTTTTTTGGTATGGGTTACTCTATCACTAAGTCATAGCTATAGGCTTTTTAAAATTTTGAGATGGGCTCACTAAGCTGCTGAGACTGTCCTCAAACTTGAGATCTTCTGTCTCAGTTTTCCTTCTTTTTTTTGTTGTGAACTTCATAAGTATAGGGTCCTAATGTATCTTGTTTCATACTCTATTCATAGTTTTACATGCACAGCAGTGAACAGGATACACAAAATCTCTCTCCTCAAGGGGTTTACATGTCAAATGGAATTTTCATGTTTCTTGAGGTCTGGGTTAAACTTGGGCCATAATGTTCATTGTAGAGTGAGAAGTTCTGTATCCATATAGCCACTTATGTTTTCTAAAATCCTTTTTTAGCTACCCAGTTACCTTGGGTTCCTATTTTGATTTTTTTTCCCACCTAGTGTTCCCACTTCACTGTTTGGATTTTTCCCATCCAGTGTTAGACTCCCATCTCCCATCTTATGGGTGTTTCCTGAGAATTTAAATTACTTTTATAATTGAGAGAAGTTCAGTTTCCTTTCATTGGGACTCCCAAATCTTAGTCAAGGTATTCAGCAGATAAAAGTCCATCCTTCTACTTCTAGAATAATAGAATTGGAGGAGAAAGTTGTGATTATCGAAGGTAAATAAAAAAATCTGTATATAAATATGTACCCTAGGAAGACAGCTCAGATCCGTGCTAAGATGATGTTTAAAGACTAGACCAAAAACTATGTAAGAGCAGGGATTGTTTCCAGTGCCTGCTTCAGTGCTAGCATATAGTAGCATATACTAAGCATTTTTATAAGAAAAGTGTTTAACTGAGAACATCTTTGATGAATGTACTGACTGAAAAAACTCAACAGTTTAGTAATTTGTAGTGATGCTGTTATGCCATGGAGGCCTTCTGGGAAATACAGGCAGTGTGAAGACCCCCGCTTCAAATCCCAATTCTTGTGATCAAGTTAGAAAGATTTCAGATATGCTTCCCAGAGTAACAGGCATGAGTTTAATGAAGGGGTATGAACTGGGAAAGGACCCTGTCTAGGGAGAGAGTGGGTCCTCTCGGAGAGGGAGAGAGAAAGCCTCTCCTGCACTCCAGTTTTATTAGGGATCCCAGAAAAGTTTCCAGAGAGTCCCACTCAGGTCACCCAAGTCCACCTTTTGACTTTTGACTGTGGGTCAGCAAGGCAAACATCAGACTTTCAAGTTTCCACTGCCTTGACAACTCTGGGTCACTTTGGCTCATGCTAACGGTTCTAATTGGATTCTTAACCATAAATTTTTATAGATTTTTATGGTTGAGAGGAATTATAATTAGCTCCTTGAGTTTTGAGATCTAGTCTGTGAAAAGGCACATAGAAGGCACCTCCTTCAGAGTAAACTATAGACATTATCTCTGGTCTGCATTTCTTCTGTCAATAACAGGTAGTTTGCTGAGGAATGTGAGGTAGCCTGTCCGCTTAAGCCAGGCAGAGCTGCAGGTAAATTACTTCTTGAAAAAGAAAGCATGTGGGGGTCAGCACAGTGGGTCCAGTTTATAGAATTATTCTCTTAACCTAGAGTTCCCACCATTCTCAGGTGGCTGTCCCCTTTCAATGCCATGAGGAGGAAAATGAAGCCTGCCTTCATTTCTGAATTTTTCTTCAGTGTTTGTTTGTACTTGTTATTAAATAAAGCAACAATTATCATTGTATATTTTGGCAATTTTATAAGCAGAGTTGTTTTAGGGTTATTATTGAAATTTTCTGAAATTTAGATAAAAATAAATAAAGCAGGAAATTAACTAGCACAGACATTAACATTGTTTTGACCTTTCATTATCACCCTCTCTAAAAAGTGATTTTTAAATAATGATCTTTTAAAATCCTCACTTGGTTGAAAGATAGTATTTCTTCATTTTACATAGATGGAAATGAGGGGACAGTGGTTTGCTAATGGATGCACATGGAAAGGGAGCACTAGAATCCAGCTCTTAAATCCAGGTTACGCTGCTGCACATTCAGGCTACATGTACCTCTTCTGATTGTGCATTATAAGAAATCGGTAGGAAGAATAAAAGGTATTTTTCAGTCAATACAAACTTGCCGGAATCTTTTATAATCCATTATCACCAGGATCAGCTAAGGAGCTTGGAAATAGTCGATCACCTCTAAGAGCTTTGCGTGCGTGGGACCGACACAAAAACGTCCGCTGCGTGCCGCCGTAGCGCTCCGTCGCCATAGCGACCGCCTCGGCAACCGCGAAGCTCTGAGATCCGCGGGCCCACTCTGAGTTTTGAGCAGAGCTCTGCTCTTCCCTTCCCTTTCCCTCCGGCCTGGTTTCTTGTTCCTTCCCTTTCCCGCCAGCCCTCTTCCCTGTCCCTCTATCCAAAATCATGGCGGCCGGGATTCCGGACGTTCGGAAGCTCTTCATTTTCACTACTACCCAGAATTACTTCGGGCTGGTGTTGGAATCCTGGGACCAGCCATTGCTGTCCAACTGTCTTGAAATCAACAACTTCTTGGATGATGGAAACCAGATGCTCCTCAGGGTGCAGCGGTCCGATGCCGGATTCTCCTTTTCCAACACGGTACGGGCTCCTTGCACCCCTGCCTAACCTCCCTTTACGTACCCGGGCTCCACCAGAGGGATGGATGGTCGACTGCTCGTCAGCCCTACTCACAGATCCTCGTCTGGAGCCCAAGTCTGTCTCCGCCTGCCTAGCCTTGGAATTAGCCACTTTGGCCCGGTACTTAGTACTTCATGCAGGTAGTTTCCAATCCTGCATCCCGCCTGACAGAAGGCGGTTCCCTGTCCACACAGCTGAATAGAAATAATTAGATATATTAAAAAAAATATTTATTTTGTACCAGGGGTTGGACCCAGTGGCCCTTAACCACGGAGCCACATCCGCACCCCTTTTTATTTTCTATTTTTGAGACAGGGTCTCACCAAGTTGCTGAGACTTGCTTTGAACTCAGGATCCTCCTGCTTCAGCCTCGGAGCCTCTAGGATGATAGGCGCGTGCCACTGCGCCAGGCTAGAAAGAATTTTATATATATATATATATATATATATATATATATATATATATATATATATATATAGTGTGTGTGTGTGTGTGTGTTTCCTTCCTTTCTTTCTCTCTCTCTTTTGTTTTTGACATGCCCTTTACCCAGTTGCTGAGGTTTGTCTGGAATTTGCATTCCTCCAGTCTCATCCTTGAAAGTAGCTGGGACTGCAGCCTCTCACTGCCCTCCTGATTCTCTCTTCCTAAATTTCATTTTAAATTATTTATGTTTTGGTAAAGGGATTGAATTCAGGAGCTTTAACCGCTGAGCCACATTCTCATTATTTTTTGAGACGGGATCTGGATAAGTTTCTGAGGCTGGCTTTGAACTTTTCATCCTCCTGCCTCAGCCTTCTGAGCTGTTAGGATTAGAGGCTTCCAGCTTTTTCTATTTTTTTTAAGTATTTTTTTTTTTTTTTTTTTAGTTGTAGTTGGACACAGTACCTATCTTTCTCTCTCTCTCTCTCTCTCTTTTTCTTTCTCTATCTCTTTCTGTCTCTCTCTGGAAGAACAGCACATTATTTATTTTGATTTGTGTTTCTCCTCCCTTTTTTCCGTTTTCCCCTTTGAGGCAAATTCTGTTTTTTTTTTTCTATTTGTGCACTGACCTTAGTTAGCACTGCCTGAGGGAAAAATTAGTTAGGAATTAATCTTTGAAATATGATTTGATATATTCCAAGATAAAGTTTAAATTTGTTTTTTGATGTACACATGGTTTTGATTTACTTTTTGCCCTGCTCCCTCTGCTGGCAGGATTGCTTAAAAATGGTTACATTTGTAATCAGAACTCATAAACCTCCAATAAAAATGTAAGATAATTGCCTGACAAAATGAAAGGGGTTAAGCAAATAGATGAAAATTGACAAAACATAGACATATTTTCAACCCCTTCCTTTTGTGTTCAATCTTATCGTTAGGTCTAACAGAATATTTGACACTCAGCAAATATTGATTGAATCATTCACTATATTCACTATGAATCTTATTCTTGAGTTTAATTCTATTCAATAAACATTTGTTTTGAACTTAAAATATGCAAGGTGTTTTGCCGGGCCTGGTGGATTTACAAAATATATAAAAAGGATAGATAATTGTAACTAATGTTTATTTTCACTTTACTCTTCGTCAGGCATTGTAAGCATTTCATATGTATTATTGCATTTATTCTCCACAAGACAATAAGATTGGAACTATTCTTATATTATGACTGAGGAAAGCAAGGCACAAAGGTTGTATCCCAAGTGTTAACTGTTCTGCTTCTCTAATACTACAATTCAGAATAGGGTCACTGCTTCTGCCTCCCAGAGCCTCGCTCTATTGGTTTAGGATAACATGTATTTAGTAAATTATAAAACCATGGCAACTCTTGTAAATGCCTTTTAAGATTCAGATGGAATGCAGTGGGAAAGATGGGAAGATTTTCAGTTTGTGAAAATGTATCTTGTCTTGGGATTTGAAAGTTGAAGCTATCACTTTTTAAGTTAAAGCTTATACAGGTAGAACTTAGCAGTGTATCTTGCTATTTTTAGTCATATACCATACTACAGTTTTTAGTCATATTTGAGAATATTTTGTTATGTGTGAGAATTAGCATGATGTAATAAGTTAATGTCAACAAATATTTATTGAGTGCCTTCTCAAGGTCTGACACAGCCTTAGGTGTTAGGGATAAAGCCATGAACACAGAGTCATGACTTCAAGGAGTAACACTGGAATGAACCATGGGTTAAATACACAGATATGTGATGTAATGTTATTTTTATTATTAATACATTAATACATTCTGTTAAGATAAAAATGATATTTTAATAGTGATGGGGGAGGGGCAGGGAACTGCATTAAAATAAAGTAGAAGGAAATACCTCTCTGAATAAGTGACTTTTAAAGTGATATTTGATGAGTTGTAGACAGGTGTAAGTTCTGTGGGAAAAGTGTTCTAAGTTAAAAAAACAAAAAACCAAAAAAACCTGTAAATACCAAAGCCTTGAGTTGGGTCTCAGCTTGGTTTCAAGGGGCAGAAAAAAAAAAAAAAAAAGAAAATCCATGGTGATGGCTTAAGTCTCATGTATACATTAGACTTAGGTTGGAATTTGGAAAGTTGAAGTTATCACTTAAAGGGCAGTGTGTGAGATAGGACATGGATGGTAAACTTACTGTATTGGGTTAGATAATATTTTAGGCTTAGTAGGCTATAAGTTCTTTCTTCCAACTATGACTCGACCATTATAGTGTGAAAACAGTCATGTAATAAACTGTGTAGTAAGCAATGTAAATGAATGAGTATGACTATTTTCTAATAAAACTTTATGAACACTGATTGATATTTGAAATTCACATAATTTTCATGTGTCAAGAGAGAAGAGAGTTTGAGAACTATATTAATACAAGTAAAATGTCAGTTCCTTTCCAGTGATTAAAAATTGTAATAATTAAGGTAAAAATGGCATGAAATTAATTTATCTATAAATTAATTTTTATATACAACACTAACCTTGTTTGAAAGCTTTTTAGTGCATAGACTTCTCTTCCTAGAAAAAGAAATGAGAATAACTCTGAAAATATGTATCTAATGCCAAAACTTCTTTTGAGTTGGCAAAACTCTTCCTGGCTAATGAACTAATTACTATAAACTGTCCTATTTTAAATAAGATTGCTTTAGTGAATTTTGATTAAACTCACCTGGTTCCAATTTTAAATAACCTTAACTATATGACAGTTTAATAAAAAAGTGTGATGCTCAAACTCTTTAAGGAAAATATTTTAGTTAAAGCAAAGATGATTTTAGGAGATAAATAAGTTTATTTTGGCAATTTTGAGTACATGTTATATTATATATATTAAATCATATATTAAATATAATTTCAAAAGAAACTTTAAAATTGCTTTTTCCAGGTGACAAGATCATGAACATTTCTGTTACAGACTTTATCGTGATGGTAGAGAAGTACACTACTCATCATTGTGTACCCTGGGCATCCAACTTTGATCTTTAGTATTCTTGAGTCTGGCTGGAGTAGAATAGTTAGTAGTGTAAGTCAACAATATATAGTGTCAACCTATTATAACAGCTTTATAATATAATCACATGTAAGTGGAGATCCATTTTTAAACTCAGGTATTCTTAAGGAGCAGAAATAGATTGGTTTAGTATATTTATTTTTACAGTAACTATTTTTTCATGTGGTAGAATATTTTAGAGCAACATTTCTTTCAAATATTGAATTTTATGATGATAACATTTAACAATTGTTTATCACTTTAGATTGATTTTGGTGACACAAAAGATAAGGTGCTGGTTTTTTTCAAGCTGCGACCTGAAGTAATTACAGATGAGAATCTACATACTAACATTCTTGTTTCATCTATGTTGGAGTCTCCTATTAATTCCCTATACCAAGCAGTACGGCATGTATTTGCACCAGTGTTGTTAAAGGTGAGTAAAGTAGCTATGTAACTATTTATTTATTGTTTTTTACTTATGTATTTGGGTAAATGTGTATGTAAACACAAGCATTTATTTAATTTTCTATTAATGTAGTTAATATTTTAGTTTTAAAATTGAAGTCTTTCTTTTGCTGTGCTGGAGATCAAATTTAGGGCTAAACTATCTTTTCTTAAATTATAATTTTAAAGTAAACTTTGTTGACAAATAAAGACTCTGTTTCAGGAAGCCAATGTGATTGGGAATACTTGATCAATGGTTGCTCTTATATATTTTTCTATAGGATCAGGAATGGAGCAGAAACTTTGATCCCAAACTTCAGAATCTTTTGAGTGAACTAGAAGCTGGGTTGGGTGTAGTTCTACGAAGATCAGACTTATCAAAATTGAAACTTAAGGAAGATGATACAAGAGGTATATAACAATATATAATGTTTTATGTTCATAAATTATTTATCAAAGTAACTATGATATAATCATCTCTGTTTACTCAAAGAAAGGGCAAAATGGTTATTTTGTTAGTACATTGCTAAATGAACATATTTCTTCACAGATTGTTTTTCATGTTTTTGTAATTTCTCTTAGCATAAACTTTATTTAAATAAAAAGATTTATATGGATGTGGAGAAGACAGAAGTATATTTCTTAACAATATGCAATTTATGAAAATAGAAAATATGGTTGATTCTCATTATTTGCAGTAGTTATGTCTTATAAAGTCACAGTGAAGACTGAATTAGTGAATTCTGAGCCATTGCTTCCAGGGAAAATAGAGGATAAAGTTCCTTCAGGCCTTTTGTCACAACAGTTTGTCATCTGAACAATACCTAACCTTGTTCTTGGTTTTGTTTTGTTTTTGGTACTAGGTATTTAACCCACGGATGCTTAACCACTGAGCCACATTCCCAGCCATTTTTTAAATTTTTGTATTGAGACAGGATCTTGCTAAGTTGCTTTAGGGCCTCACTAAGTTGCTGAGGCTGGCTTTGAACTTGCGGTCTTCCTGTGTCAGTCTCCCAAGTTGCTGGGATTACAAGTGTGTGCCTCTGTGTCCAGCAATATTTAACCTTATTTTTTATGTGTTTCTATATGAAGACACTTTCATATATATATATATATATATGACCAACATTATAATAGATGCCTGAAGGAAGCTTACTAACACAAATATTTTTTCTGTAAGGAACCTCACAACTTTCTTGTGGTTGGGAATACTGGACAGAATTTTAGCACTATGCTTGGGGATCATTTTAAGCCATGAAATCAGCAAAATCTTAAAAATCTAAAAAATATGGTGTTAAATAGTCTGCAAAAAGGACATTTGTTTATAGAATGAGATGGGAAGCAAGAAGGTAGACTGTTACATTGTTTGACCTCAGCTGGGAACAGGTATGTCAGGAGGCAAATTTTTGCTTCTGTAATATATAATATGCAAATAATGAGTACCAACTAATTGTATACCTTGCATTATTAGACCTACCTTCAACTTTTATTTTAAAATGTATTTTATCTGAGGGTATCTAATTGTCATTTCATTGTGGCTATAGATAAATTACTATTCATATGAACAATTAATATTAAATTCATAATATACAAATAATTATTTTAAAATATGGGGAGCAGTTTTAAATTTTGCTTGTACAATAAACTATATGCTTTTGAAAACTCAAAGTCTCAGATAGGATAGTGCATTTACTTCCAGCTTCAGGTTAGAAAAGTAAAAATTATTCAGTTCATTGGAAAATTTAAAGTCAAAATTCAAATAACACTATTTTGTTTATATTTTGAAATTAAATTAAAAACAGTTATTAATTAAATTTTAATTATTTTCATTTGGATGGAATTTAAGAGTGTGAATGGTATTGGAATTAGATTTAGGAATATGCATTGGAGAAGCAAGCTCATTGACACAAGATGCAGAATGTTTGTATAGATAGGAATGGTTTACAAAAGTGTGCAGGAATCATTCCGAGCAACAAACTCAACAAATGTTATGTGACATGCAAATTTGGGTTCTAAATGGATTTATCTACTATTATCTGATAGAATTTGTATATTTTCAAGCGTATAGGAAATGTGCATGTATCTAGATATAACCAAAATTAGCAAATGAATCAAATAATTTTCTGGATTTTCATTTTCCATTGAAAATTTCTTTCTTTTTCCTTCTTTACTTTCATAGGTATTCTTACACCAAGTGATGAGTTCCAGTTTTGGATAGAACAAGCTCATCGTGGAAATAAACAAATTAGTAAAGAAAGAGCCAATTATTTTAAAGAATTATTTGAATCAATTGCAAGAGTACGTGATTCATACATAGTTATATATCAGGCTTCTTATAAAAGTATTTTAGGATTGAGTTCTTACTATTTTTCTGTTTTAAAATCTCCTTGATGATTGTGAATAAAATGTATACTTCACACATAACAAAGTTTACTTGAGGTGTATTTAAAATGAGGAAAACTTAGAAATACAAATCATATAAAACAAAAAAAGTTAAATTCTTATCTCTAGAAATATCTTCTCAAACACAAAATTACTTTCCTACAGGTACTTAGCATGAAACAAAAACTTAATATAGTTCAGAGGTTTATGTGCAGAGGTGATATATTCTTTTGAAATAATATTCACTTTACTCAAATTAACATTTCAAAATGACCTGAATTATGATAAATATCTTAGTTTTATGCTTATTTGATTGATTATTCCTTGATGTATCTTCATAGAGATTAAATAAATAATTTTGACTGCAAAAAGTGTATTTTGAAAACAAATTTTTATAGCGATTTTCTACTTGTTCCACTGTTATTTCAATAATATCATCTTGGTGGTCTGTTTGAAATAATTTTAAGCTTTTTTTTTGAAACAATGATAAAATATAGAATGATAAATATTATACCATTTTTGTATTGTTAACCACAATATTATGCAACATAAAAAATAACAGTAAAAATGTGAACTACAATGGGTAGTGTGCATGTGAAAGTAAGGCTATGTGAACTGGGAATATAAGTAAATGAATCTAAATTAAAAAAAAATTAGGTCAAGGGTATAAATAGTGACTAGACTTTATTATTTTATCTTTTGGCTTTCATAAAATTTATGTATATGGAGGGTATTTCCATAAATAAGTAATTATCATGGTAGAAAATGAGAAAACCCTATGGCAAATATCCGAGTTTTAGCAGTTGAAAAAAAGTCTGGGATCATTTGACTGTATTACTCAAGTTACAGATATGATTATGTTAAAAAATTCCCACATTTTTGTTTTAGGAGTTTTATAACTTGGACAATCTATCGTTACTGGAAGTTGTTGACTTGGTGGAGACAACTCGTGATGTTGTAGATGATGTGTGGAGACAAACAGAACACGATCCTTATCCTGAGTCACGAATGTTACATCTTTTAGATATCATAGGTATTAGTAAAGAAATGAACTTTTGGAAGCTTGTCTTATTTTCTTTTTTTCCTTTAAACTCCAACTTAAAAATGTTCCTAATGTAATATAATAATTGCTACTTAAAGTAATTCTTAAAGCAAATCATTTAGAATTACATAGATGTTTGTATATTGCTGGTAACTTAAATCTTTTGTCAAATTCATTGACCATTAATAGAACTAAATTATATAGATCTTCAATATTTATGCATTTATATTCTACATTTTCAACTGAACTGAAAAAATAGTAAAAATATATTGATTTATATGTCAATGTTAAATTTTTGACCTAGAAAAAAATCCTTTTTATTATTATACTAAGGAATAACAGATAAGTACATTAAAGGTGAATGTACAAAAATATTTATTGCAATACTATTTGTAATATGAGTAGGAAAATAGCAATTGGGAGTTATTTATATAATACTGTTTCCATACAGTAAGCTCTGCAGCCTTGCAAAAACTGAATATACATCTCTGCACTTGGAAGGTGTACACAATACATTGAAAGATGCAGAAATGCAAACTGATGTGTGTGTGTTTTAGACAATATGTTATTGACAGTGTTAGTATAAGGGTGTTCTTGTGGTTTTCATAAAGTCTTTGTTAATTTGTGTATTTTTAAAATTTTGTCATAAGCATGCATTTTATTTCCATTAAAATTTTGATTTATGTTTTACTAGGTGGTTCATTTGGAAGGTTTGTTCAGAAAAAGCTGGGAACTTTGAACCTATGGGAAGATCCTTATTATCTTGTGAAAGAAAATCTGAAAGCTGGTATTTCAATTTGTGAACAATGGGTGATAGTCTGTAATCATCTAACAGGTCAGGTTTGGCAGCGCTTTGTTCCTCATCCATGGAAAAATGAAAAATATTTCCCAGAAACACTTGATAAACTTGGCAAACGCCTTGAAGAGGTATCTATTTGATTATATGTTTCTTTGTCTTTAAGAACGAAGTGGGTCTTTACTTGTTTGTGAATGTATTTTATATTTAATAAGTTCTATACCTCTGATAGAAATTATTTATAGTTTTGAGAAAGGATAGGAGTTAAAGTTCATGTGGGATAATTTACGGCATAGTATTAGGTGCACAGTAGGCACTAAGTGCTAGTTTACGTCTTTCTTTTTTTGGGGTGTGTGTGACAAGTGAACATTGCTAGTCGTGAAATTCTATTTTGTTCTTTGTTGTAAAGAAAATAATCCCCTTCTCTTTCTGTGGAAGCTCTCAGACATTGTCTTTGCTATTGCAATTATTTTTATATATGGACCTTTTTAATAGGTGGTACTCTAGTTTGCAACAGCTGCCAATTACATAAGTTATGAGTTTCAGTATAGAATTTACCTATGTACCTTCAAGGGACAGGCAAAATGAAATTATCTGAATATTGTAAGGCTGACTTCACCCCCCTCTTGTTTCGGGAAATCATAGTTCTTTGTTCATTTTTTAAATGTTTTCATTTTGGAATAATTTAAACATACACAAAGGTAAAATAGTGTAATGAATGCTTAGGTGTCAGTTACTCAGAATAATTACTGACATTATTCACTCTTTATCTCATCTTTGTCTTGCTTTCTGTGTGCACCTCCCTTTTTTATGCTGGAATATTTTAAAGCTAAAATATATGTTACTATCATAAGATAAAGCACAATTACCATTATTCCACCCAACAAAGTGACAGTAATTTCTTAATATAATTTCATATTTAGTCATTGTTCATTTATCCTGATTGTTTCAGAATTTTGTTTTATTTTGGATATTGGGGATTGAATGAACTCAGGGGCACTCAACCACTGAGCCACATCCCCAGCCCTATTTTGCATTTTATTTACAGACAGGGTCTCACTAGTTGCTTAAATGGCTTGATTTTGCTGAGGCTGGCTTTGAACTTTCGATCCTCCTATCTTAGCCTCTTGAGCTGCTGGGATTATAGTAGGGTGCCACTGCACTCAGCTCAGAAATTGTTTTTTTTTTTTTAATAATTGGTTTATTTAAATCAGGTTAAAAACAAGCTCCATGTATTGCACACCTGTGCTGAGTTTCTTTTAATTTATTATAGTTTTTCCTATGTGTTTTGTTATGCAATATAGTACTCCCATCTTTAGGATTTGTGTTTTTATATTGTGCTATTTATCATGTTTCTGATTCTCCCATTTTTCTAACTAATAAGTTAGCTATAAAGGCTTGATTAGGTTCACTCCCCAGCACTCCCCCTCCCCACCAAAAAAAGAGCCTTGATTAAAGATTTTTTTTCAAGAGTATTTCAAAGGTAGTTCTGTATAGTTTTTATGAATTCCATCCAGAGGTATGTAGTGTCTGGATTTTCTATTTTTAGTGAGGTTGAGTTTACTCTGTGGGTTCAGGTATGATCTGCCTCATGGATTACAATCCTCTGCATCAACTTCTTAATGTTTTTAGCATCCTTTGGTAATTATGAAGTGTTGTAAAATGGCTGTTTTCTATATCAGTCATTCTTTTTGCCCTTCCTTCCTTCCTTTCTTCCTCTCTCTCCTCCTCCTCCTCCTCCTTTTTCGTCCTTCTTATTTCTTCTTCTTCTTCTTTTTTTTTTTTTTTTTTTGGTACTGGGGATTGAACCCAGGGGTGCTTAACTACTTAGTCACATCCCCAGAACTTTTCTATATTTTATTTAGAGACAGGGTCTCACTGAGTTACTTAGGGCCTTGCTTAGTTGCTGAGTCTGGTTTTGAACTTGTGGTTGTCCTGTCTCAGCCTCTCAAGTCACTGGGATTACAGGCATGTGCCACTTTGCCTGGCTCTTTCTGCAATTTCTAGTGATTATTATTTTTCTGTAAAGTAGAATTTTCCCCATCAACTTTTTAGTTCCCTGAAATATAGTTTGCATAGCAATGGAAGGATAGACATTTGCTTCTTTTTATTTATCATTCTTTCAAACATTGAGTAGTAGGTTAGTGTCATGGTAAGTTTCATAGGAGCAAAGAAATTGTTTTGGTAGTATCATGAACTCATGGATTTTTAATATTTTATTGTTTCAGAACACTAATTATTCCCAAATTATTCCATCTTTGGGCAGTAAGTACCCCTTAATTTGGGCAATGAGTGCCCCTTTCAGGTTGGCTTCTGTGGCTCTGCTATTTCATTCATAACTTCAAGGCCCTGAAAATGTTCCAGCCCAGCCCATTTTGTATATTTTCTGTATTACATCTGCAATTAATTAGCCATTTTTCCAAGAAGACTGGTTCTTTTTACTAGGAAATGATATTTAGCAATGATCCGATTGGGGAAGTGCTGTTACTTAGTTATTATTGCTTTTAGGCTATGTAGACAGAATTGTTGAAGATTTTTTTAAGCAAAAAAAAATACATTTGAGTCTATGCTCATTTCCAACTCAAATGGAATATTTTAGTGTTTTAATTAATCTTTTTGATTGTTAGCAGATATTTTAAACTCAAAATACAACAATATTTGTTTTTCATCTATGTGTTAACTATAAATAGTAAGGTTGGTAACACTGATTTCATAATTAGAAGTGCAGTTTGTTGCAGAATAATGAAAATTAGAAGTTGCTACTATTTTCAGAACAGATTCTTAAAAGTTCACTTAAATGAGCCTTAAACAGAGTTTATAAATATCTAGATCTTATACATTTTCTCCAAACTTGAGCACTTTGATTGATGTTTGTATGATGCTGTAATTATGTCTTTGAGCATCACTTTGATATTGATGAGTTGTAATTCTCAGGATTATGGTTTCAGATTCGTTCATTTCAGAGAACCTATTTTAAAGAAATATTGCCTGATATATTTAGATTTTACACATATTTATACAGTTTTTTTTTGATTTAAGTAAATTTTGTTGTTTTAATATTTTATGTTTTAGGTCTTGGCTGTTAGAACAATTCATGAGAAGCTTCTCTATTTTTTACCTGCCAGTGAAGAGAAAATTG
This sequence comes from Marmota flaviventris, assembly GCF_047511675.1. Taxonomy (NCBI): domain Eukaryota; kingdom Metazoa; phylum Chordata; class Mammalia; order Rodentia; family Sciuridae; genus Marmota; species Marmota flaviventris. The sequence goes on from NC_092506.1 coordinate 89,025,147, forward strand.
TATGCCTGTCTCGAGTATTTGAACCTTTCACTGGCCTGAATCCTGTGCAATATAATCCATATACTGAGGTTGATTTTATATATATATGTATATGTTTATATGTATATAATTTTCGGTTTTTGTTCTTTTTAAAGGTTGATTTTTAAAATATTAAATTTAACAATATTGTTAATTTGTTTAGCCTTTATGGAAAGCTGCAGTGTCTCAATATGAAAAAATTATTGCACCTGCAGAACAAAAAATAGCAGGAAAATTGAAAAATTATATTTCAGAAATTCAAGATAGCCCACAGCAGGTAAAATGTTGAAATATTTTACTTTTAATGTTTTCCTTAAGCCATTTTAGTAGATATCTGCATTTACTAAGTTGATCAATGGGGATGAACATACACTTACTTTGTTTTGTTAGCTTCTTCAAGCTTTTCTGAAATATAAAGAGTTGGTGAAGCGTCCAACTATAAGCAAAGAATTGATGTTGGAAAGAGAAACTTTATTGGCAAGACTTGTGGACTCGGTTAAAGGTAAAGGTTTTCCATAGATTATAGTGTTTGCTTGAAAACATATTTTTGTAGACTACATTTTTCTTTATTGTATACCATTTAGGATTAACACTATCTATTCTGAACATTTTTATTTATGCTGAAGATTAATTTATTAATTTCTGTTATAAGTAACAGATTTTTTGAATTAACAGGTTATTTTCTTTTTCTGTTGATTACACTTGATTCATGATAGGGTCCTTGAGTGTAAGGACCAACTCTTACTGTTTTCTATACACAATGTTTGACATAGTGCTTGGTACATTGGAAATATTTAGGAAATATTTGTTAAGCTTGTGTAATCATTCATTTGATTTAATTTTTATAGATTTTCGATTAGACTTTGAGAATCGGTGTCGAGGAGTTCCTGGTGATGCATCTGGACCACTTTCAGGCAAAAATCTTTCAGAGGTTGTCAATAATATTGTTTGGGTTCGTCAGTTGGAATTGAAGGTATTTGTCTCAATAAAAGTTGAAGAATGCTAGTTAAGATGAAGTAACTTAAGGCATACATGTAGTAGGCTGTCTAAAACTGTAGCAATAACAATCCCTGTTTTCTATGGTATATCCATCTAATTTTCATGTGAAATGTTTGAAAGTGTGCAGAGATGATTCTAATGGTACTATTCTTTCTTTCTATAGAGAGAACTGTCAAATCATTTATAATTCCAATTGCATTTGCTTCAGACAAGTGTCTTTAAAACATTATTCAAGAGAAGAGCATCCCTTACATAGCATTAAAAAATATGATTGCAAAATTTTGGTAGTCTAACTGCAAATATGTATTTATTACTACATTACTTTAAGTTGAAAGTTAAAGAAAAGGTGATAAGTAATTATAGTGACATCATTTTATAAGTTTAGAGGGTATTTGAATATTATTCAAGTTGTCCTTAGATTATTGTAGACCTACTAATTAGTATGTTGTATGGTGTCTTGCATTTGACTCATATAGTAAATATTAATTGAGTAGTCTATGATTAGGGGTAAAAGGACCTAATGTAATGTTATAAAAGCTAGTATTTTTTTTTTTTTTTTAAGGTGTTTTAATCCTTGCCCCCTGGATTCTTTTTTTTTTTTTTTTTTTTAATAATTATTTATTTTTTTTAGTTTTTGGCAGACACAACATCTTTGTTTGTATGTGGTGCTGAGGATCGAACCCGGGCCGCACGCATGCCAGGCGACTGCGCTACCGCTTGAGCCACATCCCAGCCCCAAAAAAGCTAGTATTTTTTTAATAGAGTGTTTTTTTTTCATTTTTAAGATTTGTTCTAATTAGTTATACATGACAGTAGAATGCATTTTGTCATACATAAATGGAGTGTAACTTCTCATTCTTCTGATTGTATATGATGTAGAATCACACTGGTTGTGTAATCATATATGTACATAGGGTAATAATGTCTGAGTCATTCTACTATCTTTCTTACCTTGATACCCCCTCCCCTCCCTTCATTCCCCTCTACCTAATCCAAAGTTCCTCTGCCTGCCCCCTCCCACCGCGCATTGTGAGTTAGCAACCACATATCAGAGAAAACATTTGGTCTTTGGTTTTTTGGGATTGGCTTATTTCGCTTAGCATGATATTGTCCAGTTCCATCCATTTACCTGCAAATGCCATAATTTCATTTTTCTTTAAGCCTGAGTAGTATTCCATTGTGTATATATACCACATTTTCTTTATCCATTTATCTGTTGAAGGACATCTAGGTTGATTCCATACTTTGGCTATTGTGAATTGAGCTGCTATAAACATTGATGTGGCTGCATTACTATAGTATGCTGATTTTAAGTCCTTTGGGTATAAACTGAGGAGTGGGATAACTGGGTCAAATGGTGATTTCATTCCAAGTTTTCTTTTCTTTTTAAATTGCTTTTATTTTCTAAATACATGACAGTGAAATGCATCACAATTCTTATTACACATATAGAACACAATTTTTCATATCTCTGTTTGTATATAAAGTATGTTCACATCAATTCATGTCTTCATACATGTACTTTGAATAATATTGTCCATCACATTCCACCATCCTTGCTAACTCCCTCCCCGCTCCCTTCCCCTCTCATCCCTCTGCCCTATCTAGAGTTCGTCTATTCCTCCCATGCTCCCTCTCCCTACCCCACTATGATTCAGTCACCTTATGTCAGAGAAAATATTTGCCATTTGTTTTTTTTGGGATTGGCTAACTTCACTTAGCATTATCTTCTCCAACTGCATCCATTTACCTGAAAATGCCATGATTTTACTCTCTTTTATTGCTGAGTAATATTCCATTGTGTATATATGCCATATTTTTTAATCCATTCATCTACTGAAGGGCATTTAGGTTGGTTCCACAGTTTAGCTATTGTGAATTGTGCTGCTATAAACTTTGATGTAGCTGTGTCCCTGTAGTATGTATGCTGTTTTTAAGTCCTTTGGGTATAGACTGAGAAGAGGGATAGCTAGGTCAAATGGTGGTTCCATTCCCAGATTTCCAAGGAAATCTCCATACTGCTTTCCATATTGGTTGCACCAATTTGCAGTCCCACCAGCAATGTATGAGTGTGCCTTTTCCCCCATATCCTCGCTAATACTTATTGTTGTTTGTCTTCATAATAGCTGCCATACTGACTGGAGGGAGATGGTATCGTAGAATAGTTTTGAGTTGCATTTCTCTAATTTCTAGAGATGATGAGCATTTTTTCATATATTTGTTGATTGATTGAATTTCCTCTTCTGAGAAGTGTCTGTTCATGTCCTTGGCCCATTTATTGATTGAGTTATTTGTTTTTTTGGTGCTTAGCTTTTTGAGTTCTTTATATACCCTAGTGATTAGTGCTCTATCTCATGTGTGAGGGGTAAAAACTTGCTTCCAAGATGTAGGCTCTCTATTCATCTCACAGATTGTTTCTTTTGCTGAGAAGAAACTTTTTAGTTTGAGCCTATCCTATTTATTGATTCTTGGTTTTAATTCTTGCGCTATAGGAGTCTTGTTAAGGAAGTTGGGGCATAATCCCATATAATGAAGATTAGGGCCTACTTTTTTTCTATTAGACGGAGAGTCTCTGATTTAATTCCTAGGTCCTTGATCCACTTTGAGTTGAATTTTGTGTATGGTCAGAGATAGGGGCTTAATTTCATTTTGTTGCATATGGATTTCCAGTTTTCCCAGCACCATTTGTTGAAGAGGCTATCTTTTCTCCAATGCATGTTTTTGGGGCCTTTGTCTAATATGACATGATTATAATTTTGTGGGTTAGACTCTGTGTCCTCTATTCTGTACACTGGCCAGAGCAATTAGACAGACGAAAGAAATTAAAGGGATATGTATGGGAAAAGAAGAACTTGAATTAGCACTGTTTGCTGACAATATGATTCTATACCTAAAGACCCAAAAAGCTCCACCAGAAAACTTCTAGAACTAGTAAATGAATTCAGCAAAGTAGCAGGTTATAAAATTAACACCCATAAATCAAAGGCACTTCTGTATATCAGTGACAAATCCTCTGAGAGGGAAATGAGGAAAACTACCCCATTTACAATAGCCTCAAAAAAAAAAAAAAAAAAAAAAAACAAACTTGGGAATCAATGAAAGAGGTGAAAGATCTATACAATGAAAACTACAGAGCCCTAAAGAAAGAAATCAAAGAAGACCTTAGAAGATGGAAAGATCTACCTTGCTCTTGGATAGGCAGAATTAATATTATCAAAATGACCATACTACCAAAAGCACTATCCAGATTTAATGCAATTCCGATCAAAATCCCAGTGGCATTCCTCATAGAAATAGAAAAAGCAATCATGACATTCATCTGGAAAAATAAGAGACCCAGAATAACTAAAGCAATCCTTAGCAGGAAGAGTGAAGCAGGTGGCATCACTATACCAGACCTTAAACTATACTACAGATCAATAGTAACAAAAACAGCATGGTACTGGCAACAAAACAGACTCGTAGACCAATGATACAGAATAGAGGACACAGAGACTAATTATTCCAAGTTTTCTGAGGAATCTTCATACTGCTTTCCATAATGGTTGCACCAGTTTGTTTTCCCACCAGCAATGTATGGGTATACCTTTTCCCCCACATCCTCATTAACATTTATTGTAACTTGTATGCTTGATAATTGCCATTCTGATGGGAGTGAGATGAAATCTCAGTGTAGTTGTAATTTGCATTTTTCTTGTTGCAAGTGATGTTGAACATTTAAAAAAAATACTTTTTAGTTGTTGGGCCTTTATTTTATTTATTTATATGCGGTGATGAGAATTAAACCCAGTATCTCACACATGCTAGATAAGCGCTCTACCACTGAGCTACAACTTCAACCTGATGTTGAACATTTTTTCATAAGTATATTGACCGATTGTATTTCTTCTTCTGTGAAGTGTCTGTTCAGTTCCTTAGCCCATTTATTGATTAGATTATTATTATTATTTTTTTGGTGTTGAGTTTTTTGAGTTCTTTATATATCCTGGAGATTAATGCTCTATCTGAGGTGCATGTGGTAAAGATTTTCTTCCATTCTGTTGGCTGTTTCTTCATGTTATTGATTGTTTCTTTTGATGAGAAAAAGCTTTCTTTGATTTTACCCCTTTTGCATTAGGAATCTTGTTAAGGAAGTCATGGTGATGATTTGGGCCTACTTTTTCTTCTATTAGATACAGGGTCTCTATTCTAGTGCCTGTGAACCCAGGGCCTTGTGCATGGGCCTACCAAATGAGCTATATCCCCAGCCTGTGTTTAAGTCTTTGATCCACTTTGACTTGAATTTTGTGCAGGCTGAACTATAGGATTCAGTGTCAATCTGTTACATATGGATTTCCAGTTTTCCCAGCACCGTTTGTTGAAGAGGCTGTCTTCTCCAATGAATGTTTTTGGCAAGCTAGCATTTTTGATAGTACTACTTATTCAAGTTTATATGTTGATGTTTCATTTTCTGGAATATTCTGCTTGATTCTATCAGTCAGCTTTCCAGAGTGCTACAATGATCTTGTATAGTTATGGAGGAAAGGTAAATGCCATAATTTAAATCCTTTAATAAAAGCTAATAAATAATGCTCTAATAAATAAAAAATACTCTAATAGCATAAAAATATTTTGACTTTCCTTTATTTTACCCTTCAAATTCTGACTTGAATGGGCTATCCTCTTGTGTTTTGGTTATAAGGTTGTATCATTCAGAAGTATGTTAGGATTGATATTCTTATGTTCTCTGACAAATGTTTTGTTTTAGTGTTTACAGATGAAAGGGAAACTGATTTCTGAATCACAGATCAGAGAAGTGAGCTCCTTATTTTATGCTAATTTTGTTAGGATATAAATGATACATATCTCTGTAATTTGACTCTTTAAGGTAGATGATACTATCAAGATTGCAGAGGCTCTTTTGTCTGACCTGTCAGGATTTCGATCTTTCCATCGAAGTGCTGAAGATCTCTTAGACCAGTTTAAACTATATGAACAAGAACAATTTGATGATTGGTCCAGGGAAATTCAGTCAGGTTTGTCTGATTCCAGATCTGGTCTGTGGTAAGTATAAATATACTAAACTGTAAAATCTAAAACCATATATCATTGATTCAAACAGCAAGATGGAGTTAATCCATTAGCCTTTTCCCGTTCTTAATTTTGATGTTCTTTTAATTTCTTTTGTTAGAAGATTGGAAATTTTGATGATATAATTTAGTTTGACCACCTGCTTCCCATTTGCTTCTAATGTCTTTTCTCTAGAATTGCAAATTCCTGTTTGGGAATTAGCTTTCTCTCTCCTTTTTTCCCCATTGTTTCATATATACTTTTCTTCCCTTTTGGCACTAATATTGCACATGCACTGTGTGCATACACACACATTGTCTTTAAACTGTAAATAAAATTTTTATTATTATATTTTTTTGCGGTATTGGGGATTGAACACAGGGATATTTAACCAGTGAGCTACATCCCCAGCCCTTTTTTAAAAAAAAAAATTATTTTTAAGTTTTGAGACACACTGTTGCTAAACTGATGAAGCTGCCTTGGACTTGCAATTCTTTTGTCTCAGTCTCCTAGGTTAACAGGGACCACAGGAACTTGCCCCATGCCTGACCATATCTTTTTTTAAAATATTTTTTCAGTTGTTGATGGACCTTTATTTTATTTATTCTTATGTGGTGCTGAAAATTGAACCCAGTGCCACACACATGCTAGGCAAGTTTTCTACCATTGAGCCACAACCCCAGCCCTGGATCACATCTTTTTTAAAGTAACTCTGTGCTGGGAATGTAGCTCAGTTGTGGAGCACTTGTATAACATGCATGAGGGTTCAATTCCTAGTAGTCCAAAAAAGTTAAAAATAAAAATGAAATAAAAAATAAAAGTAACTTTATCCACAATATAAAATTTTGTTTATTTCATCTATACCGATACAGAGGATAATTAGTGGTGCTTCTTAAATTGAATTAATTTTTTTCTTTTCTAAAAATTCTGACTCTACAGGAATATTGTAGGAACCAAAGGGTTCTAGGGCATAATGGTTATAACTTGGTGGTAATTTAACTTTTTCCCTTCATAATTTGAGCCTAAAACATGAGAATTTCTTTAATCCTCCCCTCTCCCTGCAAAGTGTTTCAGTCAACTAATTTGGGAATATTTGCATAGTTTTATTACTGTAGTTCTAGTGGTGATCCATTCTGTATGGTAACCTACCAAGGATCTGAGATCTGCTGTAGAAAAGCTTGTTCAACTTTTTTCAAACTATTTTTTTTTCCTGTTTTTATTTATTTTTTTATTGGTTGTTCAAAACATTATAAAGCTCTTGACATATCATATTTCATACATTAGATTCAAGTTGGTTATGAACTCCCAATTTTACCCCAAATACAGATTGCAGAATCATATCGCTTACACATCCACATTTTAACATAATGCCCTATTAGTAACTGTTGTATTCTGCTACCTTTCCTATCCTCTACCATCCCCCCTCCCTCCCCTCCCATCTTCTCTCTCTACCCCCTCCACTGTAATTCATATCTCTCCTTGTTCAAACTATTTTTTATTTGGTAATGAAACTCCTCTTCTCCTGCCTTTATTTTGGTGTTAAATCTGTATTGTCCCATGGAATCATCTGCATGTTGTTGAACACATTTTTGAAATGCTGATTTGTACAAACTAATTTTGAAGATCAGTCCTGAATACAGACAGAAAGAATCACTATTATAGTTTTCTGATAGGCTTTCTGTGTGTAAAGCAAAATTTGGTTTAACTCATCATTTTAAAAATAAGTATCTACTTTGTATTATACTTTGTTGCGTCTGCTGTTAATTAGGGGGAATAGATTTCTTCTTTGCTTTTCAAAAGTATGTTACTTTTTTAAGACTTGCAAGTTTTCTTAATTATTTGTGAAAGAATATGCATTATATAAATCTACTTCTAAAAGAAAGATGATGAAAACATAATACCTTATGTTTAATTTAACTCATCATTTTCACAATTCCATGATGACTTGAGTACTCACAAGTAATATTTGCCACAGACAAAAGATAATCCTTAGTGAAATAACGGGTAGAAGAATGAAACATTTAAATGTCTGTACTCTTACTATTTAGATTTATTTTATCATTGATCCTTTAATAAAAGTATTAAAGAAGAAAGTAGACCATTAAAAAAAAATACAAGTTACCCTTAGAGAATAAATAAAAACCTTTCTTTAATTGTAGATATGTCATTTTTGAGTCTTAGTTGACTGTTAAGGGATTGATTTTTCTGACTTTAAACTTTAATATTTGAAATATTAAAGTGATGATATATTTTGGATTTTATACTTTATTTCCAAAATCTGGATTGATAGTGTGTGAAAAACAAACATACAAGCTGTAATTAAAAAGTTTTTTTTTTTAACTTTACTACTAGACTTACAGAGAAGTAAAAACTATTGTGTATTTCATTAGTCAAGAGTGAGAACATGAAACTTAAAAGATTATTCCTTTTTTTTGTAGTATTGAGGCTAATAGTCGAATTATGGAATTGGATCCTAGCGATGGATCATTGAAAGTGCATTATTCCGATCGTTTGGTGATTCTTCTGAGAGAAGTTCGTCAGCTTTCTGCCCTTGGCTTTGTTATTCCTGCCAAAATACAGCAAGTTGCGAACATTGCACAGAAATTCTGCAAGCAAGCAATTATTCTTAAACAAGTATGAAATTATATTTTTGAAAGCATGGCTATTCTCTGAGTTCATTGTATTAAACTAGAATGCAATAAAGTCTTCATTTTCTACTTTTGATTTTTTTAGGTTAATTGAATAGCATTATTAACTTGTGAAATTATGGCTTGCTAAATGATTATTTTACACAATTTGCTTTGTAACCTATATAGGAATTTATTAATTTAATTTGTTCTTCTTTTCATTCTAAAAACATTTAGAAAAATAGAATATTGTTATTTTTCCCTCTTTTTTATGTTATTTGCAAAATTTTTAAAGGACCTTCCAATTAGAGTCCTCTGATTGCCTTTTGGGGGCATATTATTGGAGAATTCTCAGGTTAATAGATTGTTCTTTGTTTCTAGCCATTTGCTTAGCACCATCATGTCATTTACATGTTTAAGATCAATATTATCACCTCATTGTCTATCTCCTCAGCATGGCAGATGAGGCCTTTCTTAATCACATCCCAACTAACTTATTAGTTTGGCACTGCCTATATTCTCCCCTATTGTGTATTCTATGTGTGTTAGTCAACTTCTGTCATTATAACAAATACCTGAGATAATTAATACATAGAGAATAGGTTTGTTTTGGCTCATAGTTTGAAAGTTCCAGTCTATGATTGGTTGGTTCCTTGCTTTTGGGCTTGTGGTGTGGCAGCATATCATGGTGGGAACATGTGGTGGAGCAAAATTACTTACCTCATGACCTTAAAGCAAAAATACAGCGGGGACATATCAAGGGCGTCACATAGTTCCCTTCAATGGCATACTCTTATTTACCTAAAGACCTCCCACTGGTCCTCACCTTTTAAAGAATCTACCATTTCCCAGTAGTACCTTTCTGGGGACCAAACCTTTAAGACATGGAGCTTTGGGGGGCATTTAAATCTAAATGTAGTACTATACTTTGATAATATGAAACTTGGCCTTTCTCTGAGCATGTTTCCATGCACTAAAATCTGTCCTCTCTGATTGAAAAACCCAGTGTCATTGTTCAGTTTCCAACTTAAGTTACTTTCTCTATTGTGTGTTCTTTTAGTTGATTGTTTAATATTCTGTGTTATATTGTTTAATATTCTGATATGAAAATCATTATTATAGTACTTATATTGTATTGGATTTTTTTTCATCTTTTCTTTCACTTGATTAGTAGCTGTTAGAGTGTAGAAAAATTATCTAGAAGGCAGGAGCAATATCTTGGGTTTTGACCTTTCATTTGTTCTTCTATTCAACAAAGATTCACTGAGCACCTGCTCTGCTAGTTATTGTGTAATGAGAAATTAATAGATAGCTATCATAGACTGACACAGGATTTCTCACCTCTGCACTTTTAATGATTTGGAACAATTTTTTTTTTTTTTTCCCTGGGAAATGTTTTCTGCATTGTGGAATGTTTAGCAGTACCCCTGGCCTGTACTCAGTATATTCCAATGTATCTGCTTAGTCCTGATAATAAAAGCTATGTCTAGACATTAGCAAATGTCCTCTAGGGTATAAATCAGCTGCAGTTGAGGTTAACTGGTCTAGAGAGAGAGAATGAATTAAACTTTGAGTGCTCATTAAATATTAGGCTTTGTGATAGATCTGTAGCCATTTCCTATAGTTTTATTTAAAATATTAAGTAGAAATTTCCAGAAATAAGCAATTTTTAAGCTTTAAATTTTATATTATTCTGTGTAGGATGATGAAATCTGCCATCGTACTTCTTCCTGTCCAAGATTGAATCATCCCTTTATCCAGTGTCCATTCTGTAAATGCTACCACCCTGTAGAATTCATCTCTGTTATCAGTTCTGATCACTCATGGTATTCCAGTGCTTGCATTCAGCTAACCTTTATTTTGGTTAGTAATGGGCCCAAAGCAAAAGGATAATGATGCTAGCAATTTGGATGTACCAAAGAGAATCTGTAAAGTGCTAACTTTAAGTGAAAGTTCTCAACCTAATAAGGAAAGAAAAAAAAATTATGTGCTAAGGTTGATAAGATATATAGTAAAGGATTAATCTTTTATGCAGAAATTTTGAAGAAGGAAAAAGAAATTTGTGCTAATTTTGTTGTCACACATCAAGTTGCAGAATTTATGGCCATGATATGTGATAAGTACTTAGTTAATATAGAAAAGTCATTAAATTATTTGAGTTCAGAAGTATCTGCAGTTTCAGATATTCACTGGGGGTCTTGGGACATATCTCTTGTATATAAAGGGGGACCTACTATATTTCAGTTAATTCTCTGATTTATTACTTACATAATTAGAGATCACATGTATAAAAATTACATGTAGCTAGTAAGTTATAAATCTAGAATTTTATACCAAGTCTTTCTGACTCCAAAGCCCATATTTATTTAATTATAGCCCAGTTATGTGAACAAGCAGACACACAATATTCAATGTATTTTAAATACTATATTATATATGTTCAAAGTTCTGTGAATGTATAGAGGGGGAAATATTCAATTCTTTTCCTGGACAGGCATAGAAGTAGTATGAGTTAAGTCTTTGCAGAGGATTGATGGTTGTTGTGAATTTTGAAGAGCATTCACATAATCTCAGTTATGCAAGGGAATGTGTGATGATTTTGTTAAGCAAAAGCAAAGAGGCTTGCTACTTTTGTTTCTTAAGTATTTGGTCTGTCACAGTATGGCTCAACAAATGAGTGAATGGTCATATAGTATTTATATTTACCTTTGGAAGAACAACTCAGGAAATGTATTTCTGTATACCTTTATTTATGAGCAGATATATTTAGCTAGAGTGAGGAGTATGAAGTAGAATGTTGGAGAGAGAGCAGTATGGTCAGATTGTTGAAATATTATATATTCTCTTGCTTCTTGTCTTCTGATTGTGCTTTTTCTGGGCTTAAATTTTTATTTTATTTTTTGGTGCTAGGTGTTGAGCCCAGGACCTTGTGTGTGCTCTGCCACTGAACTATTTTCCTTGCCTGGGCCTACGTTTGTGGTTCCAAATGAGTAGAGTGGGTATTCTTCACCAAATAAAGTGTATTTTTCATTGCATATCAGTGTGAAGAAGAGCATGTTCTAAAATTATTTATTTTTTTAAGCACATACTCTGTGCCAAGAATTTTGTGAGGTGTTGGAATACAAAAATTAAGACAATATCTCCTTAGACTCCTCATACTCACTGCAGGATATCATCTTTATCTTATTCCTTGAACCTTTTCTTTTTCTCTCAACAGTGTTGACAATGTCTTTTGTCCACCACTGTACCTTGTAGGTATCTCAATTTGTTGATTCTTTTTTTAACTCAACAAGTATTTATTGTTTGCAATCAGATTGGCACTGTTCTTAGAGCTGTCATTCCAGTAGGAGACACAGATAGCAAACACATAGCTAAGTAATACAATTCTGGGGAATGATAAGTGCTTTGAAAAAAAATAAAACCTAGTAAAGAGATAGTAACAAACACAGCTATTTTATATAGAGTGCACATGGCCAACCTCAATGAAGAGGTAACATTTGAGAAGAGACATAAAGTGAGCAAAAGAACCCTACAAATGTGTTTAGGAATACTGTTCCAGTCAGAGGGAATGATAGAGGCAAAATTCCTTAGGGAAGCCTTAGTTGGTAGGACAGAATAATAAATAATAAGACCACCTTTGTTGCAGTACAATGAGAGAGAGGTTTGTGGTGGAACTAGGGTCAGTTTATGTGGAATCTTATATGCTGGGTAAAGGTATGGGTTTTGCATTTGATCATTTTTTATTGGGAAATCATTGGAAGGTTTTTAAAAAGAGTTTTGGAATTATGGATTTTATTTTCAACTGTATTGGATGTCATTAAGTTTTGAGTAGGCAAGAAGTGTGATACATGTTTAAGAAAGATTATTCTGGATGCTTTGAGTGAACTATCAGAGGCCGTATTTGGCCAAGGAAACTAATTTGAAGACTGTTTTACCAAGAGATGAGGGTGAATGAATTAGAGGGGGATTGATAGAGGTGGTGTGAGGTGGTTGGATTCAAGATATATTTTGAATGTATAGGTAATAGGATGTTGTTGATGTGGAATGGAAGAGAATAAAAACAATATATGTATAAAAACAATACATGTATAAATAATATATGTATAAATAATTATAAATGTCTAAATAATTATATGTACTGAAAATGGAGGGAGCAGGTTTGGAGAGGTATAGGAGTTAAGAATTCGATTTTTTAGCATTTGACATGCCTCACTGGTCCTTTACTCTATGAGACTGTTAACTGTTTGATTCCTGGGAACTGGTTTTATTTTTGTTTAATCAGCCTCAGGACATAAGTTGGCACATTATAAGAACTTAGCTTATGTTCATTGATTGTGTATATTACTTCATAAATAAATCCTATATTGATATAAAAACTTATTTTTGGTTTAATCCTATGATTGAAAAGCTATAATTTCCATCTTAAAAATGGAGAAAAATTAAAACTAAAAAATTTGTCACTTATTTTCAATTATTGCTAACTAAAGTTTTACTTTGTAGGTGGCACATTTTTATAATTCTATTGATCAACAAATGATTCAGAGTCAAAGGCCAATGATGTTACAATCTGCCTTAGCATTTGAACAGATAATTAAGGTAGGTCTACTTTTTATGTTTTATAATTTAGATTTTACATGTGAAGTGATTCTTATTTCTTGGTTTTCAGTGGAGTCACTGAAATCCTTTCCCAGTGGAGTCATACAGGGAGTGTTAAATTCCCTCAGCAACAAGTTGTAATATATGTGAAATGTTTTTACTAGGGAAAGTCATTAAAGACTCACTCAGGTTTATATTGGGAGCTGGTCACATAGGCATTTTCTGCCCAGTATATACCAAACTACTAGACTCCTAGAAGACAAGCAACTATTTAGCATAAACCATGTTGTTTGGGTATCATTCAATCAGTTAAGGTGGTGGGACTGTTTTAGAAATCTAAGTTCCCAAACCCTGCTAGCTAATGGCCAATCTTTTAAGGAGTCCTTTCAAATGAGTCAAACTTACTATCTTAAGTCAGACTTATGATCTTAACTCTTTTCTGCACATAAGTCTCAGGCTAAAAATTTACTGACAACTGTATAATTCATATTGTAGATGTTTTAAATCTTTTTTAAAAATAAATTTGTTTTGAATAACACGAGTTTAATGGAAAGTTTAAGAATACAGGTAAACAACAAAAAAGCCTAATAGATGGTCATTTTTTAACAGTTTGTATATATCCTTTTAAATTTCTTTTGCTATGTATACCTTTATAAGTATATATTTTGAATAGGGGATCATTTCTTATTATTTTTAACCTTTTTCACTTAATACACAATATTTTAATGTTTCATTTATAATGTGAAATAACATTTCGCTTATTTTGTTGTTGTAACTTTTTCTTCTCTAATAAATATATTCAAAATTAACATCTGTTGATATTTCTGAAAACATATTTTCTGAACTTGCCTTCTGAGAAATGAATATATATTATGTGTATGTTAAATGAGACATAATAGTGGACAAAGCTAAGATATGAGTAGAATGGAAAGAATACTAAGGTTCTTTATAAAGCTTTGGCCACTCATTATATTGTAGAATTTCAGAAGGCAGGGACTTGATATATTTTCATACTCTGTAGCAATAGAACAGTAAGTGGTATGTAGTAATTACTCAATAAATGCTTTTTAAACTGATTCACAGAAGATTCTATTGACTTTATTATAATTATTTAGTTTCATTCATTCATCATTATATTTCAGGGACTTACTCTGCACTACCATTTATCACTTAAAGTATAGAAACCTTACTTTTCTGTAGGTCTGTTTACTCTCTTATTTGTCTTAAGTATTTGCTTTAGTTAACATTATAAGATTTAAGGAACTTACGGGAAGGATAGTGTGTGTGTGTGTGTGTGTGTGTGTGTGTGTGTGTGTGTATTTTTGAATATATGTTTATATTTATTTATTTTTTCTCATCCCAATGTTCTTTTTTCCTTTATGAAGTTCCAAGCTTCTTTGGTTATCTGTTTATTCTTCCTTTAGCCATGCTTTAAGAGTAGATAGGCTAATGACAAATTTTCTTAGTTTTTCTTTGTCTGGGAATGTTTTCGTTTCTCTTCTTTCCTAAAGGATATTTTTACCATATTTAAAATTCATGTTTGACAGTTTTTGTTTTGTTTTAGCACTTTTAAAGTGCTGTTTTTCTTTTTGCTTATCTCCATGATTTCAGAAAAATTCATTATCATTCAGATTTATATTCCTCTCAAATAATACTTTGTTTCTCTGGCTGCTTTCAAGATTTCAATGATTTTTTTTCCTTTAGTTTTCTGAAGTTTTATTATTATTGTGATCTGGCATAGGATTTTTTAAGTTTGATCTTTTAGGGATTCACTCATATTCAGGTTTTTGTCTTTTGCAAAATTTTGGATGTTTTCAGTCATTGTTTCTTTGTATACTTATTTCAGTTTCTCTTCTCCTTTTAGGATGTCAGTATTTGTGTATTAGTTATTTTATCTCAGAGTTCCCTGAGAATCCTGTCTATTTTTTCCCCTATTTTCTTTCTTGTTCCATTGGGTGAATCCTATTGCTTTGTCCTCAAATTCACTGATTCTATTTTCTAACATCTCCACTCTATTATTGGGTCTAATTATAAAGTTTTTTTAAAGAAAATTTTTGTTATTGTATTTTTTAGTTCTATACATTTCAATTTTTTTCTGAAAATTTTCTTTCTTTTTTTTTTTCTAACTAGTTCTGAGAGTTTTTAATTGCTTATTGAAGTATTTTTATTATGAGTGCCTAAAAATTCATGTCAGGTTATTCCAGCATCAAATTCATTTCAGTATTGGCATCTTTTGATTATCTTTTCTCATTCAAGTTGTGCTTTTCCTAGTTTTTGATATCATGAATGATTTCAATTATATCCTGGTCATTTAGACATGGTATTATGATACTTGATAATATTTAATCCTCACCTTTTAGAAAATAGTTCTGGGTGGGTATATGTGTGTGTGTTGTTGTTTTTTTTTCCTGTTGGACCCTGCAGGAACCATTTTAATGAAAGTGGAATACTGATTTGCACTGTTTAATTGCAGATGAGAGGAGTGAAAGTTCAGTGCCTCCTTTTCCCCTCCATCCTGTGAAAGTGAGGCATCAACTTGTGTTAACTCACTGCCTGCAAGCAGGGTGTGCAAGCCCCGTTTCCTCTTTAGCCCCATCAACAATACCTTGGCATAGGAATTAGAACACGGCCTGCTTTTACAAGGAGCGATAGAGAATCAGTTATCCATTTGGTCCCACTGAAACTGCAAAGGGGGTAGTTTTCCTTTGGCTACTGTATGTTGTGCATTCCTCACGATTTTCCTAACCTTTTGTCTCAAGAGAAAATACTTCTTAAAGTTAGTCTTCTGCAAAGACTTAGCCAGAATATATAGAAGACAGTAAGGAAACCGAGGTATGTTGTTACCTAATTCCTGAAATGTTTGGACTACCTGTTCTCTTCATTCTACCATTTAGTCTTTCTATGCTTCTTTGCTGTGTTATATGTAAGGGTTTTTAGTTATAAGAGGGAGACCCTGGAAGAAATCGAGCTACTCAATCTTGCCTGGACCATATAATTTATAGAAATTATTATATACTTAAATTTTTTGGTATTGGGGATTGAATCCAGGGGTACTTAATAACTGAGCAATATCCCCACCCCTTTTTATGTTTTATTTTGAGACAAAGTCCTATTAAATTGCTTAGGGCCTCACTACATTGCTGAGGCTGGCTTTGAACTTGTGATCTTCATACCTCAGCCTTCTGAGCCACTGGGTCTGCAAGCTTGCGCCACCACACTCAGCTATATTTTCTTTATTGCAGGTCGGCGTTGGGGATAATCGAGCTTATGATATAGAATTAAATCTTTCGGAAAAAAGAAATTATCTAAATACTAAATGAAATTTATTGTACCATAGAATTCAAAAGCAGGAAGTGGAGGAAAGTCACAAATTACTTGGGATAATCCTAAAGAATTAGAAGGCTACATTCAAAAGCTCCAAAATGCTGCTGAAAGACTTGCTACTGAAAATAGAAAACTGAGAAAATGGCACACTACATTTTGTGAAAAGGTATATATATATATTGTTTATACAATTGAATAAGCTATGAAATTAATTGGGACACAATTTTTTTTGGGGGGTATAAGGGGCGCTTGAACTCAGGGGCACTAAACCACATCCCTAGCCCTATTTTGTATTTTATTTAGAGACAGGGTCTCATTGAGTTGCTTAGCACTTTGCTTTTGCTGAACCTGGCTTTGAACTCACGATCTCCTGCCTCAGCCTCCTGAGCCACTGGGATTACAGGTGTACACCACTGCACCCAGTTTAGGACACAATTTTAAAAGTCTTATTTTTGAAATAATTTGAGACTTAAAGTTGCAAGAATAGTATATAGTTTACATTTATACTTCACTTAGCTTCCCCTGATGTGAACAACTTACATTAGTATGGTTATCAAAACCAGGAAATAGACTTTTGAATTTTACAAGTATTTCTACTAACTTTTTTTTCTAGAATAAAATTCAGTTTCTTAGTTTGCATTTAGTTATTGAGTCTCTTTACTCTTCTCCTTCTCAGTATTTCCTTGTTTCATGACCTTGATGCTTTTGATAAGTACTGGTCAGTTATTTGTGGAGTCTCTCTCAATTTAGGTTTATATGATATTTTATCATGCAATTTTGACAGGAATATTATGGAAATATTTAGCCCTTCTTGGTACACAAGGCAGGTGTTAATATTTCTTATAGGTTGAGTCATACTTGATCACTTGGTTAGGATAGTGCCTTGTCAGTTTTCTCTATAGAAAAGTTACTGTTTTTCCATCAACACTTTGAGATTATAATGCTCTAATTTAAAAAAAAGAATTAAATTATTTATTTATTTTTGTGTTTCTGGAATTGAACCCAGGGCTTTGTACGTGCTAGGTAAGTACTATACCTCTGAACTACACCTTCAGCATTATGCTTTAATTTTTAATAGGTGGTCGTTCTTATGAATATTGATCTACTCCGGCAGCAGCAACGTTGGAAAGATGGATTACAAGAACTGAGAACGGGCTTAGCAAGTGTAGAAGCACAGGTAGATTATGTTTTACTTTGTGTCAATACTTTGAAATGATCTTTTCAGAATGTGAATATATGAATTGATGAGAGTTCAGAAGGGTATCTGTTAAATCCTTGCTTATAAATTCCTATCAAATTTAGAATTATTTGACTGAATTACATATAAAGTCTATAAATTAACAATGAATTTCTATTGAAAATATAAAAATCAATATCTATTTGTCTTATGGAATGCCTAATCCCTTAATTCAAGAGTTTGTTGTTTTTCTGACTTGGTGCTTAAACATCTATCATTTATCTTTTAGGTGATTTTGACATCTGTAGAACACAGTTTAGATGGAAGCCTAATGATTGAAAGAACTCTTTGTCACAATTTTTTCTTTTTAGGAGGGAGGATAAAACTCAAGTTTTATTCAGATTTTGATATAAGATGATGTATATACAGCAAGTAGCACAGAGCCTGATACACAAGAGCTGATAGTGGGATCTTACTTGAATATGAATTAGCTCTCTTAGATGTTTTCAGTTTTTAGAACTTTAAGAAAAACCCCGGGCTGTATGTGATGGCACCCATATGTCATCCCAGCAGCTTGGGAGCCTGAGGCAGGAGGATCATGAGTTTAAAGCCTGCCTCAGCAACTTAGCTAGGCCCTTAGCAATTCAGTGAGAACCCTGTCTTTCAATAAAAAGTGTAGTGGCTAAGGACCTCTGGGTTCAATTCCTAGTACCCAATATAGAGAAACCTCAAAGTATTTGAATTGATACAATTATGATTATGTAGAAACAAAAATAATATGTAAGCTATCCCTCTAATAAAATAAATTTTTCATATTTTTAAATATCCAGTAGGTTACTTAGGGAGTAGGCAGAGAAAAGATGAGCTATACTTGATGGGAATTTGGAAAAAATTGAAACAAATTTGAAAAAATTTTGAAAAACATGAGGACTAAAGTATTCATAAAATAAGCCTTGTTTGTGTACTGCATTATAAAACAAAGTACAGATATGAAATCCGTTTAATATTAGGTTAATTTTTAATTTTTACTGACCTTTATAAGCATAAGATTAGATATTTTCATATATGATGCTGTGAAAATTCACTAAAAGTGCCAATTAAGGAGTTGCATGTTTTAAAATATTTAAAATGAGTTTTTAAAAAAAATTTTAAGTGTAATTTATGTGACATGAAAGTATTAAATAAAAAATCTATTCTGTCACATAATTTTCAAATAAAAATATGTGAATGTAACATATTAGGGATTCCAAGCAAGTGATATGCACGCATGGAAGCAGCACTGGAACCATCAACTATATAAAGCTCTGGAACATCAGTATCAGATGGGCCTAGAAGCACTTAATGAGAATCTGCCTGAAATTAATATAGACTTAATTTACAAGTAAGATATTTTAAAACTTCACTTTAATTTTCAATTTATAATTTTCTAATATTTTATATTTTAAAATATAAATTATAAATATATGTAATTAAATTTATATTTTATTTTCAGACAGGGACGGTTACAGTTCAGGCCCCCTTTTGAAGAAATTCGGGCTAAATATTACAGAGAAATGAAGAGATTCATTGGCATTCCAAATCAGTTTAAAGGAGTGGGTGATGCAGGAGATGAATCTATTTTTTCTATTATGATTGATAGAAATGCAAGTGGTTTTCTTACTATTTACAGCAAAGCAGAAGATTTGTTTAGAAGATTATCAGCTGTTTTACATCAACATAAGGTACAAAACATATAATTTTTCATCCTTCTATTGTATCTTTCAGTTGATTGAATTAACATTAAAAGTACAGGTTAATAATTTATCTTATGTGGCATTAAATTAAAATATGGCAAACCAGAGTCCCTGATTTGTCATTCTTTATGAGGAGCATGACTGCTTAAGTGAATCATACCAGCTTACTTCACTTTGAAGCCCCAATTTCATGACTCATTTGTATTGATACTGAAGACATTTTACTAAATTTGTTCAGTTCCTTAACTGCCTCTGCAGTGTTTTTAAAAAATATTTTTTAGTTGTCATGGACCTTTATTTTTTATTTATTTATATGTCGTTCTAAGAATTAAACCCAGTGCTCCATACATGCTAGGCAAGCAATCTATGACTGAGCCACAATCCCAGCCCCTCTGCAGTGGTTTTGCATTTTAAATTTCTAGAATCTACTAGGTAAGTCTTGATACTTTCAGATTTGTAACTTTTAGTGAGTTTTGGCTTTACAAAAGTGATTTTATTTTTGTATTTTATGTACATCTAATTTGAGAAGAGAATCTAAAGAAAGGTTATTAACTTCTTTAGAAAGTGTATGATTACTATATTTTCATATTGAATCTTTTTTCCCCCCCCTCTTCATTCTTTAGTCTATGTAGTGATCATTACACTTACTTATTTGAATTGACATTTATTGAATGGCCACATTTTCTTCATTTTATTTGTCTTAATGGTTGGATTTTAATCTTTTAAATATCAACTTATTAGTTCTATTTCTTTAAAATTATGTTTTTATTCTTTAAATAGGAATGGATTGTAATTGGGCAAGTCGATATGGAAGCTCTGGTGGACAAGCATCTTTTTACTGTACATGATTGGGAGAGAAACTTTAAAGCACTGAAAACAAAAGGGAAAGAAGTGGAACGACTTCCAAGGTTAATGTAATACTTATGTATCATAATAGTTTTTTTAAATTTTTTTTTTAGTTGTAGATGGACACAATATACTTATTTATTTTTATGTGGTGCTGAGGATCCAACCCAGTGCCTCACATGTTCTAGGCAAGTGCTCTACCACTGAACTACAGCCCCAGCTCCTCATAAGAGTTTTTGATATGGATAGTAAGGGTACTTTCTCTTCAGTGGGATTGAAATCAAATCAGCTTGTTCTTTCCTATAGAACTCTACTTTGACATTTGAGTATTATTTGGGTGGAGATTTATGTAGAATGAATGAAGTTTCCCTTCTAGATGCTCTGCTGGCTGGCATCTAGTTGGGTAGAAAAGACTGGGGGAAGAGGCTTGTATTCATTTCTGATATTAGGATCTGGTAATTGATATGCATCAGCCCAGAAGCTACTGGAGAGAGCATACTAGAGTATACAAAATTAATGGTATTTAACTCTACTTTTGTATTGTTCTGTTCCCTTTTAAAAGCCTTAGGAAGTATACAACATAGTGCTGCATCTAAGTATTACTTTAAATGTGGATAAAAATCTCTGAAGGGTTTCTCATAACTTAGCTACTTGAGAATGTGTCCCCCTTTCTTATCTGAAATTCCCACCACTTCTTTTGGCAATAAACATTCCATGAAAGGCCTCATGTAATAGTGTATATATTACCTACAAAAGATGACAACACCTTTATTAATTTGTTTATTATTTAATAAAGATTTGGTGAGCATTTATAACATGCAAAACCTTGTGTTCTAGGGATACAAAATAAAGAAGAGTGAATTTCAAATCAAGTTGCTTTACTCTCTGGTAATGCAGTATGACAAGTACATTTAATAAGTCAAGTACAGTGAGGAGTAATTAGATGGCTCTTAATTAGCTGCATGATTTTGACAGTCATTAAAATTGTGAGGCTAAATATCTTCAGCTTTAAAATGCAACAGTAGGGGCTGCGGTTGTGGCTCAAGCGGTAACATGCTGGCCTGGCATGCGCGGGGCGCTGGGTTCGATCCTCAGCACCACATAAAAATAAAATAAAGATGTTGTGTCCACCGAAAACTGAAAAATAAATATTAAAAAATTCTCTTCTCTCTCTCTTGAAAAAAAAAATAAAATGCAACAATAGTATTTATTTATCTTATAGTATTTTGCAAGTTAAATTAGTAATTTGAATATAAATTAGTGGTACAGGATATAAATTCAGTAAATGTTAGTTTTTAATTGTCATTAAAAACAAATTGAATAGTCCATATTCCTTATTAGAGGTTGAACTAAAACTATGAGGATTCAGAGGATGATGACACTCATTCATTTGGGGCAAAATCAGAGAAAGCTTTGTTATAATAGTAACAATTGAATTAGAATTTTGAGACCTAGAAATGATAATGGAAGGTGAGAGAAGGTATGATTTCAGTTATACTGAGAAAAATAGATTGAAGTACAGATTTGGGAGAGTATTACATTCTGAAATAGGGGATTCATTTTATAATCATTAGCTTTTTTTTTCTTTAAAAATTTTGTTTTGTAGTTGTAGATGAACAGAATGCCTTTATTTTGTTTATTTTTATTTGGTGCTGAGGCTTGAACCCAGTGCCTCATGCATGATAGGTAAGTGCTTTGCCACTGAGCTACAGCCTCAGCCCCTAATGCTTAGCTTTTGAAGATTTCTAAACAGGAATGTGTCTATATCAAAGCTGTGCTTTTGGAAGGTCAGTCTGAAAACAATGAATTGTATGGCAGAATAAAGATATTCCAGATGTATCAGTCATTCAAAGACCAGTAGTAATTAATCAAATTAAGTTTTTGGCACTCAAACCGAGAGTAACTACTCAAGAATTTTGCTGCTACCTTTTCTATTTGTTCCTTACTGTAGATAGCTTTTCTCTTTATGCTTCCTTGCCAAAGTTAAAAAAAAAGAATGTGTGTCCCACATTCCATTTTGCTATTTCTTGCTAATAAATTAACGTGTATGCATCGAAGCTAACATGCACATAAATGCACATACAAATACATACACAGGTATTTATTTCAGTGGTATTTTTTGAAGGTATAAGATTAGAAAAGCTACAACTAGTGATGTATTTAAGATGGTATACAGTAAGGATATAATTTTTGGGTAGGTATCTTTGAAATACAATGAGATATCTTCCTGTTCTCTCTTTGGTTGAATGGAATCTCAGTTACATATTATAAATATTTTCAAATGAAAGATGAATATTAGTCTTGTTGAATGTCCATAGAATTCAACAGTCAGTGATTATGACTTCTTTGCTCTAATTATGTCACTTTATGTTAATCCATTAGCAAAAAACCCAATAATACATATAATTTTTTTACTTATACCTTTTGCTGGCTAAAACTGTAGTTTAGGCTTTTCAAACTAGTTGATGATTGAGAAAAAATTAATAAAGCTTTAAAGGAAAATCATATTTAAGTTATAACTGTGAATACTTAACACATATAACTTGATTTCTGAGGTTCTCCCCTGGCTCTGTGGTTTGGAAAGGGAAAATATCTGTCTAAGTAATATTTCTGGCCAAAATTTTTATATCTTTTTTAAAACTGCATAATTTAAGATAAATAGGAGACTTTCCTCAGATGAGTGAGTCTAATTCAACTTTCTTTGTTTAGAACATTACAATCTGCATTAAGGACACTATGAAAAGAATTAGCTTAATTTTTTTTATAATAAAAAGTAGTATATTTTTAAAAATAAATTTAAAAAATATTGAAAAATACAATGGCAGTAGCTATTTGATGGTTTGGATATATTAGTATGTTGTATTAGTCTATTGTCCATTGCTATAACAAACTATCTGAGGTTGGGTAATGTACAAAGAAAAGAGATTTTATTCACCTCACAGTTTTCAAGGTTTGGAAGAATGGTGTTGGCATTGTCTTGGCTTTGGTAAGGACCCCATGGTGGTGAGAATGCATATAGGAGGGAGAGATCATATGGCAAGACATGAAGTCAGAGAGATTAGGGTCAGGCTTGCCCTTTTATAATAATCGACTCTCTGAGGCCAGCGTTACTCTTTTCTGAGGGCAGCATTTGCCAATGACCTAATCACCTCATACTAGGTCAAACCTCTTAAAGGCTCCATTACCTCTCTCATCACCACCACACTGGGGTCTAAACTTCCAGCACATGAAATTTTGGGGGGCAAATTCCATTCAAAACATTGCATACATATACTTAGGAAGTTTGAATCATATTGTAACCTGTTTTTTTTAAAAAATAATTTCTCTAATATTTTACCATATTATTTATTATCCTCAAAAATATTATTTTTAATTATATGGATATATAATAATTTAGCTATTATTGCACTTAGATTTTTTTCTAAGTTTTCACTATTACAGTTAATGCCTTGATGAAGATAATTGTATACAAGTCTTGGAGTCCTTAGGGAAACTTCTAAAGTTGGCATTTAAACAATCAGAGAAATTCCCTATTTTAAAACTATATGATATATAAATTGTTCTTCACAAAGTTTGAATTATTTAATACTTTCAGTAGCACTTCTGAGAGTTTTCGTTTTGCCTACATGTTTGAAAATGCAAATTAACCATTCTCTATTTTTATCATTTTGATAGGTATAATATGGTATCTCAATTATTATTTTAGTGCTATAATAATCTTTATTATTTATATATTTTTTCTTTTCATTATCATTGTTGTTTTTATTTTTGCTGCAGTATAGTGAATTTATTTTATAAATATTTACATATTTACATGCCGTGGCAATTAGAGCTTGAAATATTTGACATGTTCTGTTGAATTTTCTGTGGTTCATAATGTGCTGCTTTTTAAAAAACTGATACATTAGATGATTAAAAGTTAGTGTTGTAATGAAATCTTTCAATGAAAACCTTTGGAATAGTGGTAATAAGGCATTTTTGCTAAATTAAAGCTAAAATCTTAATGTGTTTAAAGATCAGAATAATACTTTTGTCTTACATTTTTAAATGTTTTTACAAAATTATTATAATATTTTAAGGAGGTTGTTTCCTTTAATTAGTCTTTTCATGTCACATATGTTCATTGGCTTTTTTCAGTTCTGTCAAGGTTGATTGTTTAAATATTAATTGCAACCCTGTGAAGACTGTGATTGATGATCTCATCCAGAAGTTATTTGATATGCTTATTCTTTCTTTGAAGAAATCCATCCAGGGTAAAAACAATTTTTAATTTTAATGTTAACTTCATTTTGGATGTAGAGACATATACTGTGATAGTTATAAAATATGAATATTAATGATTAAAAATTAAAACTGAAGTAGAAAATATGAAAAAATTCTCTAAATAATAGTTTAAAGACAGTGGAAGAATTTGACATAACTTTCCTATGTACATATATGAATACAACATACTGAGTCCCACCATTGTGTATATTGACAAGACTGGGGCCCTCATTAAAATACAATATATTCCATGCATGTATAATTTTATCAAAATGGACTCTGCTGTCATGTAAAAGTAAAAAGAACCAAATCTTCATTTTTTTCTTTACTGGTCTAAAGATTGAGGATATCTTTATTATTTAGAATTTAAACTAGAATAAGTTTGTTGCATATATTACTGAGAAAGGTAAGGAATTCTGGCATAATGAATTTTCTCCTTATCTTTTCAAATAACAAATTGAGATATTTTAGCATATTACTTAAAAGACTGAAAATATTTGTAATTGTTAGTGAAATTTATTAATAACTATTTTCAAAAATTTTAAGTGGAATGTGAAACAAAATTTTATTGGAAAAATTGTTTTTCTTATTCCATATTTTGAAATTTTATTGTATGAAAGCAAATAATAATTTAGGATTTAATGCATTTTATGTAGTGATTACTTCTAACACTTCTGGATTTAGAAATGACATAATCAAATATTTTTGTGATAATAATAATGTGACATATTTCAATGTTATCTACTCAGCTCATTTACATAAAATTGATACATTTGTTACTGAGGCTATGGAAATCTTAACAGTTATGCCACAGTCTGTGGAAGAAATAGGCGATGCAAATTTACAGTACAGTAAGCTGCAGGAACAGAAGCCAGAGGTAAGAATCCCAAATTAAAGTTATTATTGTTTATCCTACTGGAGATTTTTTAATTAGTTAGTTTTATGTGCTTATTTAGAAATATGTAATCTTAGCATTATAAAAGGTTTATATAATTTAATCAATCTTGTCTGAAGATGATCAGACTTTTGGTGCTGTTTTTATATAATAAAAAAAAAGGTAATGTTTATATTGTTTTCAGAAGCATTTGCAGTCTGTTTTATGATGGGACATAAGAATATTGTGTTTAAGGATATTATTGTGAATAAGGATATTACGTAAGAATAAATTTAAATAATTCATGCTTTTACCTTCAGAATTGTAATTTTAGGATGCTAAACTATGGAGGTAGGGCTGAATTATGAACACACACACACACACACACACACACACACACACACGATGGAAGAGCTTTTAATTAAAGACATATGAAAAAGGGATAAAGATTCATAAAACCAGTATCCATAAGGCTAGAGCCCAGAATAAGGAAGCCAAAATTTTATGAACATATTATGGCTGATTTCAATTGTTTTTAGACTAGAAGAAGAAATAATTCAAGTCAGTACACAAACTTTTATGTGTCCCTACTATGCAATAGACTTAAAGTCATATAGTGAATTTAATGGTGAATGACAGTAATACACTGCCTGATGTAGGGGCACATATGTGTAATTGCAGCTACTCAAGAGGCTGAGGCAGAAGGATTTCAAGTTTGAGGCCAGCCTTAGCAATTTAGTGAGACCCTGTCTCAAAATTAATAAAATAGAACAAAACCTGGGGATGTAGCTCAATGGTAAAGCACTCCTGGGTTCAATCACTACTTCCCACCTCATCAAATATACGTACCTCTTTGTGGAAGGAATTATAAACTTTTATGTAATAGGTTGAAAGATATAAAAGAAAATTTAAAGGTGAATAAAATAATATATCTGTCTAGTAAAAATAATTAAAGAAGAAATGATTATAAACTATGGCATTTGGAAAAAGCACAGAGTCATTCATTTATTTCTTTGACAGATACTTACAGATCATCTGATACATTCTAGGCATTGTGGTAGGAGTTGGAATGCAGCTGTGGATGTGTTCTATTCTCATGGAACATGTGTGTGTATGTGTATATAAGTGTGTTTGTAAGAGGGAGGTTGTTTAGAGGAGCTACAGAAACGGTATGCTAAACAAGGGGCTGTATATAATAATAATTAAGCATTCCAGTTTATATCTAGGAATTTAACAAATTGTTTAAAAATAAATCTTGATTTTTATCTTCTGATCCGTAGTCAGACGCGTTATCCATTGCGCCACTGGCCCGTGCTAAAATCTTGATTTTTAAAAAAGCAAATCATGAAATAAAATAAATGAAATCTTAAGAGATTTGATGAAATACTTTGTCACATGTTTTTCTTTTAACCTTTAGATTTTGCCCTTATTTCAAGAAGCTGAAGGTAAAAACAGACTTTTACGAACTGTGGCAGGTGGAGGTTTAGAAACAATTAGTAATCTGAAAGCTAAGTGGGATAAATTTGAGTTAATGATGGAAAGTCACCAACTTATGGTTAAAGATCAGGTAAGAACCTATTAATTAGGTTTTAAAAATGGAAACAATTCATTCTCACATTTTTTGCTTATATTTATTCCATTATAGCCCATATTTATAAGAATTTAATGTTGATGTTTAAATTGACCTTTGTCAGTATTTAAAAGTAAAATAATACATATTTTATGTAAATGATGTATCACATGGTTTGTCTTCATTTCTTACCATGCCAAGAAGAAAATAGTCCCTTTGAAACATAATCTTATTTCCAGTCTTGAATGAGTTTAGTGTTTGCCTGATGTATATACCTTAAATTGATTGTTTTTTTTAAATTACTGAATTTATTAAGATATCAGTTTGACTATTCTAATGAAGACTCAAAAAATTACAGCTTAAGTTTCTTTCTCAAGTTAAATTTCAAGCTGAAATGATGCCTCTGTCTATGACTTTGTCTGGGGCCCACTTAATTACCTAGTAAGGTATAAAGAAGAGGGAAAGAGAAATGCGCATCCTCTGTCTTTTTTAAGGGTATAATCTGGAGGTTGTACACATCTGTAGCATTCTTATGCTATATACTAGAATTTAGTCTGATGGCTCTTTGCTGCATGGAAAACTGGAAAAGCCTTCCTTTTAAGCCACTATATACTCAGAACCACCAGTCTTTGAACATTTTTTTTATTACATCATTTTTATTGATAGTTGTAGTCGGTGCTGTTAGTCATAAAAATGATTTAATGATGATAGTTGAATGTTATCTCTTGTTATCATAAATATATTCTAATTTTATATCATTGGAATTATTTTATTACATGTTATCATAAATATATATTCCAATTTTATGTCGTTAGAATTATTTTATTACACTTGAAGTCAATAATTGAGATTAAAACAATGCTTTGGAAAGTTAGTGTTCATATATTATCACTTCAAAACAGAAAATATTAGAAATAAAAATGTGAAAATAGAAATTTTGCTCTGCATTAAATTATTTAAACCTTGTTGGCTTACAGATTGAAGTGATGAAAGGAAATGTGAAATCACGTCTACAGCTCTATTATCAAGAACTGGAAAAATTTAAAGCTCGTTGGGACCAATTGAAACCTGGTGATGATATTATTGAAACCGGCCAACAAAATACCCTTGAAAAAAGTGCAAAGTCAATAAAAGAGAAAAAAATTGAATTTGATGATCTTGAAATCATAAGAAAAAAACTGGTGTATGTGTTTTCTTTATAACCAATTAGTTTGAAAAAGAAATTTTACATTTATATGTTAAGCTAACAGTTTTATTATATCTGCTGTCTTAATGCCTTTCCTGATAGTTCTTTTAACAACTGCAAATAATACATGTTCACATACTGCTTTCTTAGGAGTTATGTTATGTAAGGCTAGTAAAATAAAGCAAATTTCAAGAAATAGAAGATTAAATTTATTTATTAGTTAAATTAAAGCATTGTGATATTTTTCTGATCTCATCCTACTTAAAAATGTAATCATAGGGCTTGGATTATAGCTCAGTGGAAGAGCACTTGCCTAGCATGTTTGAGGCACTGGGTTCGATTCTCAGCACCACATATATCTAAATAAAATAAAGGTCCATCAACAACTAAAGAAAATTTGAAAAAATGGGATCAATGCGGAATGGAGGGAAGGAAGGGGGAATAGAAAAAGAAAGACAGTGAAATATTTTTGAAATATCTGACATTATTTTCCTTGTACATATGTAAACAACACAGTGAAATATATATATGAAATATATGAAAACAACACAGTGAATTCCACCATCATGTACATTCACGAGAATGGGATCCTAACTAGAATAAGTTATATTCCATGCTTGTGTAATTATATAAAAATGGGTTCTACTGTCATGTATATCTAAAAAAACCCAATAATAAAAAAAAATGGAATATATAAAATTGTTGGAAAAATAGTTTGAATTTGAAAAAAATGAATCTAGCAGAATAAATAATAAAAATAAGACTTCAAAGAAAAAGCTGGATTGTTGGTTTACCTTATAATAATGTACAAATAATACAAGGTATTAATTTGAACATTGTTTTATTTAGGTAAAAGTATCCATAAAATAATTGTTTTCTTAGGTGAATGGAATTTTTATACCATTCTTATTAAAAGGCATTATACCTATTAGATGAAGAGTATCTTATAGTCAATTGAAAAGACTGTTTTCGGACTAATTGATAGATTTATAAAATCATGGACATTTATATATATTATATATGATATATATTATATACTAAAAAATCTCCCTAAATATGTTACCAACTCTATGTTGACATTTTTGAAAAAAGTGACCATTATGTAAGTAAAATTCTCATGTACTGTAGGAATCTTACACTGTCTATCTCAACTAAAAGACATACATGTCCCCCCCACCGCCCCGCCACACACACACGTTTTCTTCCTCTTACACACACAGAATTTATTTGAATAATGACATTTTATAAATTTTCTTTTTTTAATTTAATATTTCAATATTTGTTTCTATAGTGATGATTGCCATCATTTTGGACTGGACGAGCCTAACTTCTCTATGGCAAATAGCATAGCTAAAGACATTGAAAGCTATGCACAGATTTGGACCCTTTATGAAGAATTTCAGCAAGGATTTAAGGAAATGGCCGATGAAGATTGGATTACTTTCCGGTTTGATTAAAAAACAATATTTAGATTTCTATAATTTAGTTTGTTTTGGGGATATGAACTCTGATATGTGTTTTTGTTATTTTGTAGGACTAAGACATATCTATTTGAGGAATTTTTGATGAATTGGCATGACAGATTAAGGAAAATTGAAGAACATTCGGTTATGACAGTCAAGTTACAATCAGAAGTTGACAAATATAAAGTAGGATTGTTTTACTTCTGATAATTAAAAATGATATTTGAAACTTTAATTTATCTTTTTACTATTTGGTGACTGAACCAAAATTTTAATTTATATATTTTTCAATTCATTTACTCTATTACATGAACAAATAAGAAATATAGAGTAAACTGTTATAAATATTTCTGCTACCAATTGGAAAGAAGTTTTAATTAGGACATTTATTGTTAAGGTTATAGAGTATTTAATCATCTTACTACAATACATGTCATATCTTCAAATAAAAATAGAAATAATCTATGCTTTAAAATATGTTAAACTACAAAGGAAATTTGCATGTATTTTCAACAATGTTTAATAAAAAGTTTTATATACTTCTGTTTAAAAACATCATTTTAAGATTGTTAAATAAGATAATAGAGTAATTAAAAATTAAAAAAAAATTTTTTCGTTGTAGATGGACACAATACCTTTATTTAATTAATTAATCAATTTTATTTTTATGTGGTGCTGAGGATTGAACTCAGTGCTTCACATGTGTTAGGCGAGCACTCTATCACTGAGCCGTATAGCCCAGTAATTAAAAATTTTGACGGCTAAAAATCATGAAAGTAAATAATTTGTATTTTGCAAATATACGCATATGTGTGTAAATATGCCTTTTTGTTCTCTTTTTTTCCACAGACTTCTATTCCTATCTTGAAATATGTGAGAGGGGAGCATCTTTCTCCAGATCACTGGCTTGACCTTTTTCGTCTACTTGGCCTTCCTAGGGGGACTAGCCTAGAGAAATTACAGTTTGGTGATTTGCTTAGAGTAACTGATACAATTGTAGCCAAAGCTTTAGAACTTAAAGTAAGAGAATTTTCTAAATATCCCATTAATTTGATCTTTTTTAATATACTATTTTGCAAATGAGATTTTTTTATTCCCTTAAAAATAGTAACAATGTACCATTATTCTATTATTCTTTCATTAGCAATACCTGTGAACCCATATATCACTATGTATAGTATTATAGAAACAATAATATAAACCCCTTCTTAGAGAAAACATATGAAATACAAAAAAAAATTTTCCTTATGAAGGAAGTCAGTTTTAATCTATGTAAATTATCTTACATAGAATGAATTTCAAATAATGTACTGTGCTACAAATTGAAAGATAGGATACAAAAATCAAAAACCAGTTTAATAATTAGATTCAGAAAAGGTCTCAGGTGAAAATAAAACTGTGACAATTCTGTCTTAAGTAGCAGAGTTTCTATGTTGTGTTCTGGCCATTCATTGTGAAAATACATAAGACTTAGATGCATTTTGTTTTATTTTCTATCCAAAATGTCAACCTTTATGTTTGTCAATAATTCTGGAGCATGTTTGATAATCACGGAAAGCTATAAAATATGATTGTTTTAGGATATAATTCTAGTTGATTGTTAATTATGTTACATGAATCAGAAATCACAATTAAGATTATAATAACATTTTTGTAGTTCCATTCTTCCAAAACTTGGCTTTTTGGTCTGCAGAACTTTAAATAAGCCAGATTAGTTTTGTTTCTGTTTTTCTTTTTTTTTTTCTTTTTTTAAAATTTTTATCTTTTTTAAATTTTTTATTGTTGGTTGTTCAAAACATTATCTGTTTTTCTTTTATAGAAATGAAAAAACAAACATAGGCTAAAGTTTGTATATACTTTGATCACATAATCATGAATGCTAAATATCTGATATGCTTTGAGGCAACAGCCAGTTATTTTCCTAGATTACTTGTAAAATGTATGCACTTATTTTTTTTGCCTTATTATGAACATGCGGATAAAATATATTTTGCTTAAGGTATGTTCTTACCCAGATTCAGTGGAGCATACCTGTAATCCCAGCTACTTGGGACACTGAGGCAGGAGGATCCTAAGTTTGAGGCCAGCCTTAGCAACTTAGACCCTGTCTTAAAACAAAATTTAATGGAGCTGAATTTAGCTGAGAGGTAGAATGCTCCTGGGTTCAATCCCAGTAGTGCCAAAAGAGTATATTTGTTATAATTTACTTATAAGGGAATTAATTTTGAAATAATAAACATGGATATTTTGTGTTAAATAGGATTTAAATAGTCGGGCACAAGGTGAAGTTACCATCAGAGAAGCTTTACGTGAACTTGATCTTTGGGGAGTTGGAGCAGTGTTTACATTGATTGATTATGAAGACAGCCAAAATCGAACTATCAAGCTAATTAAAGACTGGAAAGATATAGTCAATCAGGTTGGAGATAACAGATGCCTTCTTCAGTCCTTAAAAGATTCTCCATATTATAAAGGATTTGAAGATAAAGTGTCAATTTGGGAAAGAAAACTTGCAGAGTTAGATGAATACCTACAGAATTTAAATCATATTCAAAGAAAATGGATGTACTTGGAACCCATTTTTGGTCGTGGAGCATTGCCAAAAGAACAGACACGCTTCAACAGAGTTGATGAAGATTTTAGGTTGGTATCACTATATAAGACTTGGACATATATGGCAGTATTTTATTCATATTGTACTTAATACAGTACATTATTGGTGTCCTGTGTGTTCAATCTATTTCTCTGGTGGATCATTTTCTCTAGTGGATCATTCTGAAAAGCAGTTTTCATTCTTTCAAGCATTTACTTTTTTAACCTTTTTTGATAAGGTCTTTATTGATCTACTCAATATATGTACTTCCTAAAGTCACCAGTTTCCTTCTTCAACAACAACAGCAGCAGCAACTACCACCACAACCCAGGGCCTCATGCATACTAATCATGTACTCAACTACTGAGCTACCTTCTTGGCCCCTACATAATGGATATCTTGATATGTCCTGTTCCTTCCACTTCCAAATTCATTAAGTTATCAAATTTGATTGATTTTAACCTACTTAGTGTATCTTGAACTGAATACCTTTTATACCTCTACTGGTTCAATTCTGTTCTAAAATACTTTCTTACATAGATTCTGCATTAACCTTCTGACTTGTTCTTGTCTTTTCTACTATGTTTTTCACACAATAGCCAGTCATCATTTAAAAATGCACTTTCATCACTTCTTTTAATCCTGTATGTGAAACTTTCATTTTACTTGTAAAATACATCGACTTAATTTAAAATGACTTTCTATTGCTCTAAGGATAAAACATGATCTGTTCCTTGTCTATGTCTCTAGACATTTTTTTTTGTGCTGCTTTCCTTTTATTTTTGTGAGTCTAGGATATAGTTTCTCAGACACATATAGCTCTTTCCTTGGATCTTTGCCAGAAACTGTTGTCCTCCGACTTCTCTTCTTATTCATTGTTTGTATCACAGTTTAAATTAATTATCAAAGAAGTCATAAGTTATGGATTGTCCTATTAGTTACTTTAATAATACATTGTACCTTTTCTTTTTAGCATTTATTATAAATTTATTTAAATATTTTGAGAAATTATTTAATGTTCTTCTCTGTCCTTGGAACCTTAGATCTGTGAGATGGGACTTAATAAGTGTTTAATGAATTAATTAAATAAAAATTTATAATAGGGAAGGATAAAAATTGTGAAATATTATTAATTTTCAGCATGATTTATCAAAAGCATAATAATATATTGCTGTTAAGTTTACTTACAGTTTACTTGAAGCAGATAAAAATGTTAATCCACATGTGACAGTAATTTTTCTTTTATAGATCAATAATGACTGACATCAAGAAAGACAATAGAGTCACAACATTAACTGCTCATGCGGGAATCAGAAATACTCTACTTACAGTACTTGATCAACTTCAAAGATGTCAGAAATCATTAAATGAATTTTTAGAGGCATGTTTATTTTTTTTAAACAGTCTATATATACTAAACTGTAAAGTCCTTAATATCTTAATTATTTGAAAAGAATGAAAGCTATTTTTCTTTTCCTTTTTACTAGGAAAAACGCTCAGCATTCCCCAGATTTTATTTTATTGGTGATGATGACTTATTAGAAATACTGGGCCAGTCTACTAACCCATCAGTGATTCAGTCTCACCTTAAGAAGCTGTTTGCTGGTAGGTTTCAACATTTATTCTATAAATATTCAGGTATTTGCCAGACTGAGCTATACCCCAACCCTGTCAAATGTACTCTTATATATTTACTTGTATGTGGCTTCTTTTGCTTAGTGTGATGTTTTTGCCATACTTACAGGTATATTTCATTCTTTTTTTTTTAATTGCTGAAAAGTATTCCAATGTCTGACTATATCAGAATTTATCCATTTATCTGTTGAAGAATTTATTCATTCATCTGTTGGATGTATGGGTTATATCCAATTTTTGGCTAACATGAATAAAGTTTTTTTGAACATTCATATAAATATTTTTGTGGACATATGTCTTTCTTTTTATTGGGTACATACTTAGATATAGTGAGTATATGTTTAACTTTATAAGACACTGGCAAGTCTTTTTCCAATGGCATTACATTTCATTTTCCTACTAAGAATGTTTGAGAGTTATGATGGTTCTTATTGATTTACATGCATTAATTGATTAATTTGCTTAAAATTCTTTCTGAAAAATGGTGAGAATTAATAAACAAATATACAGATATATAAATAAATAGTAAGACTATTAGCAAATTATGTCATGTATAGTTAGATATTAATAAGAAATACTTTATGTTGTATTTTTGTAAGTTTTTGGTACCTGGAATTGAACCTAGGAGTGCTTAATCCTGAGCCACATCCCTAGCCAGTTTTTATATTTTATTTTGAGATAGGGTCTTGCTAAGTTGCTTAGGGCCTTGATAAGTGCTGAGGCTAGCTTTGAACTTGTGATCTTCCTGTGTTACTGGGATTATAGGCGTTTGCCACTGTGCTAGCTCTCAAGAAATATTTTAGATTAGTGATAAGACTATCCATCCAGAGAGAGTGATTTTTTTCTTCAATAAGACATTTAAATACTGATACTACTATATACATTATAATTCTATTAGTTATATTATTATAATTATATGAGATATATATGCAATATGCATTATATGAGATATATGTGTATATTTCATATTATATATACACATGTATATCATGTCTAATAATCATTCTTTAATCCTTTCACATTTAAATTGTTGCTTTTATATAACAGGTATTAACAGTGTATGCTTTGATGAGGAATCAAAATATATAACTGCAATGAAATCTTTAGAGGGAGAAATTGTGCCATTTAAAAATAAAGTTCTTCTATCAAATAATGTAGAGGTAAGCAATTCTTTTTTTAATATGAAAATAAAAATGATTAACCATATAAAATTGATTTTAAAAATAATTTTAGTCAATTTGTAGGATATGAGTTGGTTCATTTGTGTCTGTAGAACATTAATCTCATATCTTCAAAAATGTTAGGTTTAGAATGTTTGACATTTAAATATATGGGTCTTTAGTCTTTAAAAGGCAACATGTAATCATGAAAAGAACTTTGATATTGAAGTCAAAAAGACTTGAATATTTGTCTTAGCTCCATAATTTTTTAAATGTGTGACTTAAGAGCATTTTTCTTATCAGTAAAATGATAATCTTAATATCTGTTTGAAGATTTTCCATTGAATATTAAATGAAATAATTGGCTTTAAGTACACTGTATAGTGCTTGGAATGTCAATGAGTCCTAGTTCTCTTTATTCTTTAAAATATGAGCACTATACGGTCATTTAGATGAACAAGTAAACTTGAAACAAGTGCATTTATAGAATTATTGATTAACTAGTTCTCAAAGACTAGAAGTCAACTATCAAAGTCCTGTTTTAGGCATATAGGGGTTGTCTATCATGATGTAAATTCTGTAAGACCTAACAAAATGTCTATTCTTGGTGAGGTGTCAACATTTTATTAGACGTTGAGGATGTAAATCAGGTTTCTGAAAGCACTGAAAATTTTCTAAGTAGCTCCCATGTTTGGATAAGAACTTTCTGGTTCTTTCCTTTCTTAAGTTTTGTTGGCACAACAGAGAGAGGAAGAGCTTAAGCTTTAGTAACTGGGCTAGAACAGTCACACCAGTAAAGGAAGAGCTAAAACTCTGGAAGCCCTGTGATTAACAGAGCAGGTGTTTTCTGTTGCCTTATACTGAGGAACAGGTTCTCACTCTTTAGCTTCAGTGGCTTTTGAGATGGGCAAAGGTTCATGCTGTTTTTAATATTGGTGAATGTTTTTCAGACAATAAAAAAATCTAGAAGTTAGAGGTTAGTTAAGTAAATAATGATGAAAAGTTAAGATTGTTGTTATTGCCTTTATATTTCATCACAAATAATATACTTTTAAATAGTGACTCATAGTCATTGTTATTTTTACCAATTGTCATTATTATTTCAGTTACATTTTATTATTTTATCTATAATCAAGTGAATAGGTACATATATTATTTTGACTTTAAAACAAAATCAGTTTTGTTTAATGAGGCAGCCTAATCTCCTTTAAATATAGTTCATTCTGATGAAGCAATCTCTTCCTGTGGATGCAACTTTGGGAAGATAAGATCATCAGAATAGTGTGAGCCAGGAAACTTAGCTAGTCATTTTGACTATGATTGCTTGGCTCAGGTATCTAGCTTGATTTGTCATAATGATGAAATGAATGGGCTACTTTAAAATGTTCATACTATATTAGTTTTTATAGATATATTAATCATGATAGTCATGGCTAATCAGAAATAAGAATTTTCATACTCACCATCATCTCAAAAGGTCGAAAAATTTTCTTCAAATTACTTAAACCATTTATTAATAAAATACAGAATGTTACACATTTTGGTGGTGTAAAGAATCAAAAAGAAATGAGAATTTCCCCCTTTAAAATAAAAGAATAAGTATAGTCAGTAGACTGAATATTTGTTTTATGGCTTATATATTTTATTTTCAGGCTTGGTTGAGTGATTTAGCCTTGGAAATGAAGCAAACTTTGAAACAGTTGTTGAAGGAATGTGTTACTACTGGGCAAAGTTCACAAGGTGCAATTGATCCATCTCTGTTTCCTTCACAGGTAAGGGGGCTTATATCTGGAACATAGGTAGGCACCTATGTTTTATGGAAAGATCTCTTTAATGGTTAACATGGACAAATTCCTTAACTTCTATGTCTGTGTCTTCATCTGTAAAACATGAAGGATGAATGTTATAATAGTGAAGCTATCTTCTAACTCCCTTAGTTTTCTATAATTTGGATAAATTCAAACAGAAGTCACTCTGATATCTAGATAAGTCAGGCTAGTGGTAAATAGAATGGGGAGGGAGGGAATCAAGTATGTAATAACTTCCTGGTTCCAGATGATTATTCTATTATTGGTGGAGAGGCACAAGATTTATAATACTGCCACTTATACCCTTCTACCCCTCTCATGGGATCATCTAAGGGGTTGGAAGCTGGCAAGAACTTATCAGGGTGTTAATATAGCTTGAAATATAATCACAACACTGAACTGGAGTATTGGCATGGAATCTGAGAGCTAGATTACATGATGGGTTATGGAAATTGCTTCAGATCAGTGTTAATAGGCACCTTATTTCTGAAACTCTTACAAAACTTGTTTCAAGCTTTACCAAATTGTAGCATTAGTAAGACTTGTGTTAAACATCTTGCCTTTTTCAGGATTTGAGCCAGACTAGTGCTATAGGTGTAGGTCATTAGGAACTTCAGTTATTAGACACTATGAAAGGTAGGTAAGCACTGAAATTTCTGTGAGTTCTCACCAGAAATCTATCCAATGACTCAGTTACTAGCTTCTCAGATTAATAGATTTAATAGTCATTGGAGCAGTTTTTTATGTTGGTTCTTTTAAAACTATGAGAAGTTCAATGGGAAACATGGAACATTTTAGATTCTGAATCATTTTTTCATGTCTTTTCTATCA
Organism: Marmota flaviventris; assembly: GCF_047511675.1. NCBI lineage: Eukaryota > Metazoa > Chordata > Mammalia > Rodentia > Sciuridae > Marmota > Marmota flaviventris. The sequence goes on from NC_092506.1 coordinate 89,062,899, forward strand.
TTTTAAGACAAGTGCTTTAAAAATCTTAAGTACCTAGAAAATACTAAAAGTAATTGTCAATGAGCAATTAGTGCCATTGCTTTATTATTTCCGGTAATGCTTTCTCATACTCTGTCAATAGGGCAGGATTTAAATTGACTTAGCATAAAATATAATATATTTTGACTTAGACAAAATATAAAAAATCCTGAAAAACAAGCATTGGGTTAGGGAAATGGTAATTATTTTAGGAGATATATTGGAAGCAGGCTAAAAAATGTTGCAGACTTTTAAGCCTGAAAATTACCTCTAGGCACTTGAGCAGTGAGGTAGAAATGAATTTTTAAAAATGTAAATCATTCATTATCTGTCACAATAAAGAGCTCTATTTTTTTCCCCAAATTTTGTTTATTGGTGCCTTATATTGTATACACTAGATATTCACACATGCACACAATATTACAATATAATTTGGCTACAGTGACTACCCTGCACTTCCCCCCCTCTCTACTTTTCCTACTCCTTGTTCCCTTTCCTCTGTTCTACTGATCTTCCTTTGATTTTTCATGAGATGCCTCTCCTCACCCCACCTTTTTCCTTTGTAGCTTCCACATATGAGAGAAAACATACAACTCTTGACCTTCTGGGTTTGACTTTTTTTGCTTAACATAATGGTCTCATGTTCCATCCATTTTCTTGCAAATGACATAATTTCATTTTTCTTTATGGCTAAATAAAACTCCATTGTGTATATATACCACATTTTCTTTATCCATTCATAATAGGCTTGGCTGCATCACACAATGCTCTGTTAATATCTGAGGTGCCAATGTGACATTCAGGTAGAGCTATATGATATACAGTTGGTAATTTGAAAAATGGTGTCATTCCTAAATTATAAAATTTTTCTAAGTAAATTCAGCTTTTAAAAATATTTTTTTCTTTTTATTCAACAGATATTATGCTTGGCAGAGCAGATTAAATTCACTGAAGATATAGAAAATGCTATCAAAGACCACACTCTTCATCAAATTGAGACACAACTGGTGAATAAATTAGAGCATTATACCAACATTGATACAAGTTCTGAGGATCTAGGGAATACTGGTATGGGAAAAATGTTTCCTTTTCTGCCTGCTTTTGGGCTATCTGGATTTTTTTTAAAAACAGATTTTTAATTTTATCTTTACTCATTGTGTTTTTGATTGTGCATCTATTCATTCATCTATCCATTTTGGTTTCTACGCTATGAAGTATATGTTTATTTAATTTTTTATATTGTACTTAATATCAATAATGTACTACTTTAAATGGAATGTAGAAACTTTACCCTACATGGATTTATCTCCTATTTTATGTTGTAGTTGTCTTAATATTACATCTACATACACTGAAAACTCCACGAGATTGCCTTTGAATTTTAGCTTTTAACACTCAAGCATATTTTAAGATTTAGGAGGAAAAGAGTAACTTACTTTATGTACCTAGATGTTCACCACTTCTGATGCCCTTCCTTCATTCCTGCTATTCAAGGTTTTCTTCAGCATCATTTTCCTTCTGTCTAAACAACTTCTCTTCCTTTAATGTTTCTTTTAGACTGGGTTTTCTGGGTGTGAATTCACATAGATTTCCTTCATCTGAGAATGTCTTTTTTTCACCTTTATTCATAAAGTTTTATTTCACTGGTTATTGTGGATGGATTGTTCTTTATTTTCAGCGTTTTAAACTGTTATTCTGCAGTGAGGTGCTGGTACAGGCCTCTAATCCTAAGGACTGGGGAGTCTGAGGCAGGAGGAGCACAAGTTCAAGGCCAGTCTCAGTAACTTAGCAAGACCTTCAGCAATTTAGTGAGACCTTGTCTCAAAATGAAAAATAAAATAAAATAAAGTAAAAAGGCTGGGAATATACCTCAGTGGTAAAATGCCCTTGGGTTCATTACCCAGCACCAAAAAAATGGAAAAAAGGAAAAAAATGTTCCATTTTCTTCTGACCTTCATGTTTTCTGATGGGGAATCCACAAATATATTTCAATTATTATTCTATAGATAAGGTGTTATTTTTTTTTCCTGGTATCATTCAAGACAATCTTTTTCTTTCTTTCTTTTTTTTTTTTTTTTTGTGGTGCTGGAGATTGAACTGTGCTAGGCAAGCGCTTTTACCACTGAGCCATATCCCCAGTCTTACAGTCTTTTTCTTTAGTTTTCAGTTATTTGATTATGATATGTCTGGACATATTTGTTTTTCGTTTATCCTATCTGGGGTTCTCTGAACTTGAATCTGTAGGTTTATGTTTTTAACAAAAAATTTGAAAAGCCTTCAGCTATTATTACATCAAAAAATATATTTTTTTATCATATACTTTCTTTTATCTTTCTGAATTTATTATGGCATTAATATTAGACCTTATGGTATTGTTCCACAGGTCTTAGAGGCTTTATTCATTTTTACAAAAATGTGATTTTGTTCTTTCTGTTCGGTGTGGGTAATTTCTACTACTCTATCTTTAAGTTCACTGATCTTTTTTCCTTTATTTCCATCAGTGTTGAGACCATCCAATAATTTTTTAAATTCTCTTTGTATTTTGCAGTTCTAAAATTTCCATTTAATTTATATTATATTTTGTAATTTTACAATTTTTGTTGACATTTGTTTTTCATTTGTTTCAAGATGTTTACTTCTTTATTTTTGAATGTTTAGTTATTTACTTCTTAGAGCAATTTTATAATAGTGGTTTAAAAGTCTTTTACAGATTATTCCAATATCTGTGTCATCTCAGTACTGGTGCCTGTTAATTATCTTTTCTTACATAGATTCAGGTTTTCTTGATTTTTTGCATGTTGAATAATTTTGAATTATATCATGGACATTTTGATATATTTTTATGAGAGAACATAAGAGACTTTTTTTGTTTTTTTAGCAACTGACCCTATTGGGTTCAGGTGGCAAGTTCTGTGGGTTATATTTCAAATGTCAGTTTCCGTTTTTATATCTTTGTAATACTATTTGAATACGTACTACATGTGTGCAATATAGTGGCCAGTTCTTTAAGTCTTTGGTTTATTATTATAATGTGTTTTATTCATGAACAATTTGGAACTGATAAACAAGTTTATGGGATAATTTTTTCAATCTTTTCCATGATCTTCCTGGTATTTTCTGATTCTCTTCTGTTTCCCTTATGGTCCTTTGGCCAGAAAGTTGGGGTTTTATGGAGCTTATTGTTTTGCATACTTTTTTTTTTAGTTCTTTTTTTTTAATATTTATTTTTTAGTTGGACACAATATCTTTATTTATTTATTTTTATGTGGTGCTGCGGATCGAACCCAGGGCCTCACACATGCTAGGTGAGCGCTCTACCACTGAGCCACAACCCCAGCCCATCTTGCATACTTTTTGTGACGGTGTTCATATACTGATTCAGTTGATGGGAGAACAGAAAGAAAAAGCAATTAGGATTTGCTTTACTATCTTGGGATCATAGTTCCTCTGATTTCTAAAACTTCTCTCAGAGTTTTAGATATTTCTGGGTTCCAGTTGTCAGGCTGTAGATACCAGGACACCTTTCCTGCTTCTCAAACCTGAGCTAGAGGCCTCCTTCTGGAGCTGTCTTTTATACCAGTCTGAATTTCTGACTACATTGGGTACAGGACTAGGAATAACAAAGGATTAAAAAAAAAAAGAGAGGCAAATTTGCCACTGGTTTGGTGGTATTTCTCATTTTGGTCTGCTTCCTCAGTTTGCCTGCTACTCTTCACCTTTTTGAGTGCTAAATAGGAGTTTAATGCATATTGTACAGGTTTCTTACCTATATTTAGATGAAAAACAAAGTAAAGTATGCTTGCTCCCTTTTGTAGGGAATCAGGACTTCTTATTGAATTTTTATGCGTAAGGCAAATTTATTATTTCTTGGTTTGCAAAAACGGTTTGATTCAAATGTCTTATAAAATTACCATTTAAATTCATTCAGAAATCATCTGTATACATAATCATAAAGTACGTAAGTCACAGGCTAAGATATTTTCCTATTATATTTATTTGTGTTCAGAATCGGGCATTCTGGAACTGAAACTTAAAGCCCTAATTCTTGATATTATTCATAATATTGATGTGGTGAAGCAATTAAACCAAGTACAAGTTCATACAACTGAAGACTGGGCTTGGAAGAAACAAGTTAGATTCTATATGAAAAGTGATCACACATGTTATGTTCAAATGGTGGATTCTGAACTTCAGTATACATATGAGTATCAGGTATGACTTCTGGCAGAAATGTTTTATTTTTCTAGTTAGAAATTAATTAAAGGAAGTTTGCTATTAGAAGAAATTAAGTTTTTTTATTCAATAGTAACTTTTCAGGTTTTTTTTTTTTTTGGTGTTGGGCATCAAACCCTGAACTTCACACATGCTTGGTAAGTGCTCTACCAATGAGCTGCATCTCCAGCCTGATAGTATTTTTGTATTATTTTCTTTCTTTTTCATCAGAATTTTAATAAGTTTTATGTAAAAACCAAATTATTCTATTTGTAATAAAACTGTAATATTGTCAGTGTTTTACTAAATTCTCTAAAATATACCTTTTATTGAGTGACATTTATATAGAATTTGAAATATATCATTAAGGAGCATTGGTAGCTGGGATTGTGGGGCTGGGATTGTGGTTCAGCAGTAGAACGCTCTCCTAGCACATGCAAGGCCCTGGGTTTGATCCTTAGCACCATATAAAAATAAGTAAATAAAATAAAGATATTATGTTCAACTACAACTAAATAAAAAGAGCATTCGATATAGTCAGCGTCAATAGAAGGTATTAGTTTGTGCCCCTTTATACAATGCCAAAATTAGTGCCATTGTAAACATGCCAGAATTTTTACTAAATGTTTTCAGTTTCTAAAGTAACACAATTTTTAAACTAAAAACCTAGTTCACATTTGTTTTAAAAAAATCCAGCTGTATTCCTTCTGCCTTTTTTCTATCGTAATGAATCACTCATCAGAATATATTCAACACATTTTTTAATAAGTATATGCCTCTTTCAAAAAGGAAATGTATGTTGAGACTCAAATGCATGTTGAACAGCTAGCATTATAATCTATTTCTCTACAGTTTAGTAGAAATTTTGGGAATTATTTGATATCTTCATATTATTAGTTTCATAAGCAATTTAAAAAAATTAATAATATACTTTGAAATCTTCCAAGTAGTAAATATTTATAAATGTTGACTAGAACACCAAAATTTCAACATTGTGTTTCTCTTGTATAGGGTAATGCTCCCAAGCTCGTTTATACTCCATTGACAGATAAGTGCTACCTAACACTCACACAAGCCATGAAGATGGGACTTGGAGGAAATCCTTATGGACCAGCTGGAACTGGAAAAACTGAATCAGTAAAGGCTTTAGGTGGACTTCTTGGAAGACAAGTTTTAGTTTTTAATTGTGATGAGGTAGAATAAATAATTATTAAACTATGTAATATGTTAAACATGTTTGGATTAGTTGTCATGTACTTACATATTTAATACTCTATTTTAAATTACATATAGACAGAATGTTTTAATTGAAAAGTAAAATAGAGAGAGGTTGCCCATAGTAGTGTCCCAAAACTTTACCATGGAAAGTTATTGTGAAGAAGTAATTTTTAACACAGAACAAATGTCACATTGTAGAAAATGAATTCTAGTAAGGAGAATACTGAATAGAAGAAAAATCTTAAATTCCTCTTTAGTTACTATGTCCAAAATATTTTTTCTTTTTTTAAATAATCTTTTATTTTTTGATATTTTTATTGAAGCATTTTAGTTGTACATATGGTGGGGTTTGTTGTTGCATGCACACAATATAACAATATCATTTGGCTAATATTCTCCAAAATATTTTATGTGAGATTTATATTTCAACTTAAATAACAAAATATTTTATTTGTTCAGTTTTGTGTATTTTTCAGATCATTTCCATGTGTATTGTTTTGTTTATTCCTTGATCCCACAGAGGAGCTACTTGACCCGTTTTTTAAAAGAACAAATAGGCATAGATATTTGAAATGATCACTTTATCAATATATGACATGAAATATTAAATTACTGTGAGAGATTTTAATTATTTTTAAATGAATATTATTTTTACTTTTTAAGGGCATAGATGTGAAATCAATGGGGCGGATATTTGTTGGTTTGGTGAAATGTGGGGCCTGGGGATGTTTTGATGAATTCAACAGACTGGAAGAATCTGTGCTATCAGCTGTATCTATGCAAATCCAGACAATTCAAGATGCTTTGAAGAATCATAGAACTGTATGTGAACTACTTGGGAAAGAGGTAAAAAACATGAAAGAATTAAAATTTTTTATAAGATTGTCTTTCCTCATACTTAGGCTTTATTCTATCTTTATTTTTAATCCCCTGATACCCTGAGTCTAATCTGTGACCAATGTGATAAGCCTTTTTATCTATGAAATGTCTCTGAGGTTTCTGACCCTTTTTTGGTTCCACTTTTACCATTCATCTTTAAACTTTCAATATGGAATAAGTCAGTTATAATAGTGTTTATATTATTACATTCTATATTATATACTATTATTGGTGTTAGCACTGTGCATAGTTCTTTAATGAATTATCTTATTTAATACTACAACCCTTTGAGGTAATACTAGTATTATTATTATTTTTCCACTCCATGGATGAAGACTTGACAGTAAAAGTAGTGGAACTGGGACTTAAATCTAGGTCTGTCTAATTTGGAGGCACACATTTCAAATCACTATTTCATATAAGTATTAAACTAATAAGCACATAGCTATCCTGCTCCTTATTACTTCCCTTAGGACTTATACATTCATATCATTAGAATGTAGAAAATGTAAACATCTTCTGTATATTATGTAATGCTGAACATACCAAAAGTTATAAGAAATGTGAAATTATGTTATTATCCATAATAACATTTTCATAATACAAATTTGTCTGTAAGACCTGTTTTTCCTATTCCCATTTCCCCTCCCTTCCCTGCATTCTCCTTTGTCTAATCTAATGAACTTCTATTCTTCCCTCCTTCCCGCTTATTGTGTGTTAGCATACACATGTCGGAGACAACATTAGACCTTTGGTTTTTAGGGACTGACATTTCACTTAGCATTCTAGTCTCCAGTTCCATCCATTTATCAGCAAAAGTCATAAAGTTATTCTCCATTGTGAGTATATACCATATTTTCTTTATCCATTCACCTGTTGAAGGGCACCTAGGTTGGTTCCATAGCTTAGCTATTGTGAATTGAGCTGCTATAAACATTGATGTGGCTGCAGTACTCTAGAATGTTAATTTTAAATCCTTTGGGTACATACTGAGGAGTGGGAAATCTGGGTCAAATGGTTTTCTGAGGACTCTCCATACTGCATTCCATAGTGGTTGTACCAATTCAAACTGTCACCAGCAATGTATGAGTGGACCATTTTTCTCACATCCTTGCCAACGTTACTGTTATTTGTATTCTTGATAATTGCCATTCTGACTGGAATGAGATGAAATCTCAGTGTAGTTTTAATTTGTGTTTCTCTACTTGCTAGAGATGTTGAACATTTTTTAATATATGTTTTGACTATTCATACTTCTTCTGTGAAGTGCCTATTCAGTTCCTTTCTGCCTCTTTTGTTTCCTTTATGGCCATATTTCTTAGTTTCACTACTGTAGGTGTTTCTACTTAATAATTGCCCCTTTGTTGTTTATAATTAATAGTTTAGCTTCTCTTCTTAATGCCACGTTGATGATGCTTCCACAAGGTGTTTTTATACTATTTGACTTTTTCCTGTCATGACAGTTATTCCACTGTCACCTCCTTATTAGGGTATATCTATGCTTCAAGGGCATAAAATGTTATAGACTTTAGTTCTGAATTGTCTCGGTGCATTTATTAAACTGCCTAGCACAAAGAAGACATTAATTAAACATATGATGAATGAGTGAACAGACCTTCAAATTATGTACTCCTCTCTTAAACTTTTCAGTCTCAAAATACTTATTATGAAGATCCTCTGTAAAGCAGTATATTCCTATGCAGTTTATTATATGTTGAGTAAGGAGATGGATTAGCACATTGGAGGTTACTTTTTGCTAAGATGTAAGTCTATGTAGAGATTTGTCACATTAAAATTTCCCTTGGCAATATATATAATTTCAAAAGTTTGATTCTGCTATTCTGATATTTCAGGTAGAAATAAATTCTAATTCTGGGATTTTTATCACTATGAATCCTGCTGGAAAAGGTTATGGAGGAAGACAAAAACTGCCTGATAATCTTAAACAGCTTTTTAGGCCAGTGGCTATGTCTCGTCCAGACAATGATCTTATTGCAGAAGTTATTCTGTATTCAGAAGGCTTTAAAGATGCTAAAGTATTGGGCAGAAAATTGGTAGCTATTTTCAACTTATCTAGGTGAGTTTTCTTGTTTTAAATATGTTTATATTTTGCCTTCAAATGATTGGTTATAGTTACTAGTGATCATTTTCACATTTTCCAGTTTAACTTTAGTGATTTTTATATTGATAAATTTATGTATTTGAGGTGTTTATATGAAAGCTTTTATTTGAACAATAAAAACATCTGGTTCAACACTACTTATTTTTTTTAAATACTACTAATTTGATTTTTTCTTCAAAATATTTATATTGTAGTGTTCCAACTAAAAGATTCTTAATGAATTAATTAATTTACTAGCTTACGACTGAAAAATTACTATTCTTTGGAGGAAAACTTTCCCAATTTTCCTTTTATCTTATTTCTAGTAGTGCCCACATCTTGACTTTGTGGGGAGTGGTCAGCCTAAAATTTTGGTTTAAATTATTTAAGAGATTGTGGGGAACAAAGTAGTATCAGACATGGAGAGCAAGATCCATTGATCAAAGACTTTAGGAAAAAAATAAGAGGTAACTGTCAGTATCTTAATTAAGATAATTAACTAGTTCAGTAAAGGTTTATTCTGATCCTTGAGCACCATTTATCTTTATTCAGTAGCTTACTTGAGTGATCATTTTTTGTGATTGACTCCTTACATAAATTAGTGGAACATTAGTATTTATTTCTATTTGTTAGTAGTTATGCTTTGGATTTCTTTGGCTGTGATGAAAAAATAATTTCTTATAGCTATTTGATGCTTCAGGATTTCCATGTCTTTACTTCAGGGAACTTTTGACACCTCAGCAACATTATGATTGGGGGTTGAGAGCTTTGAAGACTGTTCTTCGAGGAAGTGGAAATCTTCTTAGACAATTAAAGAAAAATGGCACTAAACAGGATGGTATGATCAATCGTTCCAATTATAATAATTTATTTTTTAAAATAAGGTTAATTTAGAATAGTTTTCCAATTATAATGATTTATTTTTAAAAATAAGGTTAATTTAGAATAGTTTAATATTTGCAGAAAAGTTATAGATTACTATAGATGATTTCTGTATACCTTACCCCCTGTTTCACCTCTTGTTATAATCTATATTACTTTGTTACATTTGCCACAAGTAATGAACCTATTTTATGATATTGTTTTTTAACTAAAGTTCTGATTTTTTTTTTCTAATTTTTAATCAGATGTCCTATAATAACTTTTGGGGGAGGATGCTTGGGGATTGAACCCAGGGTCTCATGAAAGGCATGCATTCTACCACTGAGCTATATCCCCAACCCCTTATATAATAACTTTTAAAGGTACATCGAATATTAAATACTTGTAATATGTAAAGGAATAGCTTAATTCACTTGGTCTCAAACTTAAATGTTTATTAGAATCACTGGTGGCTTGTTAAAATACAGACTGTTGGACCCCACTCCCAAAGTTCAAAGATGTGGAGTACAGCCTGAGAATTTGTCTAATCTTAACAAGAATGAAAAGTTTAAAACACATGGATGTCTTTTCTTTCAAATATAGTATACCCTGGTTAAATTGGGTTATGAAATTTGGGAAAGAATATGGTGATGGTGAAGTGCTGTATTCATCACATTGTATCCGAGGGTACATGATCACCACGTGACATCACTGGTGAGGTTATCTTTCATCACTTGACTGAGGTAGTGTTTGCCAGGTTTCTCCATAGTGAAGTTATTATTTTCCTTGTTTTCTACTTTATGCTTTGTAAGCATATTTAAAAAACTAGCTCACCCTCAAAATGAAAATGCTCCACTCTATAGAGGAGCATCTATTTATATTATTCGAAATTCTTCTCTAAAGATTTGTCTCATTTTCCTCATTTACATTTTTGTTAAATTATTTATTTTAATTTGTATGGACTCATGTATGCTTATATTATTTTTGTTCATATAAAATAAATGATTTTCCACTCATAAAATAAATGATTTCATCATCCATGGATGTATGCCTTCATGGGAATATTGGACTTTCAGTTTCTTCAGATTGTTTAAAACTAAGACACTGTGAAAATAGCAGAGAGGACTACATAAAATTACTTATTTGGAATTTAAATGATCAAAATATATATCTTACCAAGGGAATTGAATTTAGCTCCTATTGGATTGACATATTCAAGGGTAGATATAGCTATCTTATGAAGTGGTTAAATAAATATTTTCCATTCATCTATCTCTGGTGAGTTTCTTAAAAAATATTTTTAGTATGAATGAACACAATATCTTTATTTTACTTATTCATTTTTTATGTGGTGCTGAGGATCAAACCCAGCGCTTCACACATGCCAGACAAGCACTCACTGCTGAGCCACAACCCCATCCCTCTCTGATGATTTTTAAGAAATATAGTAAATAACGATGTTGGAATGAGATGGACATCATTACCTAAGTACATGTATGAAGACACGCGTGGTGTGAATATACTTTGTATACAACCAGAAATATGAAAAATAGTGCTCTGTATGTGTCTAATATGAATTGTAATGCATTCTGATGTCATATATAACAAATTAGAATAAAAAATAAAGATGGCATATGAATTCTGTTCTTGCCTTTGTTATGTATATATATGTTATCAATCGTATCCTTGAAAATAGAAATATGGCAATGATACTACTTTGCATTTGGTCTAAGAATGGGTTTGTGAGCCATTTTTTAAAATCAGAAATTAGAAATTTTTATTATGTTGAGTCATTTAATTTTCGAATTGTTTGCTATAATAGATGATATTATTTCCTTGGTGGTAAATATAAGAAGAAATCTGAGATTCACATTTAGTGATTTGCTCAAGAGCTATAGCTAGTCCTTAACAAATTTCTTTCTTTCTTCTTTTTTTTTTTTTTTGGTGCTGGAGATTATATCCAGGGCCTTGTGCTGTTAGGCAAGCACTCTACCACTGACCCCCAACCATCCCTATTTTAAGATTTTTTTAAAAAATATTTTTTTAGTTATACATGGACACGATATCTTTATTTTGTTTATTTATTTCTATGTGGTGCTGAGGATTGATCCCAGGGTCTCTCATGTGTGAGGCGAGTGCTCTACCACTGAGCCACAACCCCTATTTTAAAATTCTGAGACAAGTTTTGCCAAGTTACCAGGATGGTTGGTCTTGGACTTGTGATCTTCCTGCCTTGGTCTCCCATGTGAATCAGTTTTGAGCAAGGCTTATCAAAGATTGCTTTTCAATTTGTTATTTTTTTAGTTTTAGGAATAAACTCTGGGAGTCAGTATTGGTATATTTAGAGAGATACTTGAATCTAGAATTACTTTACCTGGATTTGAATCCCACCTGTAGTACTGCTATGCCTTCTCAGGCAAAACATTTAAACTTTTACGTACTTAATGTCTCATATGTATACCTGGAATAATAATAACTTTCATACCTACTTTATAGAGTTATTATAAAGATCATAAAAGTAAAATATACAAGTATAAGTGATAATGATTTTTATTATTAAAGTCTGGAGAATCTATGAAAAGAATTTCATAACTTTGTTTAGTGACACTTATTTTTCATTAGTCAAAAAATGGAAAGTTTAGTTAAGCTTGTCAGTTCACATGATGTAATATATATTTAATGACTAGTAATGTATATCAAGAATATAGAAAAAAATTTTTGTAGTCATTAAATTGATAGCATCTTATTTTAAAATAAAACTTTTTTTTCTAGCTAATGAAAGTCATATTGTGGTACAAGCATTGAGGCTTAATACAATGTCAAAGTTTACGTTTGCTGATTGTATCCGGTTTGATGCACTGATTAAAGATGTCTTTCCTGGAATTGACTTTAAAGAAGTAGAATATGATGAACTAAGTGCTGCATTACAGCAAGTCTTTGAAGAGGCCAATTATGAAATCATACAGAATCAGGTAACTGTCAAGAATATTTTATAATATATTAATAGCTTTTCTTAGTTAGCCTTCCTTATTTACTATTCTTATCATACATCTTCCAACTTATCTTTCATCTTTCAACCTTAACATCACTTGCCTCAGGGAAACCTGATTTTGAAGTCCTGATAAGTCTTTTTACTATGTACTTTCATTATTTTTATTATATATACCTGTTTACTATTTAATTGTGTATTTGATTAATATTGATTATCCCCCATCAGATAGTAAGTAATCTTCATGGAATATAGAATCCATGTATATTTTTGCTTACCATTTTATTCCTGTTGCCCATCCTAGTATCTGGCATATAATCCATCATATGTGTTTTAGGTAATTAATTATATATGATTTAGTTTCACTTTGATAGTTTCCTAGGAGAGCTTCTTTTCAGTGGGTCTCTTTAGTACAAATGAACACTTTTCCCTCACATTTTGTTTTTGGAGAAAGGTAGGATATAAATGAATGAATGACTGAATGAATGAATGAGTGAATAAAATAATGAACATACTGTATTTGAATGAATGAATGAGTAAAGAAAATAATGGCCATATTGTTAAAAAAAAAAAAACCTCAAAGCATCCTGTTTCTTTTAAACAAATATTGAATTTAAAAGTCACATTGTAAATATATTAAGATTTATTTAGATATTGTTTTATTTAAGATTTTGTCTTGTATTAAAGAGATCAAAAGCTTAATTTACATGTTTGGAATAGAACATCTATATAGAATGAAAGCAGAACTGAATATAATTGAATATTATAAATAACATATGAATACATTTCTTTTCTACTAGATCAAGAAAGCTTTAGAATTATATGAACAGTTACGTCAGAGAATGGGAGTCGTTATTGTTGGTCCAAGTGGTGCTGGCAAATCAACCCTTTGGCGAATGTTAAGGGCGGCACTTTGTAAAATTGGCAAAACAGTAAAACAATATACGATGAATCCCAAAGCTATGCCTAGACATCAATTATTAGGCCATATTGACATGGATACAAGAGAATGGTCTGACGGTGTTTTGACAAATAGTGCTCGACAAGTAGTTCGGGAACCACAAGGTTAGTCTCTACTGTGTAATTCATTGCTTTAGTTAGTAAGTTGTAGAAAATGATAGAGTCTGTCTGTAATGCTATCCTTATAATTTAGGCCTTACACATAGCCATGAACTACCTTATAAAATGTGCATTTGATATTTTACTAAAACATTTTGACTTATACTCTGTAACAACTTTTAATAAAATCAAAATTCAGAGTAACTTATATAAATTGTAAACTAATTTACTGAATAAATATAAAAATATTTGATTGATTGATTTCTTTTTTTTTTTTTTTTTTGGTATGGGGGATTGAACTCAGGGACACTCAACCACTAAGCCACATCCCTAGCCCTATTTTGTATTTTATTTAGAGACAGGGTCTCACTGAGTTGCTAAGTACCTTGCTGTTGCTGAGAGTGGCTTTGAACTTTCCATCCTCCTGACTCAGCCTCCCGAGCTGCTGGGATTACAAACCTGTGAAACCGTGCCCAGCAAAATATTTGATTTCTGAATTGATATTATAATACCTCATAATTTAATTGGTTTTATTAACACTATTAATTGTTAGTTTGAATACATTGCTTTGAATCATTTTGAAAATGTAACAGTAGACTTTTCTTATCTGAATTTTTTTTGGGGGTGGTACCAGGGATTTAACTCAGGGGTACTCAACCCCTGAGCCACATCCCCAGCCCTGTTTTATATTTTATTAGAGACAGGATCTTACTGAGTTGCTTAGCGCCTCATTTTTACTGAGGCTGGCTTTGAACTCACAATCCTCTTGCCTCAGCCTCTCCAACTGCTAGGATTACAGGTATGTGCCTCTGCACCTGGCTTCATCTGAAGTATTTTGAGTTGGCTTTATAAAAATATTTTTTGGTAGAATCAGAGGAGACTCCTTAGTTTTTAATCAGGTCATAATTGAATTAATAGTTATTTTTCTAAGGCAGTGATTGGAATGTTCAGAACTCTATGACTTTGGGAGGGATTTTTGATGTAGTCTTTTATCTTGCACACTTTTATTAGTGACATATTTCTCTTTGAATTGTTTTAAACTTGAACTACTCCCATTTTAGGAAGGATGGATTAAAAAAAGTTTGTTCCCAGAAAGCTGTATATATAATCTGCTTTTCCCCTTTGAGGTCATTTTTAAATGTACATTAAAAATTGTACTGACACTGAAAATTGGGTTTGGAATATTTTCTAAAAGAGACATTACATAGCAAGCATACATTTATTCTTATGATATAGTAAAAGACAAAAGTCAGAAGAATATTTTGTAGGTGTCTCATGGGAATAGGACTGTCTAAGTCTTGCATACCAATTTCTTTTAGGGAGATTACCAATCTGTATGGTTATAGACAAACAAAGCATTATCACAAGGTATATAGTTGAGTTTTTTGGCCAGCTAATCAAGGTTTATTCTTGAATTCTCTAGGACATTTGTAGTAAAAATTTACATGAAAATTTTTAGCTTGTTCAACTTTTTCTTCTTTATATTCAACTTCAAAAATAAAGAAATACTTAGGGACATCACTTTTAAACAACAAGAGGTAATAGGGTTTTTCTTATTTTTAACTATTATCACTGCCCTATTATGGTTTTCAATTAGATGTGAGCTCATGGATAATCTGTGATGGTGATATTGACCCTGAATGGATAGAATCTCTGAATTCTGTTCTGGATGACAACCGACTACTCACTATGCCTAGTGGAGAAAGGATTCAGTTTGGCCCAAATGTTAATTTTGTATTTGAAACTCATGATTTAAGTTGCGCCTCACCAGCCACAATATCTAGGATGGGAATGATATTTCTTAGGTAAGCCATAAAATATATTTCAAATAGTATTTTGGCTAAGTCAATCTAGTATGAATAGCATACAGACTTTTTGTTTTGGCCAATTTATGATTAACTTCTTTTGCAGGATTGTTGGGTTTTAACTTATTCAGAGAGTTCTTGTTTTATTGTAATTGAATTATTTTAGCCCTTGAGTTGTATCATAATTACTAAGTAATGTTTTTGTTTATTTAAGTGAAACAGCCAGTTTTTAGTTTGTTTTATTTTTTTCTACTTATTTAAATATTATGATTGAGTTCAGAGCATATACTAATCATGAACTAGGGGTTAATAATTTAAAAGCTCAGCAACAATGTTTTAATTTTAGAATCTTAGATTTATAGGATTTGAGGGCTTCTCCAAGTTTAATAGGTTCTATGGTTCAACCTTTTCATTTGCAAATTGAAAACCATTTTACTTGACATTTTGTCTTCATTGTATTTGGAAGAATATTCAAGAGTAAAAATGAATAATAAACTAATTTTAGATATCATGGACAGTGGTTACATGCCAGCACATGGACATTTGAACCAATTTTATTTCCCCAAATTAACAATAGTTTGGTATACATAAGGAAGTTTTATTTTACTTTTTGAGTTCATGTTTTAGAATTTTTAATTTATCAGTCTATATAAAGTTCTTGACTATTAATAGGGCCATTTGAAGCTATTTTGGGTAGTGTACCATATATGACAGTGTAATTAATTTGGTTCAGATTGTGTTTTAAAAGTATTTAATTTTCTTTCTTCTTTGACAGTATGATAGGAAACATTTCATTAAATTTGTCATGAACTTTAATTAATATTATAAGGTGTTGATTATTAAAAGTAATACAACTTAATTATACTCCATGTATGTATGATATATCAAAATAAATTCTACTCTAAAGTACAACTAAAAATAACAAGTTAAAAATAAAAACATATTCAAAAAGTAATATAATTTCAAATTTATAGTTTCATAGTATTTCTCCTCAATTTATTGTTTCTTCAATGTATTCTTATAATATTGTGAAAAAATTAGGATAAAAAGTAAGTTTCAGTTAAATTTTTAACTTGGATATCTATTATGTATATGTATAGTTAAACACTTCAGAAAAGACAGCAGGAAAGGAGTAAAACATTTATGAGAGTAAGTCATTTTAGAACATACCTTAAAGCCAAAGAGATAAATACAACAATTATAATACAAGATAGAATAGAGATGAAATAAACAGTAGGTAGAGTGGGTGGATATATAGCAGAAAAAAAAATCATACATTGCTAAAGAGGGTTGTAAAATTGTTTGTGAAGTAGGTATTATTTATGAGAGGCATAATGAATTTGTATGATTTCATGAAAATACAAATACATATTAACTTTTTTAGGTTTCTATGTATTTCAATTCTGTCATAGCTTTGGGTTTAATTCATTCTTTAGCAGATATTTGCTGAGTGCTTGCTGTGTAATAGGCCAAATCGGTCTCTTTTTATTTCCCTACATATTTTATTGGTGTATGGTAGTTGTACATAATGGTGATTTTCGTTGTATATATTCATACTTGCATGCAATATAACAGTATAATTTGACGAGTATCATTTCCCAGTATTTCACCTTTACCTCCCCTCTTTATTCCCCCCCGTCACTTTCCTCTATTCTATTGATCTCCTGCAATTTTCATGAAACCCCTTCCCACCACCTTTCTTTTCCTTTTTCTTCTCTAGCTTCCACTTATGAGAGAAAATTTGTGATCCTTGACCTTCTGAAAATGGGGAATTTTTAATAGTGCACTGGGGTGCTATTAATTATTATACATACATATACATATCAACGTCAAATCTTGTGTGCTAGAGGATAAAATACTTGTGTGGAATAATGTTTAATGTAGCAGAAATTTATGTGAAAATAAATTGACAGTTTCTTCCTAAGTAATTTACATGTTTGTGTTAATCTGTTTCAGTGATGAAGAGACAGATGTTGATTCTCTGATAAAATCTTGGTTGAGGAATCAGCCTGCTAAATACAGGAATAATCTTGAAAATTGGATTAGAGATTATTTTGAAAAGGCTTTACAATGGGTTTTAAAGCAGGTAAATTGAACATAATATTTCATAATTAATCATTGAAGTGACACATATAATGATGAAGAGTGATGCTTGCATTTTGCTGCCTTATGGCAAAGCTCTGCTGGAACCTGGGGAGAAGGGGAGAGAAGTATTTGTTGTCTTTGCCATCCCCCTGTATCTTTTGGCATAAATTTTGATTACATTAATTTTAAAAACACTTTAATTTTTCCATTTACAATATCTTGAATGCTTTACCTAAAAATCTTTAATATTGGGATGTCTTTTTATTTTTCATTAGCAAAACCATCTTGCTGTCACATTTTACTATGTCAATCAAATCTACATATATATCATGTTAAACACAATAATAAGCTAGTATTAAAGTAGGAAAATGACGGTGAGTTATTTACAATAATTTAGGGGACATTTATTTATCCAGCAGAAGTGATTTAACTAATATATGGTCAAACATGATACTAGAGAGATTTTGAAAGGTGAAGATTAATAGGGTAGTCCCTTTCCTTGATCAAAGTCTATGTAGTGGAGGAAAATGCTGTATAAACAGATAATCACAGTGCAACAGGATGGGAATATATTACTGTTTTTTTTAGAAGAGTTTTTTTTTTGTTGTTGTTGTTGATGAACCTTTATTTATTTATTTATTTATATGCAATGCTGAGAATTGATCCCAGTGCTTCAAACATGCTAGGCAAGCACTCTACCACTGAGTTACAACCTCAGCCCTTAGAAAAGTTTTAATAAAAGAGATCATATTTGATTTTTAATTGAAGCATGAGTAGAAGTTTAGCATGCAAAGATGATCCTCGAAGGTTTCCAGATATTCTACATGTAATACCTGGAGATCATCTACTTACCTGCTATTAATATTAGAATGTGTAATATAATACTAAATGGAATATATTTATGTATGTGTATCAATTTGACTGTAGATATGAAGACAGGATAAAATTATTTGGATTTTTTTTTGCTTTCATGTCATTACTTTTATGAAAAACAACCTATCTATACAAAACAGAGGAGATAATTAGCAGTGAATATTTTGAAAGTATCTGATTTTTAATCTGAATTTTATTTAGAAGTTAGTATCTTGTGATTAAACCAAATACATACAGAAATGGAGATCTTGCTTTAGTTTTTACAACCTTTTTCTTTTGTTGGTAAGTATGAAATAGGGATTTGATCCTTACAAAGCAATATGGATTTGTGAGGAAATGCTACAAGTGAAATAGGTTTCTTTGGGGGTCTCAAAGAAGATCCACTCTGACCAGTCCCCACTCTTCCTACGTGCTTATTATAGCAACATACAATATCTGCCTACTACCTTACAATTATCTATTTATATTTAACTCTAAGCACCTTTAGGAAAAGAACCATACCTGTCATATTCCTTATCATATCCCTGGAAATTTGATATTAACAGGGTCGTGAGTGAATGATAGTGGTTGTGCTTACTTAATTAAGCTTTGATGCCTATTTGTGGCACTTTTTGGTAGATATGCCATTAATAAAACCTACAAACCTGATAAGACTCTAATGTAATACCCGGAGATCATCTACTTACCTGCTATTAATATTAGAATGTATAATATAATACTAAATGGAATATATTTATGTATGTATATCAATTTGACTGTAGATATGAAGACAGGATAAAATTATTATTATTATTATTATTATTATTATTTTTAAATTTTTTATTGTTGGCTGTTAAAAACATCACATAGTTCTTGATATATCATATTTCACACTTTGATTCAAGTGGGTTATGAGCTCCCATACCCCATATACAGATTGCAGAATCACATCAGTTACACATCCATTGATTTACATATTGCCATACTAGTGTCTGTTGTGTTCTGCTGCCTTTCCTATCCTCTACTATCCCCCCCTCCCCTCCCCTCCCCTCTTCTCTCTCTGCCCCCTCTACTGACATTCATTTGTCCCCCTTGTATTATTTTTCCCTTTCCCCTCACTTCCTCTTGTATGTACTTTTGTATAATTCTGAGGGTCTCCTTCCATTTCCATGCAATTTCCCTTCTCTCTCCCTTTCCCTCCCACCTCTCATCCCTGTTTAATGTTAATCTTCTTCTCATGCTCTTCGACCCTACTCTGTTCTTAGTTACTCTCCTTATATCAAAGAAGACATTTGGCATTTGTTTTTTAGGGATTGGCTAGCTTCACTTAGCATAATCTGCTCTAATGCCATCCATTTCCCTGTAAATTCTATGATTTTGTCATTTTTTAATGCAGAGTAATACTCCATTGTGTATAAATGCCACATTTTTTTTTTATCCATTCGTCTATTGAAGGGCATCTAGGTTGGTTCCACAGTCTTGCTATTGTGAATTGTGCTGCTATGAACATCGATGTAGCAGTGTTCCTGTAGCATGCTCTTTTTAGGTCTTTAGGGAATAGACCGAGAAGGGGAATAGCTGGGTCAAATGGTGGCTCCATTCCCAGCTTTCCAAGAAATCTCCATACTGCTTTCCAAATTGGCTGCACCAATTTGCAGTCCCACGAGCAATGTACAAGTGTACCCTTTTCCCCACATCCTCGCCAGCACTTGTTGTTGTTTGACTTCATAATGGCTGCCAATCTAACTGGAGTGAGATGGTATCTTAGGGTGGTTTTGATTTGCATTTCTCTGACTGCTAGAGATGGTGAGCATTTTTTCATGTACTTGTTGATTGACTGTATGTCCTCCTCTGAGAAGTGTCTGTTCAGGTCCTTGGCCCATTTATTGATTGGGTTGTTTGTTCTCTTATTGTCTAATTTTTTGAGTTCTTTGTATACTCTGGATATTAGGGCTCTATCTGAAGTGTGAGGAGTAAAGATTTGTTCCCAGGATGTAGGCTCTCTATTTACCTCTCTTATTGTTTCTTTTGCTGAGAAAAAACTTTTTAGTTTGAGTAAGTCCCATTTGTTGATTCTAGTTATTAACTTTTGTGCTATGGGTGTCCTATTGAGGAATTTGGAGCCCGACCCCACCGACTGTAGATCGTAGCCAACTTTTTCTTCTATCAGACGGCGTGTCTCTGATTTGATATCAAGCTCCTTGATCCATTTTGAATTAACTTTTGTGCATGGCGAGAGAAAGGGATTCAGTTTCATTTTGTTGCATATGGATTTCCAGTTTTCCCAGCACCATTTGTTGAAGATGCTATCTTTCCTCCATTGCATGCTTTTAGCCCCTTTATCAAATATAAGGTAGTTGTAGTTTTGTGGATTGGTTTCTGTGTCCTCTATTCTGTACCATTGGTCCACCCGCCTGTTTTGGTACCAGTACCATGCTGTTTTTGTTACTATTGCTTTGTAGTATAGTTTGAAGTCTGGTATCGCTATACCGCCTGATTCACACTTCCTGCTTAGCATTGTTTTTGCTATTCTGGGTCTTTTATTTTTCCATATGAATTTCATGATTGCTTTCTCTATTTCTACAAGAAATGCCGTTGGGATTTTGATTGGCATTGCATTAAACCTATAGAGAACTTTTGGTAATATCGCCATTTTGATGATGTTAGTTCTGCCTATCCATGAACAGGGTATATTTTTCCATCTTCTATGATCTTCTTCTATTTCTATCTTTAGGGTTCTGTAGTTTTCATTGTATAAGTCTTTCACCTCTTTTGTTAGGTTGATTCCCAAGTATTTTATTTTTTTTTGACGATATTGTGAATGGAGTGGTTGTCCTCATTTCCATTTCAGAGGATTTGTCGCTGATATACAGGAATGCCTTTGATTTATGCGTGTTGATTTTATATCCTGCCACTTTGCTGAATTCATTTATTAGCTCTAATAGTTTCTTTGTAGACCCTTTTGGGTCTGCTAGGTATAGAATCATGTCATCTGCAAATAGTGATAATTTAAGTTCTTCTTTTCCTATTTTGATGCCTTTAATTTCTTTCGTCTGTCTAATTGCTCTGGCCAGTGTTTCGAGAACTATGTTGAACAGAAGTGGTGAGAGAGGGCATCCCTGTCTTGTTCCAGATTTTAGAGGGAATGCCTTCAATTTTTCTGCATTCAGAATGATGCTAGCCTGAGGCTTAGCATAGATTGCTTTTACAATATTGAGGTATGTTCCTGTTATCCCTAGTTTCTCTAGAGTTTTGAACATAAAGGGATGCTGTACTTTGTCAAATGCTTTCTCTGCATCTATCGAGATGATCATATGGTTCTTATTTTTAAGTCTATTGATGTGGTGAATAACATTTATTGATTTCCGTATATTGAACCAGCCTTGCATCCCAGGGATGAATCCTACTTGATCATGGTGCACAATTTTTTTGATATGTTTTTGTATCGGATTCGCCAGAATTTTATTGAGGATTTTTGCATCTAGGTTCATTAGAGATATTGGTCTGTAGTTTTCTTTCTTTGAAGTGTCTTTGTCTGGTTTAGGTATCAGGGTGATGTTGGCCTCGTAGAATGAATTTGGAAGTTCTCCCTCTTTTTCTATTTCCTGAAGTAGCTTGAAAAGTATTGGTATTAGTTCCTCTTTAAAGGTTTTGTAAAACTCTGCTGTATACCCATCCGGTCCTGTGCTTTTCTTAGTTGGTAGTCTTTTGATGGTTTCTTCTATTTCCTCAATTGATATTGGTCTGTTTAGGTTGTCTATATCCTCCTGACTCAATCTGGGCAGATCATATGACTTCAGAAATTTATCGATGCCTTCACTATCTTCTAATTTATTGGAGTATAAGGATTCAAAATAATTTTTGATTATCTTCTGTATATCTGAAGTGTCTGTTGTGATATTGCCTTTTTCATCCCGTATGCTAGTAATTTGAGTTCTCTCTCTTCTTCTCTTCGCTAGCATGGCTAAGGGTCTGTCGATTTTGTTTATTTTTTCAAAGAACCAACTTTTAGTTTTGTCAATTTTTTCAATTGTTTCTTTTGTTTCGATTTCATTAATTTCAGCTCTGATTTTAATTATTTCTTGCCTTCTACTTCTTTTGCTGTTGTTTTGCTCTTCTTTTTCTAGGATTTTGAGATGAAGTATGAGATCATTTATTTGTTGGTTTTTTCTTTTTTTAAGGAATGAACTCCAAGCAATGAATTTTCCTCTTAGAACTGCTTTCAATGTGTCTCATAGATTCCGATATGTTGTGTCTGTGTTTTCATTTATCTCTAAGAATTTTTTAATTTCCTCCTTGATGTCTTCTATAACCCATTGATCATTCAGTAACCTATTGTTCATTCTCCAAGTGATGTATTCTTTTTCCTTCCTTCTTTTATCGTTGATTTTCAGTTCCATTCCATTATGATCAGATAGGATGCATGGTATTATCTCTACTCCTTTGTATTGTCTAAGAGTTTCCCTGTGACATAATATATGATCTATTTTTGAGAAGGATCCATGTGCTGCTGAGAAAAAGGTGTAACTGCTTGATGTTGGGTGGTATATTCTATATATGTCAATTAAGTCTAGGTTATTAATTGTGTTATTGAGTTCTATAGTTTCCTTATTCAATTTTTGTTTGGAAGATCTGTCCAGTGGCGAGAGAGGTGTGTTGAAGTCTCCCATGATTATTATATGGTGGTCTATTAGACTCTTGAACTTGAGAAGAGTTTGTTTGATGAACATAGCTGCACCATTGTTTGGGGCATATATATTTATGATTGTTATGTCTTGTTGGTGTATGGTTCCCTTAAGCAGTATGTAGTGTCCCTCTTTATCCCTTTTGATTAACTTTGGCTTGAAATCTATTTTATTTGATATGAGTATGGACATTCCTGCTTTTTTCCGAAGTCCATATGAGTGATATGATTTTTCCCAACCTTTCACCTTCAGCCTATGTATGTCTTTTCCTATCAAATGCGTCTCCTGTAGGCAGCATATTGTTGGGACTTGTTTTGTGATCCATTCTACTAGCCTGTGTCTCTTGATTGGTGAGTTTAAGCCATTAACATTTAGGGTTATTATTGAGATATGGGTTGTTGTTCCAGCCATATTTGTTTATTTATGTTACTAAACATGGTTTGTTTTCCTCTTTGATTATTTTTCCCCCCTTTAGTGTCCTACCTCCCACTGTTGGTTTTCATTGTTATTTTCCATTTCCTCTTCCTGTAATGTTTTGCCAAGGATATTTTGAAGAGATGGTTTTCTAGCTGCAAATTCTTTTAACTTTTGTTTATCGTGGAAGGTTTTAATTTCATCTTCCATCCTGAAGCTTAATTTCGCTGGAAACACAATTCTTGGTTGGAACCCATTTTCTTTCAGTGTTTGAAATATGTTATTCCAGGATCTTCTAGCTTTCAGAGTCTGTGTTGAAAGATCAGCTGTTATCCTGATTGGCTTACCCCTAAATGTGATCTGCTTCCTTTCTCTTGTAGCTTTTAAAATTCTCTCCTTATTCTGTATGTTGGGCATCTTCATTATAATGTGTCTAGGTGTGGGTCTCTTATGATTTTGCACATTCAGCATCCTGTAGGCTTCTAGGATTTGGGATTCTGTCTCATTCTTCAAGTCTGGGAAGTTTTCTCGTATTATTTCATTGAATAGATTGCTCATTCCTTTGGTTTGAAACTCTGTCCCTTCCTGTATCCCAATGACTCTTAAATTTGGTCTCTTGATGTTATCCCATATTTCTTGGATGTTCTGCTCATGGTTTCTTAACAGTCTTGCTGAGCTGTCTATGTTCTTTTCAAGTTGAAATACTTTATCTTCATTGTCTGATGTTCTATCTTCTAAGTGTTCTACTCTGCTGGAAGTATTCTCAATTGAATTTTTAAGTTGGTTTATTGCTTCCTGCATTTCTAGGATTTCTGTTTGTTTGTTTTTTATAACCTCTATCTCCCTGTATAGTTGATCTTTTGCTTCTTGGATTTGTTTATGTAATTCATTGTTGAAGTGATCTTTCATTGTCTGATTTTGCTGTCTGATGTCTTCCTTGAGACTCCAGATCATCTGAAGCATGTATATCCTGAATTCTTTATCTGACATTCCATCTGCTGCAGCTATTACCTCTTCTAACATTGAATTGACCTGCATTGCTTGTGGTCCTTTCTTTCCTTGTCGCTTCATACTGTTCGCGTTCCTTTCTACTTGGTGAAACTGTTGTGCTATTGAATTTTCCCCCTATATATTTATATTGGTCTTGTATAGTTGCAAAGTCTCCCTCGCAGGCGCGGGCGGCGGCTCTGCCCCTCTTCCAATTGGGGCAATGTGCCTACCACGCCGGCAGGCCGCTGGGCCTGCTTTGCTGGTCGGTAGCAGGTCCGCCTACCTTGCAGGCGCGGGCGGCGGCTCTGTCCCTCTGCGGGCCGCTAGGCTCATTCTGTCGGTGGTCGCAGATCTGCCTACTTTGCAGGCGCAGGCAGCGGCACTGCCCCTCTGCAGGCCTCTGGGGCTGTTCTGCCAGTGGGTCGCAGGTCCGCCTACCTTGCAGGCGCGGGGGGGTGGGGCGGCTCTACCCTTCCCCAGGCCACTGGGCCTGTTCTGTCTGTCGGTTGCAGGTCTGGCCTGTTCTGATGGTGGTCACAGTTCCGTCTACCTTGCAGGCGCGGGGGGAGGGGGCGGCTCTGCCTCTCAGCAGGCCGCTGCTCCTCTTCTGCAGGTGGGTCGCAGGACCGCCTACCTTGCAGGAGTGATTGGAAGCTCTGTCCCGCAGCGGGCCACTGGGCCTTTTTTGTTGGTGGTCACAGTTCCGCCTACCTGGCAGGCGCGGGGGGTGGGGGGCGGCTCTGCCTCTCAGCAGGCCGCTGCTCCTCTTCCTCCGGTGGGTCGCAGGCCCGCCTACCTTGCAGGAGTGATTGGAAGCTCTGTTCCGCCGCGGGCCACTGGGCCTTTTCTGTCGGTGGTCACAGTTCCTCCTACCTGGCAGGCGCTGGGGGTGGGGGGTGGCTCTGTCCCTCAGCAGGCCGCTGGGCCTGTTCTGTGGGTGGTCACAGTTCCGTCTACCTTGCCGGCGCAGGGGGAGGGGGCGGCTCTGCCTCTCAGCAGGCCGCTGCTCCTCTTCTGCTGGTGGGTCGCAGGCCCGCCTACCTTGCAGGAGTGATTGGAAGCTCTGTCCCGCCGCGGGTCACTGGTCCTTTTCTGTCGGTGGTCACAGTTCCGCCTACCTGGCAGGCGCGGGGGGTGGGTGGCGGCTCTGCCTCTCAGCAGGCCGCTGCTCCTCTTCTTCCGGTGGGTCGCAGGCCCGCCTACCTTGCAGGAGTGATTGGAAGCTCTGTCCTGCCGCGGGCCACTGGGCCTTTTCTGTCGGTGGTCACAGTTCCGCCTACCTGGCAGGCGCGGGGGGTGGGGGGCGGCTCTGCCCCTCAGCAGGCCGCTGGGCCTGCTCTGTGGGTGGTCACAGTTCTGTCTACCTTGCCGGCGCAGGGGAAGGGGGTGGCTCTGCCTCTCAGCAGGCCGCTGCTCTTCTTCTGCCGGTCAGGATAAAATTATTAACCATAGAGTAGATAACCAAAGATGCAGTTAGAAAATAAACTGCTTTTGTTTGAGGTCAAGTCATTGTTTTTGTTTGAGGCTTGTTTTTGGATATGTGTGTGTGTTGAGAGTTTTTTCTTTTGCTTTGTTCACCATTCTCATGGTATGATATATAACATAATAAATGTTCTAGTCAAATACTGAAGTTTTATTTTTGACTAGAACTTTGCTTTCCTGTATTAGTTCAGCCATTAAGATGTTATAGATGAAAGTATGAAAGTTTCCTTTATCTCACATTTAGTTGTAGACCTAACTACCTGGATTTCTACCTATCTTTTCCATTCTTCCCACTCTTCTTCCCATTTTTCTTTTCTTCAAATTATTCATTATATAGGCAGAGTGATCTTTTAAGAATGTAAATTGTTTCATTTTCATCTCTTACTAACACCACTCTAAAGACAGTGAAATTAAGATTTGTATTACTTACCATGGCCTATTTCTGCCCTCTGGCCTTCTCTGACTTAAACCATTGATTCCAGCCAGGTATGGTGGCACATACCTGTAATCCCAGCAACTCAGAAGGCTGAGGCAGGAGGATCGAAAGTTCAAGGCCAGCCTCAACAGCTGTCTAAAAGTAAAAAACAAAAAGGGCTATGTATGTCGGTTAGTGGTAAAGGACTCCTGGGTTTGATCCCTAGACTGCAAAAGAAAATGAAATGAAATACAAATAAAAATAAATAAATCACTGATTCTTTGCTTCCTCCAGGTTAAGCTTTTTTTGACGTATATAAGTTTTCCTTTCAGGTGTTGTGTTTTCTGCATGACCAGATAGAATTTATCCTTCAGATACTGGCTTAAATGACACTTTTTACAAAGAGGACTTGAACCTTTAATTTAAGTTACTGTTTCTCACAACACCCTGTACCTCTTTTTACAACATACTAACCATTTCCTCTTCTGGGCTTCAATTCTGTGAAGACAGGGACTATGTTTAATGCAATTTTTCTTTTTTCAAATCTAACACCACATGCAGATCCTAATGTATGATTGGTTTTAAGTAAGTATTTATATAAAGAATGAGAAATATTTCATCTGAACTCCTCAGCACTTACCAATGACCCAGAGGCTTACACATTAAAACAATATATACCACCTAAATCTAAAAGTTGTATTTTAAAATTCTGCTTATAGAGGAAGTTCCAAACTATTTGCATTTAAGCTGACTTTTCTTAGCCCCCCCCCCTCTTTTTTTTCCTGGAGTCATTATTATTTTTTTTTTTAAATTTTTTATTTTTGGTTGTTCAAAACATTACATATTTCTTGATATATCATATTTCACACTTTGATTCAAGTGGGTTATGAACTCCCATTTTTACCCCATATACAGATTGCAGAATTACATCAGTTACACATCCATTGATTTACATATTGCCATGCTAGTGTCTGTTGTGTTCTGCTGCCTTTCCTATCCTCTACTATCCCCCCCTCCCCTCCCCTCCCCTCCCCTCCCCTCTTCTCTCTCTACCCCCTCTACTGTCATTCATTTCTCCCCCTTGTATTATTTTCCCCTTTCCCCTCACTTCCTCTTGTATGTACTTTTGTATAACCCTGAGGGTCTCCTTCCATTTCCATGCAATTTCCCATCTCTCTCCCTTTCCCTTCCACCTCTCATCCCTGTTTAATGTTAATCTTCTTCTCATGCTCTTCGTCCCTACTCTGTTCTTAGTTACTCTCCTTATATCAAAGAAGAGATTTGGCATTTGTTTTTTAGGGATTGGCTAGCTTCACTTAGCATAATCTGCTCTAATGCCATCCATTTCCCTGCAAATTCTATGATTTTGTCATTTTTTAATGCAGAGTAATACTCCATTGTGTAT
Organism: Marmota flaviventris; assembly: GCF_047511675.1. Taxonomy (NCBI): domain Eukaryota; kingdom Metazoa; phylum Chordata; class Mammalia; order Rodentia; family Sciuridae; genus Marmota; species Marmota flaviventris. Next base: position 89,090,369 of record NC_092506.1, read on the forward strand.
AAATGCCACATTTTTTTTATCCATTCGTCTATTGAAGGGCATCTAGGTTGGTTCCACAGTCTTGCTATTGTGAATTGTGCTGCTATGAACATCGATGTAGCAGTGTCCCTGTAGCATGCTCTTTTTAGGTCTTTAGGGAATAGACCGAGAAGGGGAATAGCTGGGTCAAATGGTGGCTCCATTCCCAGCTTTCCAAGAAATCTCCATACTGCTTTCCAAATTGGCTGCACCAATTTGCAGTCCCACGAGCAATGTACAAGTGTACCCTTTTCCCCACATCCTCGCCAGCACTTGTTGTTGTTGTTTGACTTCGTAATGGCTGCCAATCTTACTGGAGTGAGATGGTATCTTAGGGTGGTTTTGATTTGCATTTCTCTGACTGCTAGAGATGGTGAGCATTTTTTCATGTACTTGTTGATTGACTGTATGTCCTCCTCTGAGAAGTGTCTGTTCAGGTCCTTGGCCCATTTATTGATTGGGTTGTTTGTTCTCTTATTGTCTAATTTTTTGAGTTCTTTGTATACTCTGGATATTAGGGCTCTATCTGAAGTGTGAGGAGTAAAGATTTGTTCCCAGGATGTAGGCTCTCTATTTACCTCTCTTATTGTTTCTTTTGCTGAGAAAAAACTTTTTAGTTTGAGTAAGTCCCATTTGTTGATTCTAGTTATTAACTTTTGTGCTATGGGTGTCCTATTGAGGAATTTGGAGCCCGACCCCACTGTATGTAGATCGTAGCCAACTTTTTCTTCTATCAGACGGCGTGTCTCTGATTTGATATCAAGCTCCTTGATCCATTTTGAATTAACTTTTGTGCATGGCGAGAGAAAGGGATTCAGTTTCATTTTGTGGCATATGGATTTCCAGTTTTCCCAGCACCATTTGTTGAACTGGAGTCATTATTATAGCTTTTGCTTCTAGTTCTTTTTATCAGCAAGAGGAGATGAACAACAATATTTTTGGACCAATACTCCCTTTATTTTACTCTTATAGATTTCAGGGTTAGAAGTAGACAAATCAAGTATTTATTTGAGGACTCTAGCATTTATAGAATAAAATATATAATTAAGTTTTTATTATTTTTATTTTTAAAATAATAAATAGAATAAAATTCAAACTTCCTACAACTTGATTGGAAGGATGAATTTAAGGGTGTTTTTGAAAAGATATGTGAATGTCAATTTGTGTGATTCTCACTTTATCAATTAATATTTGCCCTTTGTCTGTTTGTACTATGGATTTCAATCAACAGAATGACTATGTGGTAGAAACAAGTTTGGTTGGGACTGTGATGAATGGTTTGTCTCATCTACATGGATGCAAAGAACATGACCAATTTATTATTAATCTCATAAGGGGACTTGGTGGAAATCTGAATATGAAATCACGTCTGGAATTTACCAAAGAGGTAATATATTTAAAGCCTTTATTCAGTCAACATTTTTCTTTAATTTTTCATTGGCTCTTTGCCCAAATAAAATGATTTGTAAATTATAAGGTATAGAACTTTCAAGTTTAGAAATTATGCATTCAGTAGAGTAATAGTACATTTATGTATATGTGTATAGATTTACTATTTTATGATGTTAAAATTTTATAAAATGTTTTAATAGGCTAGTGTGGGACATAAAAATGTGAGACTTTAGGAACCACATGGATAAATATAATTATTTTATTGCTTTTTAATCTCAGAATAATAAAGTATTTTTATCATCTCTTTAAATAGAAAAGTTTAAGCAATTAGCAATAGAAAGATGAATTAATAATTAATAAATATTTTTTAATATGTGCAAAGGTTATATTTTTAGCCAATTTTTTTATAAAGTTAAATTCTACACCATATGGGATTTTCTTTCTGTTGGCCTCCAGCATTATGTTTCAGCTTCTTTTCTCTTTTTGATGCTTATTTAATAGCACCATTTATTGCTTTCTCTATTCTGTTTCCATTACCGTGACTATCCTGTTGATTCTGTTGTCATTGTTACCACTCAGTGCTATTCTGTGAGCTGCTTTGAAGCAGAGACTCTCTTGCCAAAGTTTAAAATAATTTTGAAGAGCAGCATCATATTTGAATTCTGCTTTACATCTGCACAGATAAGAGTTTACAGTATTAAGGAAAAGAATAACACATAGAGCGTAGTAGTGGTAGCACTGAAGTGTGTAGTACTAAGATATGTTGGAAATGAGGAATTTTAGGATGCCTATGCTGTACAATTAATGATTTAGTGTTTATAAGAACTCCATTAAAAGTTGAATATTTTATACCACTAAGTTGGTATCTTCTAGGTACTTTTATTTATTAAATGATCATTTAGAGAAAAATAGTGAAGATGAAGTATCACTTTAATTATTAATTTTGCTTGTGAGTAGGTTTAGTGTATGTAAATTTTTTTTTTTTTTTTTTTGGTACTAAGATGATTTAGTTTGGGGATGTTTACTTGGAAGAATTAGAAAATTTTATGCATTCATCCAGGCACAGTAATGCATGCCTATAATTTCAGCAACTCAAGCAAGAGACTGAGGCAGGAGGATCCCAAGTTCAAAGCTAACCTCAGTAATTTAGTAAGACACTCAGCAACTTAATGAGACTCTGTCTCAAAATAAAAAATAAAAAGGACTGAGGATGTAGTTCACTGATAAAGTACCCCTAGCTTTAATCTTTAGTACCAGGAAAAAAAAAATTATTACACATTCTGTTTGAAGTACATAAAAACTTACCACAACTCTTTCTTTTTAAGGTTTTTAATTGGGCACAAGAATCTCCTCCAGACCCTCACAAACCAATGGACACCTACTATGAATCAAGTAGAGGTCAGTTGGCATCTTATGTGCTGAAGAAGCCAGAAAACTTGACAGCTGACGATTTCAGTAATGGCCAAGCTCTACCAGTTATTCAGACCCCTGATATGCAACGAGGTCTAGATTATTTCAAACCTTGGTTAAGTTCTGGTACCAAACAGCCATTTATTCTCGTAGGACCAGAAGGATGTGGCAAAGGGTAAGAAGATTGTTGATAGAGTGGATATTGTGGATTTATGTCCCTCTTTCCCAATTATTTAATAGTTTTTATATTTTTTTTGTTTAAAATAACATTTAATTTTTTTGGAGGAGTCTTTTGTCACTATTTGTGAAAAACATCATTTTGGAGAAGAATATGTCATTTGCCTGATTATATGATTTCTAATGGAAAAAGAACAATCTGAGAAGTTACTCTTAATTATATGCATACAATCATAAGAAATAAATATCTTAGTTGTAAATTACCATGTGTTTTAATTATAAAATTTAAATGTTGAAGTTAGTTCTCTGTTTAGCTTTTTTATTGTTATTTGCTTTTTTTTTTTGTTTTTGCAGCTCTTGATTTAGCTTTTAATTTAGTAGAATACATCTATTTTTAAGGCTTATAGGGTGTAGTTTTGTAAATAATGAATCTGTGAATTATTAGTTTTATATTTCTGTTAGGAGAGTAGTCATTTAAAAATTCTATAGAATCATATATATATATTTTTTTAATCTAGGAGAACTTAAAATCTTTCCTTCAACTGTAGGGAAACAGAATTAGTATATTCTATATATACTTTATCAAACCAAATTATTGAGAACTTTGACTGTTCTGGCTGAAAAAAATCTCAGTAGTACCTTAAAATATACATTTATTTTCTAATCTAAAATTTAAAAAGTTACAGTGATAATAGTGGATACCATATCCATGTATTCCATTTTCATTTTAAACATCATCATAATAATTTAGAAATTAAAATACTTGTAAAATAAAAGTCCTATATTGAAATAGAAAATATATGTTGGTCATATTTTCAAAGTCAAATGTCATATATCTTTTGCAGGATGCTGCTCAGGTATGCCTTTTCTCAACTCCGGTCCACTCAGATTGCTACAATTCACTGTAGTGCACAAACTACTTCTCGGCATCTCCTGCAGAAATTGAGCCAGACTTGTATGGTAATCAGTACTAATACTGGTCGAGTATATAGACCAAAGGACTGTGAAAGACTTGTTTTGTACTTAAAAGATATCAACCTTCCTAAGCTTGATAAATGGGGGACCAGTACATTGGTAGCTTTCTTACAGCAGGTAAGTCTTGTTACGTGGTATAATTTGGTATAATTGGAAACAGTTTAATTCCAATAATTTTTCTTCTAGATAGAAAATCTGCTTTTATTCTTTAGGGCCAGTTTTATTTAGTGTGTGTCATGGAAATTGAATTCATAGAGTGAACTTGTTCTAGGTTGCTTTCTTTCATTTTCCTTCCTTTAGAAGTTTGTATTACATTGAAATAATATATGACAGGGAAAGTAACAACCTTTATTCCACATTTATCTCCTGTCCTTTTTATTTTTAAAAAAAACAAGGAGGAAAGCAGAAGCTGGGGATGGTATTGGAGTTGGAGAATTTTTTACTTTATTTTTGTATGTATGTATGTATCTGACAGCAGTTATACTTTCTTGATCCATACCCCTTTCTGTCAGCTTTAACCCATTAGTCTCCCTTTTTGCCTCAGAATTCAGAATCACACGTTCTTATACAGTGTGCAGGATTTTTTCGTTTATGTTATTCAAATCTCATTAGAAATGCCAAATTCGTAGAGCTCACTATGTTTATTTAGCTTTACCATGTAACTGCAGAATATGATAAAATATAGGAAAAAGCCAAAATATTTTCCCCCATTCCTGATATTTTGTTTTGGATAATTGCTAATAGATTTATAATATCATCTGGATTTTTATGTTTACTGGCAAGAAAAATGGTTTTAAAATGAAGATAATTCAGCTAACATTAAATTCAGATTGTACTGTATTATTTTTCAGTGTTATAGAATTTTAAATATATTTCAATCTTAAATTCTTGAGGTATTAGAGGATGATAATTACATTTGGAAATCATTGAAATTCAGACAAAATATTCTGATTAGAAAAATCTAAAGTATAAACATTTTAAAATGCATTTATTTTCAAATAGGTTTTGACGTATCAAGGATTTTATGATGAAAATTTGGAATGGGTTGGTTTAGAAAATATTCAAATTGTAGCTTCTATGTCAGCTGGAGGAAGACTGGGAAGACACAAGCTTACTACCAGATTTACTTCTATTGTTCGTCTTTGTGCAGTAGAGTATGTATCTTAGTGTTTTTTTTTTTTAATTTGAAGAGACATTATATATAATTGCATCTTATTTAAAGGTTTCCACTGATGATACTGTTTCAAAATGTAGAAGGTAAAATGGTCAAACTTAAACTCTGATATTTTTTTCTTAGCCTTCCCAAACTAATAATTTAGGATGATAAAGGCTTTAATCAAATCATTTTATGTTTTAGAAATATATAAGGAAATGAGGACTGTTTTGTATAGTCTGTGTTTTAAAGTATCAGTATCAGGAATTAAAGTGGTAGATTTTAATTTTTTAATTCAAAATGTTTTAACAATATGCAATATAAATATAGTATGTATTACTGGGTTACCATATAGGTTTTGATACATGTATACAATATATAATGTTTAAATTAGGTTAAACATATATACTTCCTTAGTCTTATCATTTTTTTAATGGAGAAAATATTAAAAAATCCTTTTTTCTAGCTTTCTGAAATATACAATACATTGTTGTTATCCATCGTCACCTTACTATGCAGAAGCTCACCAGAACTTTTTACACGCATCTAGCTCTAATTTAGTACTCATTGATCAATCTTTTCCCCTTCCTCCCTCTCTCCCTATTCTACTACTTCTGTACTACTATACTCAGCCTCTGAAAACCACCATTCAACTCTCAAATTCTATGAGATCAATATTTTTAGATTCCATATATGAAAGATATTACAGTATCTGTCATTTTGTGCCTTACTTAATTTGCTTAACATAACCAGTTCTACCCATGCTGTTGCAAATGAGGGATTTCATTCATTTTATAGCTGAATAGTATTTCATTGCATTTATATACCACATTTTCTTTATCTATTCATTTGTTGACGGGCACTTAGGTTGCTTCCATTTTTTGGCCCTTGTGAATAGTGATGTAATAAATGTGAGAGTACAGATGTCTCTTTGACATACGGATTTTATTTCTTTTGAATATGTAAAGATGGTAGATTTTAGATTTAAATGTTTTATGTGTTTCACAAAACAAAAAGCACTATTCAATTTTTGAAGATTTTTTGAAATAAAAAGAGATTTAAATCAGAGAATTAGGTTATGTTAATGGTTAATGTCTTCAGCACTAATACATCTATCCATTTCTGCAATCCATATCTGTAGTTGTTACAGTATATCCTGAATTTTTCCAATTATGGCACTGTCTCCTATTTTATTACAGTCTTGCTATACCAAACTCTGTCTTTATGCTTTCAAACTAATTGCACTTCATCTACTAATGTTCCTCTTTCTGAAATTTTACTCTACCAATTAAGCTGTATGGAAATTAATTTTGTTTTGGAGAAAGAGATTAATTCTTTATTTATGTGTTGTTTCTATTTTTATAGTTCTGAGATGGATTCTGCCTTATATATAGATATGACTTATTTCAAAATATTTTTTATAAGTCTGATTTTCCTTTTGCTGCTTTCTAAAGATCAGTGGTTTTTCCAACAATCTGTCTTTAAATAATTTCATTGGAATCCCCAACTAGGACTTAAATTTTTTGACAGTATATACTTAGGGATTTAATTTGATTCAGGTGAAAACAGGAACCATGAGCCTAGCTTTAGCCTTTGGCTATCTGGGACTTAAAACATTTCAAGTTGAAAACCACTATAAATTATCCAGTCAGTTAATGGGCAAATGAACTAAACAGACATTTCTCAAAATAAGAAATACAAAGGGCCAACAAATATATGAAAAATGTTCAACATCTTTAGCAATTGCAGAAATGCAAATCAAAGCTACACTGAGATTCCATCTCATTCCAGTTAAAATGATAGTCATTAAGAATATAGATAAAAATAAACGCTGGAGAGGATGTGGGGAAAAAAGGAACACTCTTATGCTGTTAGTAGGATTGTAAATTAGTAGAGCCACTGTGAAAATCCTCAAGATACTAGAAATGGAATCTCCACATGACCCAGATATACCACTCTTGATATTTAGCCTAAAGAATTAAAGTCAGTGTATAATAGTGATATATGCATACCCATGTTTATAGCAGCACAATTCACCGTAACAGAATCATAGAAATAGCCTCGGTGTCCATCAATGGTATGCATATACAATGGAATTTTACTTAGTTATAAAGAAGAACAAAATTATGTCATTTGCAGGAAAATGGATGAAACTTGAGGCATTAGTTTAAGTGAAATAAGCCAAACTCAGAAAGTCTGTGGTTGTATGTTTTCTCTTATATGTGGAAGCTGGAGAGAAAAAAGAGAAAAAGAAAGAGATGGGGAGGGTCTTATGAAAATAGAAGGAACACCATTAGAAAAGAGGATGGGACCCTGGGTGGAGTGGTAGGGAGGAACTGGGAAACAAAATTGACCAAATTATGTTGTCTAATATATGTATAATAATAGATTCCACTATCATATATAATTATAAAGTGCCAATAAAAATTTGTGGAAACCCCCTACAATTGCTACTGTAACTTAACATTAAAATAGTAATTTAGAGGGACTGTGGTTGTGGCTCAGTGGTAGAGCGTTTGCCTTGTACATGTGAGGCACTGGGTTCGATTCTCAGCACCACATAAAAGTAAATAAATAAAATAAAGATATTGTGTCCATCTACAACTAAAAAAAATTTAAAAACAATAGTAATTTAGAATATTTATTTATTTCATTTTTTTCTCATATGCTCTTTTTTTTAGTTACCCAGAAAGAGAGCAATTACAAACAATTTATGGAGCATATTTGGAAGCAGTTCTACATAAAAATTTGAAGAATCATTCTATTTGGGGTTCTTCATCAAAAATTTATCTCTTAGCAGGCTCTATGGTACAAGTTTATGAACAGGTATATATGCAATTATATTGTAATTTTCATATGTATTGCTATTGTTCCCAGAGATATACCTTTAATTTTCATCTTCATGTCCAGCTTTATCTTCCTGTTTTTTATTTATCTTTTCTATTAGAGATTGAACATTTTGAGGATAGGTGAAATGTGTACCTTATATATTCTATTGTATTTCTGGTGTAGTTTCTAAAAGGAATTCAATACATATTTGTTAGTAGAATGAATTAGTGTTAGATGGTTAAAACATATTTGTTGGTTGAATGAATTAGTATTAGATGGTTACTTTGATTTCAGCTCCAATTTAGCATGTTTAGAATGGTGTTCACTTTCTTTCCAAACTCTGGCCTTTCTCCTGACTTCTCTCAGTTTCCATCAACCATGCTTCAAACCTGACAGTAGCATTTGAGTTCATTTCTTTCCTTCTATCTGTGAGGAAATGTCTAAAGTATATTCCTTTATAAAGTGGAGAAGATTACTTAAGAATAGGCATGGAGAATGCAGAAGACATTTGAGTACTTTTTACTGCCAGTGGTAGTCTTAGGGATACAAAGATGACCAGTTCTCCTTACTATGGAAGTTAATAGTCTAATGAGGGATTGAGTTTTATTGAGTATAAAACTGTTATATATGGTGGTTGTTAAGGAGTAGGTTAATTTTGATCTGAGATTTCAAAAATGAATAGAAATTTACAAAGTGGTTGGAGATAAAAGAAGTTCTTTCTCGGTAAAGGACAGAATGTGCAAGTTAGGAAAAATGTGGAAGATGCTTTTTATAGTATTGGAGTACAAGTGGGGAAAGTAACATTGGAAAGCAAGAAGTTACTTTGTAAAAAAAAATTAATTAAGATGGTGAGTGATCAACAACCAATAAAAAAAAAAATAAAAAAAATAAACAGTACACCTTACATCATCTAAAAAAAATAAAATAAAAAAAAATAAAACTTGAAAAAAAAAAAAAGATCAGATTAAGAGTAATGGTTCTTACTAGAAGGGACAGGCTCTTTTGAGGAAGGGTGCTGGGATTGATTCAATGACTTTTTGAACATAAAATAGCTCTGTGGTTTCCCCCATTAGAAAATGGATCTTGCCTAGATCTTTGAGCCTCTTGGAACTGCAACCATCATTTTATGAAGTTTAGGTTATGAAGTCCTGAACTTCCTTAGCAGGGCTGTTTATGCTTTTTTCTTTTTCTTTTTGCCACAGACAACCATTAGCAGTATGTTGAAACCTATGAAACCCTAGTAGAATAATGTTTTAAAATGTTTATATACTGTAGACTACATATGATAACTAATAAAATCAATTCTGTTAAGTAAGTTTCTACCCACAGGTAGATATTGTCATTCTCTAAGGTCTAAGGTGACTGAAAATTATAGCATGATTATGTTCAAGAAAGTCGACAAATTGTTTACAATATATATATATATATATATTTTTTTTCAGGTGCGGGCTAAATTTACAGTTGATGATTATAGCCACTATTTCTTTACTCCTTGCATTCTTACCCAGTGGGTTCTTGGCTTATTTAGATATGATTTAGAGGGAGGTAAGTTTTGCTCATGTATGTGTATATGTGTATTTGTGTGCATGCTTTTATGATATAGTTATGGTAGAAATAGATGTAATAGTACTATGATAATTAATTGTATTTTAAATTAGAATTGTAGTAATATTCAATTTAAATATCATGGTTACTTTAAAATATTTTTATAAAAGTGATCATATTTCTTCTTTCAAGTGATTTATTGCTGTCACTATTAAAATTTGATTTTGAGCTATGTTTAATGTGCTTTTTGAAATCATGACATTTTTATTGAACAATTAGAGATAATAGTGTTTTAAATGTATATTTAAATCACAAAACATATAGTTTTACTAATAAAATAAATTTTAACTCTTTTTCTTTTTTTTAAAAAATATATCTGATGCCAAAATTATGGTATGTAGTTTCTCACTCTTTCTAATATTTTATTAAACAGACATTTTGAAATAATTTAGTTTTATTACAATTAAAGAAAATTTTGCCTTTTTTTTAGGATCCTCCAACCATCCAATAGATTATGTATTAGAAATTGTAGCATATGAAGCACGGCGCTTATTTCGTGACAAAATTGTTGGTGCAAAGGAGCTTCATTTGTTTGATAATATTTTAACATCAGTGTTTCAAGGAGATTGGGGCTCGGATATATTAGAGAATATGGCAGGTAATATAATAGAGTTTTGTATATATATAATTGCTATGAAAACTTTAAAATTATTTTTCTACCTGTAGCATGATTTCACATGCCTAAACAAATAAAGCTTTGGATAATTCTAATTTTTCCATAAGGAGAACTGCTTTGTTATTTTTTGCTAGATGTCTATAATATGATCTAGATAAAATATAATGACAGTAATTGTTCTTAGGGAGAAGGGGTTCATGCAATACTATCTTACATTTGTGATATAAAAATGTTTTTTTCTGAAACATTTTCACTATTAGAGTTTTTTCAATATAGCTATATGTGTATGAAACTTACAAATCATTGAAAAAAGCCACATTTTATTATGATGACTTTTAATTTTTGTTTTTTAAAGATAGCTTCTTTAATAATGATGGAAATTCAGGTGGTATTGATATAAATTATAATATGTTAAAATCAGAATCTATTTTCAGTATTATGTGCAGAATAAAAAAACATTTCTTTTCTCAGTCAATAGAAACGGCATATAATATTTAAATATTCACAGAATCCCAGGTATACAGTGACTTTTTGATTAATAGTAATGGCCATTATTTTTCTTGCCACTACCCATAATGCATTAGCACAGTACTACCTATATATTCTTGTTACCAGCTTTTTCCATTGTCATGATAAACAAAGTATAACATCATTTGTTCAAAGCAGCTATTTGGAATTATTACCACTTAGTAACCAATTTGCATTTTGAAATCTGCTATGAGACTAATAGAAAATTATCATGGTGAGAAGGCCTTTGAGAAAAGACCACAGTAAGGAAATATTTCCTAGTAAAATTGATTTCAGACAACAAAATGGATTCACTTTTTCAGAATATAAAGCTAGGCTTCAAAAACATTTCATATAATACATTGTATATTCCTAGATGTGATATTGTTCCCAGGGTAATAATTAGAAATCTAGAAATATTGTTTTTTAAAGGTAGGCAGAAAATTAAGGTTGATATAAGGAATTTTCTAGGGTATTGCCCAAGATTTGGAATTAGGAAATAAGTTCAAGAGAACCTAAGGCAAGATGAAGTGTTGAGAGAAGCCTGTATCTTATCCTCAAGAAACTTATAATCTAGTAGCAGAAACAGATATGAAAATCTGCGTATGGTGGTAACTATTGCTAGTTTGTTTAGATGTTATGAAGATCTGTGGAAATAGGTAAAATGGTCATTGCTCTAGAGCATGGCTTATGTAATATTATGTTTGTGAATATGTTTGGGATGGAGCCAACATTTCAGATTTGTAGAAGAGCCAAGTGAATTCTTTCTTGAGAAATTTGCATTGGAATGTTTTAAGTTAAAAGAGAATTGAGGTAATTGTCGATTCACACTCAGTTGTAAGAATTAATACAGGAATAGCACATGTAAGTTTTACTTGAGTTTCCCCAGTGGTAATTTCTGGATAAATTAAAACATCACAATTAGGATATTGACATCAATGCAGTTAAGACAGAAAATTTTGGAGGAGTATCACAAGTTCAAGCCTGGACAACAGTAAAACCCTATTTAAAAAAAAAAAAATAGGACTGGTGTTGTAGTTCAATGGTAGAGTGCTTGCCTACCATGTATGAGCCCCTGGGTTCATCCCCAGATTTAAAAGAGAAACACAAACAAACAAACAACAACAACAATAATAAAAAAACAACCCTCCCCAAATCCAGATACATTTACATTATAACCACAAGCGTTTACTGTGGTTCCCTTTTATAGCTTATTTCTCTTTTATTCCTTGGAAACCATTAATCTGTTTTTCAGTTTTGTCAGTTCAAAAATGTTATTTTCTCTCCACAAAATTCTCTGGAGATATATGCAAGTTGTATATTTCAACAGGTTATTTCCTTTTTATGGATGGATTGATATTCCATTCTATGGATGTTCCACTATTTCTTTACTCTTCATCTATTGAAGGACATCTGGGTGTTTTCAGTTTTTGTGTATTACAAGTAAAATTTCTGTAAGGATGTATGTACAGGTTTTTATGTAAACATATATTTTGGTTTTTCTGTGATAAAAGCTCAGGAAAGCAATTCCCAGGTTGTATATGGTAAATACTTCATTTTTTAGGAAACTACCAAGCTGTTTTCTAGAGCAGCAGTATCATTTTATGTTCCTATCAGCAATGTATGAATGGTCTAGTTGCTCTATATTCTTACTAGCATTTGATGTTGTCACTATTTTTTATTTCAGCCATTCTGGTAACTGTGTGCTTAATTTATATTTGTGAGTGGCTAGTAAAGTTTAACATCTTCTCATGTGCTTATTTACCCTCTGTCTTTCCTGTTTGATGAACTATTCATTTTTTCCTATTGTCTAATTGGATTATTATTATTACTATTTTACTGTTGAGTTTTGAGAATACTTATATATAGATACTAGTCTTTTATTTGTAAATATATTCCCCTACTCTGTAACTTGTCCCTGCATCCTCTCAAAAGGATCTTTCACAGATAAAAAGTTTTTAATTTTGTTAAGTCTAACCTATCAATTTTTCTTTTTAATGATCTTTTGATATCAAGTTTAAGATTTCTTTGTCTAGTCCTAGATCTTAAAGACTGTCTTCTGTGTTTTTTCATAAAAGATTTTATATTTTAAATTGGAATCAGTGATCCATTTTGAGTTAATTTATATATTTAAGGAATGAGACTTAGGTTAATTTTTTTTTTTTTGGTATAGATGTCCATTTGCTCTAGCATCATTTACTGAAAAGGCTTTCTACTTGAATTGCTTTAGCAACTTTGTCAAGAATTAGCAATTTGAGCTGGGCATGGTGTTGTACACCTGTAATCCCAGTGGCTCAGGATGCTGAGGCTGGAGGATCAAACCAGCCTCAGCAAAAGCCCAGTGAGACTGGGGATGTAGCTCAGTGATCAAGTGTCCTAAGTTCAATCCCTAGTACTCCCTCCCCGCAAAATCACCAAATAACCTAACTTTATACCTCAAAACCCTAGAAAAAGAAGAACAAATCAACACTAAAACCAGAAGACAGGACATAACTAAAATGAGAGACAATATATAACTTATACTAAGTAGGATCCTTTTGTGGCTGTACATGATGTAGAATTTCTTTGATTATGTATTCAAATATAAGGATAGGAAAGTTATGCCTGATTATTTTACTACCCTTTCTATTCCCCTTACTTCTCATTTCCCTTCATTCCCTTTTGTCTAATCCAGTGGACTTCTTTTCTTCCCCTTACCCCCTTGTTGTGTGTTAGCATCCACATATCAGAGAGAATTTTCTACCTTTGTTTTTTTTTTTTTCTTTTTTCTTTTTTTGGGGGAATGGATTATTTGGCTTAGCATAACAGTCCCAGATCCATTCATTTTTTTGGGCCAAATGTCATAAAGTTGTTCTTCTTAATGACTGGGTAATATTCCATTTTTTATATGTACTACAATTTCTTTATCCATTTATCTCTTTAAGGACACCTAGGTTTGTTCTGTAGCTTAGCTATTGTGAATTGAACTGCTGTAAACATTGATGTGGCTACATCACTATAGGATGCTGATTTTAAATCCTTTGGGTATAGAACTAGGAGTTGAATAACTGGATCAAATGGTGGTTCCATTCCAAGTTTTATAAGGAATCTCCTTACTGCTTTCCATAGTGGTAGCACCAATTTGCAGTCTCACCAGCAATGTATGAGTGTATCTTTTCCCTCACATCCTTGCCAACATTTATTGTTACTTGTATTCTTGATAATTGCCATTCTGACTGGAGTGAGATGGAATATAACTGTTAGTTTTAATTTACATTTCTCTAATTGCTAGAGATGTTAAACATTTTTTCATATATTTCTTAACCATTTTATTTCTTCCTCTGTGGAGTGCTTGTTCAGTTCCTTTGCTCATTTGTTGATTGGGATATTTGGGGATTTTTTTGGTGTTAAGTTTTTTGAGTTCTTTGTATATCCTGAAGATTAATGCTCTATCTAAATTGCAGGTGGTAAATATTTTCTCCTATTCTGTAGGCTCTCTATTCATGTTCTTGACTGTTTCCTTTGCTGTGAAGAAGCTTTTTAGTTTGAATTCATCCCATTTATTATTCTTGATTTTACTTCTTGTGCGTCAGGAGTCTTATTGAGAAAGTTGGTTCTGAAGTCAACATGATGAGAAGGTGGGCTAACATTTTCTTCTAGTAGGTACAGGGTCCAATGCCCACATCCTTGATCCATTTTGAGTTCAGTTTTATGCAAGGTGAAAGATAAAAGTTAAATTTCATTATGCTACATGTGGACTTCCAGTTTTCCCAGCACCATTTGTTGAAAAGGTTATCTTTTCTCCAGTGTATATTTATGGTGCCTTTGTCTAGTATGAGATAACTGGATTTTTGTGGGTATGTCTCTGTGTCTTCTATTCTGTTCCATTGATCTTCATGTCTGTTTTGGTGCCAATACCATTGTTGTTTTTGTTACTGTTGCTCTATATTATAATTGTGGTTTCATCTGTGATGCCACCTGCTTTCCTTTTCTTGCTAAATATTGGTTTGGCTATTCTGTGTCTCTTATTTTTCCAAATGAATTTCATGACTGTTTTATATTTCTATGAGGAATGACATGATATTGTTAATGCTGCCTATCTAAGAACATGGGATATCTTTCCGCTTTTTGAGTTCTTTTCAATTTCTTTCTTTTGTGTTCTTTAGCTTTCATTGTAGAGGTCTTTTGCCTCTTTTGTTTTGTTAGATTGATTCCCAGGTATTTTATTTTATTTTTTTGAGGCTTTTGTGAATGGAATAGTTTTCCCAATTTCTCTTTCAGCTGATACATCTTGATGTATAGGAATGCAATTGATTTACGGGTGTTGATTTTATATCCTGCTGCTTTGCTGAATATGTTTATGAGTTCTAGAGTTCTGAATTCACTTAGGAGTTGTGGTGAGTTTTTTGGGGTCTTGTAAATATAGAATTATGTTATTAGCTAATACGAATAGTTTGAGCTCTTCTTTTCCTAGTCATATTTCTTGTGTCTGTCTAATTGCTCTGGGTAGAGTTTCAAGGACTGTGTTGAATAGGAGTGGTTAAAGAGGGAATCCTTGTCTTGTTATAGTTTTTCGAGGGGATGCTTTCAGTTTTTCTACTGATGTGGTGAATTACGTTTATTGATTTCCATATGTTTAACCAACCTTGTGTTCCTGGAATGAACCTTCCTTGATAATGGTGAATTATCTTTTAAATATTTTTTTGTATGCAATTTGCCAGTGTTTTATTGAGAATTTTTGCATTAGTGTTCATCAGGGATATTGTTCTGAAGTTTTCTTTCCTTGCTGTGTGTTTGTCTGGTTTTGGTATCAGGATGATACTAGTTTCATAGAATGAGTATGGAAGGGCTCCCTCCTTTTCTGTTTCATGGAATAATTTGAGTATTGGTGTAAATTCTTCTTCAAAGGTCTGGTAGAACCTGGCTGAGAATCCGTCTGGTCCTGGACTTTTCTTTTTTGGTAGGCTTCTGATGGTATCTTCAATTTGATTACTTGAAATTGATATGTTTAAATTTTCTATGTCCACTTGATTTAATTTGCTTAAGTCATATGTCTGTGGAAATTTGTCGATGTCTTCATGATTTTCTATTTTATGTATAGATTTTCAAAGTAGCTTCTGATTATTGTCTGTATGTCAGTGGTATCTGTTTTGTGATATTTCCTTTTTCATCATGAATTTTAGTAATTTGAATATTCTCTTTTTCTTCCTTAACTTGGCTAAGTATTTATTAATTTTGTTTTATTTTTTCAAAAACCCAACTTCTTGTTTCATCAATTTTTTTGAAATTTTTTGTTTCAATTTCATTAATATTGTCTCTCATTTTAGTTATGTCCTGTCTTCTGGTTTTAGTGTTGATTTGTTCTTCTTTTTTCTAGGGCTTTGAGGTATAAAGTTAGGTTATTTGGTGATTTTTCTATTCTTTTAATGAATGAGTTCAATACAATGAACTTTCCTTTTAGAACTGCCTTCTAGTATCCCAGAGATTTTTATACATTGTGTCACTGTTCTTATTTACCTCTAAGTATT
Organism: Marmota flaviventris; assembly: GCF_047511675.1. Classification (NCBI taxonomy): domain Eukaryota; kingdom Metazoa; phylum Chordata; class Mammalia; order Rodentia; family Sciuridae; genus Marmota; species Marmota flaviventris. The sequence continues at coordinate 89,106,558 of NC_092506.1, forward strand.
TTTTATTTCATCCCTGATTTCGTCACTATCCTTTGATCATTCAATACTGTATTTTGTAGTCTCCAGGTGTTAGAGTAGCTTCTGTTTTTAATTGTATTATTAATATCTAATTTTATTCTATTATCTAATAAAATGCAAGATATCTCTGGTTTTTTTTTTGTATTTGCTAAGAATTGCTTTTTGTGGCCTAAGATATGGTCTATTTAGAAAATGATCCATGTGCTGCTGAGAAGAAAGTGTATTCAGTCATTGATGCATAAAAAGATCTATATGTATTTGTTAAGTCTAAATTATTAATTATTTTTTAGTTTATAGTTTCTTTATTTAGTTTTTGGTTTGAAGATCTATTTGTTGGTGAGAGTGGCGTGTTGAAGTGACCCAGTATTATTTTGTTGTGTCTCTTTGATTCTTGAGAAACTGTTTTGTGAAACTGGATTTTAGAGGATGAATATGATGAGTGAGGAAGAGGAGAAGGACAATCCAGGAGAGGAGAAAAAATGCAAAGAAACCAAGGCTTCAGAGGACTATTGTAGAATGTGGAGGGAGATAGCAGATTTAAGCAGTCAGTGGGAGCTAAATTGCAGAGGGCCTTTATGAAGAGTTTGGAGTTTTTTTCTTCCTTCCTTTCTCCTCATCCTTCTTTTTTTTTTTTTTTAAAGGAGTGGGAAATTGATATTACAGTGGCATGTTACAATCAGTTTTTATTATGTATGTGTTACTCTTGTAGCTGTGAGAATATCCTTGAGGGGCAGAGACTTTCAGCAGGGATGAAGGTTAGGAGGCTATTATAGTAGCTCCTGTGAGCAAAAATGAGATGTGAAGGTAATGTAGTTATATAAATAATTTTGTTGCTGAAAAACATTCATTGTACATTTTAAATATTTATAAGTTTTAATTGAATCTTTTGCAAATAGACAAAGAGTTTATCAAATATGATGATAGAAATCATGTCTGTCTTATTCACTAGTTGTGTCAAGCAGGGAGTACAATGTTTCAACTGGTGCTCAGTAGTTAAATGTTAAGTGAATGAATTTGTGAATTTTAGGTCTACTAATAATTGCAAACATGAGTCTAAACTAGAGCTTTGTAAGTTTGCCTCGAAATAAGTAATGAGTGACTTTTTGGGTATGTAAATAGTTGACAGCTCGATCCACTGAAAAAGGTAAATAATTATACAGAACTCTTTAGAATTGAAAGAATAGAAGGCTGAATTTGGATCTTGGGGCAATATAAATATTAGGGATAAGCAAAAGCCTGAAAAGCAGTAGTGGTTTGTGGCTTGATGCATAGGGTCATGTAGTTGCAAGGAGGAAAGGCCTCAAGGATATTGGGGAAGTTCATGTTGGAATAATGACTGCCAAGTTTTGGATTTGGAGATTAGAGCTTTGTTGTTGTTCCCAAATAAACTAGTTAGTATGATGATCTTTTCAGATAGAAAAATATGTGAGAAATATGATGGTGAAGGCAAGGAGAAGAACATGAAGTAGCTTGGGTGTAGAGAAGGTATGATGGTTATTACTTTAGGATATGGTAGAGTTGGGCATGTGGCAAGGAGGGTACATGATGGAATCATCCCCCAAAGCAGTTGGGGAGGAAAGGTTTCAATAGAATGGTGAGTAGCTTTTCTTTATATGGTAATATGCATAATGTTCTAGATAAATTTAAGGGAAGTTTGGGGATTTTTGTTTTCTAATTAAAATTTGCTTATTTTAAAAAATTTTATCAGTAGGGACCCTTGAAAATAGTAATGAATCTATGTTCTTTCTCAAAGGGATTTTTGAGATTATTTAAAAAAATATTTATTTATTTTTTTAGTTGTAGTTGGACACAATTCCTTTATTTTATTATTTATTTTTATGTGTGCTGAGGATTGAACTCAGGGCCTCACATGTGCTAGGCAAGCACTCTACCACTGAACCACAACCCCAGCCCATATTATTTTATATTATGATGTTTTTAAACCAGGGATTGAACCCAGGGGTGCTTATCCACCAGGCCATATCCACAGACATTTTTTATTTTTTTATTTTTGAGACAGGGTATTGGTAAGCCAGACAGGGTCTGGCTAAGTTATAGCCGTGATAAATTCCTGAGGCTAGCTTTGAACTTGAGATCCCTTTACTTTAGCCTCCCAAGCCACAGGGATTGCAGGTGTGCCCTACCACTCTCTGCCTAATTTACAATTTTTATGTGGTGATTCTGAAGAAGGAGGAAAATGGGATAAACTGAGAATAGACAAGGGATAAGTTAGAAGAAAGCCAGTTCATTTGCGGGGAAGAAGGAGGGGAAGAATATAGAACAAAGGTACAGTCAGCCAGTTCTCAGCGTTTGATGTTAAATTTGAAGTATCTTAACTGATTTTATTGATATTCCAAGTAATTATCTTTGTATATTTAATATAATTTGAATTTATTTCTGGGGATAATCTTATTTGAACTAAACGAAAAATAATTTAATAACCAACATATTTACTGATTCTTCCATTACTAATAATGCATATAAAGCAACATATCTTTTATTTCTACAGATAGTTTCTATGTTACATGGGGAGCCCAACATAATTTAGGATCAACGGCAGCCCTAAGGCAACCATTACCTCCACATGGAAAACCACTTGGAAAACTAAACTCTTCAGATCTCAAGGATGTTATTAAAAAGGTATAATATGAATCATTAATTCGAATTAAGATTTGTTATGATTACTGTTATTTATGGGAAACGTTTGGAGATCATGGGAATATTAAATCATAGACAAAACTATTCTGCTCTTTTTGAATTTAACATAACTAGAAGCAGATGTGCTTTATACAGATCCTTGTAAAATTGCTAAGATATATTTGCAAGAAGGTATTTATTAGAAATATTAATGAAGCTTAACATTAATTGAGAAATCATCATATATCAGTGATTGTTAAACTTTGGTGTGTATCAGAATCACCTGAAGGTGTAAAAAAATTGCAGATTCCTGGGTTCCATCTCGAGAGAGTCAAACATAGTAGGTGAGACCCAGAGAATCGAATTTTTATCAGGCTTACAGATGATAGTTATGCTCATGGTCCATTGAAACTTGGAGTAACACTGTGTACAGGTTTTTTTTTTTTCTTTCTCTCTCTATATCTCTTGCTTGCTATGTTTCTGTTTAGTTATAATAAAGAAGAAACAGTGTTGCATGTTGAGAGTTAGTATGGATTTGATGTCAGGAAAAGTTTTTTGTCATGGTGTGTTTGGTGGACTGATTGATATGCCTGGAATTGATATTGCAATATTTGGGAATATTAAAAGTTGTTAAGTATATTGTGAACATACTCTAATTGTCTTTTCTTTCTTTTTACATTCTTTTGCTTAATCTGTAGCAGGACATGGTACTTACACGGGCTTTTGAGTCATTCCCAAGTAGTACAAAAGAACAAGAGTTCATAAAAGCATTTCTAAGCACGAGGTTTCTAGAGTTCTGAGACTGTTTCATAGTCCATGTTCATTGATTTATTACAACTGATAAATTTTGAGAGTTTTAATTAACCAACTATCTCACATACTTTTTACTAATGTATTAATGCCTAAGGGTGATTCTTGTGAACCCTTGAACTTCTTTGACATCTTACGAGTTTTTTTTTAGTGCCTGTAAAGATGTATTACTAGATAGGTAAAATATTAGTGTGTAACTACTTTATTCTTCTTGAATGTATCAAAATAATATTTTAATCTAGATAAGTAATATTTTTGTTGTGTAGTTAGTATTTTATTAATTAGAAAATATTCTTTTTGTTTTTTTGAAAGGGTCTTATTCATTATGGACGAGATAACCAGAATTTAGATATTTTACTTTTCCAAGAAGTCCTGGAGTACATGTCTAGAATAGATAGAGTACTGAGTTTTCCTGGAGGTTCACTTCTACTAGCAGGACGCAGTGGTGTGGGGCGTAGGACCATCACTTCTTTAGTCAGTCATATGCATGGAGCAGTGCTATTTTCTCCAAAGATTTCCAGAGGATATGAATTGAAGCAGTTCACAAATGATCTCAAACATGTAAGTTGCTCATGATCCTTTGCTTTATTAGATTTTTATTCATATTATTTTTCTAAATGATTTCTAACATCTTTATGACTCTAATATATAACAGTATTTATTTTTAATTTTGATGATTTTTTTCCATAAATATTAGAAAAATAACATTCTTATTTATACAGATTTTAAGAGACTTTTTTTTGAGATTTATAGGTTCTAGGTACTTCAGATTATGGGATATTAGATGGATATGAATAACAACCAAAATGATGAGATTTATAGAGGAAATATGTGGGTACATATAAAATAATCTTAGTTTTTGGTTTAATATTCCAGTTCTAAAATAATTAAGTTTTCTTTCAGCTCACATTTATTTGTGGGTACATTTTACTATTCAAGCTATATGGCTAAAGTTTGATTTAATTTTGAGTATGCAAATATAAATGCATAATAGTGACAACTTTACATAGAATGATAATTTTTAACTGTGTCAAAATACATAAAGAGTACTAATTTTTTTTTTTTTTTTTTTTTTTGGGCAGGTGCTGAATCTTGCAGGAATTGAAGCACAACAGGTAGTTTTACTTCTTGAGGATTATCAGTTTGTACATCCTACATTTTTGGAGATGATCAATAGCCTTTTGTCTTCAGGTAAGTGAATAGTTTCTATTCAAAGAAAATAAATAGTAATGTAAAAATTATTCAAGTACAATTGTCTTATATAAAATTTACTTGTGTTTCAGAGAACTTTATGTAGGATTAAATGTGTTTGTGGCAACAGAATGGAGAAATGCCACTTTTGTAAAACCAATAACTTAGGAATTATATAAAAGTTTTTATTAATATTGAATATTAATGAATTACAGAAAAATTGCCCCCCCCCTTGTTCTTTCAATGGGGCATTATTTGTCTTAACCTTTAGGAAAATTATCTACTAGTCCTTATTTAAAAATGGCTATACCTTTGATACAGCATTCTGTTATCAGTAGGGATTTAACCCATAGAAATAGAACGACTAGTATGTAAAGAAATATGTATTATAATTTGTAATCACAAAAAATTTGATAGAACTTTCATCGGTAGTGGAATGGTTGAATAATTATGGTGTGACCTTAGTATATACATATAAATATAGACTTATTCCAGATATATGAAATACCACAGAATTCTGTGTTAGTATGTACATTTCATATGTGTATGGACTATATCAGTATTCACTAATCTGAAACAATGCACGTTGTTTCTTTAGTTGATTAAAATATATCAGCTACTACTTATTACTTGTAAGTAATCTCACATTTTTAAAGAAGAGATTAAAATTATTTTTAAGAAAAAAGGGAGTATGAATTTACACTATGCATTTATATAATAGAGAAATATTATTTAAGGGTACTCTATTAAGTAAATACTTCCGAGAAATGTAGAACTAAATAGGATTTCTATATTTACAGAATTTTATAAGTTGTAGGAATATTTACTGTATTTTTTAAGATTTTTGTTTGAAAATCATATTTTCTATTTTGTATTTTTGACTTAAAATAATTTTCTCTTGATATAATACAAAGCTGTAGATCCATTTTATTCCCCAATATTTTGTATCCTTAATTGTATAGTAGAATCACCTAGGAAAAAAAAAAGAAGAAAATAAATAAATAAAGAAAACCTAATTCTTTGCTACCATCCTAAAACTATAAAAAAAAAAAGACCCTCTGGGGAGGGATAGCATTTGTTCATTAAGGCCTCCTAGTTGATGCTCTACAACCTGATTTTTGAGTAGCCCTTCTGCCATGGTTTCATGCCTCCAGAGTCACTGAGATTATAAGAATGGGCCTCCGTACCAGGCTTGTCTTTGGATTTTTAAGGAACACATTCCAACAGTATGGTATTGGTACCAAAACAGACATGAAGATAATGGAATAGAAGACAGAGAGAAAACCCTACAGAAATCCAGTTATCTCATACTAGACAAAGGCACCATAAATATACACTGGAGAAAAGATAACCTTTTCAACAAATGGTGCTGGGAAAACTGGAAGTCCACATGTAGCATAATGAAATTTAACTTTTATCTTTCACCTTGCATAAAACTGAACTCAAAATGGATCAAGGATGTGGGCATTGGACCCTGTACCTACTAGAAGAAAATGTTAGCCTACCTTCTCATCATGTTGACTTCAGAACCAACTTTCTCAATAAGACTCCTGAAGCACAAGAAGTAAAATCAAGAATAATAAATGGGATGAATTCAAACTAAAAAGCTTCTTCACAGCAAAGGAAATAGTTAAGAACAACTCCTTGGTCTATACCCAAAGGATTTAAAATCAGCATATTACAGTGAGGCAGCCACATCAAAACAACAAAAAACCCCACATTCCTGCCTATTGTTTAACATCACTAGGTGGAGACCTTGTTCAGTTCATTTTGCTGATATAAATTGATAGCCCAGATACACAGTTTGTGAATGTGTATGTGTGTGTATGTGATAGAGAGAGGGAGAGTAAAGAGGAGAAGGAATAAACATTCAGATAAGCATTATTCCAATTATTACTGTTTTAAGATAAATTGTTCTAATTATTATTTTTTTGTTTGTGGGGGATTGAACCCAGGGACACTTAACTATTGAGTCACATCCCAAGCCCTGTTTATTATTTTTTTTTAATTTAATTTTTTTAACAGAGAGAGAGAGAGAGAGAGAGAGAGAGAGAGAGAGAGAGAGAGAGAATTTTTTTTTAATATTTATTTTTTAGTTTTCGGTGGACACAACATCTTTGTTTGTATGTGGTGCTGAGGATGGAACCCAGGTCGCACACATGCCAGGCGAGCGTGCTACCGCTTGAGCCACATCCCCAGCCCCAAGCCCTGTTTATTTTTTAATTTGAGACAGGACACTCCTGCGTTGCTCAGGCCCTTGCTAAGTTTCTCAGGCAGACTTTAAATTTGTGATCCTCTTGCCTCAGCCTCCCGAGCTGCTGGTATCATTACAGGTATGCACCATCTCACCTGGCTGATAAGTTGATCTTTATTATCAAGATATAACTGCAAGGGTCTGGGGTTGTGGCTCAGTGGTAGAGCACTTGCTTTGCATATGTGAGGCACTGGTTTCAATTCTCAGCACTGTGTATCAATAAATGAAATAAAATAAAAGTCTGTCAATAACTAAAAAAATTAAAAACAAAAAAGATGTAACTGCAAAAACAACAATTAAATTTTGGTAGTTTCTTTTCAGAGAAAGTATTCAATAAATCCATCTCTCTTTTCTTCTATTTCAATTTTTTGTTCCCTAAAGTGTATAGTATGCTAAATTTAACACATCAAAGTATTCTGTCACCAGGCAGTGTGGTTTTTTTTTTTGTTTTTGATGTGGCTGCCTCACTGTAGTGGTGCACGCCTGTAATCCCAGTGGCTCTGGAGGCAGTGGAGGAGGATCGAGAGTTAAAAGCCAGCCTCATCATGTGAGGTGCTATGCAACTCAGTGAGACCCTGTATCTAAATAAAATATAGCTGGGGATGTGGGTGAATGGTCGAGTGCCTCTGAGTTCAATCCCTGGTATCCCCCCCCCCCCCAAAAAAAAATATTCTGCCATAACTGAAGTTTAAAGAATGTCATATAAAACAGACTTATGTGTGCATGTGTGTGAGTATATATGTTTTGTGGGTAGGGGTAGGTCTGGTACCTTTTAGTTGAATTCAAAGAAATGTAGGAATTGGATTGTTATGGGCCCTACATGAATGTAAGGTTTTGGATGTATAGAAAGGAATTTTCACTTAATCTTAGTTTCTTTTGAGTTATTGGCTTAACAGATATTTATTAAGAATGGTCTGGGCCTGCCTATAGTGTTAGCCAACTTTGATTTGCCTTTCATCATTCTATTGCCTAGTAGAAGGCCATGGAATGGGTCCCTTGATGTTTAGTCTAAGTTCATTAATTCATTTAGTAACAAATATTTAAGTTCCTGATATACATTAAGAATTCCCTAGGATTTAATATGGAATGTTTTAAAATATTTGTCCTTTGAGAATTAGAGTAATTAAGGTGGTGAGGAAAGTAATTCATTTTCAAATGATGTGATAAATGCTAAACAGTGGTGTGTTTGGATAGCACATGAGAGAGATAAGAGGGTTTTACTTAGTATTTGGGTAAATAGAAAAGGCTTATGGACATAGCAGTTGATGAAGTGGAGTCTTGAAGCATAAACAATCATTTAGGGATGGATAAAGGGCACAGGACTAGTTATACATTCTAGAAAGGGAAATATTTTGTTGTATTTACAAGCACATTAGAAAACAAGTTCTTATGAGTGAGAAGGAGAAAAAAACCTGAAAAGGCAAATAGATGGGTATATTATGAGATCTATCCCTTGCTTGCCTTCTCTCTCTCTCTCTGTTTGTGGTGCTGGGGGCCAATCCAGGGCCTGGCACATGCTTGGCAAGTTCTCTCCCACTGAACTCAATCCTCAGCCCAGGAACTCTCTTGAATGTCTTTATTAGGAGTTAGAATTCGATCAAATGAAGGTTATAGATGTGGGTATGGAGTCATGTAGATGTGATAGGTTTTATATATTTTTGAAGGGAAGGATCCAATAAAGACTGATTATTTAATACAAAAATTGAAAAGCACTGTATATGTAAAATGTGTTTTGAATTAGTGTGTTGCAACCAAAGTGAAAAAAGACATTTAATATTTTTCTGTAGGTGAAGTTCCTGGACTCTATACTCTTGAAGAATTAGAGCCCTTGCTATTGCCTCTTAAGGATCAAGCTTCACAGGATGGTTTTTTTGGACCAATCTTCAATTACTTCACATATAGTAAGTGACATAGAATTCAGTAATCAACTTAAATTCTGTTTCATATGAAATAAATACCATTTAATTTACACCTTTTTCTTTTTTTCTGGAACTTTTAGAAAGTAGCATATAAATAGTATATAAGCTAGCCCATGATGAAATCACCTTAGATTAATTTTAGCAAAGGGGAATGATGAAAATTTTAGCAAAGAAAAAAATATTTCTTTGGAATATTTTCCTACTTTGTTTTCATGTGGTGAAATTATTATTACTTTAGTATTCCTAATCTTAGAAAGCAGTTGAATATTTAGATTGTGCCAGACTTTATAATTTGTTAAATTTTAATTTTTTCTTTGTTCTTTTTAGATATACATGATAACAGAGTGTATTTTGACATATTGTGTATACATGGAGTATAACTTATTCTAATTAGGATCATATTCTGTGGTTGTACATGATATTGAGTTAGCCTGGTCATATATTCATATACAAGGATAGGAAAGTTATGTTTGGTTAATTCTACTGTCTTTCCTATTCCTTTCATCTCTCCCCCTTTCATTCCTCTTTCTATAATCCAATGGACTTCTATTCTTCCTCTTCCCACCTTCCCTTGTTATGGGTTAGTATCTTTTTATTAATATAGAAGCAGTTTTATGTGTACTACAGAAATCTAAAATTGAAATAAATAAAAAATGAGGGAATAATCACACCATCCAGACATTACTATACCTCTATCCTTTAAGGATATCTTCCTGAATCAATCAATATTTATTCCTTCCTTTCTTTCCTTCCTTCCCTCCCTCCCTTCCTTCCTTTCCTTCCCTCCCTCCCTCCCTCCCTTCCTTCCTTCCTTCCTTTCCTCCTTCCCTCCCTCCCTCCCTCCCTCCCTCCCTTCCTTCCTTCCTTCCTTCCTTTCTTATTTTGGCAGTGCTGGGGATTGAACCCAGGACCTCATATGTTATGTAGTCACTCTGCCACTGAACTACATCCCCAGCCCTCTGCATCTTTTGCCTTAGCATGCACACAGAAATACACACAAAGAATTTTTTAACCAAATTTTGTATCATGGTATTATTTCATAACTATTTGTTTTTTAAGAAAAACAGCTCCTAGCCAGGTGAGGTGGTGCATGCCTATAATCCCAGTGGCTCAGGAGGCTGAGGCAGGAGGATCATGAGTTTAAAACCAGCCTGAGCAAAGGAAGTGCTAAGCAACTCAGTGGGACCCTATCTCTAAATAAAATACAAAAATATTTTGTATTTTTTGTCAAGTTCCCCTGAATTCAATCCCGGACCCTCCCCACCTCAAAAAAAAAAAAATAAATAAAATAAAAAAGAAAAAAGAAAAAGAAAGAAAAACAGCTCCAAAAATAGTATGTTAGAAAATTTGAATATCATGAAACTAGATCACATGTAGAATTCCTGATTCTATTATTATTCTTGTAATTGACAATAATTATAATTTTTTAATATATCTTTCAGGAATTCAACAAAATTTGCATATTGTATTGATAATGGATTCTGCAAATTTAAACTTTATAATAAATTGTGAAAGTAATCCAGCTTTGCATAAGAAATGCCAGGTGTTGTGGATGGAGGGCTGGTCAGATAGCAGTATGAAGAAAGTAAGTTTAACATTTAAACATGAAAATGAAAAAAACTCATATTATGTTTCGAAGTTATTGATTTTACTACTTGTCTTTGGTTTTTGTTTTAACATTATCTTAATTATGGCACTGAACATTTTTCTTATGTTTGAAGATATCTCTGTTTTCTTTTTCTTTTTATATTATAGTTTAGCTGAGAATATAATTTTAGGCTGAGAATTGTATATTCAATTAAGAACCATAAGGATAATTATACTTTAATTTTTTAGCCTATTGTAGGCTAGCCTAGAATTTTAAAAAAATCAAGAATTTTACCAATTAAAAATATAATCCTTTTTTTTAAAAAAAAAAAAAAAAGAAAGAAACGTGTCATGCTGTGCTATACATTTGGAGGGGGAAGAATTTAAAGTGTGAACTCATAGCACTTTCTTTGCTAGAAGACTCTTAATTTGCTTCATTTAAATAAATAATAATTTTTAGCATTGTTCTTTGACTATTTCCAATTATTCATTTCTTTATTTATTATAGTAGATATATAGATTCTAATAGAAATTATATAGACTATAATAGAATACAGACAGAAATACCAGTTGTGATTCAGCAAAGATTGTAATATGAAAAAATAGACAAAGTTTTATAGGTGAGATGGTATTTTTGCTATATTTCCATAAGTACATAAGGAGAGGAAAGGTATTTTAATCTGAGGATACCACATGAGTAGAGGCATTCATTCATTAAGAAGAAGTAATGTAGGGCTGGGATTGTGGCTCAGGGGTAGAGCACTCGCCTAGCACAAGTAGGACCTGGGTTTGATTCTCAGCACCATATACAAATAAAGTCATTGTGTTGTGTCCATCTACACCTAAAAAATAAATGTTTAAAAAAAACAATAAAAATTTATTTACAAAAAAAAGAAGAAATGTTCTGTACACTGAAGATACAGCAGAGGGGAGGATACAAAGATCCCTGCCCTTATGGATTTTTTACCTTCTTGCCACAGAAAACTGTGGAAAGCTTTCTGTGATGAGAGTATTCCTGATGATTTTTAGGATCAGCAAGAAGTCTTTACCTAGAGAGTAGTGATGGAGGGGGAAGGTAATGGGAGATGATGACAGAGAAGTAAGAGGAGACCAGTTAGGTTAAGGTTTTGTAAGTCATAAGGATTTTTAGGATTTCCTGAAAATTTACTATTAGAAGTTTCTGAGAAAAAAATGTTTTGAGTCATGTTTTAATAGAATTACTCTGATTTCTGGGTTGAAAGTAGATTGTAGGAAGGAAAGGAAGCAATTACACACAATTATTATAGTAATCTAGATGAAAGAAAATGGTGGCTTGAGCTATGGGTCTAGTGGGGAGGTATAAGAAGTAGTTGGGATTTTGGATATGTTTTGTGGTAGAAACAATAGGATTTTCTCATAGATTCTAATAAGGTATAAGAAAAATTGAGGAGTCAGGAGTAAAATATTCTCATAGAGGCTTAACTGGTCAGAAATCAGTGAAGATGGTTGAAAAAAACACATAACTCTAGCTTAAGAAAAATAGCACCTTTTAATCTCTGTGTTAAATAGAGGATCTTTTGATTATGTTTTATTCAGTTTAAAAAAATTTAAAAAATGACATTTTTTTTTTTGCTTAATTACCTGGGTTACTTATGTTTCTTTTGCTATCAATGTCCGCCATACCTGTGAAAGAAATTCAAGCTATTTTTCCTGGTATTTCAGAGCCTTTATATTTTTCGCCAGAAAACTATTTTCGTTTATATAGTATAGTCTAAAGTGATATTCTTACTAGGTTATCATATTTTCTTTAATAATAGGGTATTTGTTTATAAAACTTCATTTGCTTAATTGTGATGTTGGCAAAAAACTCAGCCATAGCTAGAAAAAATTTTTAGAATTGTCATTTATGAAATTATTAGTTATTAAACATGAAATTATTTTCATTCACTTTGAGTTATTTCTTATTTATGAATGCTAAGAATCTTCTGTACCCTGTTGTGCTATGACAGCATTTTATTTCTTTGATGCCAAATAAAGTATTTTTATTACTTTTATAATTATAAATGGTATTTTTAAATTCTATCCAAATTTTAATACCTTTTATTTTATACTGCCTAATAATTTTTAAGTGATATGTTGGAGCTTTTCCCTGTGTGCCATTAGTTTGCAACCATTTAATGGTTGATACGTGTTATAATGTCTAGAAAATAATGACTTCTCTTTGTCTATAAGAAAAAAAAAATGCAGTTGATGCTGTCTTTTTGTGTTAAGGTTATTTAACCTTTGATTTTGGACCTACTTAAACTTTTTCATACTGATTTGAGTGCTGGGGATTGCACCCAGGGCCTCTCACATCTAGGCATGCACTCTATCATGAGCCACATCCTGAGCCCTGACTTTTGAGTTTTGAAAAATTGTTGTATGTGTTTTAGATACCTGAAATGTTATTCAGTGAAACAGATGGTGAAGAGAAATATAGTGACAAAAAAGGAAAAGAAGAAAAGAAAAAAAATTCAGGTAGTATTTTTATGAAACCAATTTTATCTGATTTTTATTTATGAAATGCTATTTTTTCTGTTCCATACCCATTCTTTTTTGACTGAGTAGTCTGAAGGTCCCAATTATATTTTTAGAGTTCCTGACTAGTAATCTAAACTTTTGATACTAGCTTATCATTTAGAAATGTCATAGAACTCAATTTAAACTCAGAAAATTTTTTTTTCTTTTGAGTATGGATACAATATTTTATTAACTATAATATTGAAAAGGTTTAGAGAAGTAATATAGGCATTTTTGTGGAACTATGAATAGCCTAAAGGATTGAAACATAGGATGTGTAAATAGTAGAGCACTAGATGAAGAGTAAAATATTGGCAGGATCAGGTAATGAAGAGCCTTCCATATTATGCCAATTTTGTATTATAATTTATGGGTGATATTGAGAGATTTTAATAGGGATATAACCAGAGTCTTGTTTTAGAAACAGGAATCTCTGGGTCCATCCCTTTCTTCAGTTATTAGAAAATAGATTGGTATAGGAGAAAACTGAAGGCAATGAGACAACTTTAGAAGTCCATTGCAATAATCTAAGAGAGACATAATAAAAATTCCGAACAAAGGCAGAGGTAAGAATGGAGGGAAAGAATGGATTTGGGGATATTAGGTGGTTATCTATATTGGACTTGATTGTTAATGATTGTGACATACAAGGAAGAATTAAAGAAGTCAGGGATGTCTGACAAGATTCTGGCTTGGAGAATTCATTGAAAGTTGATTTTTATTAACTCCAGTAGAGAATACAGAGGGAAATTAAGTCAGTGAAAGAGAAGTAATGTGTTTGATCCTGAATGTATTGAATCTAATGTAAACTTATTCTCAACTTTTTGGCTTTTGAAATCTTGTTTCCCTCTGTATCAAATGGGAGTGAATAGATATTTGGTTTGGTGTCTTGATTCTACTCAAGAAATTGTATTTAGCTCCTTTTTCAGTTACATGTGTTATATAGTTCCAATTCTTTTATGTTAAAAGACCATGCAGATTTCTTTTTCTTGCAGCACTAAAAATGTTGAGGGAAAATTTATAACAGCAGAAGATAAAGACCACTTAAAGTAGATAATTCTTAAGGAAGATTGGCACTGGGAATAGATATCTTGGAATGCCTGTGCAAAGATTATATTGCATAATTATAATTTTAAAGTGGAATTATCTAATACAAAATAAATATTATTTTTGTAATTTTTAATGAATCAAACATATAAGTAATTATATTTTCTATCTTTTTTTAGTTGATCCTGACTTTCTAAAGTCATTTTTACTAATCCATGAGTCCTGTAAAGCATATGGAGCTACACCAAGTCGATATATGACCTTTTTACGTGTATATTCTGCCATTAGTAGCAGCAAGAAAAAGGAATTATTAAAAAGACAAAGTCATTTGCAGGTACAAAATTGGTTATATCCAATGCTTTTATCTTTATCGTTATTTGATTTTGATTTTAAATTATTTTATCATTTTTAGGAAGTCAAGTATTACACAAGTTACAATACCATGTTCCCTGTGGCAAATATTTAGTATAAATAAATAATGTACTGTTTTAAAAGCTTTGAAAAAAGAATTCCATCTCCCTGCCTATATTGCCCAGTAGATTATAATATAATTGTTTGAATTTTTTATTATTATGTATTTTTATTATTTCTTACTTTACTGGATAGTATTTATGTACTTTTGACGGTTTTGATATTGTTGTCGTTAAGTCTTTTTCTATGAAATATTTTTAGACATTGAGTAATTCCTTTTCAAAGGTTATTATATATAGCATAATCTTGGAAATTATGAAATTAAAATTATATTTTTGAAGAAAATTGAAAATTACATTTGAGATTGAAATTACATTTTATAAAGGAATGTTTTTATCCATGTCATTTCTCTTATTACATTCTGAACAGTTTCTTTCTATATTTCTTTAAGTTTTAAATTAAATGAATGCCAGCCTCTGCAACTGTCAGAGAGCATCTTCTCTCCCAAGTTTTAGCTTCTCTCTATTAGTATAATAAACTAGGATCCATATAAATTAAAATAATTATCTTTGTCCTTTTTTTTAATGATTCACTTTCATTTATGGTAGGCCACTAAAGTATACATGATTTTGGGAGGGTTAATGTCTCGATTTAGTTCTTGACATTGTTTTTGGTAAATTATTTAAACTTGTTGAATTGCTGTTTAATTAGGTCATAGACAGTTGTATGTGTGCATATTAGTTAAATTAATATGAGAATAACCTAGCAGGATACCTGTCTTTTTTGTTAAGTCATCAGTAAATATTGGTTAAATTTTTTTTCCATGACTTTCTCTCCAAATCTTTTGATTTATTAGATGATAAAAACCTAACTCATATTATAGGAGAAAAGGATATTTTTCCTGTCCTTCCTTGGATTAATGGGCAATGGAGAGATACTATAATGGCTAGGTCTGGGTCAAATGACTACCCAAAGTACAGGTGAATTATAGTCTCCTAGAGCCATATGTGAGGCAAACAGAAACAAGTCAGTTCCACTACAAAAAAGAGTAACCTTTGAGTTCTTTTGCCCAGTGAGACTAAAAATTGGAAAAGGTTTTCTGAATTTTCCCTTGCTTTCTAGTTTTTTTCCCATCTAATACATTGAATGACCAGTGTTTAATCAGTTGTTTAAGCTGTCTAATATATGTTGATATGTTTAACTGTTTTTCCTTAAAACTTGGTGGAGTTTTTTTTTTTTTTTTTTTTACTACAAGTTAATAAGTATGATGTTTAATAAATCATTAAAATTAGCAAAAAGAAAAAATCTAAGGCCATTTGTACTGTTTCTCATGTATCACTTACATGCTTGCTTGATTCTTTCTTTATAAGGATTTATTTGCTGTGTGTGTATAAACTTTTGTTTTTAATATTGCCATCAATATTTTATTAATGTAGGCGGGTGTATCTAAACTAAATGAGGCCAAAGCTCTTGTGGATGAACTGAACAGAAGAGCTGGTGAACAAAGCATATTACTTAAAACTAAGCAAGATGAAGCAGATGCTGCCCTTCAAGAGATCACAGTGTCAATGCAGGTAATGTTTGAGTGCAGAAGTGCAAAATATGGAGTCAGACTGATTGTATTGTATACTTGATCTTCTACAGAAGAGCATACTATTTTTCTTTATTGTTTAGAATCATACCCTTGTCTTCTCATTTATGTTTATTTATCTAAACTCTTTTTTATTTTAAATTGGTATGGAGTTGTCTGTAATTGATTTTTCTTTTTTTTAATGTTCTGACAGCTAAGTTGATCTCTTTTTATTTTCTTAAAATTCTCTCCTTTAGAATTTGAAAGTTTTCCATACTCTCAAAATTTATAAAATGTCTTTATTGTGTGATATTTTATATTTTAATCATATCTTTCTTTTAGCCATCATTTTCTTTTGTCAAATACTTTCAAAGGAGATTTTTCAGTTTTTTCCCCAGGTATTCTTGTTTTTCCATATTTTTTTATTATTTGGTTTCTTTTCAATCATTTTTTATTTGTTCTAATTAGTTATATATGACATTAGAATGCACTATGATACATCACACATAAATGAAATATAATTTCTCATTCTTCTGGTTGTACATGATGTAGAATCCTATCAGTTGTATAGTCATTTATGTACATAGGGTAATAATGTCTAATTCATTCTATTATTCCTCCTACTCCTATATCCCCTTCCCTCCCTTTACTCTTCTCTGTCTAATCCAAAGTACCTCTATTCTTCCCTAGCACCCCCCCACCTATTGTGAGTTAGCATCTGCATATCAGAAAAAACATTTGGCCTTTAGTTTATTGGGATTGGCTTATTTTGCTTAGCATGATATTTTCCAACTCCATTAATTTACCAGCAAATGCCATAATTTCATTCTTCTTTAAGGCTGAGTAATATTCCATTATGTGTATACACTACAATTTTTTTTATCCATTCATCTGTTGAAGGATACCTAGGTTGGTTCCAAAGTTTAACTGTTGTGAGTTGAGCTGCTATAAATATTAATGTGGCTGTGTCACTGTAATATGCTGATTTTAAATTCTTTGGGTATATCTGAGGAGTGGAATAGCTGGGTCAAATGGTGATTCCATTCCAAGTTTTCTGAGGAATCTTCATTACTACTTTCCATAATGGTTGTACCAATTTGCCATCCCATCAGCAATGTATGAGTGCACATTTTTCCACACATCCTTGCCAATATTTATTGTTGTTTGTATTTTTGATAATTGCATTCTGACTGGAGTGAGTTGAAATCTTAGTGTAATTTTGATTTGCATTTCTCTAATTGCTTGAGATATTGAACATTTTTTCATGTATTTGTTGATGGATTGTATTTTTTCTTATGTAAAGTGTCTGTTCAGTTCCTTAGCCCATTTATTGATTGGGTTATTTGTGTTTTTGGTGTTGCGTTTTTTGAATTCTTTGTATATCCAGGAGATTAATACTCTACCTGAGGTGATGTGGTAAAGATTTTCTCCACTCTGTAGGCTCACTCTTTTTGTTCTAGATTTTTTACTTTGCTGAGAAAAAAGCTTTTTAGTTTGATTCTCTCCCATTTATTGATTCTATATTTTACTTCCTTTGCTTTAGGAGCCTTTTTAAGTAAGTCAGATCCTAGGCTGATATAGTGAAGATTTGGGCCTACTTTTTCTTCTATTAGGTGCAGGATCTCTGTTCTAGTGCCTAAGTCTTTGATCCACTTTGAGTTGAGTATTCTTTTTTTTAAATTAATTTTTTAAAATTTATATGTAATAGCAAAATGCATTACAATTCTTATTACACATATAGAGCACATTTTTTCATATCTCTGGTTGTATACAAAGTATATTCACACCAATTCATGTCTTCATACATGTACTTTGGATAATAATGACCATCACATTTCACCATCATTTCTAACCCCATACCCTCTCCCTTCCGCTCCCACCCCTCTGCCCTATCTAGAGTTTATCTATTTCTCCCATGCTCCCTCTCCCTACCCCACTATGAATTAGCCTCCTTATATCAGAGAAAACATTTGGCATTTGGCTTTTTGGGATTGGCTAAATTCACTTAGCATTATCTTCTCTAATCCCGTATTTACCTGCAAATGCCATGATTTTATTCTCTTTTATTGCTGAGTAATATTCCATTGTGTATATACCACATTTTGTTTTTTCATCTATTCACCTATTGAAGGGTATTATGTTGGTTCCACAGTTTATCTATTGTGAATTGTGCTGCCATAAACATTGATGTGGCTGTGTCCCTGTAATATGCTGTTTTTAAGTCCTTTGGGTATAGACCGAGGAGAGGGACAGCTGGGTCAAATGGTGGTTCCATTCCCAATTTTTCCAAGAAATCTCCATACTGTTTTCCATATTGGCTGTACCAATTTGAAGTCCCACCAGCAGTGTATGAGTATAACTTTTCCCACATATCCTCACCAATACTTATTGTTATTTGTCTTCATAATAGCTGCCATTCTGACTGGAGTGAGATGGTATCTTAGAGTAGTTTTGATTTGCATTTCTCATGAAATTATCTGGAAAAATAAGAAACCAAGAATAACTAAAGCAATTTTTAGCAGGAAGACTAAATCAGGTGGCATCACTATACCACACCTTAAAGTATACTACAGAGCAATAGTAACAAAAACAGCATGATATTGGCACCAAAACAGATGGGTAGACAAATGGTACAGAATAGAGGACACAGAGACTAACCCACAAAACTACAATTATATTAGACAAAGATGCCAGAAACATGCATTGGAGAAAAGACAGCCTCTTCAACAAACGGTACTGGAAAAACTGAAAATCCATATGCAGTAAAATGAGATTAAACCCCTATCTCTCACCATGCACAAAACTCAGCCAAAATGGATCAAGGACTTAGGAATACAACCAGAGACCCTGTGTCTATTAGAAGAAAAAGTAGGCCCTAATCTCCATCATGTGGGATTAGGTCCCAACTTCCTTAATAAAACTCCTTTGGCGCAAGAATTAAAATCAAGAATCAATAAATAGGATGAAGTCAAACTAAAAGTTTTTTCTCAGCAAAAGAAATAATCTGTGAGGTGAACAGAGAGCCTACATCTTGGGAGCAAATCTTTACCCCTCACACATCAGATAGATCACTAATCACTATGGTATATAAAGAACTCAAAAAACTAGACACCAAAACAAAAACAAAAACAAAAAAAAAACCCCAAAAAACAAAAAACCCCCAAATAACCCAATCAATAAATGGGCCAAAGACCTGAACAGACACTTCTCAGAAGATGATATAATCAATCAACAAGTATATGAGTTAAGTGTTCTTTTATGTGTACATATTCTCTCAGGATGGTTTTTCCCTTATATTGGTTTGTACTACCAACCACATATGACTATTACCAAATTCATCTTTTCATTCTTTTGGGCAAATATTTCTTAGACCAAATATTTCAGTAATATATTCAAGTATCTGTTAAACATGTCTTTTTGGAAGGCCTATGAACATTGCAAGTTGAAACAGGTTGGAAAAGTTAATTCGCAATTTTCCTTTTTTTTATTTATTTCTTTAGATTATGGCAATATAATATAGCTAATTATTTAAGACAAAACTTATACATCATATTAGACTTTTGTCATTAGTTATATGTAATGTATATCATTAATTTCTGTCTGTTTTATTTCCTTGACTTTTTCCCAAATATGCTTACTCATGTCCATTAGCCACTAGTCTAATGCCTCATATTAAAATGTAATATTTTTCACATTAATGTATGTATCTTAATGAAAAAGGATATGGCACAAAATCTTAAAAATAGCAAAGTTGGAGGACTTAAGATTTCAAAACTCAGTATAGATTTAAAGTATTATTTAAGAAAGTGTAATATTGGTTTAATGTTAGGCATAGAGGTTGATGGAATGGTATGGAAACCGGAAGTAGAGTTATTTGTACAGATTCAATTAATTTTATTCAGAAATGACAAATAAAAAGGGAATGGATAGTCTTTCTTGAAATTAGTGCGATATTTGGATATTCATATATAGAGAAAAAACTTCATATATAGAGAAAAAACTTCATATTTTTATCTTGTAACTTATACAAAAATCACTTGAAATGGATCATAGACCTCAGTCTATAGCACTAAATTATAAAAACTTAGAAGAAAACTTAGGCAAAACTCTTTATGCTTGGGTGAGGCAAGGACTTATTTGTGATGCTAAAATAGAAAAAGAGAAATTGATTTTAGATTTCCTCAAAATTAAAAAAATTCTCTTTTTAAGTAAATTCTGAAATAAAAAGGCAAACCACAGACTTGGAGAAAATATTTCCAAAACACACATATGATAAAGGATTTGTATCCAGAATACATGAAAAGTGTTACAACTTTATAATTCTAAAACAAAAATTTCATTTTAACAAAGAGCAAAAGATTTGAATGGACACTTCCACAAAAGAGGACACAAGATGGAGTAATAACATGAAAACATGCTCAACATCATTAGTCATGAAGGAATTGTAAAATAAAATACCTAGTGAGATGCCACTACACATCCACTAGAACAGATAATATTGAAAGATTGATAAAATGAAGTGATGATAAGGATGTGGAGTGTCTAGAACTCTGATAATTGCAGGAGGAAGTTCAAAACGGTGCAGCCTCTTAAAAAATTTGGCAGTTTTGTGTAATGTTTAATATAAACTTCCCATATAACCCAATAATCCCACTTTTAAGTTGGTAACCAAGAGAAATAGAAATAACATGAGGATGACTCAGAAGCATTATTCTAAGTGAATAAAGCTAGATGCAAATATTGCATACTGTGTGAGTTCTTTTGCATGGAATTATAGAAACAGGAAAATTTGTATGATAGAAAACATGTTAGTGGTTGCTATGTGGTAAATAAGTATATAAGACATATAAATGTAATTTGGATACTATAAAACTTTACCATAATTTTTTATCAAGGCATTTCAGAACCAAATTAACATTTATTAAATGCAGACAGCCATTTTTATTGTTAAAAATCTATTATTTCTTAGAAGAGTTCTTTGAAATATACAAAAATAAAAACTACAAAAAATACAACACTGTTGACAATGGTATGTTTATAAGAGAAAATTAATCACCACTTACGTTCCTTATATTATCTAGTTTATATTAATAATATATATTTGGTGCTATGCCACTCTTTGAATTGTCCTAAGAAGGAATTTTTCTAAATCTGTAGCTGATTATATCTGATTGTTTTACCTTGTAGAGACCCAGAAAAATAACTGCATCTCATGAATTAATAAATTTGCTTAATTAATTATAATTAATTATGATAACAGTTAGCTTTTTTTTGATAAAGTACTGTTCAGAGATATAGGATAAACACCAAACTGCAACTTTTAAAGGTTGCAATTCTAAGTTTGTTTTAAAAGAAGAGTACAGATTAAATGCTATAAAAACTCACAATAGGGATAACTTTCAGATGTGAAGGGTGGCCTTTTAGAAATATTCTGATGCCCAAGAGAATAACTTCCCTTTTTGAGGAATGTACAAAGGTAGAAATGTTTATGGATTTTAGAAAAGTTCCAAAATGGGCTGATGTGTAACATACACGATGGTTAGAATGGGGCAGAGGAATACTGATAGACTCAGGATTCTTAATTTGGTGGTAGATTAATAAATTTCTGTGTCCTGGTTACACTCAGATCAAGTACATCAATATATTTTTCAGTAAGACATCATGTATTAGTAGGTTTTAAGCCAGTGTTGTAAGGATTCTTGGAAGAGTTTTTGAAAAATTTTTCCTTTGGTTTTCAATTAATATAAATAAGCCCAAACATACATTTATAAAATTTAAACATTTTCATTATTGTGGGATCTAACAGCATTGATTTTTTTTTAAATTTAGGAACAAAGAGGTGATATGATATTAATGCATAATTTATTGTTCTTTAAGTTTTCTACGTCTTCCCCCAGATATTTGCCATTATTATTAATATCTTGATTTCAATTAATTTATATCTAAGATAAAAGTACAGAAATAGTCTTTTGTTATACAAGTTACTCGGAAAGAATTATTCATCTCATATTAGAATTAAAGAAGACTTTTATTTAGTTTCCTCATTTATAAAATGAGCATAATACTGACCTTCCTTGATTATTTCAATGCTTATATGTATCTTACTATAATCATTTTTAACATTATGCATTTCTGACTTGTTTGAATTTTGTATTACAAGGATTTATTGCTTTGTTAACTCAAAAAATTAAAACAAAGTGTAAAAATCTTTCTGATAGTAAATACAGAATGTTCTGGAAATTCTCATGACATAGATTTCAAATGAATATTAGAAGAAATTTTAATAGAAAATATATATTTTTAATTAAGTGATATATTGGTATCCTGTTTTTAAATATTTTTTTGGATTAAAATTGATTAGAATGTCACATAAATATTCCTATAGGATGCTAGTGAGCAAAAGACAGAACTTGAAAGGTTGAAGCACAGAATAGCAGAAGAAGTTGTTAAAATTGAAGAAAGAAAAAATAAAATTGATGATGAATTAAAAGAAGTACAGGTAAGTGAAAAACATTTGAAGATCCATTTACATATTTTTTTTAAAAACAAATTTCTTAGTTGTAGATGAATACAATTCCTTTATGTTATTTTTTTTAATTTTTATGTGGTGCTAAGAGTCAATCCCAGCGCCTCATGTGTGCTAGGCAAGCGCCCTACCACTGAGCCACAACCCCAGCCCCTCCATTTACATATTTGACTACTATTTGTAAAGTAGGAATTTAAACATTTTTTATGGCTCAAGTTATTTACTAATAGTATTATCAAATGTAGCCTTCAACCAGAGTGTAAAAGAAAAAGAAAATAAGAAAGCCTGCCAGGGAAAGCAAGTGAATTAACTGGTGGTAATTAAAAATATTTGTTTTCTGTAAATCTTGTTGTTTGATTGTATAGGGAAAAATGTGTTGTAGATAAATAAAACAAATCTTTGAGCCTGTTTTCTCCAGACTTGACTAAATTACCCAACTAGTTCTAAAATTATTTGTAAAGTTATTGTTTTCTTAAAATACTTATTTTGAAAGTAAGGTGACCTTTTTTTTTCTTTTTCTTTTAGCCTTTAGTGAATGAAGCTAAACTAGCAGTTGGAAACATTAAGCCAGAATCTCTTTCAGAAATTCGTTCACTACGCATGCCACCTGATGTAATTCGAGACATTCTTGAAGGAGTTTTAAGGCTAATGGGTATCTTTGATACGTCTTGGGTGAGCATGAAAAGGTAAGTTTTTGAATTTGTGAAAAATGCTATTTCAGCAATGAACTGCACCATCTTTCATAGTTTTTAATATATATATTTTTTAATTTGTCACACTTACCTGTATGTGAATATATGGTTATATCCTTGCCCTGAAATTTTGAGGTGTTCTCTGCAATGCTTCCCATAAGTGATTGTTAAAAATTAATATCTAAGGAGGAGGAAAGAAATGCCTTAGAATCTCTCAGAATATCTCATTAAATTTAATAATTTACTTCATCCCTACATAGTACAGAGCACTGTGATTTTTGTATGATTTAAAGAAAATAGAATCACTATTTTCACAGTCTTGGAGTTTTGGGGCTGAGATGGGGGCAGAAGGGCAGGAGATTGAGAGAGTGAGGGAAAGAGAGAGGAGTGAGCAAACTATAAATAATATGAGAGATATAAACTAGAAAAGGGTGAGTGGTAACTAAACATTGAGTTGTGCACATTCAGTTTTCTTATTATCATACTGGTATTTGATGCCAGTATTATAAGCCTCATTGTTTGATCAGAGAGGGAAAAATGGGTTGTAAATAAGCTTGTTTTCTTTAGAATTGACTAAATTACCCAGCTAGTCCTAATGTGTAAAGAGTCTCTTAAAAAAGGCTAGCTATGGCTTGTGCTGATATTAAGTCTTTTGTTCAATTTAGGTTGATAGTGAAGAGTTCTTTTTATATTTGGTGATAGGAGAAAAGAGTAAGGATGGGAGAATACTTTTAAAATACCTTAGAAAGGAGTCTGAATATTTCTTTGTATATCCTAGAGCATCTGCTCCCCTAGTAGTTCACAAGTAAGGATGTGGGTGGAATAAGATTGTGATTCTGGGTCAAATGGTGGCTCCATTTCCAGTTTTCCAAGAAATCTCCATACTGCTTTCTGTATTGGTTGCACCAATTTGCAGTCCCACAGCAATGTATGAGTGTACCTTTTCCCCCACATCCTTGCCATCACTTATTGTTGTTTGTCTTCATAGTAGCTGCCATTCTGACTGGAAGGAGAAGATATCTTAGAGTAGTTTTGATTTGCATTTCTCTAAATTGCTAGAGATGATGAACATTTTTTTCATGTATTTGTTGATTGATTGTATATTCTCTTCTGAGAAGTGTGTGTGTTCAGGTCCTTGGCCCATTTATTGGGTTATTTGTTTTTTTTTGGTGCTTAACTTTTTGAGTTCTTTATGTACCTAGAGATTAGTGCTATATCTGATGTGTGAGGGGTAAAGATTTGCTCCCAAGATGTAGGCTATCTATTCACTTCACAGATTGTTTCTTTTGCTGAGAAGAAACTTTTTAGTTTGAGTCCCTCTCATTTATTGATTCTTGATTTTAATTCTTATGCCACAGGAGTTTTAAATTAAAAAAAAAAAAGAAAGTTGGGGCCTAATCCCACATGATGGATATTAGGGCCTACTTTTTCTTCTATTAGATGCAGGGTCTGTTGTATTCCTAAGTCCTTGATCCACTTTGAGTTTTGTGCATGGTGAGAGATAGGGGTTTAATTTCATTTTGTTGCATATGGATTTCCAGTTTTCCCAGCACCATTTGTTGAAGAGGCTGTCTTTTCTCCAATGCATCATTTTGGCACCTTTGTCTAATATAAGATAATTGTAGTTTTGTGGGTTAGTCTCTGTGTCCTCTACTCTGTACCATTGGTCTACCCATCTGTTTTGGTGCCAATATCATGCTGTTTTTGTTACTATTGCTCTGTAGTATAATTTAAGGTGTGGTATAGTGATGCCACCTGATTTACTCTTCCTGCTAAGGATTGCTTTAGCTATTCTGGGTCTCTTATTTTTCCAGATGCATTTCATGATTGTTTTTTCTATTTATAAGGTGACTGACTCATAGTAAGGTAGGGAGGGGAAGCATGGGAGGAATAGAGGAACTCTAAATAGGGCAGAGGGGTGGGAGGGGAAGAGAGGGGGCAGGGAGTTAGCAATGATGGTGGAATGTGATGGACATCATTATCCAAAGTACATGTATGAAGTCATGAATTGGTGTGAACATACTTTATATACAGAGATATGAAAAATTGTGCTCTATATGTGTAATAAGAATTGTAATTCATTCCACTATCATGTATTTAAAAATAAAATTAATTAAAAAAATAAGATTGTGATTCTGACATTTCTCTTGTTGCTTTAGTTTATTCACAGGACATTAAACAGTTTTTCATTTTTCTAGAGTTTGTTTTTGCTGTCTATAAAAAATAACAGATAGCCATTAGAATCTTAAATTTTTTAATATTCTGTTTTTGTTAATCAATGGATTAAAAGTATTACATATATCATTTTGTCATATTGATGTTTTTCTGAAATTTCAATTTTCACTTAGCCTCATTTGAATTATTATGTTTTCATTTTAGTTTTCTTGCCAAAAGAGGTGTAAGAGAAGACATAGCAACCTTTGATGCACGAAATATTCCAAAGGAAATAAGAGAGAGTGTTGAAGAACTTCTTTTTAAAAACAAAGGCTCTTTTGATCCAAAGGTAATTTTTAACAGTTATAACATAAATTCTGTTTTCTATTGCATGTGATATTAGACTTTTAAAGATGTCATTACCAGTTGTTAGATCACCTGAAAACTAAAACTAAAAAACATACAAACAAAAAAATCACCAACCTATAGGTGTTATAGTTGGGAAGCATTCACTAGAAGAATTGGTAAGCTAGAATCCAGGTTGCA
The DNA here is from genome assembly GCF_047511675.1 of Marmota flaviventris. Lineage (NCBI taxonomy): Eukaryota > Metazoa > Chordata > Mammalia > Rodentia > Sciuridae > Marmota > Marmota flaviventris. The sequence goes on from NC_092506.1 coordinate 89,132,458, forward strand.
GGAGAAAATATAAGTGGTGTTTGACTCTTAGTATCTGCTCTCAATGTTAAATTCCCATGAGAACATTTAATAATTTTTTACTTGCAACTTTTCTATTATGCTTTTTCCTCCTGTGTACTTAACAGATAATAACAGATAACTGTGTTAGGATAGTTGTATCAAATTTCAGTGCACAGTTTAAATTCCACGATTTTGGTGTTTTTAAGATTCTTATTCAAATTGTTATATACATATTCTTTGACATCAATGATAATGATTTCAAAATTGTTCTTATCTAATAAAAGTATATCATCTGTATAGAAGGAAAATAATGCTTGAATATTGTGGTTGTCATATTTATTATAATTGGGACCAATGGAGTAATTATGTTGCTAAATCATCTTTATGCTAAAGATTCTGTGTGGTTCAAGATTTATTTTTAACCTAAAAGTTTAGTTCATGTATATTCCTCTTAATCAGAATAGCAGTTCACTATATTTTTATTTTAGCTGTAAGTCAAACATTTCATTATTTAGGTTAATTTTTAAATAAATATGTTATTTATTTACTAGATAAAAATGTGTTAAAGTGAACTTTGCATTTGTTTGGAATTGTGTCAGGATATTTGGTAACTTCTAGTAAACTTTTTTAGAATGCTAAACGTGCCAGTACTGCAGCTGCGCCTTTGGCTGCCTGGGTTAAAGCCAATGTACAGTATTCTCATGTCTTGGAACGAATTCAGCCTTTGGAAACTGAACAGGCAGGATTAGTATCGTAAGTGAAATATAATATAATACATATTCTACCATTTGTTGTTACCAATTTTATGAATTTGTTATATCATTTGTATTCATTTTTTTCTCCATTTTAAAAAGGCACCTAGTATTAAAGGTTAAAATGAGTTAATTAAATATAAATTGTAAATTAAATGAATCAAAAAATAAAGCAATTAGAAAGATACAGATAGCAGAACAAACTCAGTTTATCTCTGTCATTATTTTGTTAGAAGAATGTTATTCCTTTAGAAAGAGTCAAGTTTTATAAAGTAATAATATTAAATGTAAAAAAGAAGTTTTGGAATTGAGGGCTTTTATGTTGGTTTTCATCATCTAAGTTCTAGGAAATATTTAGAATATGTTTTTTGAAAAAATTTCTGAGCATGTAGGAGGAAGATTTAGTGATTTATTATTTGATCTTAAAGGTCCAATTGGCTAGTAAGTCAGTATTATTTTTTACTCCTTTGTTCTAAATGCAGACTGAGAGGTTTGTTATGTTCTTGATTGTTCAATGTCTCACATGACCTATTAACTTTTTTTTTTTTTACCTTTGTTTTTATTTATTTATATTTTATTGGTTGTTCAAAACATTACAAAGCTCTTGACATATCATATTTCATACATTTGATTCAGGTGGGTTTTGAACTCCCAATTTTACCCCAAATACAGATTGCAGAATCACGTCGGTTACACATCTACATTTTTACATAATGCCCTATTAGTAACTGTTGTATTCTGCTACCTTTCCTATCCTCTACTATCTCCCCTCCCCTCCCCTCCCATCTTCTTTCTCTACCCCATCTACTGTAATTCATTTCTCTCCTTGTTTATTTTCCCATTCCCCTCACAACCTCTTATATGTAATTTTGTATAACAATGAGGATCTCCCTCCATTACCATGCAATTTCCCTTTTCTCTCCCTTTCCCTCCCACCTCATGTATCTGTTTAATGTTAATCTTTTCTTCCTGCTCTTCCTCCCTGCTTTGTTCTTAGTTGCTCTCATTATATCAAAGAAGACATTTGGTATTTGTTTTTTAGGGATTGGCTAGCTTCACTAAGCATAATCTGCTCTAGTGCCATCCATTTCCCTGCAAATTCCATGATTTTGTCATTTTTTAGTGCTGTATAATACTCCATTGTGTATAAATGCCACATTTTTTTTTATCCATTCATCTATTGAAGGGCATCTGGGTTGGTTCCATAGTCTAGCGATTGTGAATTGTGCTGCTATGAACATCGATGTAGCAGTATCCCTGTAGTACGCTCTTTTAAGGTCTTCGGGGAATAGTCCGAGAAGGGCAATAGCTGGGTCAAATGGTGGTTCCATTCCCAGCTTTCCCAGGAATCTCCATACTGCTTTCCAAATTGGCCGCACCAGTTTGCAGTCCCACCAGCAATGTACAAGAGTACCCTTTTCCCCACATCCTCGCCAGCACTTGTTGTTGTTTGACTTCATAATGGCTGCCAATCTTACTGGAGTGAGATGGTATCTTAGGGTGGTTTTGATTTGCATTTCTCTGACTTCTAGTGATGGTGAGCATTTTTTCATGTACTTGTTGATTGATTTTATGTCCTCCTCTGAGAAGTGTCTGTTCAGGTCTTTGGCCCATTTGTTGCATGGGTTATTTGTTTTCTTATTGTTTAATTTTTTGAGTTCTTTGTATACTCTGGATATTAGGGCTCTATCTGAAGTGTGAGGAGTAAAGATTTGTTCCCATGATGTAGGCTCCCTATTTACCTCTCTTATTGTTTCTCTTGCTGAGAAAAAACTTTTCAGTTTAAGTAAGTCCCATTTGTTGATTCTTGTTATTAACTTTTGTGCCATGGGTGTCCTATTGAGGAATTTGGAGCCCGACCCCTCAATATGTAGATCGGAGCCAACTTTTTCTTCTATCAGACGTAGAGTCTCTGATTTGATATCTAGCTCCTTGATCCACTTTGAGTTAACTTTTGTGCATGGCGAGAGGAGGGGATTCAGTTTCATTTTGTTGCATATGGATTTCCAGTTTTCCCAACACCATTTGTTGAAGATGCTATCCTTCCTCCATTGCATGCTTTTAGCTCCTTTATCAAATATAAGATAGTTGTAGCTTTGTGGATCAGTCTCTGTGTCCTCTATTCTGTACCATTGGTCCACCCGCCTGTTTTGGTACCAGTACCATGCTGTTTTTGTTACTATTGCTCTGTAATATAGTTTTAAATCTGGTATTGCTATACCACCTGATTCACACTTCCTGCTTAGAATTGCTTTTGCTATTCTGAGTCTTTTATTTTTCCATATGAATTTCATGATTGCTTTATCTATTTCTACAAGAAATGCCATTGGGATTTTGATTGGCATTGCATTAATCCTATAGAGAACTTTTGGTAATATCGCCATTTTGATGATGTTAGTTCTGCCTATCCATGAACAGGGTATATTTTTCCATCTTCTAAGATCTTCTTCTACTTCTCTTTTTAGGGTTTTGTAGTTTTCATTGTATAAATCCTTCACCTCTTTTGTTAGGTTGATTCCCAAGTATTTTATGTTTTTTGAGGTATTGTGAATGGAGTGTTTTTCCTCATTTCCGTTTCAGAAATTTTGTCGCTGATATACAGAAATGCCTTTGATTTATGCGTGTTGATTTTATATTCTGCCACTTTGCTGAATTCATCTATTAGTTCTAGTAGTTTTTTTGTAGACCCTTTTGGGTCTTCTATGTATAGAATCATGTCATCTGCAAATAGTGATAATTTAAGTTCTTGGTTTCCTATTTTTATGCCTTTAATTTCTTTCGTCTGTCTAATTCCTCTGGCCAGTGTTTCGAGAACTATATTGAATAGAAGTGGTGATAGAGGGCATCCCTGTCTTGTTCCAGATTTTAGGGGGAATGCCTTCAATTTTTCTCCATTGAGAATGATGCTAGCCTGAGGCTTAGCATAGATAGCTTTTACTATGTCGAGGTAAGTTCTGTTATTCCTAGTTTTTCTAATGTTTTGAACATAAAGGGATGCTGCACTTTGTCGAATGCTTTTTCTGCGTCTATTGAGATGATCATATGGTTCTTATCTTTAAGTCTATTGATGTGGTGAATAACATTTATTGATTTCCGTATATTGAACCATCCTTGCATCCCAGGGATGAATCCTACTTGATCATGGTGCACAATTTTTTTGATGTGCCTTTGTATCCGATTCGCCAGAATTTTATTGAGGATTTTTGCATCTAGGTTCATCAGAGATATTGGTCTGTAGTTTTCTTTCTTTGAGGTGTCTTTGTCTGGTTTCGGAATCAGGGTGATGTTGGCCTCATAGAATGAATTTGGCAGAGCTCCCTCTTTTTCTATTTCCTGAAATAGCTTGAAAAGTAATGGTATTAATTCTTCCTTAAAGGTTTTGTAAAACTCCGCTGTATACCCATCCGGTCCTGGGCTTTTCTTGGTTGGAAGTCTTTTGATTGCTTCTTCTATTTCATCTATTGATATTGGTCTGTTTAAGTTGTGAGTATCCTCCTGACTCAGTCTGGGCAAATCATATGACTTAAGGAATTTATCGATGTCTTCACTATCTTCTATTTTATTGGAATATAGGTTTTCAAAATAATTTCTAATTGTCTTCTGTATTTCTGTAGCGTCTGTTGTGATATTGCCTTTTTCATCCCTTATGGTAGTAATTTGAGTTCTCTCTCTTCTTCTCTTCGTTAGCATGGCTAAGGGTTTGTCGATCTTATTTATTTTTTCAAAGAACCAACTTTTAGTTTTGTTAATTTTTTCAATAGTTTCTTTTGTTTCAATTTCATTGATTTCCGCTCTGATTTTAATTATTTCTTGCCTTCTGCTACATTTGCTCTTGTTTTCCTCTTCCTTTTCTAGGGCTTTGAGATGAAGTGTGAGCTCATTTATTTGTTGGTTTTTCCTTTTTTTGAGGAATGACCTCCAGGTGATGAATTTCCCTCTTAAAACTGCTTTCATTGTGTCCCATAGATTCCGATATGTTGTGTCTGTATTTTCATTTATCTCTAAGAATTTTTTGATTTCCTCCTTTATGTCTTCTGTAACCCATTGATCATTCAGTAACATATTGTTCATTTTCCATGTGATGTAGGATTTTTCCTTCCTTTTTTTTATCATTGATTTCCAGTTTCTTTCCATTATGATCAGATAAAATGCATGGGATTATCTCCCCCCCTGTATATTTACTGAGGGTTGCCCTATGGCATAATATATGGTCTATTTTTGAGAAGGATCCATGTGCTGCTGAGAAAAAAGTATATCCACTTGATGATGGTTGATATATTCTATATATGTCAGTTAAGTCTAGGTTGTTAATTGTGATATTGAGTTCTATAGTTTCTTTATTCAACTTTTGTTTGGAGGATCTGTCAAACGGTGAGAGAGGTGTGTTGAAGTCACCCATAATTATTGTGTTGTGGTCTATTTGATTCTTGAACTTGAGGAGAATTTGTTTTATGAACGTCGCAGCACCATTATTTGGTGCATACATATTGATAATTGTTATGTCTTGTTGGTGAATGGTTCCTTTTAACAGTATATAATGTCCTTCCTTATCCCTTTTGATTAACTTAGTCTTGAAGTCAATTTTATTCGATATGAGGATGGTCACCCCTGCTTGCTTACGAGGACCGTGTGCGTGGTATATTTTTTCCCAACCTTTCACCTTCAGCCTGTGTATGTCTTTTGCAATCAGATGTGTCTCCTGGAGGCAGCATATTGTTGGATTTGTTTTTTTAATCCATGTTACCAGCCTATGTCGCTTTATTGGAGAGTTTAAGCCATTAACGTTTAGAGTTACTATTGATATATGGTTTGTACTTCCAGCCATGTTTGATTATTTGTCTTCTTTTTTTTTTTTTTTTTAATTTAGTTTGTTTCTCCATGGTTAGCTTTCCCCCCGCCCTCTGTTTTTATAGAGGCACTTCCCACTGATGGTTTTGGTTATTGTTTTTCATTTCTTCCTCGTGTAGTGTTTTGCTCAAGATGCTTTGCAATGCTGGTTTTCTGGCTGCAAATTCTTTTAGCTTTTGTTTATCATGAAAGATTTTTATTTTGTTGTCGTACGTGAAGCTTAATTTTGCTGGATACAGAATTCTTGGTTGGCATCCATTGTCTTTCAGTGTTTGAAATACGTTGTTCCAGGATCTTCTCGCTTTCAGCGTCTGTGATGAAAAATCCGTTGTTAACCATATTGGTTTACCCCTGAATGTAATCTGCCTCCTTTCTCTTGTATCTTTTAATATTTTCTCTTTGTTCTGTATATTGGATATCTTCATAACAATGTGTCTTGGCGTTGGTCTACTGTGATTTTGTGTGCTCGGTGTCCTTTATGCATCTAAAATTTGTATATCCGTTTCCTTTTTTATTTCTGGAAAGTTTTCTGTAATTATTTCATTCAGCAGGCTACTCATTCCCTTGGTTTGAATCTCTGTACCTTCTTCTATCCCGATGACTCGTAGGTTTGGTTTTTTTATGTTATCCCATATCTCTTGGATGTTTCTCTCGTGGTTTTTAACCAGCCTTTCTGAGTTGGCTAGGCTCTTTTCAAGATGATATATTTTGTCTTCATTATCTGACGTTCTGGCTTCTACTTGCTCCATTCTGTTAGTGATACTCTCAATTGAGTTTTTAATTTGGTTTATCGTTTCCTTCATTTCTAGTATTATTGTTTGATTTTTTTTTATAATCTCTATCTCCTGATAAAGATGCTTAACTTCTTCTTTTATCTGTTTATGTAATTGATTTTCAAAGTGTTCTTTCACTGTTTGGATTTCCTGTCTCATATCCTCTTTAAGGTTCCATTCCATCTGTCTAAGGTGTTCCTTGAGTTCTTTATATGACCATTTTTCTGCTGACTCTAGGTCCTCCTGAATATTTAGGCTGTCCTTAATTGTTTGTATCTCTTTTCTTCCTTGCTTTTTTATGCTGCTCATGTTACTTCTTGTTCTGTTTGACTGCTGAGTTACTGTTTACTCTTATAAATTTATTTGATGCTTGGGAGGAAAGATATTAGAAGGGAAGGGAGGAAGTCACTAAAGAGAATGAGAGTAGGCAGGTAGAATTCAAGGAAGGGGGAATAAGAAAATTGAAAAGAAATGAAAAGACAAAGGAAACAAAAACAAAACACACACAAAAACGTTAGAAAATAAAGAAAGAAAGAAAAGAAAAAAAAATTTTTTTACAAAAATAATAATGATAATAAAAATAATGAAAATTAAAATTAAAATTAAAAAAATTATAATAATAATAAAAAAAATTTAAAAAAAAATTAGAAACATTAAAAAAAGTTAAAGAACAACAACAATAAAAAATTGAAAATGAAAGAAAAAAAAAGAAAAAGAAAAAAATGATAATAATAATAATAATAAATGCAGTCATAGAGTTCGATTAATTTCTCTTCCAGTAGGTGGAGCTGTGCCCTCTGGGTCAAGCTTCTCCTCTCACTAAGTGGGAACCAATCACTGTGTAGCAGCTCTTCCTCACAGACTGGGCGGGTCTCCAATCCTGAGTGCCTAGGGCCTTTTCTTGTGTTTCCTCAAACCAGGCCGCGCTCACCTGTGACGCTCACCACAATACTGGCTACACGCCATGTCTGCTGCTCCTGGGAGCCCTGTTGCGCTGGTTTCAATGCAGTTATCTCCTCCACCCGTGACATCAGTTCTAATCAACTGCTGATTACACATTCACCTTTTCTGCCCAGAGCGAAGCAAAAGAGGAAGCAGATGGGAGCAAAGCGCCCGCAGCTCTGGGCGGCAAAGCGTCCGGGAGCCAAGCGTCTCTTTTTCGATCTCTTTTTTCTTCCTGCTGCTTGGCAAAGTGGTCTGCTACAGATTAACGGTGAAAGGAGTTCTTACACGCTGTGCGAAATCTCGATTAAGCCGCTGCTCTGAGCACCACGCTCAGCACTTCAGCAACCCCCGTGCGCAGCGGCCATCTTCACCACCACTCCATGACCTATTAACTTTTTACTCTGAACAAAAATTTTAGCTCTTAATTTTAACTTGTTGATTTTATCAATATAATTATATGAATTTTTATGTTGAATCAAAAGCATTTTTATTATTTTGACTATAGAAATATTTTTGTACCTGAGACATGTTTTGAGTTCATTTCCTTTCTTGTGCATATACTGGTTATTCTTTCCTTCCTTCCTTCCTTCTTTATTTAAACTTTTTAAAAATTTCTTACATATATGACAATAGTCAAATGCATTACAAGCATAATTATCATTCTCATTTTTTTCAATTGATTATCTTTTTTTCCTGTTTATGTATCACAAATTTATCTACTCTCTTTGTCAGAACCCTAAAACACTTTGATAGTCTAGAGTTCTATTTACTTTTTCTTAGCATTATTCCTCCTAGAGCCTTTTATCCTGTTCCAATCTAGATTAGTTTCTCCCTAGGGCTGCTGCTTACAGATGTTATCTGGAAACTGCTATTTATCATTATTTGGGGGAATACCTTTATCTTTTTTCTGTATTGAATCCTTTTATTATGAATTTATCTTAGGTTTGTCCCTCATTTTTCTAGTATATGCTCTACTGTATCTTCCTAAGAAAAAGCATACAGGATGTAAACTATTTTGAGATCATTTTAGAATACTAGGCTCCATTCAGACTTTCTGAATCAGATCTCATGTGTGGTTGAGGAGTGAGACCTTGCGATCTGTTTTTAATACTTCCTCTAGGTGATTTGTTTGCACAGTAAATATTGCGAACCCCTGCTCTGCTCTCTTCTAGAGTCCAACCTTTTTCTTGAAAAGTCTTAATACCATTTTGATCCCCAGAGTTTTGCATGTTACCCTATATTTTTTTCTCTTCGAAAGTTTTTAGGATCTTAGTTTCTAACATTGTGAATTTTACAATTCTTGGTGGTGGATAGTTACTGTCCACTTTAAATTTAGAAATTCATTTATTGGTTCTTGGAAAGTTTATTGCATTATTCCATTGGTATTATTTTTGTACTTCTGTGTCGTTTGGAGTGCTTTTGGCTTTAAATTAGTGAAATTACCACTTTAGGTAGCTTAAAGATAGCTTTAAGAAATTAAGAAAAATATGGCATTGCAAACAAGTCCCCAGATTAGGTTGGTTTCAAGGTAGCTTATTATGTATCCAGTTTACTGCTGAAGTTCTATTTGTAAGATGATTTATAGTTGGGAAAAAGAGATTCTTTTTCCATGAATTTTTTTTTTCCCCCAAGGTACCTCCCCTGCCCTGGGTAGTTTTTAGAAGGAGGTTGTTATTCCTTTTTTGTCTCCAAAGAATCTACATAGGGTATGGGTAGGGGTAGAATGAGTTATTTGGGGGTATAACTGGTACTGGTGTTGCTGTATTCTGGGATGGTTTTAGAGAAAAAGTCTATTTTTAATGGGTTAGAAAATTTGAGGCCAAATTCTTTGTACTATCAACCAAACTGCTGTATTTATTTTTAGTGTTAGATTCAGAGATACCTGTTGTCTATATTTTTTGAGAATTTTGGAATTCCATTTTTTTTTTTGGAAATTTTTCTGCTGCATTTAGTTTTTGTGTTCTGGTGTGTCAATTGTTACTTTTCAGAATTTTTTGGAAGTTTCTCCATTGTCTTATTTCTCCCTTTTATTCTTTTATCTTTGTCATTTATAACTTTTTTTTTTATCATTTTGCTTTTATTTTAATAGAGCTTCAGAAAGAAGAGAGTATAAATGAATATGTGTAGTCTACCCTTTTGATCAGAAGTCTATTTGCACAAGTGTTTTTTTGATATAGATTCCTAAAAGTATGGTTGGATCAAAGGATCAAATTTTAACATTGTTTCTCAAATTTAATTTGAAGCAAAAGTGTTATATTATGTAATTATTGATAGTTTTTATTGTGTTTTAACTGCAAGATTACATTTCAAAGTATTGTTGCTGCTTTAAAACTGATATCTAAAATAGAGTGACTTTTATAATACTGAGTTATATTTTAGGAATTTGAAGAAAACTGAAGACAGAAAAAAGAAATTAGAAGAGCTTCTTAACTCTGTTGGTCAAAAGGTCTCAGAACTTAAAGAGAAGTAAGTTAAATTTTGAAATGTATTTTGTGTATTTGAAATATAAAGCTCAAGTGACTTTTTAAATTTTGATAATTTTAATTGCAACCACTATTTTTACTTCTTTTTGTAATGTATCACTCTAATGATGGTAAGGGTGTAGAATAATACAGAAGGTACTTTTTTCCTACATTTTTTAAATTGGTATATTACATTTGTATGTAATGATGGAATTTGTTGTTACATATTTATACATGCACAGAATATAACAAGACAGTTTGGCCAATGTAACTCCCCAACACTTCTCCTCTCCTTCTCTACCTCCTTCCCCTTGGTTTCTTTCTTCTACTGATCTCCCTTTAATTTTCATGAGATTCACCTGTACCTTTCTTTTCCCTTTTTCCTCTCTAGCTTCCACATATGAGAGAAAACATATGACCCTTGACTTATTTTGCTTAACATGATAGTCTCAAGTTTCATTCATTTTCCTGCAAATGATGCAATTTCATTTTTTTTGTGTGTGGGGGCTACAGGGGATTGAACTTAGGGGCATTCAACCACTTAGCCAAATCCTCAGCCCTATTTTGTATTTTATTTAGATACAGAGTCTCACTGAATTGCTTAGCGCCACACTTTTTCTGAACTTGCAATTCTCCTTTGTCAGCCTCCTGAGCCACTGGAATTACAGGCATGTTCCACTATACCCAGAAATTTCATTTATCTTTATAGCTAAATAAGTCACCATTGTGTATATATACCACATTTTCTTTATACATTCATCTGTTAATGGACACTTAGGCTGTTTTTATTGTTTGGCTATTGTGAATTGTGCTTCTATAAACATGTATCATTGTAGTAAGATAACTTTAATTCTTTAGGATAAACACCAAGAAGTGGAGTAGATGAGTCGTGTGGTGGTTCCATTCCTAGTCTTTTGAGGAGCCTCCATACTTGATTTCCATTAGTGGTTGTGATAATTGACAATCCCACAGTGTAAAAGTGTTCATTTCTCTGCACATCCTTTTTAGCATTTATTATTATTTGTATTCCTGATTACTGCCATTCTGACCCGTGTGAGATGAAATTTCAGTGCAGTTTTGATTTGCATTTCCCTAGTTGCTAATGATGTTGAATAGTTGTTCGTATATTTGTTGACCATTTTTCTTCTTTTGTGAAATGTCTGTTTAATTCATTTGCCCATTTATTAATTGGGTTATTTGATTTTTTTTTTTTGTTTTAAATTTTTTGAGTTCTTTACGTATTCTCAGTATTAATCCTACGTCAGAAGAGTTGCTAACAAAATATTTTCTCCCATTCTGTGTGTTCTTTCTTTACATTTCTAATTGTTTCCTTTGCTGTGCAGAAGCTTTTTAAGTTGATGCTGTTCCATTTATTAACTCTTGGCATTGTTTCTGAGCTTTAGGGGTACTTTTGGGAAAGTAATTGCATATGCCTATATGCTGGAGTGTTGAGCCTGTGTTTTCTTCTAGGAGTTGGATAGTTTCAGGTCTAATTTCTACATCTTTGATTCATTTTGAGTTGATTTTTGTGCAGGGTGAGAGATAAGAGTCTAGTCTCATTCTACATGTGGATAACCAGTTATTTTAGCATCATTTCTTGTAAAGGATGTCTTTACTCCTATATGTTTTTGGCACTTTTGTGAAGGATCAGATAACTGTAGATGTCGGGGTTTGCCTCTGTGTCTTCTATTTTGTAAAGAAGGTACTTCTTTTTAAAGAAATTCTTTGGTGAGAATAAATATCTTCTGTCTCTGTTTAAGTAGCTACTGCTACATATATTTCCAATTACTAGTGAAAAGTTGAGCAAGAAAAATTTAATGTCATGAATTAAGGCTGGGAGTGTTTGTATTCGACATTCAATTTTCATTTTATTTTGACTTTAAAATTTTAGTTCTTAATATCTGATGATAGTATCACCACATTTTCTATAAGTATGTTGTCATGTTAAAAAAATTTTATCCTTTTAAATTTTTTCTGTTTTACATTGAAAAAAGATTTCTTCATGCAAATATTATACTTATGTTTAAGGATAATTTGGGAATAGGATTAATTTTAAAAGCTTTTGTGTATCTCTCAGTCCCTGTGATTGCTATTGAGTATGAGAATTTTTATAAACATTGGAACATTTTTTTTTATAATTGTGAAAACTTGGAAAGCTGAGGAATATATAATTTAATATAGCATTTGTTATGGTTGCTTTCAGTTTTATGACACAGCTACTTATATATATGCTACAAATTTTTTTGAAGTGATATGTTTCCTTTTTTTTTTTAATTTATGGAAGAAGAATTTCTGTACCAGGAAAGAAATTTATCACATAAAAACTGAAACCATTCTCTCTCTCTCTCTCTCTGTATGTGTGTGTGTGTGTCTGTGTGTGTATATATCATGTGTCCTTTTTCTCTATAAGTTAAATAAATATACATATATATGTTTATGTGTGTATATATATATATATATATATATATATATATATATATATATATATATATATATTTAGAAAAAAGCAAGTGAAAAAGCAAACCTTACGTCTATAAACCCAGTGTTTTCAATTTTCCTAAACAATGTTTATTTAGAAATTTAGAAATCACATTATTATCTTCCAGGTATTTTTATTTTTATTTTATTTTTTTATTATTTTTTTTTATTGTTGGTTGTTCAAAACATTACATAGTTCTTGATATATCATCTTTCACACTTTGCTTCAAGTGGGTTATGAACTCCCATTTTTAGCCCATATACAGATTGCAGAATCACATCAATTACACATCCATTGATTTACATATTGCCATACTAGTGACTGTCATGTTCTGCTACCTTTCCTATCCTCTACTATCCCCCCTCCCCTCCCCTCCCCACCCCTCTTCTCTCTCTACCCCCTCTACTGACCTTCATTTCTCCCCCTTGTATTATTTTTCCCTTTCCCCTCATTTCCTCTTGTATGTTCTTTTGTATAACCCTGAGGGTCTCCTTCCATTTCCATGCAATTTCCCTTTTCTCTCCCTTTCCCTCCCACCTCTCATCTCTGTTTAATGTTAATCTTCTCATGCTCTTCGTCCCTACTCTGTTCTTAGTTACTCTCCTTATATCAAAGAAGACATTTGGCATTTGTTTTTTAGGGATTGGCTAGCTTCACTTAGCATAATCTGCTCTAGTGCCATCCATTTCCCTGCAAATTCTATGGTTTTGTCATTTTTTAATGCAGAGTAATACTCCATTGTGTATAAATGCCACATTTTTTTTAATCCATTCATCTATTGAAGGGCATCTGGGTTGGTTCCACAGTGTTGCTATTGTGAATTGAGCTGCTATGAACATCGATGTAGCAGTGTCCCTGTAGCATGCTCTTTTTAGGTCTTTAGGGAATAGACCAAGAAGGGGAATAGCTGGGTCAAATGGTGGCTCCATTCCCAGCTTTCCAAGAAATCTCCATACTGCTTTCCAAATTGGCTGCACCAATTTGCAGTCCCACGAGCAATGTACAAGTGTACCCTTTTCCCCACATCCTCGCCAGCACTTGTTGTTGTTTGACTTCATAATGGCTGCCAATCTTACTGGAGTGAGATGGTATCTTAGGGTGGTTTTGATTTGCATTTCTCTGACTGCTAGAGATGGTGAGCATTTTTTCATGTACTTGTTGATTGATTGTATGTCCTCCTCTGAGAAGTGTCTGTTCAGGTCCTTGGCCCATTTGTTGATTGGGTTGTTTGTTATCTTATTGTCTAATTTTTGGAGTTCTTTGTATACTCTGGATATTAGGGCTCTATCTGAAGTGTGAGGAGTAAAGATTTGTTCCCAGGATGTAGGCTCTCTATTTACCTCTCTTATTGTTTCTTTAGCTGAGAAAAAACTTTTTAGTTTGAGTAAGTCCCATTTGTTGATTCTAGTTATTAAATTTGTGCTATGGGTGTCCTATTGAGGAATTTGGAACCCGACCCCACAGAATGTAGATCGTAGCCAACTTTTTCTTCTATCAGACGGCGTGTCTCTGATTTGATATCAAGCTCCTTGATCCATTTTGAATTAACTTTAGTGCATGGCGAGAGAAAGGGATTCAGTTTCATTTTGTTGCATATGGATTTCCAGTTTTCCCAGCACCATTTGTTGAAGATGCTATCCTTCCTCCATTGCATGCTTTTAGCCCCTTTATCAAATATAAGATAGTTGTAGTTTTGTGGATTGGTTTCTGTGTCCTCTATTCTGTACCATTGGTCCACCCGCCTGTTTTGGTACCAGTACCATGCTGTTTTTGTTACTATTGCTCTGTAGTATAGTTTGAAGTCTGGTATCGCTATACCGCCTGATTCACACTTCCTGCTTAGCATTGTTTTTGCTATTCTAGGTCTTTTATTTTTCCATATGAATTTCATGATTGCTTTCTCTATTTCTACAAGAAATGCCGTTGGGATTTTGATTGGCATTGCATTAAACCTATAGAGAACTTGGTAATATCGCCATTTTGATGATGTTAGTTCTGCCTATCCATGAACAGGGTATATTTTTCCATCTTCTAAGATCTTCTTCTATTTCTCTCTTTAGGGTTCTGTAGTTTTCATTGCATAAGTCTTTCACCTCTTTTGTTAGGTTGATTCCCAAGTATTTTATTTTTTTTGAAGTAATTGTGAATGGAGTGGTTGTCCTCATTTCCATTTCAGAGGATTTGTCGCTGATATACAGGAATGCCTTTGATTTATGCGTGTTGATTTTATATCCTGCCACTTTGCTGAATTCATTTATTAGCTCTAATAGTTTCTTTGTAGACCCTTTTGGGTCTGCTAGGTATAGAATCATGTCACCTGCAAATAGTGATAATTTAAGTTCTTCTTTTCCTATTTTTATGCCTTTAATTTCTTTCGTCTGTCTAATTGCTCTGGCCAGTGTTTTGAGAACTATGTTGAACAGAAGTGGTGAAAGAGGGCATCCCTGTCTTGTTCCAGATTTTAGAGGGAATGCCTTCAATTTTTCTGCATTCAGAATGATGCTAGCCTGAGGCTTAGCATAGATTGCTTTTACAATATTGAGGTATGTTCCTGTTATCCCTAGTTTCTCTAGAGTTTTGAACATAAAGGGATGCTGTACTTTGTCGAATGCTTTTTCCGCATCTATCGAGATGATCATATGGTTCTTATTTTTAAGTCTATTGATGTGGTGAATAACATTTATTGATTTCCGTATATTGAACCAACCTTGCATCCCAGGGATGAATCCTACTTGATCATGGTGCACAATTTTTTTGATATGTTTTTGTATCCGATTCGCCAGAATTTTATTGAGGATTTTTGCATCTAGGTTCATTAGAGGTATTGGTCTGTAGTTTTCTTTCTTTGAAGTGTCTTTGTCTGGTTTAGGTATCAGGGTGATGTTGGCCTCGTAGAATGAATTTGGAAGTTCTCCCTCTTTTTCTATTTCCTGAAGTAGCTTGAAAATTATTGGTATTAGTTCCTCTTTAAAGGTTTTGTAAAATTCTGCTGTATACCCATCCGGTCCTGGGCTTTTCTTAGTTGGTAGTCTTTTGATGGTTTCTTCTATTTCCTCAATTGATATTGGTCTGTTTAGGTTGTCTATATCCTCCTGACTCAATCTGGGCAGATCATATGACTTCAGAAATTTATCGATGCCTTCACTATCTTCTAATTTATTGGAGTATAAGGATTCAAAATAATTTTTGATTATCTTCTGTATTTCTGAAGTGTCTGTTGTGATATTGCCTTTTTCATCCCGTATGCTAGTAATTTGAGTTCTCTCTCTTCTTCTCTTCGCTAGCATGGCTAAGGGTCTGTCGATTTTGTTTATTTTTTCAAAGAACCAACTTTTAGTTTTGTCAATTTTTTCAATTGTTTCTTTTGTTTCGATTTCATTAATTTCAGCTCTGATTTTAATTATTTCTTGCCTTCTCCTTCTTTTGCTGTTGTTTTGCTCTTCTTTTTGTAGGATTTTGAGATGAATATGAGATCATTTATTTGTTGGTTTTTTCTTTTTTTAAGGAATGAACTCCAAGCAATGAATTTTCCTCTTAGAACTGCTTTCAGTGTGTCCCATAGATTCCGATTTGTTGTGTCTGTGTTTTCATTAATCTCTAAGAATTTTTTAATTTCCTCCTTGATGTGTTCTATAACCCATTGATCATTCAGTAACCTATTGTTCATTCTCCAAGTGATGTATGCTTTTTCCTTCCTTCTTTTATCGTTGATTTTCAGTTTCATTCCATTATGATCAGATAGGATGCATGGTATTATCTCTACTCCTTTATATTGTCTAAGAGTTACCCTGTGACATAATATATGATCTATTTTTGAGAAGGATCCATGTGCTGCTGAGAAAAAAGTGTAACTGCTTGATGTTGGGTGGTATATTCTATATATGTCAATTAAGTCTAGGTTATTAATTGTGTTATTGAGTTCTATAGTTTCCTTATTCAACTTTTGTTTGGAAGATCTGTCCAGTGGCGAGAGAGGTGTGTTGAAGTCTCCCATGATTATTGTATGGTGGTCTATTAGACTCTTGAACTTGAGAAGAGTTTGTTTGATGAACATAGCTGCACCATTGTTTGGGGCATATATATTTATGATTGTTATGTCTTGTTGGTGTATGGTTCCCTTAAGCAGTATGTAGTGTCCCTCTTTATCCCTTTTGATTAACTTTGGCTTGAAATCTATTTTATTTGATATGAGTATGGACACTCCTGCTTGTTTCCGAAGTCCATATGAGTGATATGATTTTTCCCAACCTTTCACCTTCAGCCTATGTATGTCTTTTCCTATCAAATGCATCTCCTGTAGGCAGCATATTGTTGGGTCTTGTTTTGAGATCCATTCTACTAGCCTGTGTCTCTTAATTGGTGAGTTTAAGCCATTAACATTTAGGGTTATTATTGAGATATGGGTTGTTGTTCCAGCCATATTTGTTTATTCATGTTACTAAACATGGTTTGTTTTCCTCTTTGATTATTTCCCCCCCCCTTTACTGTCCTACCTCCCACTGTTGATTTTCATTGTTATTTTCCATTTCCTCTTCCTGTAATGTTTTGCCGAGGATGTTTTGAAGAGATGGTTTTCTAGCTGCATATTCTTTTAACTTTTGTTTGTCGTGGAAGGTTTTAATTTCATCTTCCATCCTGAAGCTTAATTTTGCTGGATACACAATTCTTGGTTGTAACCCATTTTCTTTCAGTGTTTGAAATATGTTATTCCAGGATCTTCTAGCTTTCAGAGTCTGTGTTGAAATATCAGCTGTTATCCTGATTGGCTTGCCCCTAAA
The DNA here is from genome assembly GCF_047511675.1 of Marmota flaviventris. NCBI lineage: Eukaryota > Metazoa > Chordata > Mammalia > Rodentia > Sciuridae > Marmota > Marmota flaviventris. The sequence goes on from NC_092506.1 coordinate 89,149,495, forward strand.
TGTAATCTGCTTCCTTTCTCTTGTAGCTTTTAAAATTCTCTCCTTATTCTGTATGTTGGGCATCTTCATTATAATGTGTCTAGGTGTGGATCTCTTATAATTTTGCACATTCGGCGTCCTGTAGGCTTGTAGAATTTGGGATTCTGTCACATTCTTCAAGTCTGGGAAGTTTTCTCCTATTATTTCATTGAATAAATTGCTCATTCTTTTGGTATGGGTTTCTATACCTTCCTGTATCCCAATGACTCTTAAGTTTGGTCTCTTAATGTTATCCCATATTTCTTGGATGTTCTGCTCATGGTTTCTTAAGAGTCTTGCTGAGCTGTCTATGTTCTTTTCCACTTGAAATACTTTGTCTTCATTGTGTGATGTTCTATCTTCTAAGTGTTCTACTCTGCTGGTAGTATTCTCAATTGAGTTTTTAAGTTGGTTTATTGCTTCCTGCATTTCTAGGATTTCTGTTTGTTTGTTTTTTATAACCTCTATCTCCCTGTATAGTTGATCCTTTGCTTCCTGGATTTGTTTGTGTAATTCCTTGTCGAAGTGATCTTTCATTGTCTGATTTTGCTGTCTAATTTCTTCCTTGATACTCCAGATCATCTGAAGCATATATATCCTGAATTCTTTATCTGACATTGCATCTGCTGCAGCTGTTACCTCTTCTAAAGTTGAGCTGACCTGCATTGCTTGTAGTCCTTTCTTTCCTTGTCTTTTCATACTGCTTGCGTTTCTTTCTTCTTGGTGAAGCTGTTGTGTTTTTGAAATTTTTCCCCCCCTATATATTTATATTTCTCTTGTATAGTTGAAAAGTCTCCCTTGCAGGTGCGGGCGGGGGCTCTGCTCTGCCCCTCCTCCAATTGGTGTGAGGTGTCTACCACGCCCGCGGACCCCTGGGCCTGATCCGCCGTACTGTCGCAGGTCTGCCTACCTTGCAGGTGGGGGCGAAGGCTCTGCCCTGCCCCTCCTACCACGCCCGGGGACCGCTAGGCCTGATCTGCAGGTTGGTCGCAGGTCTGCCCACCTTGCGGGCACGGGTGTTAGTTCCGCTCCGCCCCCACTCCAATTGGGGTCACTTGACCACCACACAGGCGGGCCGTTGGGCCTGATCTGGGCGCGGGCGAAGGCTCTGCTCTGCGCCGCCCCTACTCCAGTTGGGGTGAAGTGTGTACCACGCTGGCAGGCCGCTGGGCCTGATCCGCCGGTCTGTCGCCGGTCTGCTTACCTTGCCGGCGCGGGCGGTGGCTCTGCCCTGCCCCTCCTACCATGCCTGCAGACCGCTGGGCCTGATCTGCAGGTTGGTCGCAGGTCTGCCTACCTTGCGGGCGCGGGCGGCGGCCCCGCTCCTCCCCTCTGGCTCGACGACAAAGCGAGTGAGACTCGGTTATCTGTGACTCACCCTCCCTACCAGGGGACCAACTGTTTCCGTTGCCGCTGGCACCGATGAAGTTTTCTCCTCGGCCGCTCTCCGATGACATCAGATCTCTGCCATGCTGGCATCCCCTGTTCAATGGCTGAATCCCATTTTCTTCTCTTCCAATAGGCGGAGCTGTGCCCTCTGAGCCGAGCTTCTGCCCTCTATGTGCTGACAGAAATCCCTGTACGGTAGCTCCTGGGAGTCTCTCAGTCCTGTTAGTCCAGAGCCCTTTCACTTATCCGGCTCCTCCCCCTGTTCCTCCTCCCAGCCAGCCAGCCAGCCAGGTCCTGTTCACCAGAGGCGGTTCCCCAAGGATCTGATTACACTTGCAGCCCCACCGCGTGTCCTATATCCCGAACGATGAACACCCTCTCTGTCATTCATCTAAGCCCCAGTGCTGTGGTGGGGTGATCCAATTTTCTGGACCCCTTTGGTGGGCACGCCCCCAGAAACTAGCGGCTAAGATCTTGGGTGTCGCCGCTGGTGTTAAGGGGAGGTGGGGATCTGGAATCCTCTCTGCTTCCCTACAGACACGCCCCCGGTGGTTTCCTGGCTGCTTGTATCTGGAGGGGGTGGGAGTCACACACCTGCTAATGTGGATTCCGCTGGGAAGGAATTCTGTCGGCGGAACTCTGGTGATGTCACCACTCTGCTATGGCGGGCCCCAGGCTTCTTGCCGGAGTGTCCGAAGGGAGGGGTGGGACTGGTCTGTTTCTGGTTGGTTTCAGCTCCCGGTTTGCTATTTCATGAAGGCTTGGCGAGAGACCTCTTCCTAGAGTCCCTGCACCGCTCCTGCTGCGCTGCGCCTCGGAGGCTATCCGCCCTGACGCGGGGGCCGGTGCAGGCAGCCGACAGTCGCCGAGTCGCGCGGGCAGCGGCTGGCGGGTCTGGACCTCTGCGCTGCGTGGCGGAGATTCACTCGTCTAGCGCAGACTGTCACCTCCAAAAATCCTACCGATTCCCGGCCGATCTCTCTTTAGTGGAATTTTGCTAGGAGTTTCTCAGCAGGTCGTATCTAAGCGTATCCATGCGTCTCTCTGATCCCGTTGTTGAGGAGGTACTGAAAGCGCTGCCTCCCCTCTTGCCACCATGTTCTCTCTCCTCTTCCAGGTATTTTTAGATAAATATAACGAAAATCAACACACCATTTTCAATGTTGTATGCTCATAGTCAATACTTAATATCCAGCTAATTCTCTAATATTTATTAAGTAATTGGTATGTTGTAGCAATGTTTCTTTTTTTTTAAAATTTTTATTGTTGGTTGTTCAAAACATTACATAGTTCTTGATATATCATATTTCACACTTTGATTCAAGTGGGTTATGAACTCCCATTTTTACCCCGTATACAGATTGCAGAATCACATCGGTTACACATCCAGTGATTTACATATTGCCATACTAGTGTCTGTTGTATTCTGCTGCCTTTCCTATCCTCTGCTATCCCCCCTCCCCTCCCCTCTTCTCTCTCTACCCCATCTACTGTAATTCATTTCTCCCCCCCCTTTTTTTTTTCCCTTACCCCTCACTTCCTCTTGTATGTAATTTTGTATAACCCTGAGGGTCTCCTTCCATTTCCATGCAATTTTCCTTCTCTCTCCCTTTCCCTCCCACCTCTCATCCCTGTTTAATATTAATTTTCTTCTCATGCTCTTCCTCCCTACTCTGTTCTTAGTCACTCTCCTTATATCAAAGAAGACATTTGGCATTTGTTTTTTAGGGATTGGCTAGCTTATGATTGTTATGTCTTGTTGTTGTATGGTTCCCTTGAGCAGTATGTAGTGTCCCTCTTTATTCCTTTTGATTAACTTTGGCTTGAAATCTATTGTATTTGATATGAGTATTGATACTCCTGCTTATTTCCGAAGTCCATATGAGTGATATTTTTCCCAATCTTTCACCTTCAGTCTGTGTATGTCTTTTCCTATCAAATGCGTCTCCTGTAGGCAGCATATTGTTGGATTTTTTTTTTTTTTGATCCATTCTACTAGCCTGTGTCTCTTAATTGGTGAGTTTAAGCCGTTAACATTTAGGGTTATTGTTGAGATATGGATTGTTCTTCCAGCCATATTTGTTTATTTATGTTACTTAACATGGTTTGTTTTTCCTCTTTGATTATTTTTTTCCTTTACTGTACTACCTCCCACTTTTGGTTTTCATTGTAATTTTCCATTTCCTCTTCCTGTAATGTTTTGCCGAGGATGTTTTGAAGAGATGGTTTTCTAGCTGCAAATTCTTTTACCTTTTGTTTATCGTGGAAGGTTTTAATTTCATCTTCCATCCTGAAGCTTAATTTTGCTGGATACACAATTCTTGGTTGGAACCCATTTTCTTTCAGTGTTTGAAATATGTTGTACCAGGATCTTCTAGCTTTCAGAGTCTGTGTTGAAATATCAGCTGTTATCCTGATTGGTTTACCCCTAAATGTAATCTGCTTCCTTTCTCTTGTAGCTTTTAAAATTCTCTCCTTATTCTGTATGTTGGGCGTCTTCATTATAATGTGTCTAGGTGTGGATCTCTTATGATTTTGCACATTCGGTGTCCTGTAGGCTTCTAGGATTTGGTATTCTGTCTCATTCTTCAAGTCTGGGAAGTTTTCTCATATTATTTCGTTGAACAGATTGCTCATTCCTTTGGTTTGGACCTCTATACCTTCCTGTATCCCAATGACTCTTACGTTTGGTCTCTTGATGTTATCCCATATTTCTTGGATGTTCTGCTCATGGCTTCTTAACAGTCTTGCTGAGCTGTCTATGCTCTTTTCAAGTTGAAATACTTTGTCTTCATTGTCTGATGTTCTATCTTCTAAGTGTTCTACTCTGCTGGTAGTATTCTCATTTGAGTTTTTAAGTTTGTTTATTGCTTCCTGTATTTCTAGGATTTCTGTTTGTTTGTTTTTTATAACCTCTATCTCTCTGTATAGTTGATCTTTTGCTTCTTGGATTTGTTTATGTAATTCATTGTCGAAGTGATCTTTCATTGTCTGATTTTGCTGTCTAATGTCTTCCTTGAGACTCCAGATCATCTGAAGCATGTAAATCCTGAATTCTTTTTCTGACATTTCATCTGCTGCAGCTATTATCTCTTCTAAGGTTGAGTTGACCTGCATTGCTTGTGGTCTTTTCTTTCCTTGTCTTTTCATATTGCTCGTGTTTCTTTCTGCTTGGTGAAACTGTTGTGTTATTGATTTTTCCCCCTATATATTTATATTGCTCTTGTATAGTTGCAAAGTCTCCCTTGCAGGGCCGGACGGCGGCTGTGCTCCTCCTCCAATTGGGGCGATCTGTCTATCACGCCGGCGGGCCGCTGGGCCCCTTCTCCAGGTCGTGTGGTCTGCCTAACTTGCGGGCAACGGCTGGGCCCCTCCTTCAATAGGGGTGATCTGTCTACCACGCTGGTGGGCCGCTGGGCCTGTTCTCTAGGTTGCAGGTCTGTCTACCTTGCAGGCGCAGGCGGCAGCTCTGTCCCTCCTCCAATTGGGGTGATGTGTCTACCACGCCGGCGGGCCGCTGGGCCTGTTCTGCTGGTCAGTCGCAGGTCTGCCTACCTTGCAGGCGCGGGCGGCGGCTCTGCTCTTCCCCTCCTCCAATTGGGGTGACGTGTCTACCACACCGGCGGGCTGCTGGGCCTGTCCTGCCGGTCGGTCGCCGGTCTGCCTACCTTGCAGGCGTGGGCGGCAGGTCTTCTCTGCCCCTCCTCCAATTGGGGTGACGTGTCTACCACGCCAGCAGGCCGCTGGGCCTGTTCTTCCGGTCGGTCGCAGGTCTGCCTTGTAGCAATGTTTCAAATCCATTTATTAGTCACTTACTGGTTCAGGTCTTATACTAAACACTTTATATTTATCTCTTTATTCTTTAAAATAATGCTGAGAATTTTAAGTGAAGCAGAATGGCATTTTCCATTATATAATCATTAATTAAGAATGGATTACAATGGTAATCACCATTATGTTACTTATCACCATGCTGTTGTTACTCTAGGCTGTGACACCTATTTTATTATATACTAACAAAGAATAAGATGTATAATAACATGCAGTGAATAAAGACATGGTTTTCTGTTGCCAACTTCTGAAAAGCAGCACCATCCAATGGAACTTTATGAGATGATGGAAGTATTCTGTAATATACTCTGTCCAGTATGGTAGCAAATAGCCATATGTGGCTATAGAGTATTTGTGATGTGTTTTAGTGGTAACTTATTGAACAGCTCATTTCTAGAGTCTTATGTCTAGGTGAAGAACATAGAGGATAGGAAGGCAGTGGAATGTACCATAAAATTCATGGAACTTAATATCCGGCACATTTGTATATAAATTTTAGATCCTCTACTGATGATTGGTGAATCTTTGTGCAGTAATCTCTTATGGTCTAAATTTATATATGTGTAACATGAAAAATTTTGAACTGTTGTTGTAAGAATGAAATGTTTTTAAAAAATGTTTGATACAGGGCTGGGGATGTGGCACAAGTGGTAGCATGCTCGCCTGGCATACGCAGGACACTGGGTTTGATTCTCAGCACCACATAAAAATAAAATAAAGATGTTGTGTCCACCAAAAACTAAAAAATAAATATTAAAAAATTCTCTCCCCCCCCCTCTTTTAAAAAAAAATGTTTGATACAATCCTGGGCATATTGTAGGCACATGTTTGTACAACCATTTTCAAGGAAAACAATTTAAAAAGAGAGTTATAAACTTTGGCAAATGGGCACTGAGGGTGAGATTATATATAATGTATTAGATATTTGAGGTGAATTTTGAAATTGTACTTTTATTTTTGATAGGTATATGTTAAAGAGTATTTGACTGAGGGGATAAAGGGAGTGGTTGGAAGATATTCTAGACAAATGAAACATCCTGAGAGGAACACATGAGATAAAGAATAGGGCATTTTCTGATATTGTTGATTTTTTTCAGATATTGCTGTATACTTTGGGGGAACTGAAATAGCAAGTAATAAACCCAGAAAGATAGATTGGATCAGTCTTTGTACAGGGTCTTGAATGCCATACTAAGAAACATGTACATAAATACAGAAGGTTATGGAGTACCTGTCCAGCTTTTTGAAGTAGAGAATGATAGATTTTAAATATATGTGTTGGTATATATGTTTTATTAATGATAATTTTATACAATTATGGCCATATTATCATTAAATTCTGGCATAAATATGTACTTAATTATCCATGGATAATTTCATTAAGTATCTCTTAAATTCTTTTTGTTTTTAATTAAATGTTTTCTTAGATTTCAGAGCAGGACTTCCGAAGCTGCCAAACTTGAAGCTGAAGTTAGCAAAGCACAGGAAACAATCAAAGCTGCAGAAGTCTTAATTAATCAGCTTGATAGAGAACACAAGAGATGGAATGCCCAGGTTTGTTTACAGAGAAGAATCATAGAGTCTAAAGACTCAGGAAACTTATGATGTTATTTTATGTATTTGTTAAAAAAGTGAAAGACAAATATCCATTAACTTGCATCTGGCTTTGGACAAATGATCTACATACACATGGTAACTAAGTGAATTAATCTTATTGCAAAATATCTTTATGAGAATGGATTTTTAGGAAAGAAAGCAAATCCTCTTTTTATTACCTGGTGCTGAGGGGAAGGACAGGAATGAAAATGATCTAAAACTTAGTTCTCTTTAGAGACTTTTTTGAATTTACCTTTACCAGGACAATAATTTTAGGGTTCAATATTGTTGGCCATTTATTTCTTCCTGAAATATTCTATTATTTTTGCTTTATTAGTCTTGTCTCACATTTTCTTTTTAACTTTATAACCAGATTTCTTCTCTCACCTGATACTTCTCATTTTCTCATTCAATAATATTGATTATCTTCAGTATTCTCCTTGTTAACTCTTTTTTCTGAAATGGAACTGGGATTCTCTCATTCAGGGTTAATGTCATCTATACCACAGTGATGTCCAAAGCTATACTTCTAGGATATACAGAGCTTAAAATTAATATTTCCAACTATACTTTAAATAATTGCATTACTTTTGTCTCTTAGGAACCCACCCAACATGTCTAAAGTAACTTATTTTTTTCTAATTCCATATCTCTTTCAGTTCATAATTTATTGAAGTTGTGTTTCTTCTATGCATCAAAACTATAAATGTGGGCTGTCTTAAATGTTTCCTTGTTTAATTGTCATATCAATTTGCAATATTCTTCGTATTTGCCTTCCATCTTTAATGCCAATCTTTTTGTTTTCTCATCTGGATTTTCCTAACTTGTCTCTCTCTTATCTAACCTTTTAATTAGTCCATCCTTTATTTGTTGGCTGAAATATATTTTTAAAACTCATCTCATTACATTATTTGCTGCCTCTTAAATCCCTTTTTATTAAAAGTGTTAATAGAAAGGGGATTTGTTTAAAAATGTTAAAAGAGAAAATCCTTTGCATTGCATGGAAAAACCTTTCATAATTGGCCTCCAACCAACTCTGCCCCTCTCTTTCATTCCTTCTGTATCACTGTCCTTTCTGCTCTGTCTTGTGCTTCATCTGTACTAAAGATTACAATAATGAGTCTTGATTCATTAAATTTGTTACGTACCTTTGTTCATCAGTGTATTTTAATGTTATTTTATAAAGTGATACAAATTCATGCTATTCAGCTATGGTAAGGATGAAAGCTCATTATTCATTATGATAATTAGTAACTTTCAATGACAAAATATGTGTTTATTTCTACAAATACATTAGGATTTCATACAAAACCACAGCAAGGTCTGTGGTCTTATTGTTATTTTAAAAATTTGACTGGTGTATTCAAATAGATAAGGGATTATTACTTAAAGAAATATGTGATTTTTTTCCATGAATGATTTTCAAATTAAAGGTTGTCATAGAACTTTTGCTTCAGTATATTTTAGTTTATTTTTGGATACCTGGGATCGAACTCAGGGGCACTCAACTACAGGGCCAAATAAACAAAATTCCATGAAGCTGTAATTTTCTTCTGTGATAGGACATATCCATTTATATCTCTTTATCTCTTTTTCCAGGTTGCAGAGATAACAGAGCAATTAGCTACTCTTCCAAAACGAGCTCAACTATCTGCTGCTTTTATTACATATCTTTCTGCTGCTCCTGAGAGTCTCAGAAAAACCTGTTTGGAAGAATGGACCAAGTCAGCTGGTCTTGAAAGTTTGTTTTTAGTTATTTGTGATTTTGAAATTTCAATATTCTAAAAATGCACATTTGACCTTTATTTCACTCTTTTGTTTTGTTATTTATTTATCTGTACTGGAGATTGAACCCAGAGGCTTAACCACTGAGCTAAATTCCCAGTCCTTTTTATTTTTCATCTTGAGACAGTGTCTCCCTAAATTGCTGAGGCTGGCCTCTTATTTATTATCCTACTTCAGCCTCCCAAGTTGCTGGAATTACAGGTATTTGCCGCTGTGCCTAGCTAATTTGCTTTACTTCAGTGTTTAAACTCTTCTGTAAGTTGTAAGGATACCAGACTATAGATTTGCCAAATTTCACAAAAGTTTTGGGAATCATTTTGTTATTGCATCTTCTATTCCTAAATCACTATAAATAACAGACCACTAAAGGATTTTTGATATTGCATGAATTCAACTAAACATTTTATCTTTACAATAATTTTATGTAATAAGGTGAAATATAGGAACTCTAACGTTTCTTGTGCATTTTGTGGTTTGCACAAAATTACTTATGATTGTAAAACATTCACTCTGAAGAAATATGAGTTAACTAAAGTTCTATTCCTTTGAACCTTTTTTTAACTTCTTTATTCTTATATTTGAGTGCTAAAAGTAGATGAATGGTTTTCAAATTAAAGGTTGTCATGGAACTTTTGCTTCAGTATATTTTAGTTTATTTTTGGATACCTGGGATCCAGCTCAGGGGCACTCAACTACAAGGCCAAATCACCAGCCCTATTTTGTATTTTATTTTAGAGACAGGGTCTCACTGAGTTGCTTAGTGCCTTGCTTTTGCTGAGGCTGGCTTTGAACTCGTGATCCTCCTGCCTCAGCCTCCCAAGCCTCTGGAATTACAGGTGTCTGCCACTGCACCCTGCCTTGTTTCAGTATATTTTAAATAGTTTTATTTTCTTTCCTTTATCAAGTGCAAGATTATTGTAATGAAGTATTCTTGGTATCTTTAACTTTTCAGAATTTGATCTGAGGAGATTTCTTTGTACTGAAAGTGAACAGTTAATTTGGAAAAGTGAAGGCCTACCATCTGATGACCTTTCCATAGAAAATGCTCTTGTTATATTACAGGTAATTAATTTGCTTTAATTTTCTCAGAAATGTTTTTTTTTGGAGGCTTGCTAGAGGAATTCTTTACATTCTTAGGTTTTTGCTGTTATTGTTTTCTTAGTCATGTAAAAGTGAAAATATTTTGTTAATGAAAATTTACTTATTTTGTTAGTGAATGTATACTTCTCAATATAATTTATTTTTTACCTTAATATAAGAGTATAAACTAAATATAAGAGTATAAACTAAAGTGGCATTTTTATTCCAAAATATTCTAAATAGAAGTTTCTACTAGTAATAGAAATGCTATAGAGATAACTGGTTCATTTGGTTGTTTACTTACTTCATTTAGAGTATATGACTTTATAAATTTTACATTTTAATTTTATTTTATGTTGCAAAGTGAATTTAAGCTTTGGATTTTAAGTTGGAGATGACCATATGTATATTTTGAAAATTGTTCTTTGTCAATGTTTTCTTAAAGTTGAAAATATTACAACCTTTTTGGCAGTGAATGTGAAAACTAAATTCAAAGGCTTGTACACAGATAAAAATCATTACTTTGAATAGTTTGATTTTAACAATTAACTTGATTTTCCTTTCTGACATGCAATTTGCAAGGTAATTTTTCTTCCTTGATAATGTGAATTTTTTCCTATTCTCTCTCTCTCTCTCTCTCTCTCTCTCCATATATATATATCTCCATTGAAAAAGAAAAACCTTTTGTGTCCAGAAAAATAAATAAATAAATAAATAGATAGATAAATAAATATATTTTTTGGTGCTGGGGATTGAAGCCAGGGACTTGTGCATGCAAGGCAAGCACTCCACTAACTGAGCTATATCCCCAGCCCTCAATAGCCTATATTTTACATTACTAGCGTTGTATTTCCTCTCTGTAACCCTTCTCCCTGCCCAGACACCATTTCCTTATTCTGTAATTTCATTGTCTCAGAGAAAGCATGAGAATTGAATAATGATCCTCTTTAGGTAGCATAAACTGTTTATAAGATTCATATTTTGGGCCTTATTTATTCTGGGATAATGTGTTTGGTTTTATTAGGCCTGTTAATCATCTGATTGTAGTTTGGTTCATTGCATCGGTGTCCTAACAGAAGAGAAGTTGCTACCACAAATTAAATACTTTCCCCTTATTTTAATTTGATTTTGGTAATTCTTTGATTTATTTTTTTAAACAACTTTTATCATTGCTTTTCCATTGGAACCACAAATCTGAAACTCTAAATGTGTTTGTAAATAAGTTCATTGCATCATTGCAAACTGTATGCTTTTTTCAGATTTGTTATTGCTTCTCCCCAAGGTTTGGCAATCACCTCTTCTTGTTTCAGTAAATGTTTCAAGAATGTAATTGCAGATTTTCAAAAAAGTTCTAGTTTGGGGCTGGCGTTTTGTCTTTGCAGTAGAGCGCTTGCCTAGCATGTGTGAGGCATTGGGTTCGATCCTCAGCACCACATTAAAGAAAAAAAAAAGTTAAAAAAATATAATTCTAGTTTAAGAATTCTCTTTTTATTCCACAAGTAACCAGGAGAAGTAAGTCTTCAGAAAACATGTATTTATTATAGTAATTTTTATTTTTTCCTGATACCAATGGAAAATACTTAATTTTGTTTTCTGAGTTGTCTTTCATAATGAATATGTGCAAATTGATTTTAAAGTTAGTTTTAATAAGAAGCTTATATTTACTTTATATTTAATATTGATGAGTTCCTTTTAGTTATTTATTTGCAATTATTTAACAAAATAAAAATTATTTGTAAAAGTGTTGGGGGGTATGGTAATTAGTGATTTTGTTGAATGAATTTTCCATTATTGTCAACATTCTATTTCAATTCTTAGGTAGACTAAATTCAAAATAAGTCATTATAGTTAAGGGTGTGATTGGATAGTACATGTTTATAACATCTAATCATTAAAATACTATGAATGTATATGAAATTAAATCTCTAAATATATACTACATGTGCATCTGTGAAGACTCCTGAGGAAAGATGGCTAATCATGATAAATAACATGTATTTTTGATTCTGAGGTTTATAAAATTTCTTCAAGTGTACAACAACTTTTCTGAGATTTTCTCTCTCATTGGAGACTATTCAGATTCAAGTCTTGTAGTTACTCAAAAAAATTTTAGATGTTAGGAAAAAGAAAAACCTTTTGTGTCCAGAATTATTTCTTTACTGGTCTTAACATAAATGCTTGAAGTTCTCATATTTGGCTTGTCTTAACTGTTGAAGTGCATGTATTCTCTGAGAGAGGAAATAGTCAAATTTTATTTATCCTTGACCTTGTAACAAGAGTTAGGTTTATGTTAGGAAAAAGCTTACATAACATGTCTTTGAGGAGCAGAGAAACATTTGGCTAATGTGATCATCCCTTGTGGATTGCTTGGGCTATGGTTTATATTAATAAACCTGGTACGGGTGATAAATAATCTTTTTAACGTTGGGAACTCCATGAATAATGGATAATATAAAGATGTTAGAAACAATAGAGAAGGTGTGAGTGAAAAGCATTCTAAAAGGAGATGGAAAATAGGATAAGTATAAATTTCAGATTTTATATAATTTTTTCTTGTGAAGACATCTATTGGATATTTATGTTTATTGTTTATGAAAAGTTTGGTATCTAATTGGTTTTCTTTCAACAACTCAAAGTTTCTGAGATTTTTTTCCTTTCTGCTACTTGGTATATGTCTAGGAAATGCTAACTAATTTGATATTGTATGTCTAAAAACAAAGAATTATAAAGTTAAATCATAAAGGGGAAATTCTTTACTTCCCCAATAAATCATCATCATCATCATCATCACTTATCTAGTAATTACTATGTGTGCATATATTATTGTTTAAGAATTAACATAGGTAAAGCAAATACTCAAAATTCTGACATCAACTCAATCTAGTAGGTGCATATGTAGCCCTTTTTATAGATAAGGAAATTGTGGCACAGAAGAGTTGATCTTTTGTCCATTGCTGTCAAGTAGTTGAGCCAGGATTCAAACACAAGCTAACTAGCACCAGTTAGTACTCTAAAACTGCCTCCTATAGGAGTGTGTGTATGCACGCGCATGTACATGAATGACCTTAACTTAATTATTTTGTGTTATTCTTGTTAATGTAACTCTCCTTAGGTAATAAAGAGATAATAGGCTTTAATTTTATTTGTAAAGTTTTTTTTGCTTTTATTCCATTTAATGTATTAAAAATAAAAGTAAAATTATAAAATGTCCTAAATGTTTTAAGAGTCATCACTTTCAAAAATGTCCCTTGCCCAATATTCCCTCCTAACCAAGGAAGGAAGAATTTAAATAGATATGTATTTCTAGTCTTGAATCTTTCTTCTGAGTTCCTGACCTCTATAGTTCCAACTACTGTAGAATATTTTTATCTAGGAAGCTCAAGCTTTATCTGCCTTTAATTGAATTTGCTGTTTTTTTTTTTTTTAATTGAGAATCTTTCTGTGACCCATTACAGCCCATATAAAAAACTATTTATGCTTTTAAATAATTGAGATGTGCAGAAATTTGGGGCTAGCTTCAGAATTCAGAAGGTATTAATAGGACATTTCTTTCTTCATCTTGACAGATGGATTTATTCTCAGATAGGTTCTCTTTACCCTTCATTAGCAATAGTTTTTGGTGTCTCCATGTTTTCCATTATCAGAGTTTTTGTTTCTAGATTAAGGATGTGCCACATCCTCCTTCCGCCTTTACTCCAAGCATGTATGTCAAGCTTATGAAAGGATTCTGATTAGTATGGGATACCTACTCATTCCGTGGATACAGGGTTAGGTGATTGATAACCTCATCAGAAATATGTTAAGTGGGGCATGCAGGACAGCATAGGTAGCTCTTCACTATAAAAATCTTTTTGTTTTTAATTTTTTATCATTGGTTTTCCTTATTTCCCATCATTGACAATATTGTAATCTTGGCCCAGTAGTGCAAACTATAAGCTGGGAGTCATTCCCACTGTCTCTTTTTCTTTCAGTTTATTATTCATCTTGTCTTGTCAAATATATTTTTCAAATATCTCAAGAATGCATCCTGTTTTAACCATATCCACTACCAGTGGCTTCATTTATACTTTCATCAATTTGTATCTGGATAAATACATTATTATACTATCTGATTCCTTGCCCTGAGTCACTTCTTTATAGTTGTTGAAGGGATCCTTCAAAAACAAATCAAGTAATATTATTTCAATTAATATATTTCATTGACTTCCCATTGCCTGCAGTATGAAATTTTCACCATCTTTAGACATGGTATAAAAAGGTCTTCATGATCACACAGATGCCAGATTACTTATGCCATTTTCTTAAAAAATATTTTTTTAGTTGTAGTTGACACAATGACACAATAAAATACCCTTATTTAATTAATTAATTTATTTTTATGTGGTGCTGAGGATCAAACCCAGGGCTTTGCACGTGCTCAGCAAGTGCTCTACCGCTGAGCCACAACCCAAGTCCCTACTTCTGCCATTTTAATATATCATCTTTGCCCACATTTTTCTTAATCAAGCTGTGTCAGACTACTGGAATTTTTCCAGGAACTCCGAACTTTGTTATTATTCTTTTCATCATGGTATTTTTTTTATCCAAAATGATTTTTTTTCTTCTTTGCCTTCCTAATTTTTCTTGGCTTTGATTGATTTGAATTGTTTCCTAGTCTCTGCCCTATCTCCATATATCATTCTTCTGTAGCATTTTGTATACTTCTGAATGATGGGTTTTTTATTTTTGCTTCTTTATTGGATGTCAAGTCACTGAAGTCAAGGGAATATATCTTATTAATTTCTGTATCCTTTGAACTTTGTGTTACTGTAGATTCTAAGGTAGATGAATAAATGAATGAAAGCTCAACATTTTTGATCTATTATAAGTTGTTAATTATATAATTTAACTACATTTCATCATGCAACACAGATAAAATGTACCTTAGAAATTTTCTCTAAATCTCTGTGTAAAAGTATAAATGCGATGAACAAAAACTTGTAAGTACCCTTTAAATTTGTTAAACATATTTCCTTTGCTAAAAATAGATTTTGAAACATTACCATTTTCTTTTTTTTTTTTTCAACTGCATCAGATCATTGGTTTGAAATCATGGGTAAGAAAACTCCTTCAAATTTTAAAATCATACTGTCAGGGTTAAGCAAAATCTCATAGAATTGTGAAATGTTTATTATTGAATGCCACCATAAAAGTAGACCCCAAACCCATAGTAATACTAAGAACCTAATTACTAACCACATCATTTTTCTAGGAATAGTTCATTTATTTGATGGAACAGTTAAGAGAAATCTATAGAAATAGATTCTGGGTAATGATCATACAGTGATGTAACATGGCAAGGGGGGAATATTCTACTCTGGTTGCAAATAAAAACAAGTTCTTTGTGGAGAATTTAATTACTGTAATAAAGGTGTTTTAAAGCCAGGTATGTTTTCATTATGACCATGTGCTAGGAATTCTAAATGGTGTTGGTGATAAAAAGCTATTAGTCTACAAGGCAAATTATTCCTACTGTTGCCTTCCTTCTTGATATGCCACTGAAATAACAAGTGTTTTTATGAGATTGCTACACCTCAGTCCTAAGTTTTTATTCTACTCTTTCACATGTGTTTTCTTATCCCTATAATGTACAATTACATTTTTTTCAAATAAGTGAAAATTTAACAAAAAATAGTTCATTCATTTAAATCTGATTTAGTAGGTAGTGGTAATTATTAGATGACTTCTAGAGTTATTGCATATTTATTTGGTGCTAGGAGGTATACATTTTTTTATACATATAATTGGCTTCCTATCATCTCTAAGAGCCATTGTGTGTAAGATGTCTTCACTGGGTTCTAAACTCCTGTTTGTTTTAGAGATTAACTAGTGCAGGACATTCTGTAATGACTTTAGTTTCTAGTTCATTAGATTTAAGCATATAAAGTCTAATTTTCATTTCTAAGATAAGGTTTTATGGTAGATATTTACTGCTTTAGAAGAATCAGTGTCTTAAAATGTAAATAACTATGTTAAAATTATTTCAGCAGTATTTTTATGATTAGCTCATGGGTCTTTTATAAGGCCTTTGTGGTTTATTCACCCAGAAGATGTATAAAGTTAGGGAATACCTTGATTATGCATTTTAAAAACCAGAACAAATAGTGCAAATAGCATCAGCATGGGAATAAAACTCTTGCTTAGCATATTGTTAACATACACTTTGAGTTATTGTGTAACAATTGGGACTATGCACAGTTTAATTACTTAATATTATTTCATTGAAAATTTATTAATTTGGTTTTCCAGTACTGATATGTACTGTACCTGTATTTATTCCTTCTGGTTGTACAGTTGCATCCTCCAAAGTCAGCTCATTTAGAAATTGTTTCATAATTTTTAGGCATTTATTTTCATTAAATCAAACCATACTCATTTAATTAACATTCTTCTTCTTTTCAATCTAGAGTCGAGTATGTCCATTTCTTATAGATCCTTCATCCCAAGCTACAGAATGGTTAAAAACACATTTGAAGGACTCACATTTGGAGGTTATTAATCAACAGGTATGTATTACTTATTATTCAGATGCTAACTAAGAATAACATCTTATAGTGAAAATAATTCTGGGTGTATAATTAGAAAACAGATCCAAGACTGTGGCCTATAATTTACCTGGAGTTGGATTTGGGGAAAGAAATATAACTCACTTAGCTTCAGTTTTGTAATTTGTAAAAAGTGATGAGAATATTTATTTGGTGCTTATTATTTGGGAATTTCATAGTGAGTAAAGTAGTCACACTTTCTGTTCTTATGAAGAGGATGCTGTAGTAGGTTAGAGAAACAAATATTTTCTCTAAGTTATGATTAATGGCACACATATAACTAATTTAGCTTAGAGAATCAGAAAATTCTCCTGGTCTTCAGCACATTTGTAGTTTTCTTGAATGTCTCTCACAATTTCCTATTCCTATAACATACCAAGAAGAATATTTAATATGTCCCAATATTTGACATTTTGGTCAGTAAAATGTAATCATAGTCTTTTTTAATTGTGATTTCTTACTGTCATATTTATCTTGCTAAGAAAATTATATTTGGTTATTTTTAAATTTCATTTTTGGAAGCCCTAGTTGTATGACTTACTTTAAAAAAAATTATTCTTAAGTTTTAGGTGGACACAATATCTTTATTTTACATTTATGTGGTGCTGAGGATTGAACCCAGTGCCTCATGCATGCTAGGCAAGCACTCTACCACTGAGCCAAAACCCCACCCCTGTATGACTTGCTTTTATAGATATTCTCTTGTATTTGAAAAGTTATTTTTAAAACTTACCTTACTTTTATAAATGGGGTTTCTATCTCATTTGTTTGTAGTAAAAATAATTGAAAATTAGATAATATATAAAATATAATCATGTATTACATAATCAGGGTGATATATTCTAAGAAATGTGTTGGGCAATTTTGCCATTGTATGAATATCATAGAGTGTGCTTTCACAAGCCCAGGTCATATGGCCTACTACCCACATGGGCTATGTAATGTAGCCTATTGCTGCTGTGCTACAAACATGTACAGCATATTACTGTACTAAATATTGTAGGTAACTGGTAACACAATGGTAAACACAACTAAATATAGAAAAGGTACATAGAATGTGGTATAAAATATAAAAATAAATTGTATCTCTGTGTAGGTAGGCACTTACTATGAATGGAGTCAGCAGGACTAAAAGTTGCTCTAGCTGAGTCAGTGAGTGAGTGTTGTGAATGTGAAAGCTTAGTTCATTATTGTATACATCTGGAGAATTGATTAACACTGTATATTTAAATTATACCAAATTCACAAAAATTTTCTTTTATCAATAATGTTAACCTTAGTTTGCCCTTTTTACCTTATAAACTTTAGCTTAAAACACATATAACTATACATATTTTATTTTTATATATCTTTATTTTATAAGAATTTACCTATTTTTAAATTAATTTTTTTAACTTTTTGAACTTTAAAAAATACTGGTTCTTTTTAGTTATACAGAACACTAGTTCCCTTTTGACATAATTATATAAGTATGGGATATGTTTTATTCTATTTTAGACCCTGTATCTCTCCTCTTTTCTTTTCTCTTCCTCCTGCTCCCTTCCATCTAATGATCTTTCTGCCATTTACCTGTCATTATTATTTGTTTAAATTAATTTCTTGTGGATGTACATGATATCAGATTCACCATTGTGTATTCATATATGCGCATTGGTAAGTTATGTCAGATTCATTTCACTGACTTTCCCTTTCTTATCCTTTCTACCTTCCCTTCATCTCCCTTTTTCTAACCCACTAATCTTCTGTTGCCCCCTCCCTACACTTATTGTGGGTTAGCTTCTACATATTAGAGAAAACATTCAACCTTTGGCTTTTTGACTTTTGGGGACTGGCTTATATCACCTAGCATGATAGTCTCCAGATTCATCCATTTACTGGCAAATGTTATAAAGTCATTCTTTATTGCATCGTAATAATACTCCATGTGTGTATATATAGCACAATTTCTTTATTCATTTATCTGTTGAAGGGTACCTAGATTGGCTCCCTGGCTTAGCTATTATGAATTGTGTTGTTATAAACATTGATGTGGCTGTGTCACTTTAGTGTGCTGATTTTAAATCCTCTGGATATATACCGAGACATGGGATTACTGAGTCAAATAGTGGTTCTATTCCTACTTTTCTGAGGACTGTCTGTACTGCTTTCCAGAGTGGTTGTACCAGTTTGCAGTCCCATCAACAGTGTATGAGTATATACTTTTCTTCACATCTTCACCAACATTTATTGTTCCTTGTGTTCTTGATAATTGCCATTCTGACTATAGTAAGATGAAATCTCAGTATAATTTTAGTTTGTATTTCTCTAATTGCTAGAAACATTGAACATTTTTTCATATATTTGTTGACTATTTGTGAACTTTTTTTGTTAAAAGTAAAGACAAACAAATATACTAGTCTAGGCTTTCACAAGGTCAGAATCATCAATACCATTATCTTTTTCTAGAATAACTCCAGAAGCACCTGCCTGTGACTGTTTTATAAGTTAATTTTAAAAAACATAAGTAAGGGGCTGGGATGTGGCTCAAGCTGTATTGCGCTCGCCTGGCGTGCGTGCGGCCCGGGTTCGATCCTCAGCACCACATACAAACAAAGATGTTGTGTCCGCCGAAAACTAATAAATAAGTATTAAAAAAAAAAATTAAAAATAAATAAATAAATAAATAAATAAAAAACATAAGTAAAAGGAATATACTCTAAAGTATATTTCATGTACTCTAAAATATACTCTAAAGCATAAAGTATATATATATAATATATGTATATATATATACATAAAGTTGTTTATTATTATTATTTGATATAATATACTAATATATAATTGTATGTGTTGTACTTTTATAATATGCCTGACAGCTCAGCATTGTGCTATGACAGCTGTGATGTACTAGTCAATAGGAAGTTTTTCACTCCGTTATAATCTTATGGGACTACTATTGTATATGTGGTCCATTGTTGACTGAAATGTTATGTGGTGCATGATTGTACTTTAGTCTCATTTGGGGTTTGCAGTATAAGGTCTTAATAATTATCCCAAATATTATACTTTATTTTCCATCTTTGTTGGAGGCATGGAGTAATATTTTAAACTCCTTTTTTTTTTTTTTTGCTAGCTAAAAAGCCTAAAAATTCTTCATTGGTTGTAGAGTCTTGTTGAAAAGTCTTAATTAATAATTTATTAATTAAAAATTAAACTTAATTATTAAACCTGTCACACTAAGAAATATCTATGGGAATTCATCATTTTTCTTTTTTAAACTCCCCATTCAATAGTTGATTTGGAATATAGGCAAAGTAGTTCTTATTAATACCTGATAATTTATTACAGATAGAATTTGAAATTTATTTCTATAAAAAATTTATAATTATAGTAGAAAATTAAAGAAAGACATTTGTATTGTGGGGTAAAGAGATGATATTCAATGGGTATAGTGTTCCAGATGTGGATGACCAAAAAGTTCTAGAGATCTGCTACCTATATTGTTGTTATAATTAACAACACTGTAATATATACTTAAAAATTGTTGAGCTTTTAGATGTTTTTTCAACAATAAAAAAATGGTCAAAATTCTTATTTTTTAGAAATATTTCTATTTAAGTGATGAAAATTTTAAGATAACTTATTCAATTAAAATAATTCAAGTACTTGTAACTAGAAACATAATTGAGTAATTTGAATTATTAACATTAAAATTACAATTAAAATGTTCTTATTTTTCTAGTACTATATTCATTTATCATCTATAAGGATCTTTGTATATACTGATATAATAAAAAAATTAATATGTATTCCTTTTTATTTTCACAGGATAGTAACTTTATCACAGCTCTTGAGTTGGCTGTGCGTTTTGGGAAAACCCTTATTATACAAGAAATGGATGGTGTAGAACCTGTTCTTTATCCATTATTGAGACGAGATCTGATTGCTCAAGGTAAATATTCGAGTTTCCAGGGAATGCATATTTTTATGATTTCTCAAAGTAATTAAACCTGTTAGAAGCTTGCAAGAGCCCTCATCCTGTGGAGTCACATGGACATGCTTAACTCTTTCCATAATAAAATATTGGGGCTAACAGGGCAAAGCCGAAAAAGAGCAAAGCATGCATTGTTTTTTGATCATCTGTTATGCCAGCAACAAGTTGTGATAACATATGTGAAATGTCTAGAAAGGAAGCTCATTACAAACTCAGTAGTGTTTATTGGGGATTGATTATGAGAGCAAATTCTCTCACTCATAGCAATTCCCCAAAGGAAAGCAGATGTTTGGCATAAGCCCCATTGTTTCTATAAACAGTTAAGACACAGTTAGCCACTTTTATTAGTTCTGAAAATGAAGGGAATTCTTTTTAAATCCAAGTTCTCAAACACTGGCCACGAATCAATTTTTAAAGCAGATCATTCTAAGGCTAGCAGTCTCAGGATTGATACATTACTTCTTTTCTTCATAGGAATCCACTCCAGATTTTAGAAGGTGATGCCCTGAAACTTTTAAGAGTGTATTCATGCAAAGGGGATACACATGCATAATGTACCGTGTACATATACATATATACATGCACATTACCACATAACTTGCTAACAAGATTAAAATAGAAAATGGGGTTATTGGGACAAAGCAGAGAAATAGCAAAATATGCACTTTTGATCTTCTGTTATCCCACAAAAAGGTATGCTTGAACTGGCAGGGGTTAATATGTTCTGTAAAAAAAATCTAGGGGACATTTTACCTTTTGAAGTTTTTAAAAATATATTTGTGGGGCTACTTGGTCTACTATATAACAAAAGAAGCTTTCTAATCAGAACAGGATCTTGCTAGAAAGGAGTTGCCTATAAGAGCTATCTCTAGTCTCAATCTGTTCTTTTGTTGGAGCAAACTCAGCTCTTTTGATCCTGCTTCTCATTGTGGCATTATGACTGCAGTGGAAATAAACTATTAAGGCTATCTGGATTTAATACTCTTTTTTTCTATATCCTGATCCTGAAGGGCTTATGAACTATAAATCTTTAAGAGTCTTGGTTCATGGTAGTTTTTATCAGTCTATGTTGCATGATCTCAGAGTGCAATATTGACAAGATTCCCTTATATTGGATTCAGTAAGGGGTGATGTATTCCACATCATGATTAATTCACATTAGGAATCACTTTCTAGACAGTTGTGCAAGGATATTTGTTCATGTCAGAATTTTTAAAAAAGAGAGTTTGTCATTGCCCCATCATACTTTTTCCCATCTTGTTCTCATGGTTGAGTAAATTCATATCACATTATTCTATTAATCCCATTTTGGTATACTCTAGAGCATCCTTTTTCAGAGGGATGAGTTCCTCAGGAATTCCCATTTTGTCACCGTACATTATCAATGGGGACAGAGGATGATGATCTTAGAATCACATAAAACAATCTATTACCAAATTTATTTATATCTTAGTGTCCTTAACCTTAGCAGTATAAACTGCTTTTCTACCTGTTAAGGTCAAAGAAGATAGAAATAGGAATAGAATATGCTCCTCTTCCATAAATTTATGTTATTCAAAAATCCTTCAAGGACTTAGGTACTAGAACAGAGACCTTTGCCAAATAAAATAAAAAGTAGGCCCAATCTTTAGCATATTGGTTTAGGAACTGATTTCCTTAACAAAACTCCTAAAGTGCAAGAAGTAAAATAAAAGATCAATAAATAGGATGGAATCAAATTAAAAAGCTTCTTCACAGAAAAAAAATATCAATCATGTTGAAGAGAGAGCCTGCAGATTGGGAGAAAATCTTTACCACATGCATTTCAGATAGAGCATTAATCTCTAGGATATATAAGGAACTCAAAAAAATCAATAAAAAAAAATACCCAAATAACCTCATCAATAAACAGACTAAGGAATTGAATAGACACTTCACAGAAGAAGAAATATAATTGATCAACAAATATATGAAAAAATGTTCAACATTTGCAGTTAGAGAAATGCAAATCAAAGCTACACTGAGATTTTATCTCAATCCAGTCAGAATGACAGTTATCAAGAATACAAGAAACAATAAATATTGGCAAGGATGTGGGGAAAATGTACACTCATACATTGCTGATGGGAATTCAAATTGGTGCAATCACTCTGGAAAGCAGTATGGAGATTCCTCAGAAAACTTGGAATGGAACCACCATTTGACCCAATTATCCCATTCCTTGGCATATACCCAAAGGACTTAAAATCAGTACACTAAAGTGACACAGCCATATCAGTGTAGCTCAACTCACAATAGCTAAATTGTGGAACCAACTTAGGTGCCCGTCAGCAGATGAATGTATAAAGAAATTGTGGTGTATACATACAATGGAATATTATTCAGCCATAAAGAAGAATGAAATTATGGCATTTGCTGGTAAATGGATGGAGCTGGAAAATATTATGTTAAACAAAATAAGCCAATCTCAAAGAAGCAAAAGCTGAATGTTTTCTCTGATATGCAGATGCTAATTCACAATAAACTGGCATAGGGGCTAGGGAAGAATAGAGGTACTTTGGATTAGACAGAGGAGAATGCAGGCAGGGGAGGGGTTACAGGGGTAGTAGAATGAACCGGACATTATTACTCTATATGCATGTATGATTGATTGCACAACCAGAGTGATTCTATATCATGTACAACCAGAAGAATGAGAAGTTATCCTCCATTTATGAATGACATGTCAAAACACATTCTACTCTCATTTATAACTAATTAGAACAAATTTAAAAAAATCTTTTCCACATATTTTGATGAAAAGAAGAGCAAGGTATTAATTAAATTCTTTTTTTTTTAACTTCCTCATTCCTTTGTGATTAGAAGCTCAGCTAAAGGAGAAGGTAGATTTAACCGTTTTAGTTTGTAAGTAGTTAAAGAACATTAGATCAGCTAGCTATGTAGAAGTTATTGAGGGAGATACTGGTGTGAGTGGCAAATAATTTAAGTTTCACTAATGATAAATATCAAGAGTTTTTTTTATTACTATTAATCATTCCGTTTCTTTATGGCTATTTCAGTTCCATGCTGGGTTAGAGAATGGAACCAGGAGTTATAGTAAATATGATAACTGACCATTCTTGGTTGGCTCTTGTGTTCCAGACACTTTTTTAAAGGGATGGTTGATTAGATAGCCATGTGTATGGGCAACATAATGTTGATGTGCGTGATTAGATATTGTATGTGTTTCCAGTGGCTGGTTCTCCCATATGGGTATGACTTTGGTAGTCCAATTGGTTCTGGACTTAAAGGACTTTGTTCAGGGTGGTCCAATGGACTAAAAATTTCTCGATTATTGCTTTTCTATCAGGAGCAATTTATCCTCTTAAGGATGTCTGGGTATATCTAGAGACATTTTTCATTGTCACAATTGGGGTAGCGGTGAATCTATGCCAGAGACATCTGAAAATGCAAGGAAAGCTTCCTAAAACAAATAATGTATCCAATACAAATTGTTAATAGTGCTGATGCTGAGAAACCTCTAAGGTAGTTTAGTAGTTCTGACCCATAAGTCTGTGTACAGGTATATTTCAGTTGGTCTTATTGTGCCATATTTAATAGATGTCTGTAGCATTGCATTGAATTTGCTAATCTATGTTTTTATTTATAGACATCTGTAATTCTATGTATCTGAAGGAGATAGGAACCAAAGGCAAGAATTGATTTATAACTTTTGAATTACCTCCAAAGCTTCCTTTTGCAGGAGCTGCCATTTAAACCTAGCCAAGTTTTTCCAAAGAGTCTATTTCTAGGAATGGAATATGCTGATATTCATAGGCCCAGAGGAGATTCAGATGTTGGATCTCCGTCTTTAGTGACTATAAAGCCTTAATTTAGCCTTAATGAGCTTTGGGATATTTCCTTCACCATCTCCTTTTGGTTAGTTGGATGGCAGTGTTTTAAATTTGTCTTCATTTAAAACTCATTCATCTTGAGTTAATTATGTCTGAATGGGAGACAATCCAGTATGAATAGTTTTTTTCACAGGAAACCTTTGCCAAAATGTTAATCATATAATGTAATGAAATTTGGCAATTTGAATGGCATTTAGGTTTATCTAACCCAGATGATGATATACTTTTGGATAGTTTGGACTAGTAATGCTGTTCTACATATAATAAATGAACTAAGTTTGATCTTCCTAAAGGAAAATAAAAAAGAAATCATTAGTGATTAGCAACATTCCAGTCTGCATATCAGTTATGGCAGCATTTTTTTTTTTTTATGTTAAGCATGGTAGAATCAATGGTGCCACTTTTTGGTTTAAATTTCAGTGGTCACAGTAAACCTTCAAAGCAATATTGGTTTCCAGAATCCAGACAAATAAAATTGTGTTGCATCCCTGCATTTTCCTCTTTAAGCTAAGAATTGACTTCATTTCTCTCACCTGCTGTATAAAAATTAAGATACCAAATCATAGTATTGTCTGTTCTTTTTTATCTCACCCAGGAAAAATACATTTCCCTTGTTCTATTCCCGTAATACATAACAGAAGCTCAAATCATAAAACAGCTAGCTACTTTTATTATCTTTGTACTTACATAATGCAGTTTCCTATTATGTTATGTTCTTTTGTGTTTTTTATTGAAAAGAGCTGGTAAATCTGACCTCTTAAAACACTGGGCTTATTTATTTTGTATACTGTTTGTTTGGTGTGTGTGTATGAGCTCTAGGCTGTGTACTTTTTTTTTTCATAGCTTATTGAGGTAAAATTGAAGTACAATAAAATGTACATTTTTGATTTATGCAATTTGATCAGTTTTGACATGATGTAATCATTATAATCAATATAAAAATCATTACCAATACTTATTTTTTTAAAAAAATTTGAAATCATGCAGACTGTTTTCTGCATGATTTATTATAAATCAATCACCATAAGATATGTAGAACCCTATCCCCACATCATTACTACTTCAAAATTAAATAGCACGATTATAAATATCTCACAGGTCAAAGAAGAAAGCACAAGAAAAGTAAGCAAAAAGTGTTTTGAACTAAGTGATAATAAAAGCTTAAAATATCAGAATCTCTAGGATTAAACAGTACTCAGATGAACATTTATAACTTAAAGTACTTGTATCAGAAAGAACGTAGATTAACAATCAAATTATTTTCAAATTAGGTAGCACAAAGTAAAAAATAAAGAGTAGGGACAGAAATATATGAAATAGAAAAGAAATAATACAGCTAAAATTTGATAAAAATCAAACAAGTGTGATCAAGAATAAAGTCAAGAACAAAAATTAATATCAATGGAAAGGGAGCTATCAAAACAATCCTACATATGCTAAAAATATATTAAGGTAGTACTACAATTGTATACCAATTGTGATAGCTTACATAATGTGGTCTACATTAGAGAAGAATTTGTGTGCTACTGAGAAGAAGGTGTATTTAGTCATTGATGGATGATTTATTCTATATATGTCTGTTAAGTCTAAATTATCGATTGTGTTTTTTACTTCTTTAGCTTCCTTACTTAGTTTTTATTTGGAGGATCTATCCAGTAGTGACAGAGTCAAGTTAAAGTTACCCAGTATTATTGTGCTTTGGTCTATTTGATTCTTGGAATTGAGAAGGATTTGTTTGATGTACATGGATGCTCCATTGTTTGGGGCATAACTATTTAAGATTGTTAGGTCTTGTTGATAGTTCTCTTAAGCAATATGAAATGGCCTTTTTTGTCCCTTCTGATTAACTTCAGCTTTAAGTCCACTTTATCTGATATAAGGGTTGAAAATTTTGCTTGTTTATGAGATCCTTGTGAATGATATTTTTTTCCCCACTCTTTTAACTTCATTCTGTGGATGTCTTTACCTATGAGGCAAGTATCTTGAAGCTAGCATTTTGTTGGGTCTTCGTTTCAATCCAAATCTGCCAGACTATGTCTTTTGATTGATGAGTTTAGGCCATTACATACATTCTATGTTATTATTGAAAAATGATTTACTCCCTGTCATTTTGATTTATTTCTGGTTTTTACTTTGAATTAGTTTCTCTTTTGATTGACTATTCTAGTGTAGTTCTTCCCTTTGCTGGCTTTTACTTTCATTTGTTCTTCATGAAATATTTTATTGAATGTGTTTTGTAGTGCCGGCTTTCTAGTTGTGAATTCTCTTAACCTTTGTTTATCTTGGAAGGTTTTTTTTCATCGTCAGTTCTGAAGTTGAATTTTGCTGGATACAGTATTCTTGGTTGGCATCCATTTTCAAGCTTGCTATACACTATTCCAAGATCTCCTAGCTTTGAGGGTCTGGGCTGAGAAATCAACTGAGATCCATACTGGTTTCCCCCTAAATATCATCAGCTGTTTTTCTATCCTTATTCTGTGTTGGATATTTTCATAATAATGTGCCTTGGTATAGTTCCATTGTAATTTTGTATATTTGAGGTCATGTAAGCCTCCTGTATTTGATTTTCCATTTCATTCTTTAGGTTCGTGAAATTTTCTGGTATTTCATTGAAAAGATTGTACATTCCTTTTCTTTGTATCTTCAAGCCTTTATCTATCCTGATAAATCTTAAATTGCCCTTATCAGGTCATCCCATATTTCTTGGAAGTTCTGTTCATGGTCTCTTAACATCTTTTCTCTATGGTCAACTTTGCTTTTGAGATTATATATTTTGTCTTCATTGCCTGAAGTACTGTCTTCCAAGTAATCTAGTCTGTTGGTGATGCTTTCCATTTGAATTCTTAATTTGGTTTGTTGATTTATTTATTTCAAGGACTTCTGTTTTTCCCTCAGATCTCTCTTTATTGAAGTAATCTTTCACTTTCTCTATTTTCTTTCTGATTTCACTCCCTATATTGTTCTGTTCTTTGTAGATCTCGTTTGACTATGCACATTCTAAATTCCTTCTCTGACATTTCTTCCACCATGGTGTCATCAGATTCTGTTATTTAAGTATCTTGTTTTGTTTGGGGTGATTTGTTCCCTTGCTTTTTCATATTATTTGTGTGTTTACCTATCTAGAAGTATGTATCTGAGGTAGTAGAGTTTTTACTCTGTTGACTTGGTAGTGTTCCCTGAAGGTTTCCAGTACCTCACTGTTTAGGGGGAGACAATTAATAACAACAATCAATGCAAACAATGTACAGCTTAAATCAAATAGTTTCTACATACATCTAAAATGCTAATTGTCACAAAAAACAGAAATGATAAGATCAGTTATTGCCCACAGTAAAAACAGTTAAGTTTGCAAAAGATTTTATAATTTTGAATGGTCAACTGGAAGAGAACAGAAGTGATGCAGGATGGAGGAAAGAAAATAAAAGTAAAAAACTAAAGAAGGATTGAAAGAGAATTAGAGATTGGCTATTAGGAGAAGAAAAGAGAGAAAGAGAATCAAGGGAAACAGATATGTGAGAAAAAATATATCTCTATAAAGTAAACATTAAAAAAATAAAGACTACAAAACAAAATTAAAATATACTATTCAAATATACTAGTCTGCAAAATATTGAATAATGAAAAATAATTGGCTTCAAAAATTCTAGAAATGAGAAATAAAACCAATATGAATATGTATAAATGTCTAAGGTCACAATTACAGAAAAGAAAAAAAAATCTCCATGAAAAGTTAAAGAATTGTGTCTCGATTCTCAGTTTTCCCTCTCAGCAGTGTTGGTTGGGAGTCAATGGGGTGAGAGAGGTAATTCTGTAGTTGGAATTCCTAGAGGCAGCATTTAGACTTAGGTGGTCTCCTGGCTCTTTGCTGGATGCGAATTGGTCTAGATAACTTTAAATCAGTGCACCACCAAGGCCCAGCCACTGCCAGTGGGCACTGAAAGTCTGCACCCCAGGTGTCTCCCCTGGCTTTCAATCTTATGTTTGAGAAGCCAATTCTTAGTCAATTATGTCTCTTGCTGCCCCGCTGCTACCCAGTTTGGGGTTCAGTCTCCTAACTTAATCTCTCCCACCCTCGTCCTTTCAAATTCCCAGCCAGGTGTGTCTTTTCCAGCCAGTCCTGCAAACAGCTGGGTTGGAGGGCGAGGGGTAGTGCTTGGTGGGTTTCCATGACGAGTAGTCTCCTGTATAATCCTCTGTCTATGATTGAAATTGTTCTGGTCACTTAGGTATACTCTTTGTCTTGCAGTGTGTGTTTATTGGGCCTGTATTTTGGGACAGACTTGGGTTTACCAGGAATTGGCTCCCTCAGCTGCCAGCCCCATGCCATAGCTAAAGAATGGTTTCTTCCTCTGTCCTCCTCAGGCAGCCTGGAAATATGGGAGCTTCTTTCCTGTACAAAGATATTGTGCAGCATGCTGTTCAGTTTAGTTGGGCAGTGTCTTTGATCTCTAAGTTCTCTGTACGCAGACACACCTTAGCCTCTTAAAAATGAGGGTTTCTTTTAGTCCCTTGTCCCTCCCTCCACTTTGCTTGTGGAGGGACTCATCTGGCTGGGTACTCCAGCTAGAAGCAGTGCTATGACACTGGGTATTTTTTCTTACAATATCCAACCTCCTGAGTCCCTGATGTGCTTTGAATGTTCAGTATTAAATTCTAATAAAGTCTCTCCTCCCTTTATTGGTTACCTACTTTGCTGAGAAACTGTCTATCTGCTTTTTTGGTTTAATGTCACAGAGCAGCCAGAAAAACGACCTTCTCTATTCCGTCATCTTAAAACTCTAGGCTGTGTACTTTTTTAAAGGTATTTTTTCATTTACTCCAAATTGCCAAATGTATTGGTGCATATTTTTAGATAATATTATCATATCTTTTAAATTTGTAATGTATTTGTAATGAGGCTTCCTTTTGTTCTTAGGTTGATCTTTCTAAGTTTTTCTTGATCAGTCTTCATAAGGGTTTATCAGTTTTAATAATCTTTAGAATACCAAATATTAATTTTGATTTTTTCATTATATTTTAAAATGGACTTTTGTCCATTATTATTCATTTCTATTATTTTCCTTGGATTTATTTATTTATTTTGGTTCCTGAGATGGAAAAGCAAAATAGTGATAGTCTTTTCCTTTTCCTAATTTATATCTATAAATTTTCCACCAAGTCCTTATTTAGCTTCATGTCTTATGTTTTGATTTCTTCTTTGATTTATAAATCATTTAACATTTTGTTGTTTAATTTCCCAGTAGTTGGATATTTTTGTTGTTGTTGTTGTTTTGTCTTTATATCCAACTTATCTCCATTGTGGTCAGGGAACTTATTCTAAAGCATTTTAATTTGGAGGGATTCTTTTGATGCCTTCTTTTTGATTTGTCATTTGGTTACCTTTAATAAATATTCCAGGTATGCTTAAAAATTGTGAAAATTTGACTCCTATTTGATTTAACTTTTATTTCAGGCCAGTTAAATCAAGTTTTATGTGGTATTCAGATCTTCCATATACTTGCTGTTTTTATTTTTTTTCTGTTTGTTTTATCGTGTCTTGAGGTAAATGCCTTAAAGTCTGTATTATTTTTAATATGTCTATTTTTCTTTTAGTTCTGAAAGCTTAAAAAGCTTTACTTTAAATATTTTGGAACTCTATTGTATATTTTGCATATACATGCTTTGAAATGTAATATCTTTTTATTCAATTATGTTTTTTATCATTAAGATATTCCCTTCTTTATATCTAGAAGCATCTGTTTTAGCGTCTGTTACTGGAATGTTACACTAAGTTTCAAGCTAGTGCTTACATGGT
This sequence comes from Marmota flaviventris, assembly GCF_047511675.1. Taxonomy (NCBI): domain Eukaryota; kingdom Metazoa; phylum Chordata; class Mammalia; order Rodentia; family Sciuridae; genus Marmota; species Marmota flaviventris. Next base: position 89,179,417 of record NC_092506.1, read on the forward strand.
ATATACTTTTCCATTCTTTTATTTTCAAGTTATGTTCATCTTTTATAAAAAGAAACTTTATTGTGTTTATCTAAGGTATAAACATTATGTAAGATACATATAGGTAGTAAAATGGCTATGATATGAAGCATGTTAACATATCCATCCTCTTTAGTTATCCTTTTTTTGTGTGTTGTGAGAGCAACTAAAATTTACTCAACAAAAATGCTGAATACTATATAATTTTATTTACTCTAGTTCTCATATTGGTGTATTTAGATGTAATTATTGCACATATGTGCTACTTTGCATCCTTTGAGTTACATCTTCCCATTTCCTCCCACCACTTCTTCCTTTGGTACCCACTGTTTTATTTTCTATCTCTGTGTATATGGAATTTTTCTTTATTTTTTTTAGCTGTCACGTGTTAAGAGAGATTGTGCAATAATTTTTTTTTCCTCTTTGTTTGGCTTATTTCACTGAAGATAATACTCTCCAGGCTCATCCATATTGTGGCAAATTGCAGGATCACCTTTTTTTTTTGTGGATGAATAATATTCCATTGTATATTTCTGTATCATATTTTCTTTATCCATTTTTCCAATGATGGGCACTTTGGTGTTTCTGTATCATGGCTATGTGAATAATGCTGCAGTGAACACAGCAGTGCAGATACCTTTGTGAGGTGGTAGTTTCATTTCATTTGGGTATCTATTCAGAAGAGGGAACCTTGTCATATAATAGTTATATTTTCCAGAATACCAATCTACAGTCCTACCAAATGTTTTCTTTTTTCCATAACCTTAGCAACATTTGTTATCTCTTGTCTTTCTGATAACACACATATCACGAGTGTATGATATTTTACAGTTTCAATTTGCATTTCCCTAATGAGTAGTGATGTTGAGTATTGAATATCTTTTCATTTATCTGCTGAACATTCTTATTTCTTTGTACAAATGTCTATTCGGGTTCTTTGCCCATTTTTAATTGGATTATTCATTTTTTCTGCTATTGAATTATAAGAATTTTTATAAGTTTTGATATCTTGATTTTTCTGATAAATTGTTTGCAAATATTTTTCAATCTGTAGGTTGCCTTTTTATTTAGTTGATAGTAGATATATTTGCATTTACTTATATCTTGATATTTTCCTAGATTTTATCATTCCATTTTCATGTATTACAAAATAAATACTAGTATAATAAACTTTTTAATAAATGAATTAGAAATAGAGAATAACATATAATTGAGTTTTTATTTTTGTAATCTATAATCCACTATTTCAGAAAAATTTGAAATACAAAAGATGTAGTTAATATTGAAACCATACTAAATATAAGCAGATATTCCTTTAATACTTCAGTGTTCCAGGATCATCAGAATGAATTATTCACTCTTGCTTATTAACAGGTCTTTCATTCTAATAGTTCCTTGGATAGCCTAAGCTTTGCTGTCCTTTAGACTATGTTTAAAAGCCTATAATAACATTGTAAGTATTTGAAAATTATATTTTTAAGTATCATATGGTGATATACAAAATATTCAGGGCAGTTAACTGCATTTGTGTTTTTTTTTAAACAGGACCACGTTATGTGGTACAAATAGGTGACAAGATTATTGACTACAATGAAGAATTCCGCCTTTTTCTATCAACGAGAAACCCAAATCCCTTTATTCCACCAGATGCAGCTTCTATTGTTACTGAGGTTAATTTTACTACAACAAGAAGTGGATTAAGAGGGCAGGTATGTAAAGACAATAGTCATAATATATTTACGTTAGAGTTTTTTGTATCTGTATATTTATTAGACATTGTGAATAGAAAGATATTGTATTAATCTGATTAGTATTAAAACTTATGATTTTGAAAACAGTTTTGCAAGTAAAGTTGTCAGGCTTATTTATCATCTCTGTTGTATATTGTATATTTGAAGCTGATGCAACATAACTCTAATTTTATAGTCTTATTTCTGTCAGATATGATAGATTTTGAGAGATGAATGGTTTGTAGAGATTAAGAAAACTTGCTTAATTTTTTTAAATTGGAAAATTGAAATACATGAAAGATGCAGTTAATTGACACATTCAGGTAATTGAGGGTTGTTGATTCCTGAGCCAATATTTTTAAAATCACAATCTTTGCGTTTTTAAAATTTAGTTTATCTGTATATGTGTCATTAAATTTTATGGTTTTTGTGTGAATTTCAAAATGATTTTTTATGCCCAGGCTTTTATTTATATATTTACTCATTTTTTTTTTTTTTGCTCTTGAAAGATAAGATGTTGATTTCTTGAGTATTTTTCTTTTATTCATCTAACAATAGTGATTTTTTTCTCTTGTTTGATTCATGTGAATGTGTATTTGCTATAAATTTTTCTTTATTGCAGTTTTTAAAACTTTTTTCAAAATATTATTTTCTTACTATACCATAGGACTCACTGAATACATTTATATGAATGTATCTTTTGAATGAGTTGATAATAATTCTGACAGATAAAACATTATAACAATCACTCTAAACTTGGCAGAATTAATTGACACAATTACTCCCTTCCATCTAAAAGCTCTCAAGGTAATTGCTAAAAGGTGCTATGTAGATTTAAGAACTAAGGAAAGGTGTCATTGGCTGTATTAATATTCAAAATTAGCAATTTAGGCTTCTTTTTTTTTTTTTGGTACTGGGACTTGAACCCCATGGGTACTTAACTCCTGAGCCATATATCTACCTCTTTTTAAAAATTTTTATTTTGAGACAGGGTCTGGCTAAATTGCTAAGGGCCTCACTAAATTGCTAAGGCTGGTTGTGAATTTACCATCCTCCTGTCTTAGCCTCCTGAGGTGCTGGGATTATAGGAATGTATCATCACGCCCACATATTTTTTACCAGCTTAACAGATAACAGTTTTAGCAAATATAATTCACATACCATACAATTACCAGTTCAAAGTGTATTATCCAATGGATTGTTAGTGGAAGTGCAAGTAGCTGTGCTTAAGAGTTTGAGGAACAAACTCATCATTTTACTTTCTACCAACAATGTAGGAGCGTTCCATTTTCTCCATATTTTTGCTAATTCATATTAGTTGTCTCTTTAGTAGAAGCTGTCCTTGTAGATGTGAAGTAATATCTCAATATTTTAAGTAATATATCTTGTTATTTTTTGATGTAACTGCTTATCAATAGATGACTATTCCATAGTTTTAAAAAATCTAACTTTAGAACTAAATATTGCTTATTGATTTGTTAATTACTATAATTTCCTACAGCTCTTATACTATTAAGCATTTTATTGATCAATTTAACTATTTATCTAATATCTTTTTCATCAGATATAATTGTGAAAGTGTTTCATGTTTAATTAAAAAGAATGAAATGAGGTAACATAGTATCATAATACTTGAAGGATTTGGTCAATACAAGGCCTGTGTAGGAAGTTTTTTTTCTTGTTTTATGCTTTATTGTTAGGATTACCTTGCCCCTCTTTCCTTTTTTTTCCCCCTTAGCTTTTGGCTTTAACCATTCAACATGAGAAACCTGACTTAGAGGAACAAAAAACAAAACTATTACAACAGGAAGAAGATAAGAAAATACAGCTAGCCAAGCTTGAGGAATCTCTTTTAGAGGTAAAATTGAGCTATTTAGTATATTTTTTGTATTGCTTTTTCTCTTTAATAAATAAAAATAACAGTGCCTTTTTAAAAAAATGAGTAGCACTTTCAGAATGTTTTTGTTTTCAAAGGTCTACAAATATCTAATGCCAAAATTCAAACAGAAAACAAGGAGATAGATTTTGGAATATAAGATCTTGAGGAATTACATTTGAGACAAGCAAATTCAACTAATAATTTTTTATACTGCCTTGTTGCATTATTTATCATATGTTCAGAATTTAAAAATTATTAAAAGTTGGCATGAATTTATAATTTAATCTATAATTTTATATACTTTTATTTTTATTAGATATAATAATGACATCATATAATAATATGCTATATTATTTGATATAGGATGACCCAGAGTATTTAAATTTTTTAAAAATAACAAGTTCCTATAAATATTATCAAATTAGTGACAGTTAATATGGGCTTCCTTTAATTGGTTATTTTAACATGTCTAACAATGTTTGTATTATTTTGTTAATTTTTTCTACAGACACTGGCCACATCCCAAGGCAATATTTTGGAAAATAAGGATTTGATTGTATCTTTGAATCAGACAAAAGCAAGTAGTGCACTTATTCAGGACTCACTTAAAGAATCTTACAAACTCCAGATTTCCCTTGATAAAGTAATTATTTCCTCTTGATTTTCTATCAGGTTTTCTTAAATAATTATGTTAATATGATAGAAAATTCAGATCAGGACTTGAGGGTAATGATTATGTCTAAGAAAGAACGCCATAGATAAACATCAGAGCCTTGGGTCTGATTCTTCTTATTATAGAGAGTCGGCTAAGATGTTGGGCTCATGGAGAAAAAAGACTGCTGGTCCACATACACTGGTGGGGTCTACTGATTTTTCACATGTTATCCAAGGTAGAGCTATAATGTTGTACTAAAATTGAAAATGAATACATTAAAAATGAACGTTAGGAGGCAACATCTTTGCCAATTGTGTAAGTGAGCTTTTTTTCTGTTACAAATGCCTGAGATAAATGAACTTAAAAAGAGAAAAGGTTGATTTTGCTTACAGTTTTGGATGTTTCAGGCCATGGTCAGTTTGCTTATGGCTATGGGAAGCAGGAGAGGAAGGAAGAGTGGGAAGAAGGAACCAGGATACCATAATTCCCTTTGAAAACACTCCCTCAATTCTCTAAGAATTCCCACGAGGTCCCACATTTTAAAGGTTCCACTACTTCCCAATAGTATCATGGTCTGGGTGCCTAACCTTTAACAAATGAGCTTTAAAGGGACATTTCAGATCCCAACACTTTTAGGACTTTTCTTAAGATAAAGCCAGTTAAAGATACTAATGGAGTTATAAGCTATTATTTCCATTAAGAAACATTTTTTCCCTAGTTATTCTGTATGCCATCAATGTGATGATCTGAACCATTTTCTTACCAATGGCTTTAAATTATTTTTACTTTATTCTTTTGATGTTTCCTTTAACAAAGTTTCAGTCCTTTATCAGTACAATATCTTTTCCTTTCTTGCATTCTAGTGACTGATCTTTGTTGGAAATAAATGACCAGGGAAATAAATGTTTTTATGAATTTTCAGGCTCTAACCTGACATGAGCTCCAACTGATAGGTTTTAATTATCTTCCATTTGTCTTAATGACTTTTTCAGCTTTTCCTCAATATTTTTTATAAATTTTACACTTCTTTATTGCTGCTTTCTTCACTTGGGAAAGAGCTCTGTTGCAACCAGAAGTTGAGCAAATTTTATAGCCTGATTCCTATCTAGTCACCCTATTTTCCTTACCAAGTCTAAACTTTGCAGATTGTCAGTTGTGATTTCCAGTTTCTACCAAAAGGATTTTGAACTGTATATGCCTTTTCTTACTTAAAGAAAGTAAGAGGGCTGGGGATGTGGCTCAATCGGTAGTGCGTTCGCCTGGCATGCGCGGGGCGCTGGGTTCGATCCTCAGCACCACATAAAAATAAAATAAAGATGTTGTGTCCACCGAAAACTAAAAAATAAATATTAAAAAAGAAAGTAAGAAAGTAAAAAAATTATGTATCACATAATTTTACCAGTATCACATTTTTAATTCCAGTTAAAATTCCAGCTTTGATCATGACATGGAGGACCTCCTCAGAGTTCTAAGATCATTTAATCTTATGATCCTTCTATTTCTATAATTCTTTATTTTCTGTCAGAATGAAGGTTCTTATCATTATTTGCTCTTCCTCTGCTTACATTAAGCTGTGCTATTAGATGATGTGCAAACCTGTTACAGTCATCTTCTTTTCCTGATTTTTTTTCTTGACATGTCCCACATACTTGTCTCATAGTTTAAACTTTTCTCTGCTAACCTAGTAGTTCCATGCTCTCTTGCATACCTTACCTAAACAGATTTTTTTAAAAAAAATGTATAATTGCATTTTCTATTGTCTGATTCTGTTTACTATTCTATCTTGCCCTCTTTCCCCAAGTACGTTTGGTCCTCATTAAGACTAATATATGAACCATTTTTAGCTCTGTTATCTGAGGGGCAGAAAAGTATTTGAAATAATGTCTCTCCCAATATTCATTTGTAAAAACGTAAATTCCTAATGTGATAGGATAAGGAGGTGGGACCATGATTATGTCATGAGTGTGGTCCCTCCTAGGTGAGATTAGTGCCCTCATAAAAGACAGCTGAAGGAACTTATTTGCCCCTTCTTGTTTGACATAGCAAGAATCAACTGTTTCTATGAACCAGGAAATGGGGTCTCACTAAACACCAAATCTCCCAGTGCCTTAAGAATCTCAAATTTTCTAGCCACCCAAACTGGGAGAAATTAATTTCTATTATTGAAAAGCAAAACTAGTTTAGTGTATTTTGTTATAGCAGCCTGAATGGACTAAGATGTATATTGTCCTCAACTTCATAAAAATAGGAATAATAATGATGTTTTTTGAGTTGCAAATTTATTTGATTTGTTATCTTATTTGTTGTATGTGTGTGGAAATTTAAGAGGGTGGCTAGACATGTGCATAGTGGTCTGTAGGTGGCAGTAAAGCACTATACTAAAGTGTTTCCCCTTCTCCAATGATCCACAGGAGCGGGATGCCTATCTTCCTCTGGCTGAGAGTGCCAGTAAGATGTACTTCATTATCTCTGACTTGTCTAAAATTAATAATATGTACCGTTTTAGTTTGGCTGCTTTTCTACGACTTTTTCAACGAGCTCTGCAAAACAAACAGGTAAGCTGTTGGTTGCCCTGTGGTTGAATTTGACCAGTCACTTTACTATGTACTTAATTTATAATAATAATTTTCTGATAAAACATGTAGAATTATGCTTCAGAAGACCACATCTATTACTTTCAACATATATTTAAAATAAACCAGTTTCTTAATTTCATTTTATTTTCTTAACGGTTCTAATGTAACAGTCTTTTGATGGAAACAATTTATGTTTTTAGAATAAATTAATAAGTAAAATATGATGATTAAAAATCTAATAATTAATAAAAACATAAAATAAGAAATTATCCATATAACCCCAGTACATAGTATATATCTTTGTTTGAGACCATAATATGAAAGTATTGTTCTTAATAATGTGTACACAGTAATGTACTGCTTTAGGAAGCTTATATTCTAGTGGAGGGAAAGATATATAAAGGATAATATTGTTTTAAAGTAGCACACTGTAATTAAAAAATGTATACTGTGGGCAACTTCCATGTCAATAAATAAATACATAACTACACAATATTTTTAAGTGATAGGTTATCTCTGCGGAGTATCATATTATTAAAAACATTTTCTTATGTTCATGTCAGAAATTTTGTCAGGATAGAACAGGGATGGCTTGTCTCTGTTTTACAATGTCTGGGGCCTCAGGCTGGAATGTCTTGAGGATGTGGTGGGGAGGGGTTTCACTTGCCCAGGTGGCTGGGATGGGAGGACTTGATAAGTAGGACTGCTTACTGCAGCACCTCTGTGCTAGGTTTGACTTCTTTACAGCACAGAGTAGATGGACTTGTTGTATTATACCTTGGGGCACCAAAGGCATATTCCAGTGAATGAAGTAGAAACCTTTTATAACCTAGCCTTAAGTTAGTGTTATTTCTGCTGTCATGTATTGGCTGAAACAGTCACAAGCCTGCCCATATTCAAGGAGAATAGGAAGTAGACTTCACCATTTGATGGAAAGAATATTGAGTAATTTTGGGGTTATGTTTTAAAATAGCTGTAGACATTAATAGGTTCTTACCCCCACCCACCAAGTGTTTTCTTAAATCCTAGACTTCATCTTGGCTGGGGTAAAAATGCACATTTGTAAGCTTTTGACAAATACTAATTATCCTTCAGAAATATATGATTATTGGTGTATTAAACTGATTCAGTGATGACTTTTTCTTAACATGTTAACAACATCTTAACAACAGGTATTTTATATCTTTAAATAATTGTTCGATTAAACAATTGAAAATTATTTCATTGTTTTTGTAAATCTTTGATCATTTGTAAGGCAAATATAACTTATAAAACAAATATAACATTTGATATTTGCATTTTTCTTCAGTGAATGATGTTTTTATATCATTTGTGTATTTTCTTTATGTTAATTATATAGTAGAGTTTTAAGAGATTCTTATATATTAAGGGTCTAAAGTCTTTTTCATGTGCTACATGTGCCTTTTTTTATTTCTAAAATATTTCTGCAAAGCCAGTTACATCAAAATTATCTTCTTGGTTTTTATACTTGGAATGAGTATGATATTAATGTTTTAAAAATATTTTAAAAATAAAAATGTTTATAAAATAAAAATGTTTTACAGAAGAAAATAAACTTTTCTTTTGATTAAATTAGGAAGCACTGTTCATATGCTTTTGAAATAATATTTTTGGACGAGAATAAATTTTTCTTTTGCTTAAATAATGGAGCACAATTTCATGGTCAAGTAAATTTACTTAAATCTCTTTTTCAGGGGAAAGATTATTCATTTAATAAACATTATTGCAGACTTACTTATAACTTATAAATATATAGCAGACATTCCAGGCATTGTGCTAGGTTCTGGGAGTGTTTCGCAGAGACCAATAGGAAAAGCTACTCCTTATCTTCGTTGGTGTGGACCATTTGATATTTTTTCCATCAGTGAATTGTTTTATATATCCTTTTTTATTTGCTTATTAATCATGATTCTGTTATTAATTTTTTCTCACTAATGTATGTCATTCAAATTTGCTCTCACATTCAAATTTGAAATAAATTTCCATTTAATACTGACCTTGTGCTTTGGTATAGATTTTGTTAGCAAAAATTTCTCTACACAGTCATAGTTCATGTCTCTAGTATATATTTTTCATTTCCTTTGGACAAACACTAGATTTTGGTCTTTAGGTTTAAAAAAATAGTTTAAAACATTACATTTAATCAAACTATTTATAATATTTTACTTTTGGAAACATTTTTACAAAATATATAGAATCCAATAAGGTCTATAAGAATTAATTCATAACATATGATTGATTTTATTCTGATTCACTGTGTCAGCAGATAAAAATAAGGATAATTATGCTTGTCTTTTACTGGGGAATGAATTAGAGCAAATTATATTCCATGTTTTTATGATTTGTCAAAATGTATCCTAATGTTACATATAACTAAAAAAGTAAAAAAATAATTCTAAAAAACTTTAAAATTATATGATAAATTTATTTATAATTCCTCTTTATTCTTTGGTCACAAAATATATATGTTAAAAAATCAGTAACTATATACTGTGGTATGAGAACTGATAAATAGTGTAGAAGTTCAATCAAACTTAGTAAGTGTATTAGTGTTCTTTATGTTTTAGAAAAGCTAATCCACTTTCCTCAGTTATAATAGTACTGTAATAATATGTACATTGATCAAATTTCACCCTTGTGTGTGCATATATGTGGGTGTATATGTGTACATTTCAATTTATTTTTAAAAAGTAACATAATTTTAAATATGTAGAGTAAAAACCATGCTTTTCAGTGTTTTGTAAATCTAGATCTTATAGGTACTGTATTCTGTTTTATTTTTTCTTACACTTTTTTTTCATTTTTAATTGCTTCATTATAGTTATGCATAATGGTGGGATTTTTACATATTCATTGTTATATGAATACAACATAACACTATAATTTGACCACTATAATTTCCTAACTCTGTTTTATAATAGAGTGTATTTTAGTGAATCTAAGTCTCAATTTCATAATTGATCTTTCTTAATAAGAGGAGCATTTGCTATATAAACTAGGAACAGACAATTCTTCTGGTTAGAACATGCTACCAACACCACCAGAAGTGTACACTTGAAGTATCTGGGTACAACTAATCTTTATTGGTGTGGACCATTTAATATTTTTTCCATCTCTAAATGATTAAAATTATTTTAGTAGGTTTATTTTGGTTGTTGTTGTTGCTGTTAGTTATAATCACAAGGAACCAAACAAATTTAATTATTATATCAGAATTGAACTTTATAAGACATATTCTTCAAATGCCTCCTGAAGTGAGAAGTAAAATTTACATTATAATGAGAGAAAATTTCAGCTTATTCAACCCTCATTTCTATGCCAAGCAATATTTTTTTTATTAAAAGAAATAGCCATTAGTGATATCCTTTCAAATGGTGGCAGTCATGTACATTGGAAATACCAAATGAGATAAAAAACTAAAGGTGTATGTGAGTTTTTGCTGTATCGGTCTCAAAATTATTGTTATCCTTATTCAACCTGTAGTGCATAGTTCAGTATTGTTTAGGTTCTCATATTGAGGATGAGAAATATAAGATGATTTTGGTCATCTTATTTTGGGACTGAATGGATAATTATATAATACAAGTAATTTAAATGGCCTTAACCCAAATTGAAATAGTGTTTTTAAATTACTTATTTTTAAATGTTTGTATTAGTATATTATAGTTATATATAATATTGAATTCATTTTGATGTAATCTTACATGAATGGAATATGAATAGCTCCACTTCAGTCCCCATTACTTTGTGTTTTCCTCCCCTCCTTCCTTATCCTACTCCCCTACCTGTACTGTACTAGTCTTCCTTCTATTTATTTACAGTTTTTTGAATTGGTGCACTATATATATATGTATATATGGTGAAATTTACTGTGGTACATTCATATATATTCATTGCATATTTTTGTTCATTTCGTTCTACAGTTTTTTTTCCCCTTTTATTCTGCTTCCTCCCCTTCTATTCCTTTCCTCTACTCTACTGATTGCCCTTCCATTTTCATGGGTTTCCCCCACTTTTTTCCTCTTATTTTGCTCTAGTTTCTGCATATAAGAGAAAATAATTGATACTTGACTTTCTTGATCTGGCTTATTTAATTTAGCTAGATGTTCTCTAGTTCTATCCATTTATCAGCAAATACCATAATTTCATTCTTTTTTTTATGACTGAATAAAACTCTATTGTGTAGATATACCAAATTTTCTTTATCCATTTGTCTGTTGTTAGGCACTTGGACTTGTTCCATAATTTGGCTATTGTGAATTGCACTGCTATAAATATTGATGGGCCTGTATCATTCTAGTATGCTGACTTTAGCTTTTTAGGATAATGGTGGTTCTATATTTAGTCTTTTGAGTAATTACCATACTGCTTTCCAAAGTGGTAATGCTAATTTGCAGTCCTACCAAAAATGTATAAATTTATACAAAAATGTAACTTTATCCTACATTCTTGCCAGCATTTATTATTGTTTGTATTCTTGATGATTGCTATTCTGAGTGAGATGAAATCTCAAAGTAGTTTTGATTTGCATTTTCCTGATTTCTAGGGATGTTGAACATTTTTTTAAATATATTTGTTGGCCATATGTATTTCTTCTTTTGAGAAGTGTCTCTTCAGATCTGTTTTCCATCTATTGGTTGCAATATTTAAGGGGAGAGTTTTTTGTTTTAATTCTTTATATATTCTGGGTATTAATCCCCTCTCAGAGGAGCAGTTGGCAAAGATCTCCTTCCATTCTGTAGTGTCTCTTATCACACTCTTGTTTCCTTTGCTGTGCAGAAACTTTTAAATTTGATGCCATACCACTTATTGATTCTTGTTTTTATTTCTAGAACTTTAGGGGTTTCATAAGGAAATCAGTGCCTGTGTCAATATGTTGGAATGTTGAGCTTATGTTTTCTTCTTATAGTTGCAAAGTTTCTGGTCTGATTTCTAGGTCTTTGAGCCACTTTGAGTTGACTTTTGTACACGTTGAAAGATAGAGATCTAGTTTCATTCTTGTACATGTAGATATCCTATTTTCTCAGGACTATTTGGTAAAAAGGTTGTCTTTTCGGCAACATATGTTTTTGGCACCTTTGTCAAGTATCAGATGACTGTGTCTATTAGAATTTGTTTTGTGTCTTCTATTTTCTTTCATTGGTTTTCACGTCTGTTTTGATAACAATAGCATGTTGTTTTTGTTATTATAGCTCTGTAGTATAATTTGAGATCAGTTATTGTGGTGCCTCCAACATTGTTTTTGTTGCTCAGGATTGCTTTGACTATTATGGGTCTTTTATTGTTCCAAATAAATTTTAGGACTTTTTTTTTATAGTTCTGTGGAGAATGTCATTGATATTTTGATGGGGATTATAATGAATTTGAATAGCACTTTTGGTGGTGTGACTATTTTAGCAATATTAATTCTACCTTAGATAGTGTTTTTGATGCTATGAGAATCAAAATGTTATGGGTGAAATTCAATTAATTTTGTTTTTGGGGGAATTGGAGTACATAAGAGTTCAATATCATTTATTAAAAGTTTTATGCATTTTAGAAAAACACATAAAATTTTATATTAGTGTATAAATTTAATTCATTTATTTGTTTAGTCCTTTGGGGTTGATGGGCAAAGGTGCTATTTCAGAATCAGTTTTGTGTCTGGAGAAATAATTTATAAGAATGATTAAACTCTGCAGTACCTTTTAAATGTAATAACTTTCCTAATGCTCTTTCAATTATTAAATTGTAATCTACAGGTGTTTGAAAATACAGAACAGAGAATCCAGTCTCTTATAAACTCATTAAAACATATGGTATATGAGTATATATGTCGTTGCCTATTTAAGGTAAGAAGCATTATATTTTTTCACATATAATATACTATATGAAGCCAGTGTGGTGGCATTGTTCCAGCTACTTGGGAGGCTAAGTGAAGAGGATCACTTGTACATAGGAGTTCATGATCTGCCTAGGCAACACAGTGTGACCCCAATTTTAAAGTATATGTGTATATTTGTGTGTGTGTGTGTGTATACACACACACAAATTACTTCATTCTTGATTTTTTTATAGAGTTTACAGTTATATAACCATTTAACCACTAGAATTGGCCTTTTTGCCATTTTCTCATTATATTCATTGCTTATTGGAATATCTTACAACATTCCAGGATTTTGTGAGGTGAAAAGGGAAGTGTGGAAGAGAGAGTAAACACTTGGGTTAGCTGCCTTGGCTCTGAACATTTCAGTAAAAACAGATTGCATATTATCTAAAGGGTTTCTTATCCTCAACCTCTGATATTTTGGGCACATAATTATTTGTTATGTGAGGAGTGTCATGTGCATTTTAGAACATTTAGCAGTATTCCCGATCTCTGTGAATGAATGCCAGTAGGACTTGCTCCCCTTGACTCCCCATTTGTAAGAGTCAAAACATGTCTCTAGACATTGCCCAATGTCCCTAGGGTCTTGGGAATAAAATTGTTTCTCATTGCTAACGTTATTAGGTAAACTAATACCTGCTTCTGAGTTAGGAGGAGTTGGAGTAGGTTGTTGTGGAAGCCTTCATATTATGAAGGTTCCAGAGAAACATGCAATAAATAAAATTATAAAAAAAAAAAAAAAGAAACTTTTGACCTTTAGAGAAAACATGGAGACTTTTCATTTAGGATTAAAAAAAAAAAAGTCTTTGAGTGTAGCTTAAGATATAATATTAAAGAAGATAAAGGCAGTTAACTGAGTTTGAGAAATAGTTATCATGGTTCATTTATAAAAAGACTTAGCAAATCTTGAAAATTATCAATATTTTTTTTAGAAAGGGACATTAATTTTTATTTTTTAAGAACTTTATTTGAGACAATAATTTTTTAAATATCTTTCAGTATTTTGACAAAGATTATTATTGGGAGTTCAAGAAATTATGCTTGAGCATTTCTGCAGAATTCCTTCTTTAATGGGAACTTGGATTTGTATTTTTCTTTTAATGGTCTTATAATTAGTTCACTATGATTCTAAAATTCACCCTTTGGGTCTCAATTTTTAACTTGTATAAAATGTTGAATTATAAGCAAGTAATGTCAATCTAGTTTATCAGTAAAATGGATGATCTTAGAGGATAACCTTTATAGTGATAGTTTCATTAGTTATAATTCTCATGATGTCTGTAACATTTGTATAACATATTATCATGTAATAATTAATTATTTTTTATCACACAAACTTAAAAATATTTTCAAAAGGAGCTTTAAACTTTATGGAACTGTAATAGAAAAAAAAACCCTAAAGATTAATTTATTTGTTATAGTCCATTTCCTTTCTCTTTTGTATTCATATTTATAAAAATGTAGTTTTAAAAAACTGATTATATACTTTGTTCTATAGCTTCTCCTTCGTTACAATAGGTCCTAAAGATTTTACCATAAATATAAATATGTTAACCTCATTATTTTTAGTGATTGTATGCCATTCAAAAATGTGGCTATACAGGTTGAATACTCTTTATTCACAATGCTTAGGATCAGTGTTTCACATTTTGGAAACAGTGAGAAGTTTTTTTTTTTTTTTTTTTTTTTACCAGTTAACTCCCACCCATTGAGTGATTAAAGATACCTCTTTCCTTGTATAATTATTAATCTTGGATGTTATCAGTCTTTTTAATTTTTACCATGCTCTGGTTTATAAATGTTGTCTTACTTTTTTTTTTTAATGTCTTCTCTTTAAAGTTTTTTTTTTTTTTAACTCTCCTCCCTTATCCTTCTGTATTTCTCTATTTTTCTTAATATTTTAAAGAAAAAGCTTTTGCTTTATATAGAGCAAGTCCACTTTGTGGTAATTATGGTCTTTAAGTTTTATTTTTTAATCATTGAACTTACTTATTTTTATTTCTATTTATTTATATGAGAAAATTTTTAATGATATGTTAATCATTTTTATTTTCTAGTTAATATATTAAATTACAGTTTCATTTTGGTCATTCTCAGTAGTAATGTATTTAATGCTTTCCTATTTTCCTTCCTAAGACCTCTACATTAAAATAGACTGTGATTTATAAAAATGTCAAGGAGCTATAGTTATATTAATCTGTTCCAAATTCTTTTGGAAAGTGGATATGTTATAAATAAATCTTATTCTTAAATAGTGCTTTAGGTTTAATGATATCATCCTTCATATTTTTTTCCAAATATTAGTAGCTTTTTTTGTTAGTTTCTTATTTCTAAGCTATATATCTGTATTTCAGTTTATATAGTTTCATTTTATTTTTAGCAATACATTATCTTTGCTAATAAGGTTTAAGTCCTATGTTATATTTTGCAAAGTAATTAGGGAAGGATAAGTATTTAGTATGAACATGTTTTGACATGTCAGTGGAATATAGTTAGGGTTACTTCTTTGAAATCACTTTGCTTTTTAAAAAATACATTTAAGTTAGACTAAGGCAATGTTTTGTTATACTGGGAGAGAGGTTGAGAAGCTTTACTTCCTTAATATTTTAGTGCTCAATTGGAGTTTTTCATTGCCTATATTGAGTTTCTATTGTGAACAGTTAAAATCATAAAAAGACAACTATGCAAACTGTGGTTTGCAGTTCTTAGGTCATGTTTGTAATTGATGATGTAATATTTGTTGTGTAAAATTCATTTCTGTTTGAGTAACGTTCAACCTATACAGCATGAATTAAATATTCCATAAAGTTTCAAAAGGAATAAAAATTCAGAAAGCATATTAATCCAAAAGCAATGAGGTATTTCTCAAGTTTTGGAATTATAACTACTGAGAATGGAACCATTTTCAAATTTTTGTGAAAGCTTTTGGGATTTAGCAATCAGTGTAATATTAAACTGCCTGCCAGAATTTCTCTTGTGCTGATTTAGCTGTTGTGTTGGTGACAGCAATATGGCAACAATAGATTTTTGAAATAGAGACAGACTAGGATTATTAGCATTCTCATCACAGTGAGCTGAAAGAAAGTTGACCTGGAATAGAAGAATGATTGACTTGTTTTATGGCAGAAAATTTAGACTACCCAAGTAGAGAAAACTATCTAGTAATTTCAGCTTAGATTAACCATGTCATTATTTTTTTCTTCAAAATCAAAAGTTTTTATTTCAGCTGATTAAGTATTTTAGAAAATTGAAATATTTGGTCATTGAAATATTTGGTTCCCTGAAACTTATGATTATTATAAAACTATGTACAAGTTAATCTTTTGCATGTCATTTCTTCCATTTCAGTTTGACCCAGAGTAATGGAAGCTATTGTGAAGTGTTGGTTTCAAGCTAGTGAATCAACAGAAGAGGGTTGGAAGGGAGGATTGGGAGGATATAGTTTTACTGTTTCTTCCTCTTTATGGAAGTATTAAAGAGATTTGAAAAGATATAAAAAGAATGTCTCATGGGTTATGAAGAGAATTTTTTTTCATGCAAACTCCTTGACTATTTTCTGTATAGCTCACTTTACCTTTCTTTTCAAACGAATTTGCTTATTGACTGAGTAAAATTCAAGTGGACACTATTTTAAAATAAAATATGAATAACATCTCATTGTTTTAATTTTACAATTTATTTAATTTTTATATTTTTTCCTATCAAAATGTGTTTTGTTATGTTAAAAATTGGAAATTTTCTCCCTGGATGTTTAGACATGAAATAACCGGTGGTGATTACAATAGTTCTTGATAATTGAGATAATATTTTTATACTTCAATAGCTTTTAAACTTTCAATATCAAATCTAACCATTTGAGTTTTTTGAACATATATTTAATGTGCATAGAATTGCCCATTGAAATGTATGATTTAGCTGTAAACCCAAGTGCAAGTGCTCAAGTTCTGTGCTATATCATCTCCTTTCATTAAAGTGAGACTTTTCTTTCTAAAGTAATATATACTTTTCATTAAATGTTTGATGAAATTTATGCAATAGAAATAAAATAAATGAATTGCTTATATTTTCAACCGTTTCTTAGTCTCTAAGAATCATGGAATTTATGAAATATTTTTAGAGTAATTTTTTTCTAGCATCATATATAGCATATCAGTTCACTACATATGAGGTAGTTATTATTCATCACTTTTTGATAAATGCCTTAAATATTTTGCCATTTATGGCTTACAATAGTCCTGTTATACAAAGGAGGACACTACTAGATTTAGAACTAATAACCTTTTGCTGCTCAGATCTAGAAAATGTTGGAGTTGGAATTCAAATTCATTCTATATTATGTTTAAGATATCTTGGTAACAGGATGCAGATGAAACAAACCACTATATCTAGAAATGTGATCTTGATCTCAGGTATAAAGTGGACTTTGAAGATTTCTTCACATCATATTAATTGTGATCTAATACTTTACTTTATGTGTGATATAATGGTTTGGGAGAAATGATTTATACCACTCAGTGGCCTTTTTTTCTTCATTCAGCCAGTTATTCAAGTAGATGACCAGTTGAGATGTTACTTTTATCTATTCCCTTTTCTATTAAAGTGTTTTCTAATAGAACCATTATTTCAATGGAACGAATAATGAGAGATTTTGGGATCCAGGATGGCCAGCGTCTCATTGGGGGGTTCTTCTGCCCAGAGGAGACCAAGCCACCCTAAATCTTAATATCTCAAATAATTAACAAATAATAAAACACAAACACTGAGAAATATATTTATAAACATTGAAGCCCCTGATAGATCGAGTCCACATGGGTTCTTGAACTAGACAACGAGAAAATGGCTCTGGTGGTTTATTTAAGAAGATACATCAAAGGCAGGAATAAAGTTTCAAGGGCCTAGTCTTGCTTCATGATGTCTTGTAGTCAGCAAGTTGGTTGACATCTCAGCAAGTCCCACCCATCTCAGGTGCTGTGTGAGATTTTAGGCAGAGCTTGATGGGGAAGTTCACCTGCATCAGGCAGTCAGTCCTTGTGGGGGGTGCCCCAGAGAATTCCCAGTCCCAGACTTATTCCCTCAGGAGGCTACTATGCGCAACAGAGTCCACACACAAGCCCACAGATGGCTCATGACAGAAGTATAGTAACACAGAATTAAAATGTATAAATCTTTTGTTCTGAGAAGCAAAGTAAGTCAAGAATTTTTAAAGACACCAAAAATATGCTCGATTTTGGATGTTGATAGGATTAAAAAACATTCAAAAAATCCTTAAGCTTGATTTATTATTCATTTGTAATTTTACTTCAATTTAATTGGAAATAATGCTTCTATGTGCTCATACTCATGTTTTTTTCTCCCTTCTCTGTTTCTCTGTAAACTGGGGTTTTAATTTTATTCTTGAAGCATTATTTTTACTAATAGCATTGTTGTTAAATATTTTGGTTAAATATATTCATTTGTACAACCAGGCAACTAGACAGGTGGTACAAGACTTTTTGCTGGTATTTCTGGCTTTGAAAATCATGGAAGAAAATCTTGGTTGGCCTGGCTTAGGCCATGTAGCACTCTTGTATCACTATCTGTGAAGTGATATAATGTGATTGACAGCACTATAATTGTCTTTATCCCTAAGGCCAGGATGTCTTCTGTGACCAGAAAGCAGGAAGAAGGGTAATCACCCTTACTCACTTATTGACCAAATACTTTGTGTGCCAATTTTTGACAGTACTTTGCAGTTTGGGTGCAGTAATAATTAGCAATGAGTTTACAGACTCCAGTGGGTAATCTGAGGATTATAGAGTGGTAGAGACTTCCTTCATTCCATTAACATTGGGAGACTACTTTGTTCTAAAGTTCAAAGGGAAAAAAATAGCTCAATAAATGTAATAATTCTGTAAGTTTGTGTGTATAGATTTATAAAGAATTAAGTGCATAATTAAAAGATAAAGACTTTAAAATAATACACTAATTGTCTTATCTTACTCATTGTATATTTGTATACCTTAAACTATGAATGTTATAATCATAAAATATCCATTAACTTGTAAAATAAGCATCTCAGTGACTTTTCTAGCTTATCACTATTGAACCCAAACCTGAATTCTGACCTTTTAATACCAAAGAATACTACACATCTCTCAGAAGATGTGCCTTGCATTGCTTTTTAATAGTATTTTAATTCACTTAGTAGCTATTTCATGTACATTAGTTGGTTGTAACTTTCTTTTGACTACATCTTGCATTTTTGCTTAGTGCTTCTGATTTTTATATTTTTAGGGTTTATTTATTCATTTTGTGCTTATTTTCATGTTATAGTTGTGAATTCCTTTTAAACTATTTTTTTAGAGTGGTTTTAGAATCACAGCAAAATTAAACAGAAAGTAGAGTCTTCCTCTATACTCCATGCCCACATGTACCACCCACCCTCCCTCCCACTATCAAAATACTGCACTAGGCTGGTACATTTATTATCAGTGAACCTACATTGACATATAATTTTTAACTAAAGTCTATTAGTTTAAATTAAGGTCCTTTTGTGATGTACCTTCTGTGGGTTTTGATAAATGTAAATGCTATACATTCACCATTTAAGCATCAGACAGAGTAGTTTTAATTGCATGAGCCACCTTTTCATCTTTCCCCTCTCTCCTTAACTCCTGGCAAACAGTGATCCTTTTATTATAATTTTGCCTTTTTTGAAATGTCATCTATTTAGAATCTTATGTAGCCTTTGCAGATTGACTTCTATCATTTAGTAATGCACATTTAAGTTTACTTTTTCTTAGTGCTAAATAATATCCCATTGTCTAGTAGTGATCAAAATTTGTTTATTCATTCACCTGCTGAGGGACATTTGTTTGCTTCTGAGTTTTAGTTTCTGAACAATGCTACTGTTTTTGTATATGGGTTTTCAGCTCTTTTAGGTGAATACTAAGGAGAGCAGTTGCTGGATTATCTGGTAAGAATAAAGTTTAGTTTTATAAGGAATGGCCAAATTGTCTTCCAAAGTGGCTGTACCATTTTGCATTCCTACCAGCAATGAATGAGTGTTCCTGTTTCTACACACCCTTACCAGCATTTACTATTGTCAGTGTTTTGAATTCTGGCCATTCTAACAGATGCATGGGAGTATTTCCTTTTCATTTGCATTTCCCTCTGATATAATGTGGAGCATCTTTTTTTATGCTCAATTGTTTATTTATATTTATTCACTTAATCAAGGCACATCTGTTGAGTACTTGTATGTATACACATAAATACCTAACATGTTTTTATAAAATAAATCATACTTTATTTTTCAAAATACTGGATCTGGAGAACAGGGGTGACAAATACAACTTAGAGGAGAAGTTTTTAACATGTGTTTTCAGAGGTTCAGTCCATGGTCAACTGATTCCATTCCTTTGGGCCTAGATAAGCATGGCCAATGGGTGCAACAGAGGAATGCTGTCAGCTCATGACAGCGAGTTAGCAGAGAGAGATTGAGGAGCAAAAGACAAGGCACACCCTCAGTGACCTGTCTACAGTTACCACATAGTAATTCATTCAAGTTATGAATCCATCAAATGGATTACTTCACTGATTAAGTTACAGTTCTCATAATCTAATGGTTTCACCTCTGATCATTCATGCATTGCTATGTGAGCATTTTGGGGGATACCTCTGATCCAAATCATAACAGACTTACTAGTAGTATTTCCAGGAGGATCTTTAAAAAAAAATGTATCTTTTTCATATGTTATATCTAATATTATTATATTTACCTTTTGTACGTTTATAATCACATACACATACAATACTGGATATGATGTGTTATTTGCGATATAGGAAAAGCCAAATATGGTATACATTAGAACTTGGTTGAAAGGACTGTACTTGAATAGATGATTTCTCTTTGTAAATAAGCATTTACTAAGTTTATTTTTTTTTCTTTTGGCAATACTAGTGATTAAACTCAGGGGTATTCTACCAGTGAAAAACATCCCCTTTTTAATTTTTTACTTTTGAGATGGGGTCTCACTAATTTGGCCTTGAACTTGTGATCCTCCTACCTCAGTATCCTGAGTTCACTGGGATTGCAACCACATATCACTATGCCTGACTTTTACCGAATTTCTTTAAAAAACAGATAACATAAGCTTATATTAGAAAATTTGCAAAATATATGTGAGTAAAAAGAAAACAAAAATGACCTATAATCTCAAAACTGAAGCACCAATAAAAATTTTATTATCCTTCCAATTTATTTTTTGAAGGTATGTAATATAGCCATATATGTTTATATAAGCATACTCCTTCTCTTTTGTCAAAATAGGCCATGCTGTATATTCTGTTTTGAATATTATTCATGATAAATTTTTATTTTGAAGGACAATTTGGAATTGCGAATTACAGAGTTTGGACCCAGAATGTTGACTTCTGAGTGACAGCCCATTTCATATCTGTCATTTAATTGGTCTTGATAGCTTCCACCATCTTAGAGTTCTTGTCTTCCAAGTTAAATTGTATGAAGGCAATGGTGGTACATGTCTTTTTGTGTCCTAGGTGGGTCTTTCCCTTGACAATACTATAGGGCACCTCCATCTCATGACACAGGGCAGGTAAAAAAACAACCACCTAGAGGAAAGTAACACGATAGATTTTGAACACTCAGGTGACTTCAGTTATTACTCTTGTTATGAATGATATTTTAATAAATATCCTTATTTCTTATCTAGGAACACATAACATGATCCTTTTGCATAAATTTCTAGAAGTGAAGTTTCTTGATGTAGGGGCATGTAGAATGTTAAAAGGGAATAAAATTATCTTCAGAATGTACCAATTTTATTCTTCCCTGCAATATAGACTGTCATTAATACTATGTGTTTTATAAAGGGCTTGGACTTAATATTTTTATTTAAAATTATATCTTTTAATATTTAATGTAAAATTTCATGTGCTCTTAATAACAATCAGATAATATGTATATATGTATGAAGAAAGAGGTCTCCTTTATAGTTCCCCCTGCAACTTAAGTTATCCCCTTTGAATGGTTATATAACCAGTATTAAAAATTCATTTTATCATTTGAAAATTTACCTGTACTCGTAATTATACAAAGTTTATGTTGCAATTTTCCTGTGTATGGATTTTTGTATTCAGTAATTTTTTTAATAGTTTAGTTTTATTTTAATGTGAGCAATTTCTTTAGTTTTTTTTTCATTTTCTTATATTTCACTAATCTTTTCATCATCTGAATCATCAGCTGAATCTAATTTCAACTAATATACTTTTTTTCCAGAAATTGTCCCTTCCCTGCTCTGCCTTTTTTAGAAGTATCTGCTTCTGGGGAGTGTTAATCTCTTCTATGTGCTTAACTGTTATTTAATCATACTTATTATATAGAATGTCTTTCAAATTCTTCTGTTATCTGAAGTTCTTGGGGTTTTATTCTTGTCTGTTGTGTTTGGCGATGCTTGCTTATAGTGGATTATTTTCTTATGTTGGCAGTTTTGGGCTTTTAAGTTTTATCTTTCGGTGTGCTTGAGATATTGGGTAGGTGAGTAACTGTCTAAACCAGGTTTGCCTAAAAACTCTTGCCAGGTACCGGAGAAATCACTATTAGTTTCTTATTAGTCCCATAGTTAAATTTATCTGTGAAGTTTGTGCTAAGCTCAAGTGTGGTAAATTTTTCAGAGGGCACTTTCTTTCACCCAGATTTCAGGTGAATTTGTCTCCTGTCTTCTGTGAATATGGCCATACGGCCATAGTGTTTCTTTATAATGTAACTTTTAAGGACTCTAGTTTTAGACCCAGATCTCATTTTTAGAATACCTCTCATATTGTCTCTGGTAGGGCATAACTTTAGGTTACTGTGGTTGATATTTTTCTTCAACTCAGCCACAGCTGTTTTAATGCCACTCTGGTTTTTCAGTTCACTATTTCTGAGTTTGGGGGAATGTTGTCTCATTCTTTTCATTTTTTTTCAGTGCAACCATGTGTTATATTATCTTTTATCTAAATTTATGTGTTTGTAACTAGAAAGTTTTTATAGTTTTCTGTCTTCCGTCTTGCTGGCACTGAGAAGCCAGTTGCTAATTTTCTATACTAGTTCTCTAAAAGTTGTTGTTCCACAGGTGGAAACATTCATACTGATCAAATAATAAAATATGTTTGACGTACCGCTTTCTTGACATGAAATTATTTTTTGTTTGGGCTTAGTTGGTAAGACTTCTTTTTTTATTTAGTGGAAAGTGAAGACTTCACTAGTTTCCTATTAAATTTAGGAAGTTAGTCAATATCTAGAAAAGAGAAAATGTTGTAGTTGTGATAGTTACTTGTAATCACCCATATGTTTAAACCTACAAAATGACAAATTGAAAATTGGTAATGTACAAAGTTGATCTGGTTAGTAATATCTGGTTCAAACTTAATAACTGGATTTCAGTTAACTAAATAAGTCATATATATATATATATATATATATATATATATATATATATATATATTATTGAGATGTATACTCAAATTAATTTTAATACTTTCTTTAAAAATTTTATTACTTATTACTTTTGCTTCCCCCCCCAACTTAGAAGTGTTTGTTCTGTGTAGAAGATATAGTCTTTATAGTCATTTCTTATATTGATTAAAGTAGGTGATTTGATGACAAAATATACATTTTTATGAGCCAAAATTTAAAGGCTGTGTTTTTCCAAAAATACATATTTAGAGAAGGCATGATACCATCTGTTGTTCTTTGCAGGCTGACCAGTTGATGTTTGCTTTGCATTTTGTTCGGGGCATGCATCCTGAACTTTTTCAAGAAAATGTAAGTGGAATTGAAGGAAGAAAATTTTAGAGTTACATGAAAATTTTGTGATGGGTATATGTTTAGTTAGATTAGAAGCTACTTTAGGTCACAAATTATGTGTTAATTTATTAATCTTTTACTAAGTTAGAAATTTAGTGTAAAATGCTGTTTTTCAGTTCTGTTTCCCTATTGGTAAACCCAACATTCCAGAGTGATAGCAAGGAAAGGAATCTTGCAACTTATCAAGCTGCCTAAATTTTTCTGAACCTAGGTTCATTTACTTAGTATACCAGAGGAAGCAGCCTTCTTATTTTCCTGGCCTACACAATAGAACCAATAAATAGAAAAAGTGAGAGAATATGGGCATTCAACTACATTCTGTAATTTTTCAAGAGTCAGCAGGTGCTGGGCATTGTGGTGCACGCCTGTAATTTCAGCTTGGGAGTCTGAAGCTGGAGGACAGTAAGTTCAAAGCCAGCCTCAGGAACTTTGCAAGGCCCTAAGCAATTCAGTGAGAACCTGCATCTAAATAAAATATGAAAAAGGGCTAGGGATGTGGCTCGGTGGGTAAATGCCTCTGGGTTCAATCCCTGGCACATACCCGCAAAAAATTGTCAGCAGGTGAAGCAAGAGGGTGGGCAATTCTCAGAAGCTTCCTAGAGCCCATAGATTTATGTTAATATGATTATGTATAATTTATCATTTTTGTCTGTAGTCTTTATTTTTGTTTGCCATACAATGTCCTCTGAAACTTTAAAAGAATCTCCCTTGAGCTAGAGCTTAACTAATCCATCTCTGGTCTACCTATAATTTTTAAAAACATTTATTCACAAATAGTTTTTCTCATAAAGTGAGACTTTCATAGCCAGGTGCCAGTGCCGTACATCTTTGATTTAGTAACCTTTAATTCTACCTGGTCAGACTTTAGCTGTTTTCTGGTATCCCTTCATTCAAATTGTTTAACAAAGGCAGATCATTCATAATTCTGCCCGTGTTCTTTCTTTGTTTTCCTCTAACTCAATATGGTCTGGTTCATTTGTTTATTTAAAATGACCCTCTTTATTCCTATTGTTAACTTCTATGTCTTTCTCTCCTCCTGCATATTTTTTTTTGACTATGATCATTATGTTTCATGTAATATAAGACCTTGTATTCCCTGTTTTTTCCTACTAAAATATGAGCAAATCATCACTGAGAGAATAGAATATTTTTCTTATATATTGTAGAAGTAATCACCCCTATTTTAATGACAGGTGGTTGTGTAATTGCAATAGGGAGAGTGGATGGCCAGGATGGGTGGAGACAGGAATTATGTTGCTTTGGTAATTTTTCCAGATTGCTATCCAATATGTATTATATTTGCTAGACTGTGTGTGACAAACAGTAAGATAGTGCTATTTATTATCTAACTTGGGGGAATTCTATGGTGAAGACATAGATTTTCTTGGAGCACTATATTCCAGAACACTTGATTAATCTTGATTCTGTGGCTAAAAAAAAGTGGATTAATGACAGTTTAATTAATGACAGATTAATGACAGTTATTCCAATCTGTAGAAAAAGATAAGTCAATGGAAGTAATTTTCTGAACTTTACCAATCATAAAATTTTTAAATTTTTGGCATACTTTACCGCTAATCTAATGGTGAGAAATAGCATATTAAAGAACAAATTAACAGGTAGTAAGAAATGTTAATTGAATTACTAATTTAAGTTTTTAGACATTGAGACTAACCTATATGTTTTTGTTTTAACAAAGTGATGCCTAGTACCTTTTATTATTATTTTATATTGGAAAATGAACTCTAATGTTAATATATTAGAAGAAGGGAGTAGATATGAAAGAAGTTTTGTTTTTCAGTGTTCTTAGCTGCATTGTAAGTCATTTTATAGGAAAATTAAGGTAATTTTGTTGACTTTTAAATTTTTTTTTTGTTTTCTTCACTTTTATTCAAAAGGAGTGGGATACTTTTACAGGTGTGGTTGTTGGAGATATGTTGCGGAAAGCTGTAAGTTAAAATAGAATTTATTCATTTACTCCTAGAGAAAATAGTTCTGGCTTTGGCTTCATAAACTATAATTAGCTTCAGAGGAGTTTAAAATTATTGTTGAAATTATATTTTGATTAGAGGAGTGTGTTTTGGCCTCTGCTGCTACAATATGGACAATATATTTTTTGACTTTGAAGACATATTGTTTTGGGAATAATATTAAATACTAAGAAATTAGTTTATTTTTCTCAGTATAGTACTTTATTCTAAGAAAAATTTTATACTCTTTAGGAAAATCAAACCTGGTATTATAACTAGGAATTTTTCTTATATAAATGAAATTTAAAATTATTTCTGAAAATTTTTAATAACATTAATCAAATTCAGGTTTTTCTTTAGCTTTTCTGTTTGAATAAATAATAGATAATAGTCTTCAAATTAGGACATTGAAAATGTTGTACAGAATGTAGATCATGATAGAAGAGCAAGATATAATTTAAAATAATGTACTTTTAAATCATAGTTTCTTATGACATTTAAGTTTTTCTTAAGTTTCGTGAAAAACTAAGTACAATGAAAATAAATGCAATAGTTGTCTAGATAGTTCTCTGTGTACCTTTTGTTACATAGAATTTTGTCATGATGACTTGTAAAATATAAAAAATAGCATATAGAATGAGTATTTTTTCAATTTGTGTCATAAAAATAACTAGTCAATTGCTATTTTTAAACTCTGAATTTATTTTACCTAACATACCAAAGAAAATAATTGTTTCTGTTAAAGGATTCTCAGCAAAGAATACGTGATCAACTTCCATCTTGGATAGATCAGGAAAGAAGTTGGGCAGTAGCAACATTAAAGGTATTCCTTTTCTGCTTTGGGGGGTAGCTGATTTTTTTTTTTTTTTTTCATATTTTAGTTATTTCTGTTGAGATTTTTTAATGTTTTATTTATTTATTCTCAGTGTTTATTTCTGTGAATAGAACAACAAGTCTCAGTTGAAACACATCAAAGAATTATTATGATTACTCCATTAATCAATATTTAATTTATTAAATCTGTCATTTATGAAATAACATGCCTTCAATGTTTAGATATTCTAAATATAGTATATCTTTCGCTTCCTTTTTTTCAGTTTTATCTATGTTTTAAATTATTTAGGTCAAAGTCATTTTTATGGAAATAAAAGACAAACATACTTCTCCCCAAATCAATCTATGTGTCTTTCTGTCTATCAATCTATCTATCTTTCCTTTCCTCCATCTCTTCTCATGCTTTTCCTTCTTACTCTTACAATATTACAATACCCCATAGTAAAAACAGTTTGAATAGCTAGCAGTTGTTGATACTTATTATTTACAAGGCATTATGCAGAATTTAAAAATAGATTATCTGATTAAATATGTCCAATTACATTATATGTAGCTACTGCTATTATCTTCATGTAACAGATGAAGAAACTAAGGCACAGAGAGATAGTCACTTGCTATGGTTACTTAGAAAGTAGAAGCAGAATTCAAAATTGGGCCTCCTGTTGCATAGTCTGGTTTCTTTTACCACTACTCTTTATGCTTATTTTTCCATAAATAAAATAAATTACATGCTTTATTTATATAATTTATTATTTTATTCATTAATGATTTATTTATTGCTTACTACCAATCAGCATAGTGCCAGTGACCAAACTTTAGACAACCTTCTGAACCTTCTCCTAGGCCTATCAGTGTACTTCCTTGTGAAATCTAGTTTTAGCAGGAACTCTGCAACGTTGGTTTAACCAGAATTTTCCTATTCTCTATGTCTTATCATCCATGATATTTAGTTGGCTTTGTCATCTTCCACTATCTCTCAGGTGATTCTGATCACCTTGACCTGTGTTCAGCAAGAATTTTGTTTAATTGGTTTAGCAAGAATCTTCCTTACCCCTGATGTTTTCTCTTGGCAATTTTCTATTTGTAGACTCCTACTGTGCTGTAAATTCCTGTAAATTCATACTGTATTCAGAATTAAATCCAGTTCTATATTGATATCTCTTTTCCTCTATTGCTGTATCCCTGAATAAAATCTGTTTTTATTGCTCCAACTGCTGTTCAGATCTGTTTTTTCCCTCAACATCAGTGGGATGACAAATGTATATTTTTATATTAAGAGACCCTACCATGAATAAACTTACACTGTAGAGATTACTTTCTGATGTGGTGGCACAGTATAAGAGGGATAGCTGTGTGATTTGACCCAGTGTCTAACCTGTAGCTAGAGAGCCTTCTAGCTGTGCTATATAGCCTATCTCAAATACATGATGATTATATAATGTGTAACACACCTAAATTAGTGGTGAGGGGAACTTACATACTGATATTAAAGTCAAAAGACTAATATCATGTGTGTTATCCTAACATGCTTACATCATTTATTGAAAATAATTAAATTGAAATATAATTTGTCAATATTGTTTAGTTTTAGATAGGAAAAATGATGAAATTTGGGCATTATAATGGATTGTTTAGATATGAATATACACATTTGTATAAAGAATTTTTACAAACTAGATTCAGTTTTATGTTACATGAAGTTTAACAGTACAGGTACAGATCTTCTAATTTATCATTATTTTCAGTGAAAATTCTCCAGCTGAATAGCTTTTCATTTATCATCTTATAATTCACCCTTGAAATAAATTTAGGAAGGGGGAACACTGAAGTAGTGGTATGGATATGTTCAGGAAAACCTCTGAATGATGATATTGTTTAAGACGAATATTGAATGCTGAGTAGTAATTTATGAGGCATAAAGTAGGTTAGAACATTTAGTTGTTGATAGACTTTCATTTATATGGGGTGCTGAGAATCACACATGCCTGGCAAGTATGCTACTGCTCAGCCCCAGCCCCAGCCCAGCCCTAAGGTTAGGACATTTAGAGACAAAAGAAGCAGTATGTTCACAAAGAGGGGCATAAATGAAAGAGGCTTAGAAAAATATACATTGTTAAGGATTTGCTATTGTTTCTGAAAAAACAGAGGTAGCTAGAAGCTAAATCTGCAAAGATAAATCTACACACACACACACACACACACACATACACACTATTGTAGTGCAGGAAAAGAGACCTCAGTGTAGAAGTGGGTTTAATTCTGAACATAGCATGGACTAGTGGAAGTTGATAGTCAAGGAACAGGATTGTGGGGTCAGTAGAAGGAAGATTACCAAGAGAAAATATTGAAGGTATGGTGGGGAGAATTCTGGCTAAACTGATTTAGCAGCATTCTTGCTGAAGGCTGATGAGGATGATTACACACCAAGGATATAGGATGAGGAATTTGATCAAATACTGAGCATAGAGATATTTGCTAAACTGACTTAGCAAATTTCTTGCTAAAACTGGTTTCTGCAAGGAAGGACATGAAGCCTAAGGTTGAAGCCTAATCAAAAAAAGGTCTACAGACCTGACCAAAGGGTTTTTTTTTTTTTTTTTTTTTTGTGTGTGTGTGTGTATGAGAGAGAGAGAGAGGGAGGGAGGGAGGGAGGGAGGAGGAGGAGGAGGAGGAGGAGGAGTAGGAGGAGGAGGAGGAGGGAGACACCTTGTTGATATTGATATGAAATTTGACATATTTTTGCAGTATAACATGGAATTCAATTGCAGCAATTTCTAAAATTTGTACTTGATTTTAGTGACAGCATTTCTTTTCTCCACAAGGTGGAGATAGCTAGGAATAAATATTTTTATGCAGAGAAGAGATTTCTTTTGTGAATATTGATTTAGTACTAGTTTGGAAATGTTTTATTTAATGCTGACATTAACACTGGATGAGCCTACCATACTGTTTCTGACCTAGAAATGATCAAAACATCTTGGATAAGCCAAGACAAATCAGAAAACCAGCAATAAATTATTTATTAATAGTTGGTTTTATTTGCACTTAAAAATTTTTTTTAAAAATATGTACATGTTCATCTATTTACGTGTAGCTCATTATATGTTGTTTTTATTTTTTAGATTGCTCTTCCCAGTCTTTATCAGACTCTCTGTTTTGAAGATGTAGCTCTGTGGCGAACTTATTATCATAATTCAGTGTGTGAACAGGAGTTTCCATCTATTCTTGCAAAGAAAGTTTCCTTATTTCAGCAGGTAATATTTGATGTTATCAAAATACAAAGAAACTAATGTTTCATCATTCAGAAATCATTTAAAAAACTTGGTTTTTAGAGTATTATCTAACCTTTAATGGCATGTGGGAGGAAGGATTTTTGTTTACTTTTACCAACTTATCTGGGAAACTTACTAGCAAAATTTCTAAATCGGGTATCTCCCATTGTAGATTTTCTTATTCTTTTTGTCCATGATCCAAATGAGATCTTGCAATAGGAAAAATGATGTAAAAATAAACTAAGATACAAATTACTTTAGTTTTAATTCATTTTCTAGAGTCCTATCAAAGAAAAAGACCCAATGATGAGGAAAGTATTTTTCTAATTTCACTTCAAAATATAATGATGAAATCTACTGGTAGTTTCTGTTCAGTTTGTGGCTAGGCAAAGAGTAGAGTGGAAGAGCTCTCTGGGAATTGATGTTACAGGAAATGACCCTTGCGTTTAACTGTTATCTGAGGCTGTTGGCTATAAGATCTGTTTTCCTTTTGTTTTTGTATACACTGAATTTTTTTTCAAGCGTGTTTAAAAATTTAAAAATCAAAAAACCAAAAAGGAATAAAACATCTAGGAATGAAATATACATCAAAGGATAATACATGATTTTAACATAAAAGTAGTGATTTGTAGATTTTAGTCAGGATTTCTGTTACCAGAAATGCTTTACCTGTATTCTCCTATTTTCAACTGCTATTCAGCTCTTAGATCATAGTTAACCCCATGTTTATTTTAGATCATAGGTTTGAGGAAGCAAATGAATTTCAGTAATATTCTGGATATTAATAGATATCTTAGCATATGTCTATTGTGACAGTTGGAAGCACAGTAAACACTATGGAACAATAAGTGTATACATATTTTACTAAACATTTGTTGAATTAGTGAACATTAACTATTGTTAAATTGAAGCTATTATGGGAATTTTACTATTTTAAAATATTCTGTACTTTATTTTAAGGTTCTTGTAGTACAGGCTCTAAGACCTGACAGATTGCAAAGTGCCATGGCTCTATTTGCATGTAAAGCTCTGGGTAAGTGCAGTACTTTTCAGACCAAGACCAATATTCTGAATCATTTGTTTTAATTTACATTTTATTTTATGCTGACCTTAGTTTAGAAATGTTTTTAAAGTCTCTGTTTTTTATTCTTCTTATCTTATAATCTTTACCTGGTTTAAAAAATTCTTCTTTGTTTTGGATATAAGCATGTGTAATGTTGAATTAAACTTGATATTTAATTGATACCCTATATTTAGTAAAGGTGTTTGAGGTTTTGCAAATCACTTTCTTATGAAAATGCTTTGGGGTATTTCTCAAGTGTGAAGATTACAAAGAAGATAATCAAACGCTGGTACCAAATTTCTTCTGTGTAAGTACTATTTGTAGTCACACTTCAGTGGAAAATTTAGACAATTAAATTAAAACAAATGCACAGATACTATAATCTTAAGAAGTAAAGTCCTCAAAACAAGTAATTTTTGCCATGTCTAAAATAAGAAAAATGAAAAAATTTAAATTATAAATTTCACAGTATAGTTTTGTTAATCGTTTTAAAACTGAAGAATTAAGTTATCATCCATTTGGAAATAATTCTACTTTCTCAAGAAAAATTTGGAAAAACTGTGTTAATGAAAGAGAATGAAAGGATTTTACTTGAAGTACAGAGTCATTCTAGAATAATGGATGTTTACTATTACTAAATGAGGTCTTAGAATTATGTTGCAAATGAAAAGCTTGTCATAGTTAAAATAGTTTTCTGGCAACTTTCCCCAGAAATCATTATTTCTATTAATTTATATATATATATATGTATACATATTTCGCTGTATCTTGCACAGTGAATGAAGTTTACTGAATGCAGGCTGTCAGTCGGAATGAGAAAATTAAAAGTTATGATAAAAATAAAAGAAAGACAAAGGGCTTGAAAACAGGTTAAAAGCAGGATATGGTGGTTTGGTCAGCAGGATATGTCAGACCTCTAATTAAGAGCAAGACTCCACATGCTTTATTTTTATTTATTTATTTTTAAAAAACTTTATTTTATTTATTTATATTTTATATGGTGCTGAAGCTTGAACCAGTGCCTCATACATGCCAGACAAGCGCTCTACCACTGAGCCACAAACCCAGCACATACTTTATTTTATAGGCAAAAAAACAACAAAAGGATTTATCATGAGAAAAACTTCTTCAAGGTAAACAAAAGTGAAGTTGAGGAGGAATAGGCTAATTGGAGCTTATCTACTTGCATGATATCTTACCTAGCTTTGGACAGCTGGCGCCTCAAAGCTTTTGAGCATGCCCATATTTCTTCCACCCCAGGGCAGTAGGCATTTGAATTTAAAGCTGTACAACATCTAAATTTCATGGGCAGGCCTGGAATATGCCCCATCAACAGCAATTACCTGTCAATGAGTGTATGTTTCAGACTTTTAGACCAAAAGAGTCCCAGAAGTGGTGTCTTACTGTTCAAGGCTACAGAGTTCAAAGCAATGATTTATTTGCCATTCTTGACATATATATGCATAAGTTTATTAAATTTTATGTAGAACATTTCTTAATTATTATAATTTACATGTATTATACTCAAGTAAGATTCATATCATATGCATATTTTCTTTAAATTAGTATTTCTCATATAAATAAGACTTTCATGAAATTGAAAAAAATAGGCCCTTTTGTGTAAAACCTTTGAGATATTGAATAATCATTGTCTTGTTAATACATAAAGATACTATACTCTGTATTCTATCCATGCTTGTAAAGGAAACCAATCATATTGGCTTGGGACCCACTCTACTCAAATGTAGTTAATAAACTTTGTTGGTAATGTCTTTATATCTCAATAAGGTCATCTTCTGTAGTACTGGGGTTAGAATTTATTAAAATGTCTTTTTTGGGGGACTCAACCCATAACATTGACCAACCCAGTTTTTCATGTGATCCCTGTCTTCTGCCTCACCAAAATTAAAATGCATGTACACACAGATATTTTGTGTTTCCTTTCAAATTGGTCTACTGATTAGTTGGTGATGGGTATATTGAAGTAAGTCTGGAAATATTTTGTTTTCCTTTATGTATGTTATGGAGAAGAAATGTCTGTGTTTATTTATCTTTGGTAAAATGCTTATCTAGCAGATAATTTTTACTTATGTGTGGCGGAATTTTTATCCACCAAACTTTTGATTTTGAGTGATGATATACCCATATCAAACTCACTTACGTGAAGAAGGGGAATTTATTGGATTATGTAACCAGTATTCAGAAAGGATGAAATAGGAGGCTGGCCTCTGGGCCAGTTGACTTCATGGACTCAAATAAAATCAGTAGACTATTCTGTTTGAGACTTGTAGTTTAAGTGCAAGAAAAAAAAAATAAAACATTTTCTCTCTCAATTTCACCATCAAAAATACTAGGTCTGATTTGTTCAGTTGGAAAACATGTCCACATTATAGTTGTTTGTTTGTTTGTTTATTTTTGTGTACCAGGGATTGAACTCTAGTGCACTACACCACTGAGCCACATCCCCAGCCCTATTTTATGTTTTATTTAGAGACAGGGTCTCACTGAGTTGCTTAGCGCCTTGCTTTTGCTGGGGCAGGCTTTGAACTTAGGATCCCCCTGCTTCAGCCTCCCATGCTGATGGTATTACAGGTGTGCAGCACCTCACCTGGCTCCACACTACAGTTATACCACCAGAAATATGTGGAACTATAGTTTCTTCAAAAGAAACCATGGGTAGGAAAGGAGGTCCAGAAGTAGGAGAAAGAGGTGCTGGTACAAAACAATAGATGTACATTATAATCAGGTTATATCAAGCCTATTTTAACAAATTTTTATTTTAAACAGTTTGCTACATTTGAGTCATTAATTTGTAAAGTTCATTTTAAACTACTTTAAGAGTTAGAGATATGTAATTTTTGATTGGTAGAATGAAGTAGTTGAAAAAAGATACTGGTTAAGAATATTGTTGTACCAAAGGTCAACCCATTTATTCTATTCCTGCCATTATCCCTGTCTGTTACATCATGAATCACCTTCTTTAATGGATCATTCATTGGCATGCAAACATTTTAGTATCATCTCTCTTAAAATATTCCTCTTGTGATCCTGTATCTTCCCTAGCCACTAGGGAAACATCTTAAAAATGTGTCAGTAGTCAGAGACCACAGTAATCTATTTCCTCAACTCTATCTTCAACTTATTCTTTGGGACTTCTAACCCCCTAAATTCTACGAGAGTCCTCTTATTAAGGTGTGCGGTTTTTATTTTGGTATATCCAGTGGTGACTTCGGTGCTTTTGTTTTGCTTTCTCAAGTAAGTTCCATTTCTCTCTTCCCTAAATACTTTTTCTTCCCTTGATTACTATGTTTCTTATTCTATTCCTCAATCCTTTTAGGCTGTTCCTCTCTCTTTCTTCACTGTGTGCCCTCTATGTGTCTTCTAAGTGTTGGTTTGCTTATTCTCTTATTGCATTTTTGCCCTAGGTTTCCATCTTTCATTATTTATACATTTTTTTTCTCAAGATGAAATAACTCATCCCCTGGCTTTTAATATCATCTCTGAAGTACTGACCCTGGAATCTCATGTCTAACCCTGGAATTCTAGTCTTGTGTATCCAAATGCTTATTCTGTTTTTATATGAATGCCTAATAAACTTCATAAATTTAGTGTGACCAGTACTCATTAGCATCCACTCATTTGCTCAAATTAAAACTCCAAATAATTCTTTATTTGCTTTTCCTTACTTTCTATACCCAATCTATTTGCAATGTTTTTGTTTCAACTCTACAACCATTTCTGTTCATTTACTTCACTTCATTACTGCCAACCTAAATAAGCTATCATCACCTCTCACCTTAGTTACTTTACAATATTTTAATTTGTTGTCTCTGTCTTCAGAATATATACAGAATCCACTAACTTCTTACATCTCCACTACAATATACCAGATTGTTCTTATGAACAAATCACTGCCATTCAGGCTTTTGACCTTCCTTACTTCTCTTTGTTCTTAACAGTTCCTAGAGTATCTTTGGAAATATAAATTAGATGATATCACTCCTCTGCTCAAACTTTACTGATGGCATTTCTCTTACTTACTTTTCTTACAATATCTTAAGAGATCTTATCTCTTTTGTTCCTCTCTTTCCCTTCCAATCTCTTTTCCCTGTCACCTCATAACTTATTTCCTGTTATTCTAGTACTCCAAGTGTGTTTCAGGAATATCAGGTCCTTTATTTATCATCTAAGGGATCTTTAAACCCCAGTGTCATCATCCCTTCCCTCTATGCCCAAACATTATTTTTTCAGTGATGATTTCTCTCAATAGTTTCTATAAAATAGTATACTGACCTCCTCAATTCTATATAGCTTCCTTTACCCTTTTTATTTACCTCTGTAACTATATTATCATCTGGAATTTTATTATTTATTTGTTTATTAATTGCCTGTTCCCCAACTAGAACATATGCCCCTTAACAACACAAACTTTGTTTTATGGTTGTGTCCCCAGTGCCTTAAACAGCTTCTGAAGCATATAGGCCCCATAAATGTTTGTTAAATCAAGGACTACCTTCCTAATTGGTTCTTCCTACGTCAATTTTTGCTTCATGTTTAATTCCTTTTGTCCAGAAGGATGTGTCATCCTTTTGAAACTAAAGCCAAATCTTCCTTGCATAAAATCATCAAAGTCTTCTCAAACACAATAATATCCAGACTCCTCATCCAAGATTATAAATCCCACACAGTCTGGGCCCTATCTGTTTCCCTGGCCTCATCTTATACCCCTCATGTTCACTGTGCTTTAGTGGGCAAACTGCCTAGAACCTTTGTTCTACCAATTTGCTCTCTATATGTATCCTCTTTTACTTTTGTGGAAGTCTCCTCTGTATTATTTAGGTGTTCACTTAAAATATTACATTTTTAGATAAGTCTAATGGGCCATCTAATCAGTTCTAATACATCACCCTGTTTTAAATTCTCTACATAGCACTTATCACTATCTGGCATATTTTTGCTTATCTATATATTGTTCATCTGTTCCTATAACTGGAATGCAATTTTAAATAAAATGAGACAATTTTTCAGAGAGGTTCTTAAGAGTTTATCTTTTTTCCACCTGCTTAATCTTTAAAAATGTGGTCTTTGTGCCACATTGCACATGGCCTTTCTTACTGTTTTGTTATTTGACCTTCTACCCACTCTTTGGAATACTTCCATTAATGGTACTATTTCATTTCCAGGTCAAATGACATTTAAGGCTTAACATCCTTAATTGAAAACCCCACAATATTCAATTATTCACATGCTTTGAAAGTTTAATATTCTCCTAAAAGCACACTATTTCATAGCAAAATTATATATGCTGTTGTATGGTTGACTGATTTTGTATTTGGGTAAGTAATTTTATTAATAAAGTTTTTATGTAAAATTGTAGTTTTTATTATATGCTTAATTTGTAAAAAATTCACATTGCTAGAGAATGATAAGCCCTGATCTTTTAAATCAGAGTTTAGGGATTTAATTTCAAATATAATTTCTTAAGCATAATTCATATAGAAAGATTCTTAAGTTTCAATAATCTTTTTATAATGTATAAACTTTAAAAGAGTAACTTATAAAGATGTGATTATGAAAGTAGTTTTGCTTTGAAGATTTAAGTTAGGGGAATTCTCAAAACCTAAACCTATCGTATAATATAATCCTACAAAGAGTATGTATTGGGAAAATCTACCACATTTTACTGCGACTAATTTTTAAAAATAGTGTTATCAGATCCAGATATTCTAACTTCTATAATTCTGGTTTAATCTTGACTTTTTAAACACTATATGAGCAGGATATTATGTTCTATGGATTGAGGAATCAGAAGTATAAAGAAATATGCTCATGTAATTTGCTGCATAGCTATAGGAAGAAGAAACCTTTAATGGTCTTCATCAAAAAGTTCTTTTTGGCTATGTAGTTTTCCTAGTTTTATGATCCTCTTCCTCTCTTATCCATGGTATCATCTCATCTGATGCACCTTGCTTCCATTACTTAGTCTATTTTGTGAAGTCTGGTCTAAGGAAGAATGGACATAAAGATTTCACATTTTCATTTTATACTGCTGGCACAAAGTTAACTTAAAACAACACCCATTTATTATTTTTCTTTATTTGCAACATTTACATTTCTTTAATCTGAGTTGGCCATTGGAACTCTTACTGGGAGACACTGGGAAGAACCCACTCCCAAACTCATTCAGGTTCATCCCAGTAGAGTTGTAGGGCTGAGGTCCTCATTTCCTTTCTGCTATTTGGTGCTTTTCTCCTTTTTTAAGAGAACATTTTTGTTCTTTGGCATATAGCCTCCTTCCTCCATCTTTAAAGCTAGCAATAACAAATTGATTCCTTCTTATGCTTCACATCTCTCTGACTTCCCCATCTTCCTTGTCTTACCTGCTTCTCTATTCTGTTGCATCTTTCTGACTCCAGTTGAAGAAACCTCCCCGCTTTTAAGAACTTCAAGTATTTAGATTGGTCCACTTAGATAACACAGGATAGTCTTGTACTGACTTTGATGTCCATAGCCTGAGTACAGCCTCAGTGTTCTTTCACAGCAGTACCTAGTTTAATGTTCTTGAGATATATTTAGGATTCTGCCTACCAAAACATGTTTGACTTTTTTAATTTCTAAGATTGAATATTATTCTATTTTAAAATAGTGTTTAAATATTTTAATGGGTTCTTATATATAGGTTAGCTAATGGTTGTTATTTTCCTTCTTTTTTTGGTTCACATTCTGGTTTATTATTTCTTTTATTTATCTTTTCTCTCAAATATGAAAAGTAATTTTGTTTACCTGAATTTTATTGTCAGCCTTTTGTAAGAGAGGATGAGATGAATGAGGAAGAACCATCTGTAATAGATTGATTTTAATTTGGTAGTGTCTTTTTCTTTTCTTTTTAATTTATAGATGACAGCAGAATGGATTACAATTCTTATTACACATATAGAGCACAATTTTTCATATCTCTGGTTGTATACATAGTATAGTCATACCAATTTGTGTCTTCAAACCTATACTTTGGATAATAATGATTATCATATTCCACCATCATTAATAACACCATGCCACCTCCCTATTCCTCCAACCTCTCTGCCCTATCTAGAGTTCATCTATTCCTCCTACATCTCCCCCCACCTCACTATGAATCAGTCTACTTATATCAAGGAAAACATTCGGCATTTGTTTTTTTGGGATTGGCTAACTTCACTAAGCATTATCTTCTCCAACGCCATCCATTTACCTGCAAATGCCATGATTTTATTCTCTTTTATTACTGAGTAATATTCCATTGTGTATATATGCCATATATTTTTTAATCCATTCATCTATTGAAGGGCATCTAGGTTGGTTCCACAGTTTAACTATTATGAATTGTGTTGCTGTAAACATTGATGTGTCTGTGTCCCTGTAGTATACAGTTTTTAAGTACTTTGGGTATAGAATGAGGAGAGGGACAGCTGGGTCAAATGGTGGTTCCATTCCCAATTTTCCAAGAAATCTCCATACTAGTTTCCATATTCGCTGCACCAATTTGCAGTCCCACCAGCAGTGTATGAATGTACCTTTTTCCCCACATCCTCGCCAACACTTATTGTTGTTTGTCTTCATAATAGTTGCCATTCTGACTGGAGTGAGATGGTATCTTTGAGTAGTTTTGATTTGCATTTCTCTAATTGCTAGTGATGATGAACATTTTTTCATGTATTTGTTGATTGATTGTACATCATCTTCTGAGAAGTGTCTCTTTAGGTCCTTGGCCCATTTATTGATTGGGTTATTTGTTTTTTTTTTTTGGTGCTTACCTTTTTGAGTTCTTTATATACCCTAGTGATTAGTGCTTTATCTGATGTATGAGGGGTGAAGATTTGCTCCCTAGATGTAGGCTCTCTATTCATCTCGCAGATTGTTTCTTTTGCTGAGAAGAAAATTTTTAGTTTAAGTCCATCCCATTTACTGATTCTTGATTTTAATTCTTGTGCCATAGGAGTCTTATTAAGGAAGTTGGGGCCTAATCCCACATGATGGAGGTTAGGGCTTACTTTTTCTTCTATTAGACGCAGGGTCTGCTATTGTATTCCTAGGTTCTTGATCCATTTTTTAAAAAATTTTTATTGTTGGTTGTTCAAAACATTACATAGTTCTTGACATATTGAGTTGAGTTTTGTGCATTGTGAGAGATAGGGGTTTAATTTCATTTTGTTGCATATGGATTTCCAGTTTTCCCAGCACCATTTGTTGAAGATGCTATCTTTTCTCCAGTGCATGTTTTTGGCATCTTTGTCTAATATAAGATAATTGTAATTTTGTGGGTTAGAGTCTGTCTATGTCCTCAATTCTGTACTATTGGTCTACCAGTCTATTTTGGCGCCAGTATAATTTGGTACTGTCTTTACTCAGATACCTGAAAAGTATAGGAGTGATGTTCTTTCATTTTTTAACTGCCAAGCATTTTTTTATTATCTCGGTTTTTTGTCTAAGTAAGATGAAATATAATGAAGGTTTAAGTTATTCTTTTGTCATATTTTTAGCTCTTATTTTTTCCTTTGAAAGAAATACTATATTTATTTGAAAGGACCAGGTTGAAAATATAAGATCTTAGTGATGTACAAACGGTTTTACTCTATGATAAATGCAATTAACATGTTTTACTTTCTTACTTTATTAAATAGTTTAGAATGATTCACATTGGCAGTTTTGAGGTTATCATGGTCCATTCAACGGCATTAAGTTTGTATTTTAAAGTATTTGCTACAGAAGGCTTTAGGAATGCTTGTTTTCTGAGGTACAGTTTTGTCTATTCATTTCTACTTTTGAAGACATATGGAAACCCTTCCTGCCTGTGCATTCTGATAGACAGACAGCATGTTCTTCTAGGCCTCCCTTTATTTTTAAATTTTTTTGTCATATTATTTTTAGCTCAATTGAAGTAAGTATATTTTAATCCTTAATTGAAATGGTTTTTTTCAGCTTTTTGCTAAACACATTAATAGTGGAAACACTCAAGTTTTAGAAGAAGAGACTTTATGTAATAGAAAAATTATGATTTTGTAATTGAATACAATTCTGTAGCTGGTTAAGGGCTGCAGAGTGGAAAAAGACAGATGAATTGTGTTTGAAAAAAGTTAACAGCAGCTGGGTGCCCTTTGGCAAGACATTTAACTTCTTTGAGTAGTTATTTTCTTACACGTAAAATGAACATAATGATATTTGTTTTTTTATGGTCATTATTTGGTTTACAAAGCAGGTAAATAAACTACTTTGTAAAAGGCTTAGCACAGGGTAGGTGATGAATAAATGGAATTTGTTGTAATTATTATATCTTATTTGCCCCTAAAGATTGGTGGTTTTATACCTGTTTTACAATTTAAGAAACCAAGGCATTCTGCCTTTTAGTGATTTGTCTAGAGTCACTCACCTAATAAATTTAAACTGACAGCTGCATATATCTGTTTCCAAAATGAGCATTTAAAATTTTTTTATTCCATTTATTATTATGATGGATGTAAGAAATAACTCTTTATCCAATATCATGTCAGTGAAATTGTTTGCCCAGGTGATTTGGAATCTGATTTCCCCATATAGATGGCACAGGGTAGACATTCAGCTATCATATAAATTAATGAATTGTATTGAACTAATGAGATGTATACATGGGTGGATGGGTTTAGTCTTGTAGGAAGACAATTGTACATTAAAACCACATTGCTGGCTGTGTATTTCTTAAAATATAACAACAACAACAATAACAGAACAGTTAAATGTGATAATCAGGGTATTCATCTGCTATCACTGTAATGACCAGAAGATATTATACATTCATTTAGAAAAAGTGCTGGCATATTAGCATTCAATAAATTATTATTAGTAGTATGTTATTTGTAGTATGTAAATGATTTTATTTTCTTTATTTTTTGGTACTGGAGATTGAACCCAGAGGCACTTTACCACTGAGCTACATCCCCAGCCCTTTTTTTATTTTGTATTTTGAGACAAGGTCTCACTAAGTTTCTCAAGGCCTTGCTAAGTTTCTGAGGCTGGCTTTGAACTTGAGATCTTCCTGCCTCAGTCTCCCGAGTCACTTGGATATAGGTGTACACCACCATGTATGTAAATGACTTTAGAGTGAAAAACTTGAATGAAATTATAATTTACCCAGGTATTCTCTGTTATATATTATGTAATTTTTTAATAGACTTTCATTTTTAATTTCTATTTTTTCATTAAAATTTTTTATCCATATTTTTATTGGTACATTATAGTTGTACATTATAGTGGGATTTGTTGTTACATATTTGTGCATGCACAAAATATAACAATATAATTTGGCCAATAAGGTATTTCCCTCCTCTCTTTTTTCCCCCTGGTCTATTTCTTTTACTCCACTGATCTCCCTTTGATTTTCAATAGACTTTTTATTTCCTGTACTCCACTGATCGCCCTTTGATTTTTAATAGAGTTTTTATGATGCACATTACTTAGAAAAAATTTTTTTAATATATCTTTTAGGACTGAAAGAGTTGTCACCACTTCCTCTAAATCTCAAACGTTTGTACAAAGAGACACTAGAAATTGAACCCATTTTGATAATTATTTCCCCGGGTGCTGATCCTTCTCAGGAACTTCAGGAACTTGCTAATGCTGAAAGAAGTGGAGAGTGTTATCATCAGGTGAGTGTAAATTGCCCAGCTGTTTTTGCCCATGCCTTTGCTATTCCTGCCACATTATATCCTATTAGTGGGCATTTTGTTGTTGTAGTAGGAGAAATAATGCCCTGAAAGGTGTCCATGTCCTAATCCCTAGAATTTATTAATATGTTATCTTACATAGTAAAAAGAACTTTGCAGATATAATTATGTTAAGGATTTTGAGATGGGAAAATTATCCAAATTGGCCCAATATAATCACAAGCCTGTGTATAAGAGGGCGGCTGGAGGATCCTGAAATTATAAGATATGAAGATGGAAGTAGAGGTCAGAAAAGAGAGAAGCCATTATACTTCTGGCTTTGAAATGGAGAGATGTGCTATAAAGTAGCTGTAAGTAGCTCCCAGAAGCTGGTAAAGGCAAGGGAAGGATCTTCTCTTAGAACTTCCAGAAAGAAAATAATATTGAGACATTTTGATTTGAGATCAGTGAGACTTCTGACTTTCAGAAACCTAAGACATTAATTTGCATTAAGGCACAAAGTTTGTGGTTAAGTTTTGAGAATATATTTTAAAAGTTTACATGGATGCTTTTACAAAAAACATCACAGTAATATTTATTTGCAGTTTCTTGATCTAGAATTAAAGAAATACATAAATATTTTGAGTAAAATTTATCAAATATAATACTATTTTTTCTGATATTGGAGCTTCTTTTTTTCCAACTCAATTTGCGTGCAAGTTAGAAAATTAAATTTATTAGTTTACTCTCAGTTTTTGGAAAGTGGATCCACCTTTTTATTAGGAAATAATAATTTAAAAACCCCAATACTTGATAGCAAACAAAAATTGGAAAGGATTTCATAAGGAACAAGGAGAAGATACCAAAATAGCAGAGCAGGTAGGCTCAATTGTACTGATTTTTCACTAGGATTTTCTGTTCAATCCACTGGTATAGTAGATCAGTATATTCATTAAGACAGTATTGTGTTTTCAGTGAGGTTTATTCAAACAGGAAGTCCTTTTCTACAGGATGTTCCTGTTAGCAGTAACTTTGACTAAACTATGCATATAAATTTCTACTTATTTAATGTTTTTAGAGAAGATGATTAATCCTGAGTATTAGTTTGGATTTTCTTTAAAACTTAGTATTAAATCCAGTTAGGTTTAGAGATTATACTATTATTGAATCCTTTACAATGTTAAGTTACAACATGTTAGCAGTTCTGTGTGTTTATTTATTTATTTTCCATAGGTTGCCATGGGTCAAGGTCAAGCTGATTTAGCTATTCAAATGCTAAAAGAATGTGCACACAATGGAGACTGGCTCTGTTTGAAGAATTTACATCTGGTGGTATCTTGGCTTCCAGTTTTGGAAAAGGTAGATTCAGCTCAGTAGGGTACAAATAGTATCTACTATATTAATTCAGTAATCTCCAAGGAATGACATTATTCAAATATCAGGCATTATTTGTGATTTTTTAAAAAAGTATTTGATAATAAATAATTTTAAACAAATATTTTCTTTTTAAATAAGTACGTTTGTGCAAGACAAA
Source organism: Marmota flaviventris (assembly GCF_047511675.1). Classification (NCBI taxonomy): domain Eukaryota; kingdom Metazoa; phylum Chordata; class Mammalia; order Rodentia; family Sciuridae; genus Marmota; species Marmota flaviventris. The sequence goes on from NC_092506.1 coordinate 89,222,339, forward strand.
ATAGATCTAACTAGGAAGGCTATAAAAAAAACTGTCATTTTTAGGGGTATATCAGGAAAGTCAAGATATTGGTAATCAAGATTAATAGGGAAGCTTAGAAATTTTTTCCAGAAGGAAAATAAGAGACACTTTAAAGGATTATGGATGACCTATTTATACTATTACTTATTTTTATACTCATGTTCTGTTATCAGTATGGAAAGCAGTGTCAGAGAAACCACAGATTTTCCTAGATGCTAAGGAAGCTAGATTGTAAATTGAAGCAGTCAGCTCATTCAACCCAAATGGTTCAGGAGGAAAATAATTCTTAAGACACAACAAAACCCTGGATATGTTTTAAATGCAATTGTGGATTTTGATGCTCATATAAGAAACACTATGTGATCTTTGGTAGAGATGACTCTACAAATGTGTTACTTGAAGACAGAATGAAATTTAGCTACATGTAGATAAAGGATATTATATATTATAATTCTAGCAGCTCAACTACAGGTGTAGTGTGGGCCATATGCATTTGTTATTCAAGGAATGAAGAACCGTTTTGACCCTACTAGACGGGTCAAGTAGGGCAGCCTGGGGGAATGGAGTTACATGACTTGGAAGGGGATAGGTTATGGAAATATCCTGAGAACCATTGCAGAGTTTGGAGTTTTTAATCCTGGGACTTTGAGCCAGTGGAAGCTCTTAGAAGAAGGTTTAGTAATTAGTTAATTGAATTAATCTGGAAGAATTAGTTTCAAAACAGAACTAGAGAGAATAGAGTAAACTGAGGGCAGCCCTAACCCAGTTGTAAGATGTGGAAAATTTGTGTTTTCCTAATAAATGGGCAACAATAGCACCTTGCACAAAATAATCAGTAAATCTTTGACTGTGGTAATGACTGAGTATGTGAATTGATGGACCATGATGTTTCATTAATTGTGATCAAAAGAACTAAATTTTGGAACTGAGTTACATGTGAATATTCATATAATTCTATTAGTTTTTTGTAAAAATCACTAATGTGTAAAAATATGAATAATGTTTTCAAACATTAAAATACCAGCAAATACTTATTCTGCTTTATGTTTTAAATAGTTGATCAATAGTTTTTTAATAAAATATAATTAATGCCTTGGAAGCAAATCTTAATTAGAACTTTTAGAATCATAGGGTAGATGAATTTTTGGATATAAATTTATATATTTACTATGAACCCACACAAATGTATTGTTTCTCTTACAATTTCAATTTTTTTAAATGACCCAAGACAAATTTTTTTATAAATTAAGTTTTAAAATTATGAGGTTTAAATACATTTTACTATTTACAATTTTAAGCAAGCATGATGTTTTAAAGGCTACTCTTTTAACATTTTTTAGTTATCCTAACTACATTTTACATGATATTAATAATGAAATGTGAGTCACTGATTTATATTAAAACTTTTTTTTTAACAGTTCACTTTCTTTTAGAGCTGTTAGCTATTTTTTCATTTATTTAATCTACAGACACTGAGTACAGAAAAAAAGCCAGGAATTGTGCTATGTGCTGGTCAGAATTTTACCTGCCCTGTAGGATCATAGTTTAGAAGAAAGAGACCACATTTATCAGTAACTCTATTTAGTATGATGGATACTACAGAAGAGAATTTACAAAATGGCATGGGTGATTAGTTTTGCTTTAAATTGTGGCAGTGAAGAACCGAAGAAGATATTCCCCTAAAACATGCTATTTAAATTTTATTTTTACAGATGGTTAAGAGTTTGTGGGCTGGGGTTGTGGCTCAGTGGTTGAGTGCTTGCCTAGCATACATGAGGCACTAGGTTTCATTCTCAGCACCACATATAAATAAGTATAATAAAGGTCCATTGATAACTAAGAAAATATTTAAAAAATAATTTGTTAGGTTACAAAGAGAAAAATGGGCGCAGGGAATATGATGAGTAAAGACTTCTGAAAGGCATAAAAATCTAAGTAAATGACTAAAGCATACAATATGAGGGGCAGGGTGGATGAATTTGTATGCTAATTTTGTATTTGTTATAAGCCATAAGATACTAGTAAAAATTGTCAAAAAGGGAATTTATATATTGGTATCAATTGATAAAATTCTGTGGAAGCAAGAATTGAAATAATGAGAACCTAAAGGCCTGAAAATGGCTGTTGATTTAAGCATAGCAATTATAAAACTTATTTTGTATTTTGTATATATTAGACATTGCTTTCAGTGTTTTATGCAATCCTGTGTGGTAGGTACTTTTATTATCATTGCTCAGAAATGGTGTAAGTCACAGAGCCCAAGATCAGATAGCAAATAAGTGGTAAAGTTTGGATTGCAGTCCAGTGAAACTGGCTTCAGGTTCAAGTTCTTATTCATTACACTAAGGTAATAATAGAGAAGATAAAATTTTTAGGAAATATCAGAATGTTAAGAAATATGTCAGAATGTCACAGAAGAGTTTTAGTGAGAAAAACCAATTATTAATAATAGATTGATAAAAGGGATATGTATGTGTGCATATTTAAGTAGACTTTTTTATTGTTTTTATGTATAAGGAATTGAATACTCTTCAACCTAAAGATACCTTTCGTCTTTGGCTCACTGCAGAAGTTCATCCCAACTTTACTCCTATTTTACTACAGTCAAGTTTGAAGATAACATATGAGGTAAGAAGATTTAAAACTTCTTCTTATGATAACAGTAATCTATTTCTGCCTTCTAAAACTTTGGAAACAACCATCTATTAGATAAAAACACTTTTTTTTAACTTAGATGAGTTATAATACACATAGATGGTAGTATAGGATATAAAACTTTTCAAAATATTTTTCAAGTTTTATTTCACATTACTTGTGCTTTAGTTTAGATAAAAAACACAATGCAAAATTTACCATCTTAATGATTTTTAAGTGTATACTACAGTAGAGTTAACTACATGTATCTGTTGACAACAGACCTCTATAATTTTGATTCTGTAAAATTGATATCCTGCATCCATTTTTTAAAAATTTTCATTGGTATATTATAGTTATATATAATAGTTGGGTTCATCTTGACATTTTCATAAATGCTTATAACATAGTTTTCTCCATTCCAATCCCCAGTGCTCCTTCTTTCCCTCCTCTCTTCCCTTCCCTGATTTCCTTCTTCTACTCTATTGGAGACTCTGTATCTACTGAACAGAAATTCCCATTTCTTCCTGCCCCTGTCAACTACCATTCTTTCAATATGAGTTTGATTTCTTTAGATACCTCATTTAGTAGAAGTATGTTCACTTAGCATAAGATTCATTAAGATTCATCCTTAAGATTCATCCATGTCTTGGCATATGACAGTATTGATTTTTTAAAGACCAAATAATATTCCATTATATGTATATATCACACTTTATCCATTCATTCACCAATGAGCTTTTAGGTCTTCTGCTTCTTGGCTATTACGTATAATACAGTGGATAAGTTCAAAATTCTGTTTTCAATTATTTTGGATATATACCTAGAATTGGACTTTCTAGATCATATGCTATTTCCATTTTTAGCTTTTTGAGGAACCTCTATATTGTTCTTCATAGTGATTGAATCATTTTGTATTCCCAGTAACAGTTCACTATTTCTCTACATTGTTGCCAACACTGATTTTCTGGGGTTTTTTTGTAAATTATTATTTATTTTTTTTCTTTTTTCTCTTTTCTAAATTGTGATTATCCTTACTAGAGTTAAATGATACCTTGTGGTTTCGACTTGCATTTTCCTAGTGATTAGTGATGTTTTGCATCTTTTCATGTGCTCATTGGACATTTGTGTATTTTCCTTGGAGAAATGTTTGTTAATGGTGTTTTCTCTTTTCTAATTGGAGTATTTCTGTTTTTGTAAGGGTTCTCATATACATAGGAGAACACACACATGTATATAAAATATATATAATTTTTGTTGTTGGTTGGTATTGTTTTTTTTTTTGTAGTATAGATTGAACCCAGGGGTGCTTTACCTCTGAGCTATATCCCTAGCTCTTTTTATTTTGAGGTAAGATCTCACTAAGTTGCTTAGGACCTTGCTAATTTGTTGAGGCTGGCCTTGAACTTGGTTTCCTCCTGCCTTAGATTGCTGAGTCACAGGTATTACAGGTGTGTGCCAAAGCACCTCTATACTCTCTACACATTCTTATCAAATAGATGGTTGGCAGATATTTTCTCCTATTCCCATATTGCCTTATTTTTTTGTTGGTTATTTTTGTTGGTGGTGGTTTTTGCTTCACATAAATTTTTAAATTTAATGCAGTTTCATTATCTGCTCTGCCTTTTTTTGTCCATGTTTTTTGGTGTCATAGCTAAGAAATCCTTGCCAAATCCAATGTCATGAAGCTTTTCTCCTATATTTTCTTCTAGGAATTATAATTTTGGGTCTTATGTTTAGGTATTCAATCCATTTGGACTTAATTTTTGCATGTGATATAAAAGTAAGGACTAAACTTCACTATTTCCTAAGGTATAGCTCACTGAGAGTTTCAAAATTATTATGTGTATGTATGTCTATAATATCCTCAAGACACACTTATAATCTTATTTTTTTTTTTGGTACTGGGGATTGAACTCAGGGGCACTCAACCACTGAGCCACATCCCTATACCTATTTTGTATGTTATTTAGAGACAGGGTCTCACTGAGTTGCTTAGTGCTTCACTTTTTAAAAATTTTTAATTTATTTATTATTCTAATTTGTTATATATGATAGCAGAATGCATTACACTTCTTATTACATATATAGAGCACAATTTTTCATATCTCTGGTTGTATACAAAGTATAGTCAAACCATTCGTGTTTTCATATGCGTACTTAGGTATCACTCCACTGTGTTTTCTACCTCCATGCCCCCTCCCTTCTCTCTCACCCCTTTGCCCTGTGTAGAGTTTGTCTGATCCTCCCATGCTCCCCCTGACAACCCCATTATGAATCAGCATCCTTATATCAGAGAAAACATTTGGCATTTGGTGTTTTGGGATTGGCTAACTTCTCTTAGCATTAATTTCTCTAACTCCATCAATTTATCTGCAAATGCCATGATTTTATTTTCTTTTATTGCCGAATAATATTCCATTGTGTATATATACCACATTTTCTGTATCCATTCATCTACTGAGGGCATCTAGGTTGGTTCCACAGTTTAGCTATTGTGAATTGTGCTGCTGTAAACATTGATATGGCTGTGTCCTTGTAGTATACTGTATTTAAGTCCTTTGGGTATGGACTGAGGAGAGGGACAGCTGGGTCAAATGGTTGTTCCATTCCCAGATTTCCAAGGAATCTCCATACTGCTTTCCATATTGGCTGCACCAATTTGCAGTCCCACCAGCAATGTATAAGTGTGCCTTTTCCCCACATCCTCGACAACACTTATTGTTGTTTATCTTCATAATGGCTGCCATTCTGACTGGAGTGAAATGAAATCTTAAGAGTAGTTTTTTTTTTTTTTTTTTGCATTTCTCTAATTACTAGAGATGTTGAACATTTTTTCATGTGTTTGTTGATTGATTGTTTATCATCTTCTGAGAAGTGTAGTGCCTCACTTTTACTGAGGCTGGCTTTGAACTTGCAATGCTCCTGTCTCAGTCTCCTGAGCTGCTGGAATTACAGGCATGCGCCACTGCACCCGGCCAATCTTTAAAACATATTAAATGTCCATTTTTTTCTTCTGTTTCAATTAGTTGCCAGAGTTGTTCAAAGTTTTTTTCCAAATTACTAATGTCATGCTTATATTCATATTATTTCTAATTTTTTCTATTCACTGAATTTCCATCTTTAATTCTGTATTTCATCCTCTTTATGTTTTCTTTACTTTTCTTTTTTTTCTGATTTTTTAAGTTGAATGCTTAATAGGTCAAAATGCTTAATGCTTCATATTTACTTGTACTAATATTGAAATTAAATTAAGTCTGTGAATTTGTAGGTGAGTATAACTTTTTTCCTTATCTTGTATTTTGGCATCCTAGTGGTTTTGTTATTTTTGCAATATTCTATTATGATTTTCTAATCTGTTGTACATGGTTTATTAATTTGTATAATGTATATTATAGCACCTTTTGAAGAAAACTCTAAGTTGTTTAGTTTCCTATTAATATCATACATTATTTTATTTATCTACCTATTTATTTATTTATTTATTTTTTAGTTGTAGATGGACACAGTATCTTTATTTTATTTTATTTTTTAATGTGGTGCTGAGGATCAAACCCAGGGTCTCGAATGTGCTAGGCGAATGCTCTACTGCTAAGCCCCAGCCCCAGCCCAATATCATGCATTATTAAATAGTACTCTTTTTTCTAAGGATTTGAATACTTTATTTTTATCATTTTGATATAATGTATACAGATATATAACATACAGTCCTAATGCTTGTAGATGAGCATTTTTTGACTGAGTACTAGTCCAATATACAATGTCAATTCCTTTTTTTGTATTTGTACTCAGTTGCTTAGCAATGTCTGGTAATACCCACTTTACCTTTGGTGGACTAATGCTCAAAACAAATTAGTTTACATTATGTGTAAATGGTACATTGTAGTCCTCATGGAAATTCAAATAACAATTAGTGAGGGATAACTGGCATATTAATCCCAAATATCTGCCCTAAACCAATGAGTATCCCAGTATTATAAATAATGATTTTATTTCAATAACAACAAAACAACTTAATGATCATGTAAAAATTGGCTGTTTTGAAAACTATTGATTGTATTCTGGATTTATAATTAAAATGAACTGTTAGATATATAAGGTGTTCAAAACTCATTTTATATTTGTACATTTTGAAGTAACAAATCAAACTTGGTAAGTGGTGAAAATCTATTCACTAAAATGTGTTCTTAAATATGATAAATATAGAGTTATTTGTAATATTTTAAATAATAGGATGTATGTTAATTTCTTTAGTCACCTCCAGGTTTGAAGAAGAATTTAATGCGTACTTATGATTCTTGGACTCCTGAACAAATTAGTAAAAAAGATAATATATATCGAGCTCATACTCTCTTTAGTTTTGCATGGTTTCATGCTGCATGTCAAGAAAGAAGAAATTATATTCCACAGGTAATTAAGAATGTCTTAAATAGTCAAAACTTTGCATTTTATTAGAATATTCTTATAGTTTAATATAAATAGCTAGGATCATATCATGATTTGGCTTGTGATTCATACATTTATATCTCCAATTCAATCTTTTCAAGTTTCAGACTATATTCAGTTATCTACTTCACATCTTATATTTACTCAGTAAGTATTAGATATCATTTTTATGATTAAGTACTCACAAACATCTCAAACTTCAAAAACTGGTTTTCCTATGTCTGTTTTTCCTTTAGTATATTCTTCTTGATAAAAGGCATTGATCCCCATCTTCCTCAAGATAGAATTATAGGACTTGTTTTTGGTGTTTTTATCTCTTAATTTCCCTACCAGTATATGATCAAGTACTATTATGATTTCAAAGTACAACTCTACTCCGTGTACAAGTCGTCACTATTTTTTCTAAGCTTCATCTCACTTACCTGTATTTCTGCTCTTGCCTTACTTATAAGTATTGTTCCTTTTGTTGTTGTTGTCATTTGTTTGGGTTTTTTAATTTTGTTTTTACATTCACCAACTAGAATATTTTCCTCATATGTGAGTTTGATTATTCTTTTACTATGCTTAAAACTCATCTGATGGCTTTCTGTTGTACTTGTGGAAACATCTTGCAGATTTATTATTATAGTCCAGAAGGAAAAATCCACTGTTCTCTTCAACCTCCTCTCTTGCCCCACATCTTACTTGTACTCTACTCTTCTGTCACACTGAACTTCTTTAAGGTTTTGAATTTATCAAGCTCTTTCTCATTAAATAAATTGCGCTTAAATAAATCAACCAATAAATTACACTTTTCCATTGCCATGGCACTCATAGCTGGTACTAATGCTCCATTCTTGCTAACTGACTATCTGTGCCATGAACTCTTCTATATTTAATTTTTTTCCATTCTGTTTATTTAATTTTGCCCAATTCTGCTGGGAAGCTATCTCCCACCTGCTCCCTCATCTTTCCACCCTTTTAGCCTCTCGATTTCAGTTACATGTCAAAACAAGAGCATAGAATCTGTAGTTAGACAGATTTGGGTTTGAGTCTTGACTCAAGAACCTTGCTTTGTGATCATGAATAAACTAATTTAACCCCAATAAACACCACTACCCCATTCACTTTGTGTAATTATAGAATGAGAACGATGATTATGTATGTCTTTGTTGTAGGGATTAAATAAAATAATGTATATTTGGAGGTGCTTAACATGGTGATTTGCATATAGCCTGGGAAATATTTTGTCAAACAGATGGAATAGTAAATAATTATAGTATTGCATTGCATCATATAATTTACATATTATGATTATGGAAAGCACATACTTATTATTTTAAGTTTACAAAGAGGAAATGCATGTCAATAATAATTAACTTCTCAAGGCATCATACCTAAAAAGCTGTAGAGTTCTGAAAAGGGTTGGAATATCTTCCTGTAAATCCTTTGCTATTAACTTCTCTGACTTCAGTCCTTGGCCTTCTGTGGCAAATAATCTTGACTGAGAGATGAAGAATAGTGATAGTATCTTAATTTTATTGATAAGTTATATTTAAAGTGAAGTTAAATTTTATTGTGTGTTATCATACATGTACACAGTGTAAATTTGAAAGCTAAACAAAGTTTTTTTAATGGGAGTTAGTCTCTTCCCTTCATATACTCCTGCCCCTGAGTTTCCATTCCATGGGTATCACTGTAAACTGTTTTTTGGGTGTTCTTTAGTGATATTCGATATAAAAAATTTTATGGATTTATATATATATATATATATACACTAATGTTCTTTGTAACTCAAATGGTAGCATATTACAAATATGTCTGTGTCTTACTTTTTTAAATACTATATTTTAGAAATTATCCATGTATATAGTTATGCCAAATTTTACATTTATATTGCATTAGACTGATGTGCATTTTTTTAACTCATATTGAAAGGACATTTTTTTAAATCTGTGCTAATGTGAAAAAATGTTACAATTTTTATCCCTATATTTCATTTAACATTTAATAGTGGCTTGTTCCTAAATGTGGAATGTTTGAGTTAATAGATATCTTTTTCCCCCCAAATTTATAAGTTTTACCAAGTTGTTTTTCATAGAGGACATAGTAGTTCACTTTTCCATAAAAAAGCTTGAAAATATATATTTTTTCACATTGGAAGTCTTGTCTCATAAAAATCATAGTTGGAGGTGAAAGCGGACAAGATGTAAATTACTACTTAGTTGCTAGGTACCACATCATAAGAATATGTTTTAAGTAATATTGATGGCTGCAGTCTTTTGAGTTTGGGTTTCTTAAAAATATTAATGTTTAATATATTTTAACACTTTCAAAGGTTGTTTCTTTTTACAAATAAGGTCTAATAGAATGACATAAATAATCTTACTAAGAATTTGTTTTGAGTTGGTAGAAAAGTTTAGTTAAAATATTATAGGACATAAAGAATGAAATAATGTCATTTCCAGGAAAATGGATAGAACTGGAGATGGAGAGCATCATGTTAAGTGAAATAAGTCAGATACAGAAAGTCAAGCGTCATAGTTTTTTTTTTTTTTAATATGTAGAAGCTAGAGGGAAAGAAGGAACAAAAGGGATCTCATGAAAATAGAAAGGAGACCAGATGGGTGGAAGAAAGGGAAGGAGCAGGGATGAGGAAAGGTCAAGGAGAGGTACTAGGGAATGAAATTTTCTAAAGTATGTTATGTGTATATACAAATATGCCAGTTGGATGTCTCAAATGATTGAAAATCCATATATTTTGGTAAATACACCTTTTCTAGATCTTGTAGCAGGAACCCAGATTTTTTTTTTCAGATTTTATTTCTTTTGTTCATTGCTTTATTGTCATGACTTAAATGGTGCCTGGTATGGAGCGTGCACTCCAAAAGTTTTTTTTTTTTTTAAATGAGTTTTGTTTAAAAGATTTGTTAAAATTTTCTTTATTTATCTCAGGATAATTTCTTCCCCAACATCATATTCTTTCAGTGTTCCACATATTAGTGAATATCCACCTTCCATTTGAAAACATAAGCATAGAAATCATTCTTAATTGCTTAATTCTTTTTGGTATCCTCACTCTCCATTAATATCTAATACAAAAATTCAGTTAATTTTTTTCCTAACAACTTTTAAAATCTGTCTACTTTTGTTTTTTACCTATTCTATCCCCTTCATTGTCAGTAGAACTTTTCTCACCTCTTAGATTGGATCAGATCTCTTTCTTATATATACGAAGTAGGTTTCTTTACATCAAATTTATTATACTTTGTAATCATACATGCATTTGAATGATTGTCTCTATCTCACTCCTCCCTACATTTGCCTGAAAGCTACATGAGAGTAGAGATTACCTATTTTCGGGTTTACTTAATATTCCCAGAGTCTCACCTATAATACACATTTAAGAAATGTTTGTTGAATGATGAATATATGTAATTTGTATTAATATTCCTAAGTACTATTCAAGTATTAAGCATTTTAGTTTGAAACTACCTGATTGCATAATTAGTTATTTCCCATTAGAAATCGGAAATCGTGTTTTATATTATTTTATATACAATGTTGAGCTCTATGAACATTCTTCTATGCTGCTTTGTTGATGAAGTACCAATGAATGTAGAGAAATAATATATGTTTTGGGGACTCTTGAATATTTGTTTTCATGTTTGTGGGGAAAATCTGTACTCCTGAACCTGATTATAGAAAATATGTCACTGTATACATAGTATATAGCATAAAAATTTATGCCAGTTTGTTCTATGACTGTATATACTTAAATGATAAAAACAAATTATATTAATATAATATGATAAATATATACAATAAATTATTGTATTATTATAGTACTTTTTATGCTTTAGAGGTCTGTAGATTTTTTAATTCATGTTATTTTAGATATATTGTATATTGGTTTTATTATAAATTCTCAGAATTTGTATTTTTTTAGTATATACTGAACACATTTTAAATTATAAGAGCACATATGTGTCCATACATTGCCTTTGAACACTGCTTAATTCTTTACTATTTTTTAAATTTGTTTTGGTAGGGTTGGACCAAGTTTTATGAGTTTTCTTTATCAGATCTTCGGGCTGGGTACAACATTATTGACAGACTCTTTAATGGTAAGTTCTAAAAAAACTTTTATGTTTCTGTATATGTTATGATAAATTTAATTTGTAATGTTATTAATATTTTCCAGAACTCGCTTAACGTCATGTCACAAAATTTGATTGTCTTTTTTTTTTTTTTTTGAGTATTTTGTATCCTGACTGCCATGTCTGTGTTATCTGGATTCTGATATATTCTGTTCTTGTCATTGGTTTTGATATAAACCATTTGATTTCTGATTTATCTGTATTTCTCAGGAAGTAGAAAACTAGAAAGATCTTGTCTTCACTTTTTCGCATATAAAAACTTTAGGCTTCAACTGAGTTATTCAGATCTCTTTCCAGGGAACTTTTAAAATTCGAATGTATTAATCTAAGGCTACTAGTACCAAGGATTTGTAGAGCCTTGGTTAAATTATTAAGTGGGATTGAGGATACAAATAACATACTGAAATAGTGCAGCAAAAAAGATTATATCACTCAATTCCGTAAGGTCATTTAGCTCTTTACCTCCTAAGATAGGAACAGTGAAATCCCTAAATTTTTTTTGTGTAGGGCTAAGGCAAGTGGACACTAGAGGTTAGACCATCGATGATTTAGAAAACAGAGTAGGTCAATACAATCTTAAACATAGGAATGTCATAAGTAGAATTCTTAATTTCGGTCTCCCTTCACTTTTCCAAACCCTGCCACCTAGACAAGCTACTCTTCCTAGTTTGCCTTATTTTAGTAGATGGCATCCTTCATGTACTTTTTCAAGGTTAAGGCCTATGAATCACCCCAGATTCTTTTTTTTCCCCTCACCCTCAAGCATCCAGTGCTTTGGCAATTTCTGTCTCTTCCATTTCCAGATCATATTATGATTCTGTTGAATTCTTCTTAATTTCATTAAAGCTTTAATTTTCTAAGTTGTAATTTCTTCTTACTTCTACTTTAGCATGCTTTCAAACATTCTCTATAAACTAACTCTAGTTTTAAAAAAGTAAGTAAAACCATGTATTTTCTCTTTAAAGCATATAGCCACACTTGTTGACCTTGTGTACTTCAAATAATCAGTCTTATTTCTATTTATAGGTGTTAGTAGATACTCTTTCTATTACAGCATCTCAAGTTTTTTTTAATGTTTTGCCTCTTCCTGTTGTCTATATCTTAGAAGTTTCCATTTCAGAAAACTTTTTGTTTTTCTTCCCCACATTTTTTTCTTATTAGTGCATTATAGTTGTACATACTAAAGGGATTTGTTGTTACAAGTTCATACATGCACACAATATAACAATATAATTTGACCAATATCACTCCTCAGCACTCCCCCCTCCATCTCCCACCCCTTTCCTCTATTGATCTCTCTTTAATTTTCATGAGATTCACTCTAATATTCCCATCAGAAAATTTTCTTAGCACTGAATCCAAAGTAATTTTTTAAATAATTCTGTCTTTGTTTTGTTTTAATACATTAGTTCTATTTAATATTTTTTTTTGTTTCTTTACTCATTTGTTTTTTGTTTCTGCCTTTCCACTAGAACATAATCTACAGTAAATTAAGGTCTTTGTCTTGTTTACATCTGTAACAGTACCTAGTCCATCAAAAACATAAGAAATTTTTCTGTTATACATATTTGGCAAAAGGATAGTGATAGATATCTAGGATGTGGCCAAGTCCCATTTTAAATGTTACATTTTAGGTTTAAAAAAAACTTATTAATGAAGCACAATATGCCAAAAATTACTTATAACATTTAGCTCAGTGAAATTTTCAAAAATGGAACATACCACTGTAGCCAGCATCTTAATCAAGAAACAGAACATTACCAATAATTACCCCAGTTTACATTCCATGCAATGCTGCTTTCCAGTCACTACCCTTCCCTATATTCCCCATCCCAGCTCTTGAGTTGATGTCAGATACCTAATTCTATATATTAGTTTTGCTTATTTTTGTAAAACTGGGATTATATAGCATGTGTCCTTTAGTGATTAGGTTCTTTCATTTAAAATTATATGTGATAGATTGTGGTTGCATGTATTTGTAGTCCATGTATTGTCAAGGCTATTTAGCACGCTGTTCGATTATAGGTACTTCTGTTGAGGGACATTTGGGTAGTTTTCAGTTTGAGAAGATTAATACTATGCTAGCATTAGATGAATATATGGATATATTTTGTGGGGTATTTATGTATTAAATAAATAAAGTCAGTATACTGTAGAGATACCTGCCATGTTGATTATGGCACAGTTCTTAATTAGCCAAGTTATGGAATCAGCCTAAGTGCCCATCAATGGATAACTGGATATATACATATATGTAATATATACAAATGGATATATACACATATGTATATACACATAAATATATACCAGAGTATTATTGGATCATAAAGAAGAATGAAATCCTGTCATTTTCAGGAGAATGAATGGAACTGGAGATCATAATGTTAAGTAAAATAAGCCAGACACAGAAAGACAGTATTGTGTAATTTCTCTCATGTGGAATCTAGCAGAGGGGAAAAGACTTGAAAGTAGAAGGGCAATTATTAGAAGACAAGAAGGGCATCAAGGGGAGGGGAAGGGCAAAGAAGGTAATGGGGGAGCAATATGATGAGTATGTTATTTACATGTATGAAAATGCCACAGTGAAACCCATTATTCCATGCATTTAGAATGCATTAATAAAAAATATTTAATTTCATGTTAAAAATAGAACCATAAAATTTATGGTTCCAAAATTTCTTAGTATCAAGAGATTCTATGTAAAATTCAATTCAGTAGAAAAAATTTAGTAGGCCAATTGATTAGAGATTGATATAGAGAATAATAGCCATGTGACCTAGAGCACCTTTCTTAACCTTTTAAACCTCAATTTCCAGATTTATAAATAGGAATATAGGCTATCTCTTGTTTTGCTTAATTGTTGAGAGGTTTAAATGAGAAAAGTCACCTGAATCATTTAATATTTAGTATATTTAATATATTGTAAACAGTTGTTAGCCTTTTTTGTTCTTAAGATTTTCTTATAAAACTATGAGAAAATATATCACACAATGGTCACTTCAGTTTTTTAAATTGAAAAGAACATTAATCAGTTACTGATGTATCATTTAGTGAATATCAAGGTAGAATGAGAAAACTGATAAGTCTTAGGAAAGTCCCTTGTTATTTAGCCATTGTTCATAGTAAGATATATGTTGAAAACAAATTTAATTATTCATCTATCATATAGATGTCCTTATCCTCTAGGAGGCCATAACTCACTTGGGTTCCAAGGTGTTTAGTAATACTACTTAACTAACAAGTTTTATGCTTCTCTGAATTTTATGGTGATGAGAACCAAGCTAGTAATACTAACAAAAAATTTAGCTAGTTTCAATTATAGCTGTGTGTTTCCTGTATTTACTAGAGATTGGAAACTTAATTCTTGTACTTTAATATTACCACTGAATTGTGGTTATGAAGATACTTATTGAAATAATACAGAGAAAATTTCCATGGTGTTTTTATACATTTTTCTTTTAGTAAAATAGGAAATGGATAGTTAACTTTGGAAATCATGACATATAGAAGATTGTTATATGAAGATGTTTTGTAGTGTTTTTGTATTAATCGGATTATTTTGTGAACTGAATGTTTCATTAAGTGCTATGTAAAATTGTTTTGGACAGGGTCTTTTAAGGAGTTTCCAATTTAAGTTGCCAGTATTGTATGACAGAAAAAAAAGGATGGCTCAGGATTCAGAATGTCTCACTTCCAATCTAGATCTGCATGGCTGTGTGATTTTTCTCCCTTTGGTGACTCAAATTTCCCTCAATTTGTCCATCTGTATAATTGAATGATATTAATACTTCCATGTTTTTTATTAACAATGAGTTAATAAGTGTAAAATATTTGAAAAATTTTATTTGATTAAGTAATCTGAATAAATTTTAAATACTATTAATATTGACCATTTAAATAAATGACTTAGTAGTTATTGTTAAACATATATATCCATATTCTATAAATATAACCAGGGCCAGTAATTTAGTTAACATGTTAAAATGTAATTTTGTTTTAATTTATAGGTACCAAAGATGTACAATGGGAATATGTACATGGTTTATTTGAAAATGCTATTTACGGAGGGCGTATAGATAACTATTTTGACCTCAGAGTTCTTCAATCATACCTGAAACAATTTTTTAATTCTTCAGTAATTGATGTATTAAACCAAAGAAATAAGAAAAACATTTTTCCATATTCCATATCTCTACCCAAATCCTGCAGTATTTTGGTAAGTAAAATGAATCATTTTCAGTCTTTTACTTGTACCAGATAGATCCTTGAATCATTTTTAAAAAAAATTTATTGGTTCTTCTTAGTTGTACATGACAATAGAATTCATCCTGACATAAAAGCATGAAATAGAATTTGTTGTAATTCAGTCCCCATACTTCCCCTTTCCCTCCCCTCCTCCCACTCCTGTTTCCTTCTCTCTACTCTAGCGATCTTTCTGCTGTTCGCTTAGTATTTTTTTTTAAAATTAGTATCTTGTTAGCGATCTTTCTGCTGTTCGCTTAGTATTTTTTTTTTTTTTAAATTAGTGCCTTGTGAATGTACATAATGGTGAGATTCACTGTGGTATATACACAGTAATGTTAGCTCAGATTCATTCCACTGTCTTTCCCCATCCCATCCCTCCTTCTTTCCCTTCATTTCCCTTTGTCTCCTTCAGTGATCTTTCTTCTATTCTTTTTTAAAATAATTTCTTACATTGTTAAACATGTCATTTCTTTTCAAAAGCACAAATAATTACTCATAATACAGATTATTTAATTTGTCACATGGCCTGATTCTCTAAACTCTAGTGAAGTGTCTTATAAACTTTTGAGTATTTACTGAAGATAATTTTAACATAGTGACAGTAGGGCATTGTATAGGCAAATCATAAAGAGACTAGGCAGCCCAGGAAAACTAAAACAATGTAGGATTGCTGTGAAGAGCTGGAAAATGGGGTATGCTACTTCCTAGTAGATGTGAATGTACTCTGATGTAGTGAAGAATGGAAAGCGAAATAGTGTATAGCAGATATCTGCCTTTAGTTTCTGCCATGTAAACTTAATGCAAGTCTCAGTATATAAAAGCCATTCACTTTATCTTTTACAGCAACATTTTTGTTTGTGTGTATTTATTTTAGCAACCTATATCTTTTGCCTTGAGTCATCACATGAAAGCCTCTTAGAATGCACTCATCTTTTACAGAAAATTATATTTAACATAGCCCAAAGATTTTAATTCTAGATTATTTTGCCACAAACCTATATTGGTATACATGCCCTAATATTTTTATAAGCATTATTGTAACATTTCTTCATATATTTTAAAGAGATATATTTGATTATGTAGTTATGCTTCATGTTATTTCTCATCCAAATATATATATATATATTGTGGGGTTGGGAGGGTTCCATTTATTGAATTCAGGTTCACTCAACCACTGAGCCTTTAAGAAAATTCTTTCAATAACATAATTATCAAAAAACATATCTAAAAACTGAAATTAAATATAATATGCTTATTAAATATTTTAACTATTATTATGTTATTGACTACCCCAGGTGTTTGGTTTTTAAGTTATTTTTAATTTGTTTATTCATTCAATAATATGCATTGAAGTTCTGTTCAATGATAGCCTTGTTCCATATATTGTGCATACAGCATTGAATATATGATGTTTACTTTATGGTAGAGAACATTAGAGTGAATGACCAGTTTATTGCATAGGTATTTAGTCTATATTTTTTTCAGATAGTGTACTTTAACATCTTCCACCTGTATTTCAAGCCTGTGTGGAAAAGTAAAATTTATGCAAAATATGCACATCACCTACACATATTGCAGATGCAATGCAATGAATTTTTATACATCAAATATAAGTATAACTACCACAGAATCAAGAAATAGAACATTAACAGTTCTCCAGAGCCCTCCTCATCTTTTCTTATAGTTACTACCTTTCCTACAAAGGATACATTGTATTAACTTTTGTCAGCCTAAGTTAGTTTTTGCTTATTTTATGCTGTTTATATAAATATTATAGTGAATATTATTTTGTGTCCAAGTGAGGATACATTAGTCTGGTCTTGTGACTGCTAGTTATTTAGTCAACTTGTCAATATATACTTGTATATAGACAGAAGACAGTCTAGATGAGAAATATTTACAGCTATTTGGAAATAAACCAACTCTACAAAGAGCAATAGTTTTTAAATTTATAGGATGATTTATGAGAATTACAATTTAGTTTTTTTATCTGAATTAGATAGGAGGATACCAAAAGTCTGCTGGGATGATGAACACACATACACATAAATAAATATTCATGTACTTTGTGATTGAACACCATGAAGAAGTTTACAAATGCTGAGTTAAATTAGAGGAATTTCCAAGTACAGCATGTATGTCCAAAATATGACATATTTATAGGTTGTAAGCTCCTTGGAATCCAGGGATGCCAAGGATGAAAAAGTATGATGAGAAGTCAGAGGATGTGTCTCCCTCCTTCTACTCAGCAAATACAGTTTAGATGCATATACAGTACCTACCTTGAAACAGCTTGCCTATTTATGAAAACAAAACAATCCCTATCTTTCAACCAAAATGAATTATTCCTCTTGGTCTGTATTTGATCTTTATGTAAAGTCATAAGTGGATACACATTCAGATGAATATTTGATAAAAAAGCTTATGAAATACTTAAAGTAAATCCTAGGATGAAATAGTAGGGTTTAAATGCATTTCATCATACTTCATCAGCAAACTGAAGACTAACTATGGAATTGCTGTATGATAAAGTGATTTACAAAGCAGGACTAGTGTAACAGTGTGTCTCATAGGTTTATAGCTCTTTAAAAAATTTTTTTTAATATTCTAACTTAAGAAGACCTGAACTCTTCAGATTGGTCTTTGATAGGTTATGGGAAAAATATTACACTGATTTTCTAAAAACATTTAACATAATTGGGTGTTATGGCACATGCTTGTAATCCTAGCTACTCAGGAGGGCCACAAGTTTGAAGCCAGCTTGGACAACCTGGTGAGACCCTGCCTCAAAATAAACTTTAAAAAAGGATTAGGGGTGTAGCTTTGTGATAGAGTGCTTGCCTAGCATGAATGAGGTCTTGGGTTAAATGCCTAGTGCCATTAAAAACAACAGTTCATCTATTCCTCCCATGCTCCCTCTCCCCATCCCTCTATGAATTAGCCTCCTTATATCAAAGAAATCATTTGGCATTTGGTTTTTTGGGATTGGCTAACTTCACTTAGCATTATTTTCTCTAACTCCATCTATTTACCTGCAATTGCCGTGATTTTATTCTCCTTTATTGCTGAGTAATATTCCATTGTGTATATATACCACATTTTTTAATCCATTCATCTACTGAAGGGCTTCTAGGTTGATTCCAAAGTTTAACTATTGTGAATTGTGCTGCTATAAACATTGATGTGGCTGTGTCCCTGTAGTACGCTGTTTTTAAATACTTTGGGTATAGACCGAGGAGAGGGACAGCCAGGTCAAATGGTGGTTCCATTCCCAATTTTCCAAGAAATCTCCATACTGCTTTCCATATTGGCTGCTCCAATTTGCAGTCCCACCAGCAATGTATGAATGTACCTTTTTCCCCATGTCCTCGCCAACACTTATTGTTATTTGTTTTTATAATAGCTGCCATTCTGACTGGAGTAAGATGAAATCTTAGAGTGGTTTTGATTTGCATTTCTCTAATTGCTAGCGATGATGAACATTTTTTCATATATTTGTTGATTGATTGTACATCATCTTCTGAGAAGTGTCTGTTCAGTTCCTTGGCCCATTAATTGATTGGGTTATTTGGTGTTTTTTTTGGTGTTTAGCTTTTTGAGTTCTTTATATACCCTAGAGTTTAGTGCTTGATCTGATATGTGAGGGGTACAGATTTACTCCCAAGTTGTAGGCTGTATGTTCACCTCACAGATTGTTTCTTTTGCTGAGAAGAAACTTTTTAGTTTGAATCCATCCCATTTATTGATTCTTGATTTTATTTCTTGCGCAAACTCTAGATAGGGCAGAGGGGTTAGAGGGGAAGGGAGGGGGCATGGGTTATAAATGATGGTGGAATGTGATGATCATTATTATCCAAAGTACATGTAGGAAGACACGAATTGGTGTGAATATACTTTGTATACAACCAAAGATATGAAAAATTGTGTTCTATATGTGTAATAAGAATTGTAATGCGTTCTGCTGTCATATGTAAATAAAAAAATTTAAAAAACAAAAAAAGTATATGGTAAAACTGGAAACAACAACAACCATAAAAACCCCCAAATTAATATAATATCTTACACATAGTAGGCATGGCCACTAAATGTCTTAATCAATTCAAAGTTTTCTTGAATTGGGAGTTTGTGTAGGAAAATATAGTATGCACAAAAAAGTATTGAAAGAACATTTCCTATAAATGAGTTAAAATAAAGACAAAGTGAGATTCTTCATAATGTTCATTCTTTTTGACTTCAATGGTTATAAATTCAATCTCTAGTTAAATATTTTCTTCTTCTTCTTTATGTTTAGGACTATCGTGCTGTCATTGAAAAACTTCCAGAGGATGACAAACCTAGTTTCTTTGGTCTTCCTGCCAATATTGCTCGTTCATCTCAGCGCATGATCAGTTCTCAGGTAACTTAAGAAAGTATCTACCTTTTAGAAAAATATGACTTTGGAGACTGAATGAAACTAGTTTAAGTTTCATTACTACAAAGCTCATAAGCTTTTATTTAAAACTTTTATATCATTGAATATAACAGATTCCAATTTTACTTTAAATAAATTTTAAAGGAACCAAATTTTTTTTCTTAATGTTTACAAAAATTAATAATACAACATCAAATACTGTCATTTTTATTAAAAATATTTTTTGTATTCTTTTGATGTATTTTATGATTACTTTAAATGTAGCATGATTGAATTAATTAATATTGACAATGATTGAATTTAACTAAATTTGATATTTTCATAATAGGTATCAGATACAGATATATAATTTGCAATTGTGTTAGCTTATAAATGATACATTTATTTCTTATTAATTTACTCATGATCGAACATTATGCATATTTGGAATTTGAATTTTTAAATCACTGAAGCAGAAAAATATTTGCTCTGAAAGATGTATATTCCTGGTCCATCTTAATTAAGAAGATCTAACACTTATTAACCTCCCACTATGTGCCCGAAACTGTTCTAAATGCTTTATACATATGAACTTTAATATTAATACTTTCCCCTTTTAACAGATGAGGAAACTGATACAGATACACACAGAATTATATATTGCAACTTGTCCAAATCATTAAAAACAGAGGTAGTACCAGAATTTAAACTCAGACTGTCTGAGTGATGAGGTGGTTCTCATCACTCTTTACATACAGCTACTTTTCAGGCATAAATGTATTGCTAAGTAATGTGCACCATTTCAGGGGCATGAAATTTTAAACCATTACATAAGGTTCAATGTGTAATTAGTGCATAGAAAACTCATTTGGCCCTTACCTATTTCTTTGATTATTTATGGGCATTTTAGTTAGCTTTTATTTTCCTATTTAAATCTACAGTTTTGTATTTTATTGCTATTTTAGCCAACATTTATAAAACTCATTATGTTTCTTCTCTTGTTTTATTGTTAACTATCTTGCCTGTATTGAAAATTTAAAATGGTCATATCATTATAAAAAAATTATTAGCACATTATTTATAAAAGCAAGTATAAATGTTCCCAGGAACAAATAACCTCTTCATCTGTACCAATTGACAATATTCTCCAGTTCCTTTTCCCTTTCTTTTAACAGTGTCCAAT
This sequence comes from Marmota flaviventris, assembly GCF_047511675.1. Taxonomy (NCBI): domain Eukaryota; kingdom Metazoa; phylum Chordata; class Mammalia; order Rodentia; family Sciuridae; genus Marmota; species Marmota flaviventris. Next base: position 89,243,397 of record NC_092506.1, read on the forward strand.
CAAATAGTCTATAAGATAATGTAAAGTTCTGTATGGACTTTACATTTTTATGTATTTTATTTATTTTTATGCAGTGCTGAGGATTAAATTGAGTGCCTCACATGTGCTAGGCAAGCAAGTGCTCTACCACTAAGCTAAAACCCCAGTCCAGACCTTACATACTTACCATAGATGGTTAAATTTGTCATTTCTCTCCATGCTTTTTAGCTTACCTGAAATAATCATTTTTCAGTATTTATACTGATAATATATATGGATTTTTAAAAATATGTGTGAGTGTACATACACATACTGGCTGTTCACAAATATTCTCTTGATATAAAGTAAACTTGAAAGCACTTCATTTAAAAATACATAGTGCAGCTTCCAGCAGCTCTGGAGGCTAAGGCAGGAGGATTGCAAGTTCAAAGCTGGCCTCAGCAAAAGTGAGGCGCTCAGCAAAAGTGAGGCGCTAAGCAACTCAGTGAGATCCTGTCTCTAAATAAAATACAGAATAGGGCTGGGATGTGGCTCAGTGGTTGAATGCCCCTGAGTTCAATGCTTGCTACCCGCCAACCAACAAACAACAAACAAAAACATAGCTAAACCAAATTTATTTTTCTCTGGTTTATTTTAGTGTTTAAAATGAAGTTATTTCTATTGTTTCCCAATGTGTGTATATGCACATATATTTTATGTATACATAAAATTTTACATAGTACTTAAACAGAAAAGATTAAAATAATTAAAAGATCATTAAAAGAATAAGAAGTATTTTACAGAACCCCCCAAATGGTTTACTTATGGAACCTTATTAACAGATCCAAAAACCTTTTTTAAGCTGGCTTCTACAGTTCTAATCTAAGGATAATTCAGTTTCTGGGGGAACTGGACTTAGCATGGCTTGAATTGGATATCTAATGAAAGAGATATGGTAACAATAGATACAGCTTTAGAGACTTCAGGGAAGTATACAGGAATAAAAATGTAGAATTCCCAGCATTTTCACTTAATGGGAGGTCAAACACTCACTTACATACACAGCTTCTTTTGCTCTTGGGCCATGTGTGGCTACAAAAGCCAAGGGTATGAGGCTCTTGGTATTATGAGAAACCGTATTCTTTGTTTCCTGCTAATCTTTTCTTTCATTTTAGTAATATAGGTCCCATGTTGGCATACAAATGTCAATATATCCCTAGTCTAAATTGAGTCCCAAACATCAGAGGTTTCATAGCAAATTAGGCAGATAAAAGCTTCTTTACTTTTGTATTTCTCTAATTGCTAGAAATGATGAACATTTTTTATATATTTGTTGATTGATTGTATATCATCTTCTGAGAAGTGTCTGTTCAGATCCTTGGCCAATTTATTGACTGGGTTATTTGGTTTTTTTTGGTGCTCAGCTTTTTGAGTTCTTCATATACCCTAGAGATTAGTACTCTATCTGATGTGTGAGAGGTAAAGATTTGCTCCCAAGATGTAGGCTCTCTATTTACCTTGCAGATTGTTTCTTTTGCTGAGAAGAAACTTTTTGAGTCCATCCTATTTATTTATTTATTTTAATTTTTTTTACTTTTGTCAAATTTTATTAACTTTGAAGGTAGTGTTTTAATTTTTTAAATAAATTATTAATTTTTAAGCAAATCTTTATGTATGAATAAGATGTTGGGGATGGCTTAAAATAAGACAATACTTAATGACCTAATAAATGTGTTTGGGGGTTTTATTTTTTTAAATGTATGCATTTCTTTTTTTATTAAAATTTTAAGTTGCTATTTATAACAACAGAATGTCTTACAATTCATACTACACTTATACAGCACAATTTTTTTTTATTGGTTGTTCAAAACATTACAAAGCTCTCTTGTTTTATTTCTTGAGCCAAAGGAGTCTTATTGAGGAAGTTGGGGCCTAATCCCACATGATGGAGATTAGGGCCTACTTTTTCCTTCTATTAGACACAGGGTCTATTATTGTATTCCTGAGTCCTTGATCCATTTTGAGCTGAGTTTTGTGCATGGTGAGAGATAGGGGTTTAATTTCATTTTGTTGCATAAGGATTTCCAGTTCTGATGACACGAATTGGTGTGAATATACTTTGTATACAACCAGAGATATGAAAAATTGAGCTCTATATGAATAATAAAAATTGTAATGCATTCTGCTGTCATATATAAATCAAAAAAATTCATTTAAAAAAGTGTTCTGATAAAAGGAGCCCCAGATAGTAAGTAGCCTTGCCCATCAGGTGAGGATACAGCCAGAAGGAGTCATCTATGAACCAGGAAAAAAGCCATTACCAGACATAAATCTACTCATATTATCTTAGACTTCCCAGACTCTTCAACCATGAGAAATAAACAAATATTGTTTACAAGCAAAAAAAAAAAAAAAACTTTCTTTACTTAACTGAACACTTTAGTATCTAAGCACATAATATTATGAGAAGATAAACTCTAATGTTATTTTCCCCAACAATCCAGTATATATTTTTACTTTTTGCTCACTCTAGTTTACCAGATAATTCTCTAAAATTTATTTTACTGTGCTTTAATCTCAACTATTTTGTCTTGCCTTGATATTGAAATTTTTATTAATATTTGTTAGATGAGAAGAAGATAATGTAGTCTTAAAACTTTTCTGGTAATACATACTTTAATACATGTTTTAACTATAGGTCTGTTTCACTACTTTTTAAAGGTTCTTAATTATTATTTTCATACATAGGATGGTTTTCACAGTACAATTATTAAAACCTCTTATTTTTGTAATTACCAATATGTATACATATTTGAACTAAAAAATGTCTATGTTTAGAGCATATAATTAGAAGTTTTTTTTTATTAGAAGCCACATTTATTATGTTTGCCTTTATTTGAAAGTGAATATTCAGATATTAAGAAGTCTGACTTGACATCAAATCTGTCATCTGCTTTACACCGAATAAATGTTAAAATACACACTATTGATCATGTACAAGTTCAGAATTGTGACAACTGTTATTGAAGAAGGTACTCAAAATTTGGACTTTTAAAGATAAACACCGATGCAAAAGCTATGTAACCAATTTTGTACAAATATGAAGGCTCAAAATGAATCTAGTAAACCCATACAAGGCAGTAACCATAAGTGGCATTTATTACAAAGTATTTGTAATACTTAATGTATTTATGCTGTATGTCAACAGTTATCAGATACTTTTGTGTAACCTGTATCAATATATATATTCTCATTCATATCAAACAATGTAATATCCCTTTCCTTCTGCTTTTCCACTGAGTTATTAATGCTGTATAGATAGTGTTGCATTAATCAAAATGTAAGTGTCAAAAGAAAGAGATTTTGCACTTTCATTTTTGATGGTGGGGAGAAGAAGAGATCAGTTTAATATATTAAATTGACGTAACTATGGGATAGTATTTTTTGAGATGCCCATGGATTAACTGCTTGGATATTATGGTAAGAATTTTTACTAAATAAACAGAGAATTCAGATATAGATTTGATAATGGATTTGGCAAACAGAAAATCCTATCTGGAGAGGAAGCCATGGGAGTCAGAGATTGTTAGAAAACATTGATAAAGCAGAAAAAGATGCTCCCAAAGCAGAATCCCAGTAAATACCTATATTTAACATATATTTGGAGATGGGGTGATACTTCAAAGAATTGTAGCAAGACTGATGTGTGATCAGAAAATAAGACAACTAGAAGATCTTTAAAGGCAGTGGGAATGTGTGGTGCCATTTGGAGTATGGGGGAGGAGGGCTAAGTGATAATGTGATTAGTACAGTTAATTGTCATTTGGTGGAGTCTTTACATTTTTCTATTTATAGAACCATATCATCTGCAAATGGATAATTTAACATCCTTGTTTTCTATTCATATTTTTATAAGAAATTATATTTTTTTCTTGCTAGAATGCTCTCATTAAAAATTCTAGTACTACATTGAAAGAACATAGACACTCTTGTATTATTCCTAATTTGGAGAAAATGCTTTTAGAGTTTTCCTATTCAGTATAATGTTGTTCGTTTGTTTGTCATACACAGACTTCATGCTGTTGAAGTATGATTCTTCTAGCCCTAATTTGTTCAGGGATTTATTTTTATTTTTATTTATTTTTAAAAAATTTGTTCTTTTTTAGTTATACATGACAATATATTTTGGAATATTTATACAAAACATGGAGTGTATCTTATTCTAATTAGGATCCCAGTCTTGTGGATGTACGTAATGATGAGATTCACTCTGGTGTATTTATGTATGTACACAGGAAAGTTAAGTCAGATTCATTCCATTGGCTTTCCTAATTCCTGTTCCCCCTCCTTCCCCTTTATTCCCCTTTGTCTGATCTGTTGAACTTTGATTCTTCCCCTCCCATACCTTGTTGTGTGTTAGCATTCATATATTAGAGAGAATATTTGACCTTTGGTTTTTTGGGATTGGCTTATTTTGCTTAGCATGGTAGTCTCCAGATCTATCCATTTTTTGGGCAAATGTCAGTCATAAAGTAATTCTTTTTTAATTTTTTTTTGTTCTTTCTAGTTATACATGACAGTAAAATGTGTTTTGACCTATCATACATACATGGAGTGTAACTTCCCATTTTTGTGGTTGTACACGATATGGAGTTATATTGGTCATGTATTCATATATGAACATGGTACGTTATATCTGATTCATTCTACTGTCTTTCCTATTCCCATCCCCCCTCGCTTCCACCTAGTCCCCTTGCCCAATTTGATGAACCTCCACTCCCCTCATCCCCTTCAATTATTGTGAGTCAGCATCCACTTTTCAGAGAGAGCATTCGTCCTTTAGTTTTTTGGGATTGGCTTATTTCACTTAGCTGGTTAGTCTCCAGTTCTATCCATTTACCTGCAAAAGCCATAATTTTATTCCCTTTTATGTTTATGGCTCCTTTGTCTAGTATGAGATAACTGTATTTATAGGGGTTTGTCTTTGTTTCTTCTATTCTGTTTCATTGGTAGTCTTACCTATTTTGATACCAATAACATGCAGTTTTTATTCCTATAGCAATGTAGGATAATTTAGCATCTGGTATTGTGATGCCTCCTGCTTCACTTTGCTTGCTAAAGATTGCTTTGGCTATTCTGGGACTCTTGTTTTTCCAAATGAATTTCATGACTGCTTTTTCTATTTGCATGAAGAATGTCATTGGAATTTTAGTAGGAATTGCATTAAATCTGTATAGTGCTTTTGGTAGTATGGTCATTTTGACAATATTAATTCTGCCTATCCAAGTACGTGGGAGATCTTTCCATCTTCTAAGGTCTGTTTCAATATCTTTCTTTAGTGTTCTGCAGTTATCATTGTAGAAGTTTTTCACCTCTTTTGTTAGATTGATTCTCAAGAATTTCATTTTTTTGAGGCTACTGTCAATGGGATAGTTTCCTTAATTTCACTATCAGTTGATTCATCAGTGATGTATAGGAATGCAGTTGATTAAGGGGGTTATTTTTATATCCTTTTGAGTTCTAAAAGTTTTCCGGTAGTCTTTTGGGTCTTTTGTCGTTGGCAAATAGGGACAGTGTGAGCTCTTCTTTTTCCATTTGTTTCCCTTTAATTTCTTTTTCCTGATTGCCTAGAATTTCAAGGATGATGTTGAATAGAAATGGTGAAAGAGGCATCCTTGTCTTGTTCCAGTTTTTAGAGGGAATGCTTTCAGTTTTTCTCCATTTAGAATGATGTTGGACTTGGGTTTAACATACATAGTTTTTACAATGTTGAGGTATATTCCTCCTATCTCTAGTTTTTCTAGTGCTTTGAACATGAATGGATGCTGAATTTTGTCAAATGCTTTTTCTGCATCTATTGAGATAATCACGTGAATTCTTGTCGATTGATGCAGAATAGCAAGGATGGTGGAAGGTGATGGTCATCATTATACAAAATACATGTATAAAGATTTGAATTTGGTGTTAATATACCTTATATACAAACAAAGATATGATAAATTGTGGTATATATGTGTATTAAGAATTGTAATGCAAAAAAAGAGAGTACACGTATAATGGCATAATTTGGCATGAACATACTTTTATATACAGAGTTACGAAAAATTGTGTTGTAAATGGGTAATAATGAGTGTAATGCATTCCACTATTGTCATGTGTGTAAAAAAAAGTCTATTGATGCAGTGAATTATATTTATTTATTTCCTTATGTTTAACCAAACTCACTTTATTATGGTGCTCTCTTTTAAAAGTGTTTTTTATGTGTTTTGCCAGTATTTTATTTAAAATATTTGATCTAAGTTCATCAGGGATATTGGCCTGAAGTTTTCTTTCCTTGCTGTGTCCTTGTGTGGTTTTGGAATGGTAACACTAAGCTTCATAGAATGAATTTGGAAGAGTTCCCTACTTTTCTACTTCATAGAATAATTTGAGGAGGTTTGGTGTTAGTTTTTCTTTGAACGTCTGGTAGAAATTGATTGAGAATTCATCTTGTCCTGTGCTTTTCTTTCTTGGTAGATTTTGATGATATCTTCAATTTCATTGCTTGAAATTGATCTGTTTAAATTTGTATGTCTTCCTGACTCAATTTGGGTATGTTATATGCCTCTAGAAATTTATTGATGTCTTCAAGATGTTCTATTTTATTGGAGTATAAGTTTTCAAAATAGTTTGATTATCCTCTGTATTTTAGTGGTGTCTGTGGTGATATTTCCTTTTTTATCATGACTTTTAGAAATTTGATGTTTCTCTCTCTTTGTCTTTATTAGCTTGGCTAAGGGTTTATAAATTTTATTTACTTTTTCAAAGAACCATCTTCATTTCATTGATTTTTTTAAAAGTTATTTTTGTTCTTGTTTCAATTTCCTTGATTTTTGGCCCTGATTTTAATTATTTTCTGTCTTCTACTGCTTTTAGTGCTTACTTGTTCTTTTTTTCCTAGGGAGCACTGAGGTATAATGTTAGTTTATTTATTTGGTGACTTTCTATTTTTTTAATCAGTGAGCTCAGTGCTGTGAACTTTCCTCTTAGAACTGCCTTTATCACTATTCTCATTTACCTCTAAGAATTTTTTTAGTTTCTTGATTTCTTCAGCTATCCATTTGTCATTCAATAGCATATTATTTAGTCTCCAGGTGTTAAGAATAGCTTCTGTTTTTTATTATATTGTTGCTTTCTAATTTCATTCCATTATGATCTGATAGGATGCAATGTACTATCTCTGTTTTTTTTAATTTGCTAAGCCTTTCTTTGTAGCCTAAGATGTGATCTAAAATGATGTGTGTTCTGCTAAGAAGAAAGTGTATTCAGTCATTTATGGGTGAAATATTCTGTGTATGTCTTTTAAGTCTAAATTATTAATTGTATTTTTTAGTTCTGTAGCTTCTTCTTTTTTTTTTTAGTTTTTATTTGGAGGATGTATCCAGTGATGAAAGAGGAATGTTCAGCTCCTTAGCCCATTTACTGATTGGGTTTTTTGGTTTTTTTTGGTGTTAAGTTTTTTGAGTTCTTTATATATCTTGGAGATTAGTGCTCTATCTGACATTTGTGTGGCAAAAATTTGCTCACAAATATAGGCTCTCTCTTTACCTCATTGATTGTTTCTTTTGCTGAAAAGAAGCTTTTTAGTTTGAGCTCATCTCATTTATTAATTCTTGATTTTATTTAGGAATCTTGTTAAGGAAGTTGGGGCCTAATCTGACGTGTGAAGATTTGGGCCTACTTTTTCTTCTATTAGGCGCAGAGTCTCTTTTTAAGTCCTTGATCTACTTTGAGTTGAGTTTTGTGCATGGTGAGAGATAGGGGTTTAGTTTCATTTTGCTGCATATGGATTTCCAATTTTGCCAGCACCATTTATCGAAGAGGCTATCTTCTCTCCAATGTACGTTTTTGGCACCTTTGTCCAGTATGAGATAACTGTATTTATGTGGGTTGGTCTCTGTGTCTTCTTTTCTGTACCATTTGTCTAAATGTCTGTTTTGGTGCCAATACCATGCCGTTATTGTTACTATAGCTTGAAGAAGATACTATCGATCAACAAATATATGAAAAAATGTTCAACATCTCTAGTAATTAGAGAAATGCAAATCAAAACTACTCTAATATTTCATCTCACACCAGTCAGAATGGCAGTTATACAAACAACAATATAAGAATACAAACAATGCAAAACAAGAATATAAACAACAATAAATGCTAGGGAGGATGTCGGGGAAACAGCACACTCATACATTGCTGGTGGGATTTGCAAATTGGTGCAACCACTCTGGAAAGCAATACAGAGATTCCTTAGAAAACCTGGAAAGGAACACCATTTGTCCCAGCTATCCCACTCCTTGGTCTATACCTAAAGGACTTAAAAACAGCATGCTACAGTGATGCAGTCACATCAGTGTTTATAGCAGCACAATTCAGGATAGCCAAACTGTGGAACCAACCTAGATGCTCTTCAATAGATGAATGGATAAAGAAACTGTGGTGGGCTGGGACTGTGGTTCCATGGCAGAGCACTCGCCTTGCACATGCGAGACCCTGGGTTCGATCCTCAGCGCCACATAAAAATAAATAAATAAAATAAAGGTATTGTGTCCAACTACAACTAAAAAAATAAATAAATATTTCAGAAAAGAAACTGTGGTATATATACACAATGAAATATTACTCAGGAATAAAAGAGAATATAATTGTGGCATTTTCAGATAAATGGATGGAGTTGGAAAATATCATGCTAAGCAAAGTAAGCCAATCCCAAAAAACCTGGAGCGAATGTTCTCTCTGATAAGTTGATACTGATCCATTGGTGAGGAAAGGGGGCGGTTGGGAAATGGAGGAACTTTGGGCAAATGAGAGGGAGGCATGGGGAGGGGACATAGGGGCAGGAAAGATGGTGGAGAGATGGACATTATTACTCTAGGTACATGTATGACTACACATATAGTGAGATGCTACATTGTGTACAACCAGTGAAATGAAAATTTGTGCTGCTATTGTGTACAATGAATCAAAATGAATTCTGCTGTCATATATACCTAATTAAAATTAATTTAAAAAATTTAAAAATAATAAAACGTTAAAGTCACCCAGTGTTAAGTGTAATTCCCTGAAGCAGCATGAAATGACTTTCTTTGTCTCTTTTGATCAATTTGAAGTTCACTCTGTCTGATATGAGGATAGAAACCCCTGTCAATACCTTTTTCTTTTTGTGGAGCTAGACATGTTTCCAATTCTTAGCTTCCCTTCTTAGCAGAGTGAGGGGGAGTGAGTTGGAGGCTGTTGTCTAATCCACTCACAGCAAGGGGTCACTGTAGAGTTCCCTGAAAGGGTTTCTAGAGGCAGAGTTCCTAGGGGCTGGGTTTGGGTCTAGCTAGACCCCTGGTGCTTTGTGGAATGATGTTTTGTGAGGCTTTTAAATCAGCATACCTCCAAAGCCTGGCTACTTCCTTTCCTGTTGGGCACGTGTATCTCTGAATCTCCTCTGGTTTCTGCGCCAGTGGTGGAGAAGCCAGTCTTTTGCCCCACTCTGCCGCCTGGGTTCAGTGCCATAGCTCACATTCTGCCCCCCGCCACCCCCAACCCTGTGGAATTCCCAGTTGCTCCCACCTGGTCCTGCAGACCACCAGACTCATAGATTGAGAGGCATCAGGATCTCTCCTATCTTAGTCTTGAATTCCCCTGGGTGCAACACTTTTCCACACCTGAATTTCATCTGGTTTTCTAGTCACACTTTGGGTTGTATTGCAGGACTATTGCAGGACTATGCCAGGTCAGGTTTTCAGACCCAACTGGAATTACACAGTTCTGGGCACCTGGGTTTGGACCCACACCCACCCGGCAGTTGTAACACAGCAGGAAAATATGAAGGTTGTCTCTGTTTTCCCAGGCCACCAGTTGACAAGCGGCGTCCACCTCACATGAAAATAAAATACAGCTCACCCCCTTGATCTGCTGGTCAATGTCTCTGATCAATGTCTTCTCCACTTCAAGACATACCTCAGTGCCATGCGAAATGTGGGCTCTCTTAGTAAGGAGACTAAGGTGGATCTGCCCTGGCTGATGGCAGTAGGTTTTTTTCTTTTCTTTCTTTTTTTTTTTTCCTAGTTTTTATTTTATTCTATTCACACTTCCAAGTCCCTAGGCTGTTCTGAGAGCCTAGTATTAAATCCCAGTAGGATTTTTTTTTTTTTTTTTACTAAACTAAAAGAGAAGTTGTTTATCTGGTTTTCTGGGCTCGCCCCACAGAGCAGTTTGGAAAATAACTTTCTGTACTGTGCCATCCTGATCCCTTGTTGAGAGATTTTTTTTTATCATGAAGAATATTGAACTTTATGAAATGCTTTTTCTGAATCTATTGAGATGATATGATTCTTTATTTTGTTGGTATGATGTAGTATCATTTATTGATTTATATATATTGAACCATCATTACATACCTGGGATAAAACCAATTTGATCATGACAAAATGATCTTTTTGCTATGTATTTAAATTAAATTTGCTAGTATTTTGGGGGGGATATTTCATCTATGTCACTAGGGATATTGGTCTATAGTTTTCTTTACTTATTCCTTTATTTGGTTTTCATAACAGGGTAATGCTGTTCTCATAGAATGAGTTTGGAAGAGTTGGAGTTTATGGAATAGTTTGAGAAGAAATGGCATGAGTTCTTTTTTAAATGTTTGGTAGAAATTAGTAAGTCAGCTAGTTCCGGGCTTATCTTTATTGGGAGACTTATTAATGATTCAATTTCATTACTTGCTATTGGCCTATTTAGAGTTTATTTTAAGCTTGAATGTTTCAATTTTGTTTGGTCATATGTGTCCCAAAATTTGTCCCTTCTAGGGTTTCTAGCTTATGGTTTTTCAAAATAATCTCTAATGATCTTTTGCATTTCCATTTTACTGGTTGCAGTGTCTCCTTTTTTCATCCTTAATTTTATTTGAGTTTTCTCTTTTTTTCTGAGTCTAGTTAAAGATTTTTTAATTTTGTTGATATCTTCAAAGAACTAAATTCTTTGTATCATTGGTCTTTTGTATATTTCTTTGTTTTTCTTTAGTCCCTCTGTCATTTATTTCTGTTCTGAACTTTGTTATTTCTTTCCTTCTACTAATTTTCAGATTTGGTTCTTGCTTTAAGTCTTTGAGATGCATCCTTAGATTGTTTATTTGAAATATTTCTCTTTTGATGTAGACACTCGTTACTATAAACTTCCTCAGTACTGCTTTTGTTACATCCCACAAGTTTGGGTACATTGTGTTTCTATTTTCATTTGGTTTGAGAAATATTTCAACTTCGCTTCTGGATTCATCAGTGATCCACTGTTCAAAAGTATCATTCAGTCTCCGTGCATTTGTATAATTTATAAAAATTTTTTGTTGAATTCTGATTTATCTCATTGTGATCAGAAAAGACAAAGGATTTTAATTCTTTCCTTTTTTTAAATTTAAGACTTGTTTTGTGGTCTAATATATGGTCTATTATAGAGAAAATTTCATGTGCTAATTAAAAGAATGTGTACTATAAATGTTGGTTGAACTGTTTTGCAAAGGTCAGCTAATTCATTGTGATTTTTTTTTTTTTTTTTTGGTCTTAATAATTATGTTTCTCTTGTTTCTGTTTTGTGTATCTATTCTTCTAGCAGGTTTTGTACCTTCATGTGGTTTCATAATAGTAGTCATCTTTTTACCTCTGGATGTAGGACTCTCTGAAGCTTGTTCTGTAAGTCTTTACTGGTGTTCATGAATTCTTTCAGTTTTAGCTTATCTTCTAAGGTCTTTATTTTTCCATTTCTGAACAATAACCTTTCTGGGTATAGCAATCTTCACTGACAGTTATTTTCTTTCAGGGCTTTCAGTATGTCATTCCATTCCCTCCTGGTTTATAGGGCTCCTTTTGAAAAATCTGTTAGTCTAATGGGAATACCCTTAAATACAACTTGGTACTCTCTTATAGATTTTAAAATTTGTTGTCCTGTACTTTTGACAGTTGGACTTATAATAAGCCATAATGAAGATCTTTTCTACTTATGTCTATTTGGGGTCCTATATACTTTCTGTACATAAAATTTATAACTTTCTCAAGATTAGGGAATTTTTCTGGTATTATTTCTTTTACTGGGTTTTCTGTGCCCATAACTTTATTCTCCTTACCTTCTGATATTCTGAAAATGAGAATATTTATTTGTTTAAGTGACCCACAAATCTTTAATGCTGTCTACTTTCTTTTCTTTTCCCTTTTTCTTTTAGCATCTTGGTACAGACATTTTAAAATGTCTTTGTTTATCTCATTTTTGTAATTGCTCTTGCCACTACTCTTTGCTTATTTAAATGTTTATTCCATTGGATAAAAAAAATGTGGCATTTATACACAATGGAGTATTACTCTGCATTAAAAAATGACAAAATCATAGAATTTACAGGGAAATGGATGGCATTAGAGCAGATTATGCTAAGTGAAGCTAGCCAATCCCTAAAAAACAAATGCCAAATGTCTTCTTTGATATAAGGAGAGTAACTAAGAACAGTGTAGGGACGAAGAACAGGAGAAGAAGATTAACATTTAACAGGGATGAGAGGTGGGAGGGAAAGGGAGAGAGAAGGGAAATTGCATGGTAATGGAAGGAGACCCTCAGGGTTATACAGTGGAGGAGGTAGAGAGAGAGGAGGGGAGGGGAGGGGAGAGGTGGGGAGGGGGGAGGGTGGAGGATGGGAAAGGCAGTGGAGCACAACAGACACTAGTATGGCAATTTGTAAATCAATGGATGTGTAACTGATGTGATTCTGCAATCTGTGTATGGGGTGAAGGTGGGAGTTCATAACCCACTTGAATCAAAGTGTGGAATATGATATGTCAAGAAATTTGTAATGTTTTGAACAACCCACAATAAATGTTTATTCCAGTTTAAATCCATCTTCATGAAATATTTGTATTGATCCTTTGCAATTTTTTCATTTTTACGTATGTTCTTCTATCCTATATTATTTACTGCTAGTATATCACCATTGGGCTAGTAATTGGAAAGTATAGAAAAATGAAAATACTCCCTGTTTTGAAGCAAGTCAGTTTAGTAGGGAGCGATGTAAAAAATGTCCTACTTGTAATATACATGATAAAGTAGAAACATATATTCTTATATTTAAACATGTATCTTGTGAATGCATCTCTGAGTAAATGTATGCACTTTTCACTTACAATTGCTAAAGAGAATTTCTGCATGAATTAGATTGTTTTCAATGTTTTCATGGAGCTTGTGCAATTAAGACAGTTTGAGTGTATGAGAAACACTTCAAAATTAAGCATAATTAAGTTCTACTAAGGAAATCTTTAAAGCAGAAATTAAATCCTACTTCTACAGTTTCAGGTTTTGAGATTTTACTTTTTTGATAGTAAAAGTAAGTTTTAATTCCTGTAGCTTATTTTGTTAAGTAAAACTTAAGAAAATGAAAACTGAACAATCAAGTTTAACATTTATAATTGTGTTCTTTTATCATTTAAGTCCTAAGCTGTTATCATAAATGCATCTTTATTTACCAAGATGGGACAATATATTCTTTAGTGAATATATGTTAATTTTTATCATCACAGGTATATAAAACACTTAAGATAGTACTCAATAAATAGTAGATCCTATTTTGTGAGATTCTGCTAGGTTATTAATAACAATGCCATTCTTCTGCATCTCCTTCACATCCCTTTATACCATAATTGGCCATTGTAGTATTATCTCTCTGATAAAGGTAACATGTGACACCAGCAGTCAGTAACTGAGACAAAATGGGGCACTTTTCATTAGATTAGATAAATGGGACTATTTGTTTAATAAAATCTATTTGATGATCGTTATAATAAAGTCTATTTCATGATGGTTATAATTGGAGTGAAAGAAGAAAGACCATTTTAATTCAATAGAAAGTGAACTTCAGGGATGTTGAGTGCTTGAAAGAGCATTGTTTCTACTCTTGCAATAGAGTCCAAACTACAAATTTGTGACAGTTTTTTTTTTAACAATCAGTGAGGAGACTACAGGGCAACAACTTAACTGAAATCTAAGGAGATACAGCTACCTACAGAGAATTAATAAAACATTTCTATACTTAGTCACATGTACCCAGGCACTTATGTGAGTTCAACTAGAACAGTTAACAGGTTGGTCATGGCTAAGTGCAGGCTGCTAGGGTGAATTCTTGCCCTCTCACAAGCTTTTTCTATATAAACATTTGTCTGATGAGAGAACTATGAAACTGCTTTATTGGTGGAGGCCAAGGGAAGAAGAACACCTCACTTGGGGAGGTGGAAGTGCATGAAACTCTGCCTCTACCTTAAGTAAAGGACCTTTGAAGCTCCCACTTTAATTGAAAGGCATCTGGAGAGAATTATTTTATTAGAGAATTATAATTTCTCATTATATTTGGGTTCATTTTGATAAAATACATGTAAGGAATTTAATTTCAACCTTATTTCCCCCTTTTCCTCCCTCTTCCTACCCTCTATTTTCCTTTCTCTACTAAACTTCCTTTTTTTCACATATACATAAAGATGAAATTCCCTTTGATTCTTTATATAAGAATATAACAGTTTTGTTAGATTAATTTTATTTATCTTCCCCTTTCCCTTTCTTCTTTTCTCACTCTTGTTCTCCTTCTACTCCAGTGATCTTCCCTGTATTTTTATGATATCTGATCCCCTCCCCAACTGCTTTCTTTCCCTTATTTTGTTCAGGCTTCCCATATAAGAGAAAACATTCAACTATTCATTTTCTGAGTCTGGGTTATTTCACTTAGCATGATTTTCTTCATTTCTGTCCATTTACTGGTAAATGCCATTATTTAATTCTTCCTTATGTCTGAGTAAAACTGTGTGTGTGTGTGTGTGTTTCATATATATATATATATATATATATATATATATATATATCACATTTTCTTAATTCATTCATCTATTTTTTTGGGGGGGGGCTGTACCAAGGATTGAACTACTCAGGCAACTTGACCACTAAGCCACATCCCCAGCCCTATTTTGTATTTTATTTAGAGACAGGGTCTCACTGAGTTGTTTAGTGCCTCACTTTTGCTGAGGCTGGCTTTGAACTTGAGAACCTCCTGCCTCAGCCTCCTGAGGTGTTGGGATTACAGGCATGTGCCCCAACGCCCTGCTTTTATCCATTTATCTATTGATGGATATATGGGTTGATTCCAAAACTTCGCTCTTGTGAATTTTGTGGCTACAAACACTGAGGTGGCTGTATTGCTATAATATACTGATTTTTAAATCTTTTTGATAGATACTGGATCATATAATGGTTCCTTTATTAGTTTGTTGAAGAATCTCCACACTGCTTTCCAGAGTGGTAGTACTAATTTGCTGTCCCACCACCACCAACAATGTAAGAGAGTACCTTTCCCCCCCCACCCCCAACATCCTTGCCAGCATTTATTATTGTTTGCATTCTTGATTATTGCCATTCTGACTGGAGTGAGATGAAATCTTGGCATTTTGATTTTCATTTCCTTGATTGCTAGAGATGCTTAACATTTTTTTCATATATTTATTGACCATTTGTGTTTCTTCTTTTAAGAAGTTTCTGTTAAGTTCTTTTGCCCTTTTGTGTACTGGTTTATTTGGTTTTTTTTTTTTTTTGGTATTGTTTTTGAATTCTTTATATATCCTGGATAATAATCCTCTGTCATAGGACTAGCTGGCAAAGATTTTCTCCCATTTCATTGGCTCTTTTTCACCCTCTTAATCATTTCCTTTGCTGAACAGAAACTTTTTAATTTGATGGCATCACACATATTAATTCTTGATTTTAATTCTTGAGCTTTAGGGGTTTTGTTGAAGAAGTCAGTTTCTGCACCTATATGATGAAGTATTGACCTCGTTTTATTCTAGCGATTACAAGGTGTCTGGTTTAATTCCTAAGTCTTTGATCCATTTCAATTTTAGTTTTGTGCAAAATGAAAGATAGAGGTCATTTCATTTTTCTACATATAGCTAACCAGTTTTCCTAGCATCATTTGTTAAAAATCCTATCTTTTCTCCAAAATATTTTTTGGCACCTTTTTCAAGTATCAAGTATGTGGAATTCTCTGTGTCTTCTATTATGTTCCAATGGTCTCCGTGTCCTGCTTTTCTTTTCTTTCTTAGTATTGCTTATTCTTCCAAATGAATCAAAAAATTGTTTTTATTTTTTTATTAGTTGTTGAAAACATTACATAGCTCTTGACATATCATATTTCATACATTTACTTCAAGTGGGTTATGAACTCCCATTTTTACCCCGTATACAGATTGCAGAATCACATCGGTTACACATCCACGTGTTTTTCTAATGGTGTGAAGAATGTTATTGGTATTTTGGTGGGATTGCACTTAGTAGCATGGCCATTTTGACAAGAAAGTAGGAGGACTTTCCATCTTCTGAGGTCTTCTTGAATTTATTTTTTTTAGTGTTCTATAGTTTTCATAGTAGACTTCATTGACCTTCTTGGTTAGATTAATTTCAAGATATTTTATTTTTTTAGGTAATTGTGAATGGGGTGGTTTTCCTGACTTCTTTCTCAGTTAAATCATTGTTGGAGTATAGACAAACAATTGATTTGAGTGTTCATCATATATCATGCTCTTTTGCTAAATTAATTTTTCAGCTCTAGAAGTCTTCTTATAGAATCTTCTGTGTCTTCTAGATATAGAATCATATCATTGGCAATTGGTGATAATTTTACTTTTTTTCCCCTCATTTCTGTCTTTTTAATTTCCTTCTCTTGTCAGATTGTCCTGGCTAGAGTTGAGAACTATATCGAATATAACTGATGTGAGTGAACATCCTTATCTTGTTCTTGATTTTAGAGGAAATGCTTTCAGTATTTTTCCATTCACTATGATGTTAGCTTTGGGTTTTTAGGTATATCTGAAAATCTTTATATATCTTTATAATGTTAAGGTAACCTTCTTATATATCTTTGTATATCTTTATAATATTAAAGCAAGTTTCTTCTATCCCTAGTTTCTCCAGGATTTTTAACATGAACAGTTGCTGTATTTTATCTAAGCCCTTTTCTGCATCTATTGAGCCAATCATATAATTCCTGTTCTTCTATATAAGTGGTGAATTAAATTTATTTATTTGAATGTGTTGAGCTAGATTTGCATTCCTGGGATGAAGCCCACTGATCATGGTATATTATTTTCTAAATATGTTTTTGAATACAGTTGGCTAATATTTCTTTAAGGATTGTGTCTCTTTGTTCATCAGAGATATTGTGTTCTATTGTTGGAGATAATCAAGGAATTTCAAATGCAAGAGTTAAGTCAGTATTAGTTACTTAAAATTACTTTCATTTTTATTTTATTTTTTTTGAGATGGGGGGCGTCTCGCTGTGTTGTCCAGGATGGTCCTAAACTCAGCTCAAGCAATTCTTCTGCCTTGGACTCCCCACTATCTGGGATTCTAAACTTGTGCCATTATGCCTGGTTCACACTGACATAATGTATTTGATGTTGATATTTAATTTGAATTAATGAAAGAAAAAATTACAAAAGAGCAACTGAGATAACCATCTTGATAATAAAAAGAGAAGATTTAATTTATGTGGAGTTACTAGAAAAACCACATCTTATGTTTCAAAATAACAACCAATTCTCTTTATAGTCAAGCTCTGTCCTAAGATTATACTTTTTAAACAGAAAAGACTTATTATAAAAACCATTTGATCCTACCTTATTCACCTTGAAGAATTTGGAATTATGTCTTCAGTTCAATTTAGCAATATGTATTGGCTATATAATATATATAAGCTGGGGCTGGGGAAGTGGCTCAAGCGGTAGCGAGCTCGCCTGGCATGCCTGCGGGCCCTGGTTCGATCCTCAGCACCACATACAAACAAAGATGTTTGCCCGCCGAAAAACTAAAAGTAAATATTAAAATTCTAAAATAAATAAATATATATATATATGGTGCATAGCTTCTTTGGAATATAGCACCTTTGTCATTTCATGATTTATTTCCTTAGATCAATGTTAACATTTCCCTTTTAGGAAGGAAGGAAGCAAAAGGAATAGATAACTTACAAGTTGATAGGAGGTTGATCTCTTAAATGATTGTAGAACATTGTCCGTGGGCTTTTTTTTTTTTTTTTTTTTTGCAGGGGGTGCATTATAGCTAAACATAATGGTGGAATTTGTTGTAATGAATTTGTACATACATATCATATAATGATATAATTGGACCAATATTATTCCCTGGTACTTTCCTTCTTCTCCCTGGGTCCCACAGAATAGAGACTAACAGTCTTCTTTTGATTTTCATGAATCCCTGTCACCTTTCTTTTCATTTTTCCTCTGTAGCCTCCACATGAGAGACAACATATGACCCTTGACACTCTGAGTTTGCCTTATTTCGCTTAACATAATGTTCTCAATTTTCTTATAAATGACATAATTTCATTTTTCTTTAGGGTTGAATAAAACTCCATTGCATATACATACTATATTTTCTTTACCTGTTCATCCATTAATGGACTCCTAGGTTGGTTCCATAGTTTGGCTTAATGCTACAAACATGGACAAAATAAAATATTCTGATTTTACTTCTTTAGGATAGGTAGTGATATAGCCAGGTCATATGATGATTCCATTACTAGTCTTTTGAGGAACATCCATACTTATTTCCGTAGTGGTTGTACTAATTTACAATCTTACCAATAATGTAAAATCATTCCTTTTTCTTCATATCATCTCCAGCATTTGTTATTGTTTGTATTCTTGGTGGCTGCCATTCAAAGTGGAGTGAGATGAAATCGAAGTTTAGTTTTGATTTGCATTTCTCTAATTGCTAAAGATGTTGAACATTTTTTGTATTTTTGTTGGCCATCTGTATTTTTTTTTTCAGAAGTGTATGTTTAGTTCATTATTAATTGGATTGTTTGGTTGTTTTTGGTGTTGTTTTTTGAGTTCTTTATATATCCTTGATAGTAATCCTCTGGCAGAAGAGTAACTAGAAATATAATCTCCATTTTTGGTTTGTATTTTCACGTTCTTAATTGTATCCTTTGCTGTGGAGAAGCTTTTTATTTTGATACCATCCTATTTATTAATTCTTGGTATTATTTCTTGAGCTTTAGGAGTCCAATTAAGAAAATTGTTGCCTGTGCCTATATCGTTGGAGTGTTGACCCTATGTTTTCTTCTAGGAGTTGCATAGTTTCTTGTCTAATTCCTAGGTCTTTGATCCATTTTGAGTTGAATTTCACACAAGGTGAAACGTAAGGATCTAGTCTCATTCTTCTACATATAGTCAGTCTTCCTAGTACCATTTGTTTAAAAGCCTGTCTTTTCTCCAGTGTATTTTTTTGGCATGTTTTTGACTATATAATTCTTTGGTCCCTAATGTTTTTGCATCACAGATCCACCGACCCTGGTTTATGTTATGTTTCAATTAAAGGCTTCTGCTAAATTCAAAAGTGGATGTATGAAGCCAGTTCTGGGGCTGGGATGTGGCTCAAGCGGTAGCGTGCTTGCCTGGCATGCGTGCGGCCAGAGTTCGATCCTCAGCACCACATACAAAGATGTTGTGTCCGCCAATAACTAAAAAATAAATATTAAAATTCTTAAAAAAAAAAAAAGCCAGTGCTGTGACACAAACCTGTAATCCCAGTCATTTGGGAGGTTGGGTCAGGAGGATTGCAAGTTCAAACACAGCCTCAACAACTTCATGATGTCCTAAGCAACTTAGCAACACCCTGACTCCAAGAGAAAAATAAAAAGGTCCAAGGATGTGGCTCTGTGGTTCAATCTACAGTTCAAAAAAGAAAAAGTACATCTATGAAAAATCTAGAAGCTGTAGGGGAATTGTGACCTAAGAAAAAGGAAAAAATAGGGTGTTTGGTGGGGAGAATATTCTTAGTCAGGGGGTTAATAGAGAGGACAAAATCTATCTCACTTTCTTTTCTTTTTTTTTAAATTTTTTATTGTTGGTTGTTCAAAACATTACATAGTTCTTGACATATCATATTTCAAACTTTGATTCAAGTGGGTTATGAACTCCCATTTTTACCCCGTATACAGATTGCAGAATCATATCAGTTACACATCCATTGATTTACATGTTGCCATACTAGTGTGTGTTGTATTCTGCTGCCTTTCCTATCCTCTACTATCCCCACTCCCCTCCCCTCCCCTCCCCTCTTCTCTCTCTACCCCCTCTGCTGTCATTCATTTCTCCCCCTTGTATTATTTTTCCCTTTCCCCTCACTTCCTCTTGTATGTAATTTTGTATAACCCTGAAGGTCTCCTTCCATTTCCATGCAATTTCCCTTCTCTCTCCCTTTCCCTCCCACCTCTCATCCCTGTTTAATGTTAATCTTCTTCTCATGCTCTTCGTCCCTACTCTGTTCCCAGTTACTCTCCTTATATCAAAGAAGACATTTGGCATTTGTGTTTTAGGGATTAGCTAGCTTCACTTAGCATGATCTGCTCTAATGCCATCCATGTCCCTGCAAATTCTATGATTTTGTCATTTTTTAATGCAGAGTAATACTCCATTGTGTATAAATGCCACATTTTTTTTTTATCCATTCATCTATTGAAGGGCATCTAGGTTGGTTCCACAGTCTTGCTATTGTGAATTGTGCTGCTATGAACATCGATGTAGCAGTGTCCCTGTAGCATGCTCTTTTTAGGTCTTTAGGGAATAGACCGAGAAGGGGAATAGCTGGGTCAAATGGTGGTTCCATTCCCAGCTTTCCAAGAAATCTCCATACTGCTTTCCAAATTGGCTGCACCAATTTGCAGTCCCACCAGCAATGTACAAGTGTACCCTTTTCCCCACATCCTCGCCAGCACTTGTTGTTGTTTGACTTCATAATGGCTGCCAATCTTACTGGAGTGAGATGGTATCTTAGGGTGGTTTTTATTTGCATTTCTCTGACTGCTAGAGATGGTGAGCATTTTTTCATGTACTTGTTGATTGATTGTATGTCCTAAATTAGAAGATAGTGAAGGCATAGATAAATTTCTTAAGTCATATGATCTGCCCAGATTGAGTCAGGAGGATATAGACAACCTAAACAGACCAATATCAATTGAGGAAATAGAAGAAACCATCAAAAGACTACCAACTAAGTAAAGCCCAGGACCGGATGGGTATACAGCAGAGTTTTACAAGACCTTTAAAGAGGAACTAATACCAATACTTTTCAAGCTACTTCAGGAAATAGAAAAAGAGGGAGAACTTCCAAATTCATTCTATGAGGCCAACATCACCCTGATACCTAAACCAGACAAAGATACTTCAAAGAAAGAAAACTACAGACCAATATCTCTAATGAACCTAGATGCAAAAATCCTCAATAAAATTCTGGCGAATCGGATACAAAAACATATCAAAAAAATTGTGCACCATGATCAAGTAGGATTCATCCCTGAGATGCAAGGCTGGTTCAATATACGGAAATCAATAAATGTTATTCACCACATCAATAGACTTAAAAATAAGAACCAAATGATCATCTCGATAGATGCGGAAAAAACATTTGACAAAATACAGCACCCTTTATGTTCAAAACACTAGAACAACTGGGGATAACAGAAACTTACCTCAACATTGTAATAGCTATCTACGCTAAACCTCAGGCCAGCATCATTCTAAACAGAGAAAAACTGAAGGCATTCCCTCTAAAATCTGGAACAAGACAGGGATGCCCTCTCTCACCACTTCTGTTCAACATAGTTCTCGAAACACTGGCCAGAGCAATTAGACAGACGAAAGAAATTAAAGGCATAAAAATAGGAAAAGAAGAACTTAAATTATCACTATTTGCAGATGACATGATTATATACCTAGCAGACCCAAAAGGGTCTACAAAGAAACTATTAGAGCTAATAAATGAATTCAGCAAAGTGGCAGGCTATAAAATCAACACGCACAAATCAAAGGCATTCCTGTATATCAGTGACAAATCCTCTGAAATGGAAATGAGGACAACCACTCCATTCACAATATCCTCAAAAAAAAATAAAAATACTTGGGAATCAACCTATCTCACTTTCATTTATGACAAACTGAGCTTTTATCAGATAGCTATAGGTAGTTATTTTGGTTTTAGAGTATATCTAGTGTCATCTTCTTAATCTCTGTTTATCATGGCAGTAATTTTGATGTGTTTTATGCTCCTTGTAATACACTTTATTTCATTTAAATTTCAGAATAATCCTGTGATACAGGTATTATTATTGAACTCATTTTATACTTTAAAAAACTGCCCAAGAAGGTTATTTTTCCTGAGATCATATTTTTAGTGATTTACTGGACTAGACCTTAAGTGTGTAACTGCTAGTTCATGCGTTAATGACATGCTGATAGAGCAAGTACAAATCACTAATTTGGGGCTTTCTTGTGTTTATGTTCAATAGTTTATTCCATAGAGGCTTCACTTTCACATCGTCTCTGTTATAGCAGGAAAGAAACAAATCTCTTGCTGGGCAAAAGTAATTGTTAAAATAGTTTATTTATTTATTTTTTGGTATTATCATTTGTTGATCATTATCACTTTTTATCTAGGAACTAAAGTCAAGCTTTATTGCAAATATGTATTTTGATGTATTATAGACAGGGTAACTCAGAAGAAAAATAAACAAATTAACAAAATATTTATAAAATTTGGAAAATATAAAGAATCTTGATATTGAATATTTTATAGTCAATTTAACTACCTATAAAGCCTTATCCTTGACTTTATAATATCTGATCCTTCAAAATATAGAAAATATAGAATTTCCTTTAGTATACTTAAAATGGTTGTAGAGAAGTAAAATTTTGGATAAAAATGGATATTTTGGCATTTATTGAAATTTTTCACTACTTTGGTATTAGTGAAAGTATCATCATATAGTATGGCAAATTTTCATTAAAAAACTAAACAGAATTTGTATTCATTGCTGATCTGAATAGTTTGGTATCTGGATATATTTAGTTCCTGTGATGTCTTAATCTTTTAGAGTTTAAGCTCTATTAAAGAGCAGCCATCATAACTATTATCTGGCCAAAATATTCAAAATCCATCAGCTGCACTAGCCATTAGTGCTAATGAAGATTAGGTAGTAATTAGAACTGTTTAATTCACTCTGCTACATTAACCGCTGAGCCACACCCCCAACCCTTTTTTATATTTTATTGGGGCTGGGGTTGCGGCATAAAAAAAAATAGCTTAAAAAACAAATAATAGTTGTAAAGCAAGTAAATATGACATTATGAAGAATGGAGAAAGCCTATAATATTTATAAGGTTTTGGGAGTTAAAATTCAATCAGAATTTGGACACTAGGTAAATCAACTCAATAAGGAACGTTTCGGTTGATTTTGTATTTACATGTCTTGGTTTGTTTGGGGCTATTTGTTCCCTTGCTTTTTAATGTTGTGTGTCTACCCATCTAACACTATGGGTCTAAGGCAGTAGAGTTTCTCCCCTGTAGATTTAATGTTCCTGAAGGTTTCTAGTACCGCACTATTTAGGAGCAGACAAATAATACAAATAACCAATGCAAACAATATATAGCATTAAACCAAATATTTCCTGCTATAAAGTCTACAACATTAATTGTCACAATAAACAAATACTATGATCAGTTATTGCCTACAACAAAAACAGTAAGTTTGGAAAATAGTTTACAATTTCAAATTATGGACAAAGAGAATAGAAGTGTTAGGATGTGATGATTATGAGGGTGGGTGAGAGAAGATACAAATAAAAAGTGAAAGGATGAGTGAAAGAAAAAAACAGAGATTGTTAGCAGAAATAAAGAGAGAAAGAGAATCAAGGAAAAGAGGTTAGTGAGAGAAAATAATACACCAAGTAAAAAATTTAAAAGTTAAAAATAAAAATGAAAATAATATAAAACAAAACTGAAAGATAATAATCAGATATCCTAGCCCTCAAAATACTGGTCCATGAAAAATAAATGACTTCAAAAATGCTAGAAAAGAGAAAATAATGAATATGAATACATATAAATGTAAATGGAGGTCACAATTAAATGGAGGAAAAAGAGAAAGAAAAAAGATCTGGATGAAAGGTAAAGAATTATTTCTGTTGGAGTTCAACAGAAACTTCCCGTTTCTGCAGTGCTAGGTTGAGTGATCCAGAGTAGGTTGCTTTTTCCACCCTGAGGGTGGGATTGTTGGAGTGAGAGAAGTAATTGTGTAGACAGAATTCCTAGAGGCCAGATTTAGGTCTAGGTAGGCTCTAGGTTCTTTGCTGAATGCCAGTTGGCCTGTAGATTTTAAATCAGTGCACCTTCAGGGCACAGCAGTTGCTGGAAGGCTGCACCCCAGGATTCTTCCCAGGGTTCCACTTGTGTGGTAGAGGAGACAATTTTTAGTCCATTATATAACCTGTGAACCCCAAGTTTCCTGGTTTCAGTTTGTGTCTCTAAATTCAATCTCTCCTGCCCCGACCCTTTTGAATTCCTGTTCAAGTCCCATCTGGTCCTGCCAGCAGATTGGAGGGGAGGGGTGAGTTTTCACAAGCAGTAGTCAGTATTTAAATCTCTGTCCAGGTTTATTTTCTCCTTTTCAGTTAGGCACACTGTATGTCAGGATAATTGGGTTTGCCAGGCCCCGTATTTTGGGTGAAACTCAGGTTTGCCAGAAATTTGGGTGAAACTCAGGTTTGCCAGCCCCTGCACAAAATGGTTCTTTCCTCTGTCCTCCACAGGCCGACAGGAGGCATGGAGTTTCTTTCCCACACAGGGATATTGTGCAGTGTGCCTTTCAGTTTAGTAGGGCAGTGTCTTTGATCTCTAAACTCTTTGTACCCAGACAAGCTTCAGGCCTCCTAAAAATGTGGGATTCTTTAATTCCATATCCCTCTACTTTGCTTGCGGAAGAACCACTCTGGCTAGTGCATCAGGCTGAGGTAGCAGCTATGGTGCTGGCGATTCCTTCCTTATTATATCCAATTTCTTGAGTCCCCAATCTGCTTTGAATGTCCAGTATTAAATTCCAGATTTCAGTAAAGTCCCCCTTCTCCCCAGTTTTTGTTCATCCACCTTGTGAGAAAGTGCCTGTTTTCTTGGTTTCATGCCACAGAGAAGCCAAGAAAGGGACCTTCTCTATTCTGCCATCTTGAAACCCCACATGTGTAGTTAATTTAAGGTCATCTTTAAGTTTTTATAACCTTGGGCGATATATTGGTGGGTGATGTTGGCCATCTACAATCTGTTACAGTTAGAAGAAATTGAAGATAACACTTTATTTTAGTGTTCTAAATGATGTTAAATATGAACATCAGATTCTTTTCTACAATCCTGTCAGAATAAAGTTGCATTTTCCTCAGACTGTAGGCTCAGAATTAAAATATAGTTTAGCAATATATTGTACTGGTGAAACAGATTTTAGAAATAATTTATTCAAAACTTATTTAGGGATATTGTGTTCCTAAGGTCATACATGCCTAACAGTAAGTGTAGCATATAGGCCAGTTTTCTTGAATTACGAAATTCATACTATTGCAACCCATGGATTCAGATCTATAAAATATTTTTTTCTCTCTCAAATGAGTGCTCTACATTTAGGAATTTTCTGGAACTTGATAACTCTTTGTTTTGTTCTTCCATTTAAAACAAAGTATTTTCCTCGTACTTAGTTTGTATTTTAGTTTATGATTATTTAAGAAAGAAATGTTATATTATTGAATTATCTTATTTAAGACTTCAACAGTTTCAAACTGATTTATAGACTTAATAAATTTAAGGAAATGGTAAAGTGCAGAAGATAGCAAGATTATTCCATCACTTTCCTTTTTTTTTTTTTTTTAAGAAATCAGTGAATCTTTTTAAATTTTTGTGCACCTTAGCAGGATCCAGTGTAATTTAGGAAAGTGTTTTAACAGTCCTTTGAATTTACACTTAGAAGCACTTAAATCTTTTTTAGATATAGTCAATGAAGGTCAGACCTCTGAGCACAGACCTCTATATGATCTTAGGCCAGTCCAACGCTATACAGAAAATAAGATAGCATTTTTGAATTCCATAGCTAGTATTAGAAATGTTTCCTCCAGTCACTTCAAGCAAATCAAAATAAAATCATTCATTACAAAGGTCTACAAGTGCTCAGGCCTTCCGCTTCCTCATTGCCTTTGTCTTCAAATCATCTTCCCCTTACATGTTGTTGGAGCTACAATGGCCACATACTCCTTGAGCTTCTGCCTAAGATTCTTTACACTTCCTATAACCTTCACCTAGACTTTCATCCCTGGATATCTGTATCTGTGACACTCTTCAGGTCTCTGAATATTACTGTATTCGATGGTCCTTTAAGACCATGGAACCTTTAAAGAGGAACTAATACCAATACTTTTCAAGCTACTTCAGGAAATAGAAAAAGAGGGAGAACTTCCAAATTCATTCTATGAGGCCAACATCACCCTGATACCTAAACCAGACAAAGACACCTCAAAGAAAGAAAACTACAGACCAATATCTCTAATGAACCTAGATGCAAAAATCCTTAATAAAATTCTGGCGAATCGGATACAAAAACATATCAAAAAAATTGTGCACCATGATCAAGTAGGATTCATCCCTGGGATGCAAGGCTGGTTCAATATACGGAAATCAATAAATGTTATTCACCACATCAATAGACTTAAAAATAAGAACCATATGATCGTCTCGATAGATGCGGAAAAAGCATTCGACAAAGTACAGCATCCCTTTATGTTCAAAACTCTAGAAAAACTAGGGATAACAGGAACATACCTCAATATTGTAAAAGCAATCTATACTAAGCCTCAGGCTAGCATCATTCTGAATGGAGAAAAATTGAAGGCATTCCCTCTAAAATCTGGAACAAGACAGGGATGCCCTCTCTCACCACTTCTATTCAACATAGTTCTCGAAACACTGGCCAGAGCAATTAGACAGACGAAAGAAATTAAAGGCATAAAAATAGGAAAAGAAAAACTTAAATTTTCACTATTTGCAGATGATATGATTCTATACCTAGCAGACCCAAAAGGCTCTACAAAGAAACTATTAGAGCTAATAAATGAATTCAGCAAAGTGGCAGGATATAAAATCAACACGCATAAATCAAAGGCATTCCTGTATATCAGCGACAAATCCTCTGAAATGGAAATGAGGACAACCACTCCATTCACGATGTCTTCAAAAAAAATAAAATACTTGGGAATCAACCTAACAAAAGAGGTGAAAGACTTATACAATGAAAACTACAGAACCCTAAAGAGAGAAATAGAAGAAGATCTTAGAAGATGGAAAAATATACCCTGTTCATGGATAGGCAGAACTAACATCATCAAAATGGCGATATTACCAAAAGTTCTCTATAGGTTTAATGCAATGCCAATCAAAATCCCAACGGCATTTCTTGTAGAAATAGAGAAAGCAATCATGAAATTCATATGGAAAAATAAAAGACCCAGAATAGCAAAAACAATGCTAAGCAGGAAGTGTGAATCAGGCGGTATAGCGATACCAGACTTCAAACTATATTACAGAGCAATAGTAACAAAAACAGCATGGTACTGGTACCAAAACAGGCGGGTGGACCAATGGTACAGAATAGAGGACACAGAAACCAATCCACAAAACTACAACTATCTTATATTTGATAAAGGGTCTAAAAGCATGCAATGGAGGAAGGATAGCATCTTCAACAAATGGTGCTGGGAAAACTGGAAATCCATATGCAACAAAATGAAACTGAATCCCTTTCTCTCGCCATGCACAAAAGTTAATTCAAAATGGATCAAGGAGCTTGATATCAAATCAGAGACACGCCGTCTGATAGAAGAAAAAGTTGGCTATGATCTACATACTGTGGGGTCGGGCTCCAAATTCCTCAATAGGACACCCATAGCACAAAAGTTAATAACTAGAATCAACAAATGGGACTTACTCAAACTAAAAAGTTTTTTCTCAGCAAAAGAAACAATAAGAGAGGTAAATAGAGAGCCTACATCCTGGGAACAAATCTTTACTCCTGACACTTCAGATAGAGCCCTAATATCCAGAGTATACAAAGAACTCAAAAAATTAGACAATAAGAGAACAAACAACCCAATCAACAAATGGGCCAAGGACCTGAACAGACACTTCTCAGAGGAGGACATACAATCAATCAACAAGTACATGAAAAAATGCTCACCATCTCTAGCAGTCAGAGAAATGCAAATCAAAACCACCCTAAGATACCATCTCACTCCAGTAAGATTGGCAGCCATTATGAAGTCAAACAACAACAAGTGCTGGCGAGGATGTGGGGAAAAGGGTACACTTGTACATTGCTGGTGGGACTGCAAATTGGTGCAGCCAATTTGGAAAGCAGTATGGAGATTTCTTGGAAAGCTGGGAATGGAGCCACCATTTGACCCAGCTATTCCCCTTCTCGGTCTATTCCCTAAAGACCTAAATAGAGCATGCTACAGGGACACTGCTACATCGATGTTCATAGCAGCACAATTCACAATAGCAAGACTGTGGAACCAACCTAGATGCCCTTCAATGGATGAATGGATAAAAAAAATGTGGCATTTATACACAATGGAGTAGTACTCTGCATTAAAAAATGACAAAATCATAGAATTTACAGGGAAATGGATGGCATTAGAGCAGATTATGCTAAGTGAAGCTAGCCAATCCCTAAAAAACAAATGCCAAATGTCTTCTTTGATATAAGGAGAGTAACTAAGAACAGAGTAGGGTCGAAGAGCATGAGAAGAAGATTAACATTAAACAGGGATGAGAGGTGGGAGGGAAAGGGAGAGAGAAGGGAAAATGCATGGAAATGGAAGGAGACCCTCAGAGTTATACAAAAGTACATACAAGAGGAAGTGAGGGGAAGGGGAAAAATAATACAAGGGGGACAAAGGAATGTCAGAAGAGGGGGCAGAGAGAGAAGAGGGGAGGGGAGGGGAGGGGAGGGGGGATAGTAGAGGATAGGAAAGGCAGCAGAATACAACAGACACTAGTATGGCAATATGTAAATCAATGGATGTGTAACTGATGTGATTCTGCAATCTGTATATGGGGTAAAAATGGGAGCTCATAACCCACTTGAATCAAATTGTGAAATATGATATATCAAGTACTATGTAATGTTTTGAACAGCCAACAATAAAAAAAAAAAAAGAATGTATATAAACTACATTCTTAAACATTTAGTGCTATTTATTCCTCTTAACTGTCTCTTTTTTCATGTGACTGATGAAAGTCTTTATGTATTCTTTTGATTTTGACTTTTTACTGTACTTTGAAAATATATATGATATATAAAAAATATTTATGTTGTATTAATATATAATTAAATCCTTATAGGCATGATATAATTAAACCCATGAGCCAATAACTTAACCCAAGACAGAGGTGTCATAGTAACTGGTATCTACAACTTGCTGATTCTTGCATACATTTGTGCCTAAATATATTTTTTTGTTTTGCTTCTTCTTTGAACTCTATAAAACAGTATATAGCATGTGATATTCTAGGACTTGCTGTTTTTCTCCAACTTTGTTTTTCTAAGATTTATTTATGCTGTTTTTTTTTTAACTGTAGTTTTATTCTCCACTATTACTGTGTGACATTTCATTATGGATATATTATATCTTTTTTTTTTTTATCCAGTTCCCTATTGATGGGTGTTTGAGTTACTGTAGTTTTTATTTTTTCAGGGGAGGGGGTTATTAAAACAGTGATCCCTTGAACATTTGTGGTTGTATTTCCTGATACATATATTTAGGGATTTCTCTAGAGTATATGTTTAGGAATACAGCTATTGTGTCAAATTGTTTTTTAGTGTTTATATTAACTTTTGTATCAGCAGTCTATAGTATCAACATTCTCTTAATTCTATTCTTAGGATTTTTTGATGCCTTCAGTTTTGCAAGTTAGTCTGATGGGTTATATCTCTTTGTGGCCTTAATTAGCATTTTGATTATTAAAAGGACTGAATATTCATATGTATATGAACCATTTCTGCTTTTTTAATTGGAAAGAAAGCAGTGAGGCAGATTTGCCATAACACAGTGAGGAAGAGGAAGAGTAGTGGAATATGAGGCTGTGAGTCACCTATGATGGAGAGTGCTAGAGGTACTAGATAAATTGAGCCTGTGAGCCATGGAAATAACCAAATCTCTTTGCAGTGTATAGCTTGTAGAGAACAGACAACAGAGACAGTAAGACTTAAGCAAAGAGACAGAAGTTGTTTACAGTAGGCCAATGCTGTTGCTAAAAAATGGTGGCAGGTTCTGGGAGGCAAGTATTATTGATCAAATATATGACTAACTTCCGTTCTCGGAAATTTTTATGTCTTTTTCTAGAAGAGCTACATATTTTTCTTTTATTCCTAGCTACCTATTTTTTCCTGAGCATGAAGTTACAGAACTTTATTATTTTATCTTAGACTCAATACCAGTTTCATAGCAAAATTCTTAAAATGTATTATATTTATTCTTAAAAATGATTTTTTTCTGTTGCCAAGATTTGAGGATTAATTGTTAGTATAATAATTTTAGCAACATTGCATTGAACGACTTTTATGAAGCCAGCAGCTGTGATTACTCATATTCGGCAGCTGCAGTTATATTGACTCAAATGGTTTTTCATCAGTTATTAGAAAAGTTACAAATTTTTGGTAAATTCACTAAATCAGAAAGTTTAAGTTACACTTTTCTTTCAGGTATTCTTCTATTTCAACATGTTAACTTATATTTTGGGAACATAGTTATTAATGACTTTGCCAATAACACAATCAGTAGTAGGAGATAATATAGATGTACTGTTATGCCTGGTGTAATAACTTCTATCCTCTAGGCAAATGTGGATTTAAATACTTCTCATATTTTAAGACAATTTAAGACAAAAGCGCGTAGATTAGAGGACATTATTGGTTTACTTTTGTAATGTATGCAATTATTTACATTCCTTTTTAACACTTATACAGCAATAATAACATTAATTTATTCTAAACTTGGTTTTTTTTTTAAAGAGAGAAAGAGAGAGAGAGAGAGAGAGAGAGAGAGAGAGAGAGAGAATTTTAATATTTATTTTTTAGTTTTCGGTGGACACAAAATCTTTGTTTGTGGTGCTGAGGATCGAACCCGGGCCGCACGCATGCCAGGCGAGCGCGCTACCACTTGAGCCACATCCCCAGCCCCTCTAAACTTGGTTTTTAAACTGTAATATGTTATCATTTAGTCAGATATTTAAAAGTCCCTTACTTTAAAAATAGCAATTAAAGGGAACAATTAAGTACTTATCTTTATTTTGTGAATATACTTCATGGTAATGAAAGAAATGTTGATGGACGAAAAAAGGCTCTTTATTGAGTGTTTCTAGATAATATTTATGGAAGGAATGATAGAATTTGAAAAATCATTTTATAAACTCTTATAAAATAAGACAGGTTTCAAAGATTGAACCTATTACATGGAAGATTGATGAGAAAATTTGCAAAAGAGGGATAAGTTTTCACCACTTTTACCTAGTGATCAGCATCACAAAGAAGAAGCATTCAGATTCTGTGCCTCCTGATATGATGCAATGTAAAGTATTCTTTCCAAAAGTATTTTTTTAAAGGTGAAGCTGAATCCAATCCAGGTTTACAATTAACTTCGCATTAATAAGAAACACAGGAGTAAGGGAATAAATTAAATGACACCACAGGATCTAGGAGGTGGGAAATTTTGTTCGATAATTGATTCAGTTTAATCAGTAGGTTGACGGCATACAAAAAAAAAAAAAAAAAAGGGAGGGCAGAGGGACTGCTCTATATTAAAAATGTACCAAATGTAATAGCAACTATATGACCTTTTATGAATTCTGATTTCATTAATCCAATGACAATTAATTTTGAGACAATCAGGGAATTTACATAGGTACTGGATATTATATGAGATTTTTTTGTTGTTGTTGGGAGAAAATGCCATTGCAATTATGACCTTTATGAGGGGAGAGGAGTCTGGGATTTGTTTTAAAACATCCAATGAAAAAATAACATTCAAGGAATAATAATAGAGACAATAGAAATGAATGAGGCAGGTGCAGGAAAATGTTGAAAACTCTTGGATTCATATGATGGATATCTTCATATGTTTGAAAATGTTTATATCAAAATTAATTTTTAAAAGTTCAAAAATGTTATGAATATGTACATGTGTCTTCTTGACCTTGTCATCCAATTAAATGTAGACAGCTTTCAGTGTCCTCCTTCTTAAAAGTGTTAGTGGAGGCAGCATGCCCCTACTAACATAGGTGTTGAAAGTGACAAGTACTCACTTTCTTAACCCACCCCCCAGTTAGAGAATAGGCATGGCTGACTTCATCCCCAGCTTGTGACCATGGAACTAGTGAATCAAGGAGCAGTTTCCATTTCTGTCTTGAAAGGTAGTTACAAACTAATTTACACTGCTAAAAGGCAGCAGAATTGGGGAGGGGCGATTAGAGATAGGATTACTAAGTGATAAGAGAAAACTGCCTCTGTGTTCACTGGCAGCATCAGGTGTTTCTTTTTTTATTTTCCCCCACCAGAAGAACCAGTATTTTAATTGGCCCTAAGCCTACGTGTAACTTTCCTGGTAATTCTATGTACTGTCTAATATGTTTTAATAATTATTTATTGAGGTTAACTGATATTCAGTAAACAGCACATGTTTAGGCTGTATAATTTGAGTAGGTTGAACATATGTATATGCTTGTGAGACCTTTACCACACAAAGATAGTGAACATTCCTATCACCCCTAAAGTTTTCTCTTAGCATTTATAATTCCTTTCTCTTATTTCTTCTCCCAAAGTAACCACTGATTTCCTTTTTCCTCCTTACAATTGCTTTAGCTATTCTGGGTCTCTTATTTTTCCAGATGAATTTCATAATTGCTTTTTCTATTTCTGTGAGGAATGTCATTGGGATTTTGATCGGAATTGCATTGAATCTGTATAATGCTTTTGGCAATATGGTCATTTTAATAATATTAATTCTGCTTATCCATGAGCAAGGTAGATCTTTCCATCTTCTAAGGTCTTCTTCTATTTCTCTTTAGGGTTCTATAGTTTTCATTGTATAGATCTTTCACCTCTTTTGTTGAGTTGATTCCCAAGTTTTTTTTGAGGATATTGTGAATGGGGTAGTTTTCCTCATTTCCTTTTCAGAGGATTTGTCACTGATATACAGGAATGCCTTTGATTTATGGGTGTTGATTTTATTTCCTGCCACTTTGCTGAATTCATTTACTAGTTCCAGAAGTTTCTTGGTAAGTTTTTTGGGTCTTCTAGGTATAGAATAACATAATCAGCAAATAGTGCTAGTTTAAGTTCTTCTTTTCCTATTGTTATTCCTTTAATTTCTTTCATCTGTCTAATTGCTCTGGCCAGTGCTTCAAGAACTCTGTTGAATAGAAGTGGTGAGAAAGGGCATCCCTGTCTTGTTCCAGATTTTAGAGGGAATGCCTTCAGTTTTTCTCTGTTTAGAATGATGCTGGCCTGAGGTTTAGCGTAGATAGCTATTACAATGTTGAGGTAAGTTTCTGTTATCCCTAGTTGTTCTAGTGTTTTGAACATAAAGGGTGCTGTATTTTGTCAAATGCTTTTTCTGCATCTATCGAGATAATCATATGGTTCTTATCTTTAAGTCTATTGATGTGATGAATTACATTTATTGATTTCCGTATGTTGAACCAACTTTGCATCCCTGGGATGAATCCCACTGGATCATGGTGCATGATCTATTTGATATGTTTTTGTATCAGATTTGCCAGAGTTTCATTGAAGATTTTTGCATCTATATTCATTAGAGATATTGATCTGAAGTTTTTTTTCTTTGAAGTGTCTTTGGTTTTGGAATCAAGGTGATATTGGCCTTGTAGAATGAATTTGGAAGTACTCCCTCTTTTTCTATTTCCTGAAATAGATTGAAGAGTATTGGTACTAGTTCTTCTTTAAAAGTCTTGTAAAACTCGGCTGTATATCCGTCCAGTCCTGGGCTTTTCTTGGTTGGTAAGCTTCTGATGGTGTCTTCTATTTCCTCACTTGATATTTGTCTGTTTAAGTTGTGTGTATCTTCCTCACTCAATCTGGGCACATCATATGACTTAAGGAATTTATCGATGCTTTTCACTATATTCTATTTAATTGGAGTATCAGGTTTCAAAATAATTTCTAATTATCTTCTGTATTTCTGTATTTCTGTAGTGTCTGTTGTGATGTTGCCTTTTTCATCCTGTATGCTAGTAATTTGGGTTCTCTCTCTTCTTCTCATTGTTAGCATGTCAATCTTATTTATTTTTTTCAAAGAACCAACTTTTAGTTTTGTCAATTTTTTCAGTAGTTTCAGTTTCATTGTTTTCAGCTCTGATTTTAATTTTTCTTGCCTTTGACTGCATTTGCTGTTTATTTGTTCTTTTTTTTTTCTAGGGCTTTGAGATGTAGTGTGAGGTCTTTTACTTGTTGTCTTTTTCTTCTTTTAAGGAATAAACTTCATGCAATGAATTTACCTCTTAGTACTGCTTTCATAGTGTCCCAGAGATTTCGATATGTTGTGTCTGTGCCAGAGCAATTAGACAGACGAAAGAAATTAAAGGCATAAAAATAGGAAAAGAAGAACTTAAATTTTCACTATTTGCAGATGACATGATTCTATACCTAGCAGACCCAAAAGGGTCTACAAAGAAACTATTAGAGCTAATAAATGAATTCAGCAAAGTGGCAGGATATAAAATCAACACACATAAATCAAAGGCATTCCTGTATATCAGCAGCAAATCCTCTGAAATGGAAATGAGGACAACCACTCCATTCACAATATCCTCAAAAAAAATAAATACTTGGGAATCAAACTAACAAAAGAGGTGAAAGACTTATACAATGAAAACTACAGAACCCTAAAGAGAGAAATAGAAGAAGATCTTAGAAGATGGAAAAATATACCCTGTTCATGGATAGGCAGAACTAACATCATCAAAATGGCGATATTACCAAAAGTTCTCTATAGGTTTAATGCAATGGCAATCAAAATCCCAACGGCATTTCTTGTAGAAATAGAGAAAGCAATCATGAAATTCATATGGAAAAATAAAAGACCTAGAATAGCAAAAACAATGCTAAGCAGGAAGTGTGAATCAGGCGGTATAGCGATACCAGACTTCAAACTATACTACAGAGCAATAGTAACAAAAACAGCATGGTACTGGTACCAAAACAGGCGGGTGGACCAATGGTACAAAATAGAGGACACAGAAACCAATCCACAAAACTACAACTATCTTATATTTGATAAAGGGTCTAAAAGCATGCAATGGAGGAAGGATAGCATCTTCAACAAATGGTGCTGGGAAAACTGGAAATCCATATGCAACAAAATGAAACTGAATCCCTTTCTCTCGCCATGCACAAAAGTTAATTCAAAATGGATCAAGGAGCTTGATATCAAATCAGAGACACGCCGTCTGATAGAAGAAAAAGTTGGCTACGATCTACATACAGTGGGGTCGGGCTCCAAATTCCTCAATAGGACACCCATAGCACAAAAGTTAATAACTAGAATCAACAAATGGGACTTACTCAAACTAAAAAGTTTTTTCTCAGCAAAGGAAACAATAAGAGATAGGGAGCCTACACCCTGGGAACAAATCTTTACTCCTGACACTTCAGATAGAGCCCTAATATCCAGAGTATACAAATAACTCAAAAAATTAGACAATAAGAAAACAAACAACCCAATCAACAAATGGGTCAAGGACCTGAACAGACACTTCTCAGAGGAGGACATACAGTCAATCAACAAGTACATGAAAAAATGCTCACCATCTCTAGCTGTCAGAGAAATGCAAATCAAAACCACCCTAAGATACCATCTCACTCCAGTAAGATTGGCAGCCATTATGAAGTCAAACAACAACAAGTGCTGGCGAGGATGTGGGGAAAAGGGTACACTTGTACATTGCTGGTGGGACTGCAAATTGGTGCAGCCAATTTGGAAAGCAGTATGGAGATTTCTTGGAAAGCTGGGAATGGAGCCATCATTTGACCCAGCTATTCCCCTTCTCGGTCTATTCTCTAAAGACCTAAATAGAGCATGCTACAGGGACACTGCTACATCGATGTTCATAGCAGCACAATTCACAATAGCAAGACTGTGGAACCAACCTAGATGCCCTTCAATAGACGAATGGATTAAAAAAAATGTGGCATTTATACACAATGGAGTATTACTCTGCATTAAAAAATGACAAAATCATAGAATTTGCAGGGAAATGGATGGCATTAGAGCAGATTATGGTAAGTGAAGCTAGCCAATCCCTAAAAAACAAATGCCAAATGTCTTCTTTGATATAAGGAGAGTAACTAAGAACAGAGTAGGGTCGAAGAGCATGAGAAGAAGATTAACATTAAACAGGGATGAGAGGTGGGAGGGAAAGGGAGAGAGAAGGGAAATTGCATGAAAATGGAAGGAGACCCTCAGGGTTATACAAAATTACATACAAGAGGAAGTGAGGGGAAAGGGAAAAATAATACAAGGGGGAGAAATGAATGACAGTAGAGGGGGTAGAGAGAGAAGAGGGGAGGCGAGGGGTGGGGAGGGGAGGGGGGATAGTAGAGGATAGGAAAGACAGCAGAACACAACAGACACTAGTATGGCAATATGTAAATCAATGGATGTGTAACTGATGTAATTCTGCAATCTGTATATGGGGTAAAAATGGGAGTTCATAACCCGCTTGAATCAAAGTGTGAAATATGATATATCAAGAAATTTATAATGTTTTGAACAACCAACAATAAAAAATTAAAAAAAATAAAAATAAAAACACCTTCACAGCAAGACCTGAAAAAAAAAAAAAAGAAATATGTTGTTCCAGGATCTTCTAGCTTTCAGAGTCTGTGTTGAAAAATTAGCCATTAACCTAATTGGTTTACCCCTAAATGTAATCTGCTTCCTTTCTCTTGTGGCTTTAAAAATTCTATCCTTGTTCTGTATGTTGGACATTTTCATTATAATGTGTCTTGTTGTGGATCTCTTGTGGTTTCGTACATTTGGCATCCTATAGGCTTCTAGGATTTGATTTCCATTTCATTCTTCATGTCTGGAAAGTTTTCTAAAATTATTTCATTTAGGAGGTTGCTCATTCCTTTGGTTTGGACATCTATACCTTCCTCTATCCCAGTTACTCTTAAATTTGGTCTCTTTATGTTACCCAAATTTCTTTGATGATCTGCTCGTGGTTTCTTATCAGCCTTTCTGAGCTGTCTACAGTCTTTTTGAGATGATATACTTTGTCTTCATTGTCTGATGTTCTGACTTCTAAGTGGTCTACCCTGCTGGTGATATTCTCATTTGAGTTTTTAATTTGGTTTATAATTTCCTTTATTTCCAGGATTTCTGTTTGGTTTTTTTGTATAACCTCTATCTCCCTGTAGAGTTGATCTTTTGCTTCTTGGATTTGTTTATGTAATTCATTGTCAAAGTCATCTTTCATTGTCTGCATTTACTGTCTGAGGTCTTCCTTGAGACTCCAGATCATCTGAAGCATGTATATCTTGAAATCTTTATCTGACATTTTTTCTGCTGTAGCTATTAACTCCTCTATTGTTGTTGTCCTGCATTGTTTGTGGTCCTTTCTTTCCTTTTTTTTCATGTTTCTCACATTTCTTTCCAGTTCTGTGTGATTGTTATGTTATTATTTTTCTCCTATAAATTTGTATTGCTCTTGTATAGTTCTGAGAGATCTCGCCTTTGTGATGGGAGACAATATCTAGAGATGTTGGATTCAATTATAATTTAAAATATATTCATTAGCTTCATAAAAGGCATACAGATTCTGGTGGCATATACAGAACTGAGGGTTGGGCATAGGACTTTATGTTTAGGGGGAAAGATGTGAGGCAATGGGGGTTGATATATCTTAGCTACTTTGGAGGAAAACTCTAATGAAGGGGGTTATTAACAGGAGAATAGACAGGAGGTATTTTAGGATAGCTAAGTACGTGGGAGGACAATAAGAAGCAAAGAAACAATCACCTATTTGCATTTAGTAAATTACACATAGTAGAAATAGTAACACTTGGGAAGTTGGGAGAGGAAGAGAAGGAGGAAGAAGAGTAAAAAGAAAAGAAGAAAAAAGTGGGGAAGAGATAGAGAAAAGGAATGAAAAAGAGAGAGGAAAAGAGAAGAAAAAGATAAAAAGAAAAAGTAAAGAAGGAAAAAGAAAAAAAATGCACTCTTAGAATTCTGTTTTCTTCTCTTCCAGTAGGTGGCATTGTGCATTCCAGTTTCAGTTACTGCCCTCAGGTTGGGGGAAGCAATCTGTGTGAGGCGGCTCTCCCTCCCCTGTTGGGTGCCTCTCCAATCCTGGTCTCTTTGGGTTGCTCCTGGTCTCTATCCCCCACACCTCTCCTGCCCAGCAAGCCCAAATTGATGGGACTCTTGTCTACAGCCCTGGGTTCACTCTGGGCATACAGCACCCCGGCTGCCCTGCGCTCCTGATCAACTGAGTGCTATCTCTTTGTTGGGTAGTCACTAAGTCATCACAGCTGTGAAAAGGAGGGAGTTGGAAACAGGCAACCTGTTCTGTCTTATTCCCTCTGATAGCCATGCCCACCGAGAGCTGTTGAGAAAGGTTTATTTTATTATAGCTGGGGGGGAGTGGGAGTTGGAGATCAGGCACCTTTTCAGTTTCACTCGGCTCTGATAATCATGCCCACCGAGGCTGGTGAAAAAGTTTTTGAGTTATCACAGCTGGGTAGAGGGGGGAGCTGGGACTCACACACCTGTTCAGATGCCAATCGTGCTGTTATATCCGCCAAAAGCTGATGTGGTAGATTTTCCAAGACGGCGGCCGCCCGTTTCCACGCTGGGGTGTCCGGTGAATTGGAGGGAACTGGGCTGTTCGTCCACTATGTCCAGAATTCGGTCCTCAGTCTGGTGCCCTGGAGTGATGTGGGTCGCAGTCTGGCGCGCTCTAGCCTTAATGGGTATGTAACCCTGGGTCTCTATGCTGCCAGAACTCCACAGTGCTCAATTCCACCCGTCTGCTGCGGGTTCCCGGGCTGCCCACTGATTTCCTTTTTGTCAGCAAAAGTAAGTTCTTATTGTAGAGTTTTATCTTAAAAGCAATAATGTCAAGTACTCTTTACTATATGACTTTCTTCTCAGAATAATTATATAAGATTTATCAGTGTTCTTACATGTATCAGGACATTTTTTAATTGGTTCTTTTTTTATTACTAAGTGACATTGCATTGTATGGATATACCACAATTTGTGTATTCATTTAATCATTGAGGGACGTTTAGATTATTTCCAGTTTCAAGCTCCAAAAATTAAGCTGCTATGAACATTTGAATGTTTTATGTTTTTATGAACATTTGCTTTTATTTTCCTTGAGCAAATACCTAATAGTGGATTGGCTAGATCATATGACATATTGTTGTTTAATTTTTTAATTGCCAAAATGTTTTCATATATGGTATATTTAAAAATAAAGTATTAAGAGAGATGTGTATTATGTATGTGATTTGTATATACATATTTATATGTATACACATACATATATACACACAATTTATTATATATTAATATGATTTGTGTCTGTCTTATCTGTATTTCCATAAATAGCAACAGTATGATTTTACTCATCATGTAGGACTATTAGAACTATTAATTATCCATAGCTTAACAAAACATCATAATCACGTCTACTCAAGTCAGATATAACATTTTAAATAATTTAGTAATAAATATTAGTTACTTAATATTAACCAGTGTTACATAGAAAACATTAATATATATGTTCATCCTATTACTTAAAATAATTTGATATTTGAAAACTGGTATATTTATTATGTTTAGTATGAATTTAAGCATCTTTTTGAATAGAGGTTCATTTTTCACTTACTTGTGTTAAAATTCCACAAGCTAGAAGATTTCCTGAGATTTATTGTCCGGCTTAATATCATTTTGACTTGAAATAATGATATGAGTTCTTAACATGTTAGAGTACCTGTACATTTCACTCTTGATTTTGAGTGAAGTTTCATCTCACAAATTGCTAACAAAAATTATAATTTGATCTCGTTTGTGACTGGCATAAATATTTTTATTAAGTGGCATGAGATCAATAGAAAAAGCCCCTCTCTTTCTTTATCTTAAACATATCAACATTAGAAAGATAAACCTCTGGATATTCTCATGTCTAATTTTAACATGTTAGGTTACAATTTCATTTTTTGGTGTGTTGGAGCTTTAATATGGTTTATTATATCCTGGTGTGATTGGTAACACAGTTAAACATATACCTAGCTAGGCACTACAGGGAGCTTGGAAATGTTAGAGGGCAAAGAAAATATTGACTAAGTAAGTTGAAAATAATCATTGAAAAAGAATACTTGGGTTGAAGTTAATCACATAATATTGTTTAATGAATTTCTCATTTCAACATAATATGAATATAATATGCAGTATATTATATAAAAAGTCATAAATTTTGTTCTCACTTTTATACTCTGAAAATTGTGATTTCACTTTTTTTTTCTTTATAATCCTTATATATTTAATTATCTTTACTTGTCAAGGATGGATAGATCCTTGTGTGCAGTGTTGAATAAAATAGTGGTAGTTGGCATCCCTATCTTGCCCTGAGTTTAAAGAATTTGACTTTTTCCCTCTGGTCCTCACATAGCCCTTCCTCAGCATATGTACAAAGAGAATAAGAGTAATTAAGTTCTCTAGTATCTCTACCTATAAGAACTCTCTATTCCTATCAGATCAGGGCCCTCCTCTTATGACCTCATTTAACCTTAATTACTGCTTTAGATGCCCCATCTTCAAATACCATCACATTATGAATCAGGGTTTTAATGTAATGAATTTGGGGAAGACAGAAACATTCAATCTGTCACACAGATTTAAGGAAAATTTCTAATATTTCTTGTGCTTCACTTTGTCTTTTCTGCATAGCAAATCATCCAAAAACTTAATGGCTTGAAATAACAATGTTTTTAACTGTTTTAAATGATTTTGTTTATTGGATGGATTATTTCTCTTTAGTTTCACTTGAGCTCACACTTGAATTTGCTGTCATTTGGAGAATTGACTGGGATGGAAAGTTCAAGATGTTTTTACTCATGATTCCAGACAGTGCTGACTATTGACTGGGATCAATTGGTTCCTAACTATATGGCTTTCATCTGTCAAAGGTCAAAGGTTTCAAGGCAAGAAATGAAACTGCAAGTCCTTCTTGAAGTCTCATATTTGGAAACTGCATATCACTCTTGCCACATTTGATTGCTCAAAACAAGTCACAAGACCAGTATAGTTTCAAGGTGTTAGACAAATAGGTATCTCTTGATAGTAAAGAGAGAAACATTACATTGCAAAGAATATAATTACAGGAAAGCATCATTTGTCAAGACTATTATTATGATAACTTCCTGCATCTTTGCTAAGTTTGCAAACAATTTATTGTTTAATTTCATTGACAATGAAATTGTCACCAAGCATTAAGATGATATATAGGCTGGGCACTGTGGTACATATCTATAATTCTAAGCAACTCAGATAGTCTAGGCAGGAGAATCACAAGTTTGAGGCTGGCCTGAGCAACTTTACAAGACCCTATCTCAAAATTAAAAATAAGGGTTGGGGAATATAGCTCATTGGTACATGTGAACTCAGTACCCCTGAGTTCAACACCCAGTACTGCAAAAATATATGCATACCGTAACTTCATGCAATTTTTTTCCTTATGTGATGAATTATAGTTTCTGTGGTTGACCATACACTGAATGCCACTATGTGTATCTTTTGAACCCACTTAATTTTTCTATTCTTGAGACTATTTTATGAATTTATACTTTCCTGTGAATTTTTCTACTACTGAATTTGCTACTTTTTATGGTATAAAGTTC
Organism: Marmota flaviventris; assembly: GCF_047511675.1. Classification (NCBI taxonomy): domain Eukaryota; kingdom Metazoa; phylum Chordata; class Mammalia; order Rodentia; family Sciuridae; genus Marmota; species Marmota flaviventris. The sequence goes on from NC_092506.1 coordinate 89,285,257, forward strand.
AAAATAATTCCATCTTATCTCTTGGTCTTTTCTTTATTCCTTTAACCTATCATATCCTAAGTTTTAATTCTAAACATTTCCACAAAATTCGCCTATTTGTATTACAATAACTTGGAAATCACAATCTAGATCTTCTATATTATCTTAATGTCAGGATTAAAAAGTGCCAAAAATATGCATTGGAGAAAAGATAGCCTCTTCAAGAATGGTGCTGAGAAAACTGGAAATCCATATGCAACAAAATGAAATTAAACCCTTATCTCCCACCATGCACAAAATTCAACTCAAATGGATCAAGGACCTAGGAATAAAACCAGAGACTCTACATCTAATAGAAGAAAAAGTAGGCCCTAATCTCCATCATGTGGGATTAGGCCCCAACTTCTTTAACAATATTTTTAAATTTTATTAAAATTACTTAATGAATCCTCAGTTATTTAGAAATGTGTTTTCAAAGTTCTAGATGTTTAGGGTTAATTGTGGTAAAATTTTACTAATTTCTAACAATTATATTGGAATTAGATGTTTATTTGAAATTTGCTAAGATTAGCTTCATGGTGTAATATATAGTTGATATTCTCAGATGTTCTGAGGACTTGAATATCTGTTCTCTAGTCATTTGGTACATTATATATCCAGTAGATCATGCTTATTGATGGTGTTGTTCAAATCTATATGTTTTCTGAATTATTCAGCTTGCATGACTGAAAAATATATATTAAAGTGTCTTACCTGATGCTAGCTTTCCTGTTTCTCTGTATCATTCTGGTAATTTTATTATATGACATCTGTGTTTTTAGTCATATAGATATTTAGAATTATGCCAATATATAGTAACTCTTTTATGCCATTAATACTTTTGTCTTTTTAAAGATTTCTGTTTTTTAAAGTTTACTATAAAAGGTTTATCTTTTCTAATTCTATTACCTATTATTTTTTCATTAATCAAATTGGAATTTTATTTTTGTGGCTTCAAACTTTAAGGACATTACTTTATCAGCAAGCTGAGGAAGTTTTAAAATATTGACCATCTATTACTAGATATTTTAGAAATATTGGATGCCACAGGTAAAAGCTAATGTCTGCAGAATTCACAATTATTTTTTTCAATCATTTAGTCAAGTCCATTGAATACATTGAAGAAAAACTTCTAAAAATCCATAAATTGCTGATATTTGCTACAAATGGTATCTGAAGCAAGTCAAGCTATCTATTACATATTATTTTCACATGTCTTTGTTTTTGGTATCTCTCTTTAAATATATGCATGCATTTAACTGTTAATATAAAAACATTGTTTGTTAGCCATTGTTTTTAAAGTAGTGTTTAGACCACTCACAATTACTTCAATTATTGATTTGAGATTTATTTATTCTGTTTAAAAAATTAATTTGTAGGATGTTTTATAGGATTTTTGCAGTCCTCTGAATTTAACCAAGGCCTCACTAACCCCCCTGCTGCCCCATTTTTCATATATTCTTTTTGCTGCATTTCTGTGTTGGTGAAGTTCCTGTATACTCTACTTTGCATTCATTCAGAATCATTTCTTTTTAAATAATTTTATTTTTTTCTGTTTTGAAAAATATATACTATACTTATAAGTACCACAAAGGTTTTTCTAAATTTTCATATACTTTCCTTCCAAAAATATGATTCTTTAGAATGTCTTTACCCTGTTCCTTTCATTCCAATGTATAAGTGGTTATTTTTCAGTGTTTTATTTTTGTTGTATATTGGGGTAAAGCTTTGTTTAGATTTATAAATTTCCTGATCATTTCCTTTGCAGAATAATCCACTATACATATTAGGTCTTATTTTTCTGATGATTTTTCTTTCCTTAATATATTTATGCTTTAAATGGTGAAACTTTTTTAATAGTATATTTTTCATTTTGCCTCAAAATATCCTTATTTCATTTTTTTCTCAAAAAAATAGTTTTATTAAACTTATGACAATTTTAAGTTGACAGTGTTTCTCAACATGTTTTGTTTTAAAAATGGCCTCTGCCTCATTTTATCAATTCTTCTTATGGAATTGTGATTTAGATATATATTAAACCTTTCTATATTTTTCCAAGTTTTTAAAAATCTAACTATGTCTTTGAATTTTTTTCTTTAATGATTTCCCTTAGTGTCTTTGAGACTCTATTATAATTTTTAAAAGTATTTTTGTTAATGATGATGTTGTTTATATATAGTTTTGACATGTTATTTGTCATAAAAATAATCTGTAGACATTTAGTCTACCATGTTCCTGGTTAAAATAAAAGGAAAAAAGGTAAATTACATAATTTGTTTGACAATCTATTTTATCATATACAAAATGGGAATGGATGTTTATATTCCTTTTCATTCCAAAAATGATTTTCCAGAGGTTACTAACAAAAATATAAGTAGTCTGGTTAAAAATCAGTTGAAAAGTTTATGCCCAAAGAAATTAAAAAAAAAAAAAACAACACAAATTTTATGCTTCTGAGGTTCTATGAAGTTGGTGTTATATCAAAATTATATACTTCATAATATCCAAAGGAAAATATAATTGTATACAAGAGTTAGTGCCTGTATTAATCAACTTGTGTTACTAAAACAAAATACCTGAGTTGGTTAACTTTATAAGGAGAAATGGCTTATTCAGCTCATGGTTTTGGTGTTTCAAATTTAAGATCAGTTGGGAATATGATCCACATTGCTTTTGTCTGTGGTTAGGGTAGCAGACAAGGCAGGAGCATGTGTAAAAGCAAATGGTCACTACTCAAAGAGGAAGAGAAAGTGGATGGAGCTTCTTTTATAACAGTTCTCTTGAAAACATTCAAGAGGTTGCATAAGAACTACCAAGCAATCTCAGGAGAACTATCTCCACCCCACTGACCTAAGGATTTCCCACTAGGTACTTATAAAGATTATACCACCTTTCCCATACCACCACTCTCAGGACCAATCCTTTAATCTCAGTGGACCTTGAGAAAAATACTCAAATCACACCCAAGACTTAACAGTGTCAGAATAAGGAGATATTAGTTGCTCATGAGAATCATACGTATCACTAAAATGTTTCTCATTGGTCTTTGAAGTGAGGACAGGTGAGATAGTGAAAGAATCTTCTGTAGCTTCCCTATAATTCTTAGAGATCCCCCATGTGTGAAAGTAATGTAATATAAACTGATAAGCATGGGTAGAACATGGAAGAATTGAATGTAACTATGTTGTTAATGGAATGGCATTTCATCCTCTATGTCCCATCTTAAGGCAATAATATTTTTTTAAAAAACTATTTTAACTGCTTTAAATCATTATATACATTTTATTTATCCTTTATAAGAAACAAGTATCAGATTTTGTAGGAACAAAAAGTAAGGTCCGTTGTTATATTATTTCATCATTAATAAGAATATTTTTTACTACATATTTGAACTCTTTTAAATTTCCATCTATTCATTAAACAATCTAATAGTGTTTTTAAAAACTACAAGCCTCACAGATTGTTTTTCTAGGACAGAAAACATGACTCTCTTTTTGGCTGGTATACATTTTACTCCTATAATTTTTTTAATATCATGTATAAAATTTTTGCATTCTTCTTTCTTTGCACTTTTCTTTGCATTCTTGTTTTCTATCATGTTTGACAGATTTAAAGCACAAATAAGTGATAGTAAATGCTAACATAGTTAAACTAGCACTTCTTCTGACTACCAACAAGTGATGCTTTGTATTGTAGCAAACATGATAAATTAGGTGCAGTTGTGTAGTTCAGAGAGAGAAAATGAAAATAATTTATCAGAAAAACAAAGTAATTCAAATGCTGAATTACTGTAATTTAAGGCTGGAAAATCAATCAAACACTTGAAGAGGAACCCAAGTTTAACAACATGATTGTGGATATTTAACAACTAAATAGTATATTTATTTTGAAAGATTCATAGTCTTTATTTTATTACAAAGTTTAGTAATATAAGAGCTTAACAAAATATGACCCAATATGTAAAAACAAAAACAAAAACAAAAATTCTAACATCTCTCAGTGGAAAAGTGGTCAACATTCTACAGATGTTGAAGTTTAAAACTGCCTGAGGGAAACATATACCTAATCTTTTTAAAATTCATTTTGTTTGCATTGAGCAATGAGATAGCACAATTTTAATATTTTTATTGGTACTTTTTAGTTATACAAGACAGTATATTTTGATAAAATCATACAAGCATGAAATATATCTTATTCTAATTAGGATCCCATTCTTTTGGATGTACACAATGATGGGATTCACTTAGATACATAGGAAAATTGTGTTACATTAATTCTTAATAGGTCTTTCCTATTCCTATCCCTTGCCTGTCCCTTCATTCCCCTTTGTTTAATTTACTGAACTTTTCTTTTTCCCCTCTCCTCCCTTTATTGTGGTTTAGCTTCCACATATTATAGAAAATATTCAACCCTAGGTTTTTGGATTGGCTTATTTTACTTAGCATGATAGTCTACAGATTCATCCATTATTGGCAAATGTTGTAAAGTCATTCTTATTTATGGCTGAGTAATACTCCATTGTGTGTATGTACCACAATTTCTTTATCCATTCATCTGTTGAAAGGCATCTAGGTTGTCTCCATAGCTTAGCTATTGTGAATTGTGCTGCTATAAACATTGATGTAGCTGCATCACTGTAGTTTGCTAGGTTTAAATCCTTTGGATGTGCTGAAGAGTGGGATAACTGTGTCAAATGCTAGTTCCATTCCTAGTTTTTGAGGAATCTCCATACTGCTTTCCAGACTGGTTGCACAAATTTGCAGTCCCACCAATAATGTATTAGCATACCATTTTCCCAACATCCTCACTAACATTTACTATTACTTGTATTCTTGATAGTTACCGTCTCATTAGATAAGATGAAATCTGTGTAGTTTTAACTTGCATTTCTCTAATTGCTAGAGATATTCAATATTTTTTCATATATTTGTTGACCATTCCTATTTTTTTCTTTTGAAAAGTAATACTGCGTAATCTTAGAGATGTAAAAAATATAGAGAAATTAATATAGAGAAATTAATTATTAACTTAATTCTCATAAATAATTTGCAGGCTGACAGGCAGAGGATAAATAAATAAATAAATAAATTGTAATACATCCTTGTTATCATATATAATAAATATAAAATTTAAAAAAAGAAATAGTGAAAGGGGGAATAGGAAAGAAAATGTATTCATATACATGTAAATATAAATGTATATTTTACCATGAAAGATTAAAACCAAGATAATAACAAAATTGCATGTAGAGAACAATTTAACTTAATTTGGGTAGCAATACCTGATGTGTCTTTAGGTATAATTTAATTAAAAATAGAAAACATGTAAAAAGAAATCTTTCTCATAATTTCCCCTAGTTCTGACCTCTTCCAAGGCGTTGACAATTGTTACAGGAAAGAAAGAAAAAGTCCTACTGATTTAACAATGGAAGTCCTTTTTTTAAGGGGAGGGGGTTCACTTAAACAAAGGCAAAAAAAAAAAATCACACTTTATCCTCTGTTCAATTAATTTCTGTTCAATTCCTTTGCCCATTTAATGATTGGTTTATTTGATTTTTTGGTACTAAGATTTTTGAGTTCTTTGTATATCCTGAATACTAAATGTCCTGAAGTTCAGATGGCAAAGATTTTCTCCCATTCTGTAGGCTCTCTCTCACACTCCTGATTGTTTCCTTTGCTGTGATTTTTGGTTTTATTTCTTGTACTTTAGGAGTTTTGTTAAGAAAGTCAGATCCTGTGCCAATATGCTGAATTTTTGGCCCTACATTTTCTTCTACTATGTGCAGGGTTTCTGGTCTAACACCTAGGTCTCTGATCTACTTGGAGTTGATTGTTGTACAGGGTGAGAGATAGGTGTTAACTTTCATTGTATTACATTTGGATTTCCAGTTTTCCCAGCACCATTTGTTGAAGAGGCTATCTTATACAATTTATGTTTTTGGTGTCTTTGTCTAGTATGAGGTAATTGCATTTATGTGGGTTTGTCTCTGGTGTGCTATTCTGTTTCATTGGTCTTGTTACCTGTTTTGGTGCCAATACCATGCTGTTTTTGTTGCTGTAGCTCTATAGTATAAAGTCTGATATTGTGATGCCTTCTGCTTTCTTTTCCCCCCACCCACCCTTGGGCTAAGAAGGATTGCTTTGGCTACTCTGGGTCTCTTATTTTTCCAAATGAATTTCATGATTGCTTTTTCTGTTTCTATGAAGAATGTCATTGGAATTTTGATGGGAATTGCATTGAATCTGTATAGCAATTTTGGTAGTATGGTCATTTTGACAATATTAATTCTATCTATCCAAGAACATGGGAGATCTTTTCATCTTCTAAGGTCTTCTTCAGTTTCTTTCTTTAGTATTCTGTAGTTTTCCTCTGTTGTTAGATTGATTCCTAATAGTTGTTTTTTGGTTTTTTTGTTTTTGTTTTTATAAGGCTAATGTTTATGGTTTTCCTGATTTCTCTTTTAGCTAATTCCTCTTTTGCATATAGGAATGCAATTGATTTATTGGTGTTGATTTTGTATCCTTGTACTTTACAGAATTCATTGATGAGTTCTAGAAGTCTTCTGGTGGAGTTTTTGAGCCTTTTAAATCTACAAATATACTTTGAGCTCTTCTTTTCCTATTTGTATCCCTTCACTTATTTTCTTTGGCCTAATTTCTCTGGCTAGAGTTTCAAGGACTATGTTGAATAGAAGTTGTGAAAGAGAGCATCCCTGTCCTGTTCTAGTTAATGAGGGAATGCTTTCAGTTTTTCTTCACTTGTAATGATGTCAACCTTGGGTTTGTCATATTTAGCGTTTGTAATGCTGAGGTATTTTTCCATTGTTCTAAATATGAATGGATGTTGTATTTTTGTCAAATGCTTTTTCTGCATCTATTGGGATAGTTATGTGGGTCTTGTCTTTAAGCATGTGATGTGTTATATTATTGATTTCCTTAAGTTTAACCAAGCTTGCATCCGTGGGATGAAACCCACTTGATCATGGTGCACTGTCTTTGAGTGTGTGTGTGTGTGTGTGTGTATAATTAATTTTTTTTAATATTTGACTTACATCAAATAGACCAAATAAATTATGTACTTTAACAATGTCATTTTGCTGTTGATTTAATAATTCATAGGATTTCTAAATAGCATTTCAGGGAACAAATGGCTATTAATTTTTTAAAATTAATTGACACATAAACATCACATATTTATGGGATACCATGTGATGTTTGCCATACAAACATATTTTAATGATCAGATCAGAATAAACGTATCCTTTCAAACACATCATTTTTTTGTGTGGTACTGAAAATCTTTTATTCCAGCTTTCTTGAAATACATAGTGCATTATCACAATCTATCATCACTTTACTATGCAATAGAGCACTACAACCTATATTTTTATAACTATAACTTAGTATATACATTAACAAACTTTCCCTATTCCTTTTCTTTCCTTCTCTGCCTAGCCTCTGTAACCACCATTCTATTCTCAATTTATATTAAGAACAACACTTCTACATTCCACATATTACTGGATTATGTGGTCTTTTGGTGTGGGGCTTATTTCACTTAACATAATGACCTTTAAATTTCCTTCTGTGTAATCACCAATGACTAGATTTTAACTTTTTATGGATAAATAATGTTTCATTGTTGAGTGTGGCCATGTGCCACATTTTCTTTATCCATTCATGAACATGAAGGTTGTTGCCATTTCTTGGCTAAGGTGAATAGTACTACAGTAAACCTGCCAGTGTAGAAGTTTCTTCAACCATATTGATTACATTTATTTTGGGAGTATATACCAGTAATGGGATTGATATATCATGTGATGATTTTGTTTTTATGTTTTTGAGGAACCTTCTCATTCTGTTTGCTATAATGGCTGACATAAATGAATTTTCAGTAAAATAAAGTATACTTTCGCATTCTGTTTAGTATAATGGTTATACACAAGTGAATTTTCAATATAATAGAGTGTGCTATCTTATCAAGTATATATTTCATTTTATTAAGGAAATTATCCAGCAATAGGGTAAGTTAAAACTAGAAAATGGATCTCATGGTGCATTCATTTGACTTTAGCACATTTCTTGCCCTCTGACTCTGAACAAGACCAGTATACCTCATTTTGTTCATTGGTAACTTGAACATGATATAATATTGCTCAATTAAAATTTCTCTGTATTTTTTACATCTCTAAGATTACACAGTATTACTTAATTCTCATAAATAATTTGCAGGCTGACAGGCAGAGGATAAAGTGTGATTTTTTTTTTTTTTTTGCCTTTGTTTAAGTGAACCCCCTCCCCTTAAAAAAAGGACTTCCATTGTTAAATCAGTAGGACTTTTTCTTTCTTTCCTGTAACAATTGTCAACGCCTTGGAAGAGGTCAGAACTAGGGGAAATTATGAGAAAGATTTCTTTTTACATGTTTTCTATTTTTAATTAAATTATACCTAAAGACACATCAGGTATTGCTACCCAAATTAAGTTAAATTGTTCTCTACATGCAATTTTGTTATTATCTTGGTTTTAATCTTTCATGGTAAAATATACATTTATATTTACATGTATATGAATACATTTTCTTTCCTATTCCCCCTTTCACTATTTCTTTTTTTAAATTTTATATTTATTATATATGATAACAAGGATGTATTACAATTTATATTACACATATAGAGCACAATTTTTCATATCTCTGGTTGTACACAAAGTAGAGTCACATTCTTCATGTCTTCATACATGTACTTAGGATAATAATGACCATCACATTCCACTGTCTTTCCTACCCCTGTTCCCCTTCCCTTTCCCCTCCCTTCCCTTTTCCCCTTTGCCCTATCTAGAGTTCATTTAATCCTCCCCCCTCCCCCTGCCTGCAGCATATTATGGATCAGCATCCTTAAATCAGAGAATTCATTTGGCATTTGGTTTGGTGGGATTGGCTAATTTCACTTAGCATTATATTCTCCAACTCCATTAATTTACCTGCAAATGCCATGATTTTATTTTCTTTTAATGCTGAATAATATTTCATTGTGCATATATACCACATTTTCCTTATCCATTCATCTACTGAAGGTTGATTCCACAGTTTAGCTATTGTGAATTGAGTTGCTATAAACATTGATGTGGCTGTGTCCTTGTAGTATGCTGTTTTTAAGTCCTTTGGATATAGACTAAGGAGTGGGATAGCTGGCTCAAATGGTGGTTCCATTCCCAGTTTTCCAAGGATTCTCCATACTGCTTTCCATATTGGCTTCACCAATTTGCAGTCCCACTATCAGTGTATGAGTGTACCTTTTCCCCCACATCCTTGCCTACACTTATTGAGTTTATATTCTTAATAGCTGACATTCTGACTAAAATGAGATGAAATCTTACAGTATTTTGATTTACATTTCTCTAATTTCTGGAGATGTTGAACATTTTTTCATATATTTGTTGATTGATTGTACATCATCTTCTGAGAAATGTCTGTTCAGTTCCTTGGCTTATTTATTGATTAGGTTATTTGGGGGAGGGGGCGTGTTAAGATTTTTGAGTTCTTTATACATTCTAGAGATTAGTGCTCTATCTGACGTGAGTGTGGTAAGAATTTGTTCCCAATTAGTAGGCTCTCTATTCACCTCTCTGATTGTTTCTTTTGCTGGGAAGAAGCTTTTTAATTTGAATCCATCCCATTTATTGATTCTGGATATTAATTCTTGTGCTAATCCAACATGATGGAGATTTGGGCCTACTTTTTCTTCTAATAGACGCAGTGTCTTTGGTTTAATTCCTAGGTCCTTGATTCACTTTGAGTTTTGTGCAAGGTGAGAGATAGGAGTTTAATTTCATTTTGTTGCATATAGATTTCCAATTTTCCCATCACTATTTGTTGAAGAGGCTATATTTTCTCCAATGTATGTATGGCACCTTTGTCTAATGTAAGATAACTGTAATTATGTAGGTTTTTCTTTGTGTCCTCTATTCTGTACCATTGGTCTACCAGTCTATTTTTTTTTTTTTTTTGGTGCCAATAACATGCTGTTTTTGTTACTATTGCTTTGTAGTATAGTTTAAGGTCTGATATAATGATGCCACCTGCTTCACTCTTCTTGCTAACGATTGCTTTGGCTATTCTGAGTCTATTATTTTTTCAGATGAATTTCATGACTGCTTTTTCTATTTCTCTGAGAAATGTCATTCAGATTTTGACTGGAATTGCATTAAATCTGTATAGTGCTTTTGGTAGGATGATCATTTTGACAATATTAATTCTGTCTATCTAAGAACAAGGTAGATCTTTCCATCTTCTAAGGTCTTCTTTAATTTCTTTCTTTAGCGTTCTTTAGTTTTCATTGTAGAGGCCCTTCCCTCTTTCGTTAAGTTGATTCCCAAGTATTTTTTTTTTTTTGGAGGGTAGTTTTTCTTGTTTCCCTTTCAGTGGATTTGTCAGTGATATACAAAAATTCCTTTAATTTTTTTGGTGTAGGTTTTATATCCTGCTACCTTGCTGAATTTATTTATTAGTTCTAGAAGTTTTCTGGTGGAATTATTTCAGTCTTTTAGGTATAGAATAATATCGTTGGCAAATAGAGCTAATTTGAATTGTTCTTTTCCTACCCGTATTCCTTTGGTTTCTTTCATTTAATTTCTCTGGTTAGTGTTTAAAAAACTATGTTAAATAGAAATTGTGAAAGAGGGCATCCCTGTCTTTTAATATTTCTCCATTTAAAATGTTGTTGGCCTGGGGCTTAGCATAGATAGCTTTTACAATGTTGAGATATCTTTCTGTTATCCCCAGTTTTTCTAGTGTTTTGAACATGAAGGGGTACTGTATTTTGTTGAATGCTTTTTCTGCGTCTATTGAAGTGATCATATGATTCTTATCTTTAAGTCTATTGATGTGATGAATTATATTTATTGATTTTCATATGTTGGACCAATCTTTCATCCCTGGGATGAACCCTACTTGATTGTGGTGCACTATCTTTTTGATATATTTTTGAATTTGATTTGCAAGAATTTTATTGAGAATGTTTGCATCTATATTCATTAGAGATATTGGTCTGAAGTTTTTTTTGATGTGTCTTTGCCTGGTTTTGGAATCAGGGTGGTATTGACCTCAAAGAATCAGTTTTCAAGTGCTCCCTCTTTTTCTATTCCATGAAATAATTTGAAGAGTATTGGTGTTCTTCTTTAAAGGTCTTGTAGAACTCAGCTGTGTATCCATGCTGTCCTCAGCTTTTCTTGATTCGTAGGCTTCTGATGGTGTTTTCCATTTCATTGCTTGAAATTGGTCTGTTTCAATTGTGTATTTCATCTTGATTCAATTTGGGAAAATCATATGACTCTAGAAATTTGTTGATGCCATTGATATTTTCTATTTTATTTGTGTACAAATTTTAAAAATCTTTTCTAATTATTTCTGTAGTTCTGTAGTGTCTATTGTGATATTTTCTTTTTCCTCACATATGTTAGTAATTTGAGTTATCTGTCTCCACTTTTTTTTTGGCATGGATAAGGATTTATCTATTTTATTTATTTACCAACTTTTTGTTTTGTCAATTTTTAAAATTGTTTCTTTTGTTTCAGATTCATTGATTTTAGCTCTGATTTTTATTATTTCCTGTCTTCTACTGCTTTTGCTGTTGATTTTTTTTCTTCTTTTTCTAGTGCTTTGTGATGTAATGTTAGGTCATTTATTCATTGTCTTTTTCTTCTTTTACGGAATGAACATCTTATCAACTTTCCTCTTAGTAGTACCTTCATAGTGTCCCAGGGATTTCAGTAGGTTGTGTCAGTGTTCTCATTTACCTCTAAGAATTTTTTAATCTCCTCCTTGATGTCTTTTTTTCAACCCATTGTTCATTCAGTTGCATATTATTTAGTCTCCAGGTGTTAGAATAGATTTTGTTTTTAATTTTATCATTGGTTTCTAATTTCATAACATTATGAACTGATAGAATGCAGGGTAAAAATACAAAAAAAATACTTTTTGTATTTGCTAAGAATTGCTTTTTGGCATAATATATGGTCTATTTTGGAGAAAGATCCATGTGCTGCTGAGAAAAAGTTTATTTGCTCATTGAAGGATGAAATATTCAGTATATGCCAGCTAAGGCTAAGATATTGATTGTATTTTTGAGTTCTATAGTTTCTTTGTTTAACTTTTGTTTGGAAGATCTATCCAGTGGTGAAAGAGGTGTGTTAAAGTCACCTAGAATTATTGTGTTGTGGTCTATTTGACTCTTGAACTTGAAAAGAGTTTGTTTGATGAATATAGATGCTTCATTGTTTGGGGCATATATATTTATAATGTTATGTCTTGTTGGTGTATGGTTCCCTTGAGCAGTACGAAATGTCCTTCTTTATCCCTTTTGATTAACTTTAGCTTGAAGTCTAGTTTATTTGATATGAGGATGGAAACCCCTGCTTGTTTCCTCAGTCCAGATGAGTGGTATGATTTTTCCCAACCTTTCACCTTCAGTCTGTGGATATCTTTTTCTATGAGATGAGTCTCTTGGAGGCAGCATAATATCTGTGTTTTTTTAATCCAAGCTGCTAGTCTATGTCTTTTGATTGGTGAGTTTAGGCCATTAACATTCAGGGTTATTAGTAAGGCATGATTTGTATTTCCAGCCATTTTTGTTATTCAACGTGACTTGGTTTCTTGTTTGATTAGTTTTTCCTTTAGTGTAATACTTCCCTCTGCTGATTTTCATTGTTGTTTTTTATTTCCTCTTCATGGAATATTTTGCTGAAGATGTAGTGCAGGCTTTCTAGTTGTAAATTCTTTTAACTTTTGTTTATCATGGAAGGTTTGTATTTAATCATCAAAACTAAAGCTTAATTTTGCTGGATATAAGTTTCTTGGTTGGAATCCATTTTCTTTCAGAGCTTGATATATGTTGTTCCAGGATCTTCTAGCTTTCAGGGTCTGGGTTAAAAAATCTGCAGATATCCTTATTGGTTTTCCCCTATATGTAATCTGATTCCTTTCTCTTATAGCTTTTTATATTCTCTCTTTATTCTGTTTGTTAGGGATTTTCATTATACTGTGCCTTGTTGTGGATCTGTTGTGATTTTGTACATTTGGCATCTTGTAAGCCTCTTGTATTTGGTTTTCCAATTCATTCTTCATGTTTGGAAAATTTTCTGATATTATTTCATTGAGCATATTGTTCATTCCTTTATGTTTGGAACTTTATGCCTTCCTTTAGCCCAATAACTCTTAAATTTGGTCTTTTTATGCTTTCCTATATTTCTTGAATAGTCTAATCATGGTTTCTTACTGTCTTCACTGTGTGGTCTACATTCTTTTCAAGATTATATATTTTGTCTTTTTTGTCTAAGGTCCTATCTTCCAAGTGGTGTTATCTGTTGGTTATGCTTTCAATTGAACTTCTATTTTTTTATTGTTTCTTTCATTTCAAGGATTTCTGTTATTTTAAAATTTTTTAGAACCTTTATCTTCTCTATTGAAGGAATCTTTTGCTACCTGTATTTGCTTATCTAGCTCTTTATCAAAATGATCTTTTGTATTTGCTCTCATATCATCCTTTAATTCACAGACATTTTAATTATGTACATCCTAAATTTCTTCGTTGTCATTTCTTCTGCTGTGCTGGCCATGGATTCTAATAATGTAGTATCTTGATTTTTTTTTGGGGGGGGGCACTTTCTTCCCTTGTCTTTTCATGTTGTTCATGTATCTTCTCTGCTAACACTGTGGATCCGAGGCATTACTGTTTTACTCTATAGGCTTATAGTGCCCCTGCAGGATTCCAATACCTCTTCTTGAAGGGGAAGGACAACGGTTAACAGATCCCAATACAAACAATAAACAATCAAACCAAACAGTTGCTATTAAGACGTTTACAGTTTGGTCAGAAGATACAGAAATGGTGAGTTCAATTTTTATCTACAATATAAACACCAGGTTTGCAAAAGGGTTTACAGTTTCTGATGATAGACAAAGAATCAGGGGTGAGGTGTAGGGGATGAGATGTTGAGGGGGTAGGAGGTGAGAATATAGTTATTACTAAAGAAAATGTGAAAGAGGAATCTAAAGAAGAAGGTTAGTGGCAGGAGAAGAGAGTGGAAGTATTCTTGGGTAGACAAGTAAGTGGGAAGACAGTAGAGTACATAAGACACATAACTGTAAAGAAAAAAATTAAAAAATGTAAAAAATAGGAGAAAAAAAATATACAACACCACTGTAATATACTACTCAGACATCCCAGTCCTAAGTATCCTAATTCATGCAAAGTACTTGGTTTCACATATGTTGGGGATGTGAGGGCGAGAGAATAGAGCAGGAGAAGAAAAAAAAATCTTGAAGGAAGACATAAGGATTGTTTTGGCTGGAGATCAGTATCTTTCCTGCTTCCCTTTTTATCCAGTAGTAGAGTTGTCTGTTGTTAGCTCGTATCTCCACCCTCAGGATAATGAATATTATCAGGGTGGGAATGTTGGTTGGTCTTGGGTGCAGGGCACCTGAAAGTGGGGTATGATACCCACCGGTCCCCAATGGGAGACTGCACCCCAAGGATCTTCTTTGGGGCCCACTCTTGTCATGTGTGCACCCGATCTTATCTCCTATCTCACCTGTGCATCTCACAGTTCCTGGTCTCTAAATTCGTCTCTGAACTGTACTTTCCTTTTCTACTTCTTCTCCGGGACCTTTCTCTCCGGAGGTCTTGTGGGTTGATTGCACACTTGTCTTGGATAGCTGTTTTCTATTGGGCTGTCACTGTGCCAGGTTAGCAGCTGCCAGAGAGAGGGAGGAGTTGGGAACTATGGTATCTATCTGCCCAGCAGATGTTCCAAACTCAAGTTGCCCCAAACAAAAATTGTGACTAAAGTGACCCACAATGGAGGTGGCTGCTTTCATTGATGGGGTGTCGGCTTGGGTGGGGGAGCCATTCCATGGCATTGGGTTCTGTGTTCAGATATAAGCTCTGTGGCATGCAGGGTTGTGGCTGTTGGCTGTCTTCAGAGCCTGTGCAATGTTGCCAGGTACAGGTAGGCTACTGCATGTAGGGGACTATGTCAGTGGCTGCAGAGTACCAAGATGGAGGCAACCAGTAGAGCCCCATGTTGGTAAATGTGGGTCACACAAGAGTGTTGGCTGGAGTTCCTACACGTGGGTAGTGGCTGGGTGTTCTGCATAGGAGCAGCATCAATGATTTCTGCTCCAGTGGGTGGCCAGGAGCACTCTGTGTGTGCTGGTGCCACTGGTCCTACCGGGCACCCCGGAGCCCTGCATGGGCGAGTAGACAGGAGTCCTGCTCTGACCTTGAAGCTTGGAGCCCTGTGTGTGCACTGCAGTTGTGGGAGGGTCCTGTATCACTCACAGAAAAGCAGAATTACCACTACGTGTGTCCCAGTTATGGATGGACACAGAATGCTGCCTCCTTCTGGCCCACCTTCTTGGATGCCCCTCTTTCTGTTCTTTTAATGAATCAGCTCAATGCTGTGAACTTTCCTGTTAGAACTGTCTTCATAGCATTCCAGAGATTTTGAGATGTTCTTCCACTATTCTCATTTACTTCTAAGTATTTTTTTATTTCATCCCTGATTTCTGCTATCCATGGATCATTCAGAATACTATTTAGTTTCCAGGTATTAGCGTACCTTGTATTTTTTACTGTACTGTTGCTTTCTAATTCCATTCCATTATGATCTGATAGCATGCAGGGTCTCTCTCTCTCTCTCTCTCTCTCTCTCTCTCTCTCTCTCTCTCTCTCTCTCTCTCTCTCATATTTGCTAAGCCTTGCTTTGTGGCCTAGAATGTGGTCTACCATAGAAAAGGTTCCATGTGCTGCTGAGAATAAGTTATATTCAATCATTGATTGGTATATATATACATATATTCTATATATGTCTCTTAAACCAAATTAATATATTTTTTAGTTCTGTAATTTCTTTATTTAGTTTTTGTTTATATGATCTATCTACTGTTGAGAGAGGTATGTTAAAGTCAACCAGTTTTATTGTGTTGTGTCTCTTTGATTCCTGATATTGTGTAGGGTTTGTTTGATGTCCAAAGATGATCCATTATTTGGGGCATAAATATTTATGACTGCTATTTCTTATTGTTGTTTGATTCCTTTAAACAGTATGAAATGGCCTTCTTTGTCCCTTCTGATTAATTTTTATTTGAAGTCCACTTTATCTGATAGGAGAATAGAAACTCCTTATTGTTTATTAGATCCATGTTAATGATATGTTTTTCCCATCTTTTTACCTTCTGTCTGTGGATGTCTTTGCCTATGAGGTGAGTCTCTGGAGATAGCATGTTATTGGGTCTTTTTTTAAAATCCAGTCTGCAAGCCCAGATGTTTTTTGGTTGGTGATTTTAAACCATTTACACTTAATGTTGTTATTGAGAGATGCTTTTTATAGCCTCTCACTTTTATTTATTTCTAGTTTTAAAAATTTGAAATAGATTCTCCTTTGATTGACTATTCTTTCAGTGTAGCTTATTTCCCTTCTAGTTTTACTTTTTATTCTCCATTTCTTATCCATGTAATATTTTATTAAGTATGTTTTATTGTGCTTGTTTTCTACTTGTGATTTTTTAAACTTGTTTATTGTGGAATGTTTTTACTTTATTTTCAAATCTATAGCTTAATTTCGCTTAGTATAGTATTCTTGGTTAGCATTCTTTTTCTTTCATAGGTTGGTACATATTATTCCAAAACCTACTAACTTTTAGTGTCTGGGTTGAAAAATCAGCTGAGATCTGTATTGGTTTCTCTCTAAATGTACCAGTTGTTCTTCTCTAGCAGCCCTTAAAACTCTATCCTTAATCTGTATGTTAGGTCTCTTGTAATTTTGTATGTTTGGAGTGCTGTATGCTTCCTGTATTTGTTTTTTAATTTCATTCTTTAGGTTTGGGAAAATTTCTGCCATTCTTTCATTGAGAAAATTGTGCCTTTCTTTAGTTTGTTTTTTAGAGCCTTCATCAATCCTGAGGAATCTTAAATTTGGCCTTTTCATGTTATCCCATACTTCTTGAAAGTTCTGTTCATGTTATTCTATTAATATCTTTTTTCCATGGTCAACATATTTTCCAGGTCATATATTTTGTTTTTGTTGCCTGAAACTCAATCTTCCAAGTGGTCTAGTCTATTGATGCTTTCCATTGGATTTTTTATTTCATTTATTGATTGCTTCATTTTGAGCATTTTTGATTGATTCTTCTTCAAAATCTCTATTTTCTTATTGAAGTGATCTTTCACTACTTGTATTTTCTCTGATTTTACTCCTTACATTGTCATTTTTTTTAACTCATAGATCTGTTTAACCATAACCTTTCCACATTTCTTCTCTGACATTTCCTCCACTGTGGTGTCAGTGAAGTCTTTGTTCATGTATTCTGTGTTGTTTGGGATGGTTTGTTCCCTTGCTTTTTAATATTTTTTATCTACCCATCTATCTGTATGGATTTTTAATTGTGGAGTTTTTACCCTACCCTACCCTACCCTACCCTACCCTATAGTGTCCCTGCATGTTCTACCACCTCATAGATTATGGGGAAAACAAATAATAGCATCAACCTATGCAAGTTTATATATATATATATATATATATATATATATATATATATATATATATATATAATTAGTTTGCACAATAAGCAGCAATAGTATTAGCAGTTTTCATTGGTAAAAGGGTAAATAATAAAAAATTATGTCTGGCATAAAATTTGACAATAGGTTTTGTTAATTATTAATATTAATTAGTAATGCTATCGCATTGGTGGTTGGGAGTCAGCATTATATGAACCTATATTGTTAAGACATGTGAAGGATAGCTTTAAGAGACAACAAGATATAAATTGCAAACACTTTTCAACCCTCCTATAACTATGAAAAATGCTGTGGTGATGTAGGATGTGTTGGTTTTGAGCTGGGAGGAGAAGAAACAGAAGCAAAAATTTAAAGGAAAAGTGAAAGTGGGAATAGTAGAATTTGACTGTTATCAAAAGAAAATAAGAGCAGGAAACAAGGGAAATAGAGTAGTCAGGTAGATAATAAAAAAGAAAATTAAAATATACTAACCAAAATCTTTAATCCTCAAAAAACAGAACAAGGCATCATTCTAAATGGAGAAAAATTGAAGGCATTCCCTTTAAAATCTGGAACAAGATAGGGATGCCCTCTCTCACCACTTCTATTCAACATAGTTCTTGAAACACTAGCCAGAGCAATTAGACGAAAAAAATTAAAGGCATAAATATAGGAAAAGAAGAACTTAAATTAGCACTATTTGTGGATGACATGATCCTATACCTAGCAGACCCAAAAAATTCAACCAAGAAACTTCTAGAACTAGTAAATGAATTCAGCAAAGTGGCAGGATATAAAATCAATACCAATAAATCAAAGTCATTCCTGTATATCAGTGACAAATTCTCTGAAATGGAAATGAGGACAACTACTCCATTCACAATATCCTCAAAAAAAAAAAAAAAAAAAAAAAAAAAACCTGGGAATCAACTTAACAAAAGAGGTGAAAGAGCTATACAATGAAAACTACAGAACCCTGAAGAAAGAAATAGAAGAAGACCTTAGAAGATGGAAAGATTTACCTTGCTCATGGATTAGTAGAATTAATATTATTAAGATGGCCATATTACCAAAAGCACTTTACAGATTCAATGCAATTCCCATCAAAATCCTAATCACATTCCTTGCAGAAATAGAAAAAGCAATCATGAAATTCATCTGGAAAAATAAGAGACCCAGAATAGCTAAGGTAATTCTAAGCAGGAAGAGTGAAATTGGTGGTATCGTGATTCCAGATTTTAAACTATACTATAGAGCAATAGTAACAAAAACAACATGGTACTGGCACCAAAACAGGCTGGAAGACCAATGGTACAAAATAGAGGACAGAGAGACAAATCCAAAAAATTACAACCACCTTATATTAGACAAAGGTCCTAAAACCATGCAATGGAGAAAGGATAGCATCTTCAACAAATGGTGCTGGGAGAACTGGAAATCCATACGCAACAAAATGAAATTGAATCCCTTTCTCTCACTATGCACAAAAGTCAACTCAAAATGGATCAAGGAGCTAGGAATCAGACCAGAGACTCTGCATCTAATAGAAGATAAAGTTGGCCCTAATCTTCATCACGTGGGGGCAGGCCCCAAATTTCTTAATAAGACACCTATAGCACAAGAGTTAAAACCAAGAATCAACAAATGGGATGAATTCAAACTAAAAAGTTTTTTCTCAGCAAGAGAAATAATATGTGAGGTGTATAGGGAGCCTACATCCTGGGAACAAATTTTTACCCCTCAAACATCAGATAGAGCTCTAATCTCTAGAGTATACAAAGAACTCAAAAAGTTAAACAACAAAAAAGCAAATAACCCAATCAACAGATGGGCCAAGGACTTGAACAGAAACTTCTTAGAAGAGGATATACAATCAATCAACAAATACATGAAAAAATGCTCACCATCTCTAGCAATCAGAGAAATGCAAATTAAAACTACTGTAAGATACCATCTCACTCCAATAAGAATGGCAGCCATTATGAAGTCAAACAACAATAAGTGCTGGGGGGGGGGGGGGTACACTCATACATTGCTGGTGGGACTGCGAATTGGTGCAGCCAATTTGGAAAGCAGTATAGAGATTCCTTGGAAAGCTGGGAATGGAACCACCATTTGACCCAGCTCTTCCCCTTCTCAGACTGTACCCAAAAGACCTAAAAAGAGTATACTATAGGGACACAGCCACATCAATGTTTATAGCAGCACAATTCACAATACCTAGAATGTGGAACTAACCTAGATGCCCTTCAATAGATGAATGGATTAAAAAAATGTGGCATTTATACACAATGGAATATTAGCACTAAAATATAACAAGATCATGGCATTTGCAGGCAAATGGATGGCATTAGAGCAGATTATGCTAAGTAAAGTTAGCCAATCCCTAAAAAACAAATGCCGAATGTCTTCTCTGATATAAGGGGGGTAACTCAAAATGGGATAGGGAGGAAGAGCATGAGAAGACTACCACTAAATAGGGAAGAGAGGTGGGAGGGAAAAAGAGGGAGAAAGGGAGTTGCACGGAAGATAGAAGGAGAACCTCATTGTTATACAAAATACATATATGATGTTGTGACGAGAAAAAGAAAAAAATATGTGTCACACTAGATTGGATAGAGAGAAAGGATGGGAGAGGAGGGGTGGAGTAGGGAGGATAGGTAGAGTAGCAGAATAGAATAGACAATATGATTGATGTATGTACATTCCATGTATGTATTGTATGTCAAAATACATTCTGCTGTCATGTATGACTAAAAAAAAATAAAAATAAATCGTATGGTAAAAAAAAAAGAACAAGGAAAAAT
The DNA here is from genome assembly GCF_047511675.1 of Marmota flaviventris. Taxonomy (NCBI): domain Eukaryota; kingdom Metazoa; phylum Chordata; class Mammalia; order Rodentia; family Sciuridae; genus Marmota; species Marmota flaviventris. Next base: position 89,305,637 of record NC_092506.1, read on the forward strand.
AACTAACTTTTTTTTTTTTAAAAAAAAAAGAGGCTAGAAATGAGAAGACAAACATAACATATGCATATGTATAATTGTTCTTGAATAAGTTGGTACACATTCAAAAGAAAAGAAAAATCATGATGAAAGTTAAGAAGTCGTTTTCATTATGGTGGACAAAATAGTGAGAAACATGTTTCTTATCTGTGCTCTAGTGATTTTCTTTTCATTTCTTTTTAAGGTATGAATGAGTGTAGGAGTGTGAGCCATGGGCTGTTGAGTTCTTCCTTCTTTTTTATTGTGTTACTTACTGAGTTGCAATTTGGAGTTTAAGACTTTTTAACTTCCCTTCTTGGTAGAGTGGTGTGGGATGGAATGGGATAATCTGTTAGCTCCACTTCCAGGGTGTTTGCTGGGTTCTGTTAAAGGAGTTCCCAAGGTGGAATTTCTGGGAATGGGGCTTAGGTTTAGTGAGGTTCCATGTGCTTTATGCATGGTGAATTGCCTGGTGGTGTTGAATTAACAATGCATCTCTAGAGCCCATTAGATGCCAATCTATGTTGGGAGACTGTACCCCAGGAATCTCCCCAGAGTTCCACTTGTGGGATGGGGAGCTTATCCTTGGCCACTTCTTTTGCTCTTGGATACTGGCCTCCTGGGGTCAATCTCTTGCCAAGCTCTGAGTGCTAAGTGCCAAGCTGGGTGTCAAAGTGGTGGACCGGGTAGTGGGAATTTTAATATTTAATTAAAATATTATAAAAAAGCAATCAGCAATTCTTTCTTTTCTTTCTTCCTTTCTTTTCTCTTCTCTTCTCTTCTTTCTTTCTTTCTTTCTTTCTTTCATACACTACACTATCTGTGATCTAGGATTCAGCATACTTGATAATATTTCAGATAATTTTTAACAAATGAATAAGGAGGTTAATAAATGCCCTTAAAATGGGAGCTATTTAATTCTATCTTAGAAAAAGCCTCTGTGTTAATTGCTTTTAATGAGAATGATAGAGAAGCTGATAATAGTATATATGGAACCAAAAATCCAAAATAAGGAATAATTATTTACCTTTCTTCATTTTCATTAACTGAACTATACGTCTTTCATTGAAGCCCTGTGTGTAGATGAAACATTGAAATGACAACCTAAAATTAGTAGGGCATTAGAACTTAGATTTATGAATAATTTTTACCAACCAGAAGTTACTTAAAATTGGTTTACCATTTTATATAATGTTTACTATGCTATTTACTATCTTTCCTATCATTTTATATTTTTTAAAAAACCATGTTGGCATTTTGGAAATCATGAAACTTAACAAAAAAGACAGATTTTAAAAATTAGCAAATAAAGCTCAGGTTATTAATAATGGATAATGAGATCTTTCTGCATAAAGCAGCAGCTTTGCAAATAAGAGACATTGCAATTATAATTTTATACTGGTTTCCCTTCACTTTACATTTTTTTAACTACTAAAAATAAAATCAGTAAAATATGAAGCCAATTGTACAGAGACAATAATATTAAAACCTGCTTACAACATAATCAATCATTTTTATAAAATAAATATGCTTGGTTTTGTGCTGGTATTGTTTCTTTCTGTTGCAATTATTTCTATTTATTGCTACTAATTTTTTTCATTCAGGTTATTTCACAGCTGAGGATCCTGGGCAGATCAGTAACAGCTGGTTGCAAATTTGATAGAGAAATCTGGTCTAATGAACTTTCTCCTGTCCTCAATCTGTGGAAGAAACTAAACCAGGTTAGTAATGGAATATTCTGATTATTTTTTCTTTTATTTTTCTGCACATCCTTTTTTCCCAGCTTCCTAAACCTGTGCTCTCCTCTTCTGCCCAAATACTGTAAGGATAACATTTCATATATTCCTCTTAAGTGATGCCTTTGATCTTTCTTCATATCAATTCATATTATAGTTAATAGTATTTATTCCATCTTTTTGTAACCAAATTCATACAGGTTTTCAGTCTTCTCCTTTAACATTTCATTTCTTGTGTTAATAGATGGTAATATTTATTTTACCGGGACTCAGCTTCTTTTTACAGTTTCTAAGCCCAGTTCCAAATCATTAAAAAAAAAAAAGTAACTGATTTTTTTTCTAATATTCAAGGTTTATGCAATACTTGAAATGCATAAACATATACATCCACATATATAAATTATGTATATACTTATTATATAAATGGCTATTTTTTCTGAGAATAATATATTATTTTCTGTCTCTAGGTAAAAAAATAAGATGGTAATTGAATGATTTAAATAATTATGTACTTCTTTTTAAATAGCAAACTAATGGTAAAAGTTATCCTGATTATTTCAAAGAACTAATGTTACATGTTACAGATCTAATATACAATAAATAGATATCTATGGAAAATTTTCTTCTTCCTGAAATATAAGTAAATTGTTTGTTCCAATTTTCAGAGTTTGGGTGAGATTGAAGACTCCTGCATAGCTTTGTTGCCTTACTTCCTTTAAGTTTTTTCTATTTCCATACCTGAATTTGCCGTGGCCTTGTTGTTGGCCTTGTTGTTTTTAATGACATATTAGATCTGACTTCAAAAACAACTTTTATATCTATTTTTCACAAGAATACAGTAATGAGATTTTGCAAGGAGCAGCCCAAATTAGTGTGTGATTTTTTTTTTTTTAACTAAGTCACTTCCCTTTGGACTATATTCTTTGAAGTTGTGGCACTTCTGTGGTTAGTGAGTTATGTCATTAACATAGACCAAACATCTTTGTGTCTTTCCATCATGTTAGAATTTATTGGATAATAATAAATTCACAGGCTACATAAATTTTAGTGGTGGCAGTTCATAGAATACTCACAGGTTATCTGATAGTCATAAGCTGGGCAATCACAAGTTCACTCAACACATCAAACTTCAGAGGGGCAGGAGGGAGAGACAGTGAGTCAAAAAGGTAAAGGGTTAAGACAGCTGTAGGGTACTGGGCTATGAGCATTGATGGAGAGATGAATGCAAAATCAGAGTTACTGTAGATAGTTAGATAAGGATTTTAAGGGACTACTTCTGCAGTTGTCAAAGCAGAGGGTCTGGACAGACAGATGGCAGTTTCAGTTTGTGTCTAAGTACTCCTTGATTGAGCTTGATAAGTTAGCATGTGTAAGTTATTTGTCAATCTGTGCCTTATGGTTGTGCTGGGCAGATAGTGGTTGTTTACTTGTGCACAGGAGTTATAGAGTCATTCTACCTTTACACTTTTACTCAAATTGGAGTAGCTTACGGCAAACTACTGCTTTACAAAATGGAGTAACTTGGATTTAGGCACAGAAACTTGCCATTCTATACATCATGGAGTAACTGGGAGCAAGGCACAGCCTGCTTTCTATAACTTCCTAAATCGTCCATTGTGTGAAGTTTTGTGGGATGATGAGTTTAGTCTTCCTTGCTCTACCTGCTTCTTTTATCTGATTTTATTGCTGTCCCATCCTAGCCCACTGTTAACACACATATATACCACCTTTGTAATTCTGAGAATTTTTTTTAACACAAAGAAGACCGTGAATAGGATTTCAAATGTAAATTATTTGCCTTCTAAAACCCAGCCCAAGAATAATGACTCAAATTCTCTGCCTTTGCACAAACCCTCATTTTGAATATAGATAATAACCTATTATTCATCTTCTGTTGTTTGATTTATGTCAGGACATACTCCCTCACTACTCTAGTCCTACATACAGAGGAAAAGGGTGGAGTACAATATCAAAAAAACATTGTGGTAAACACGTGTGCAGAAGCACAGATTATAGTGTATGTTGCTGAAAGATTTTATTTTGGGGGAAACACCATGGAAGAGGTCAGTAGACTTTCCACATGAGTAGTCAGTCATTCTCAAGTGGTAGGAATTGCAAGCTAAAACAAAATATTGAAAGGCAGGATAAAAGTAGATTTTGGAGTAATTTTCTAGACCCATTGATGTTTGACTACTTTGGCTTCTATTGTTTCTACTAAACTAGACATGTGTCCTTTGATAAATCTGGGAGCCACCGCTTTTCAGTTTATCCTCCACATTCTTCTTAATTTTCTTTCTGGATCATCTAATGCATCTTTTTGAAAGGTCTTTTGATTACTTAGGAATAAAACAAAGGGTCACATATTTAGCATGAACATTGATGGTCTCATCCCAGTCAGGTTGACTGTCTTCTTTTGGTCCTCTGTGTACCATATGTCCAGTGTTTTTGTTGCTATTTTGTTCCTTTATTTTTAAAAGACCAGGCTCTTTTTCAGATTTTTATTCTTATATTTCCCTCTACATAGACTTACCTTCCTCTCTGTTGAAGTGGTTTTTTTAATAATAATAGTATTATTTTTAAATAATAATAATATATTATTATTAATTATAATATTATTTTAATATATATTTTTAAATAATGATGATGATAATCCTCCCTAGTTTATCAGAAATATCACTTTGTATCCATAGCTTTTCATATTTTCAAATTTTGTGGTAACAAAAATGAGGAAACTATTACCTTGTTCAGAAGCAGCTCATGAAATATTTAATATGTGAGTTCACAAAAATGGTGTACGTAAAAAAGATCAATTTTGCTCTATTTGCATTTTTTCTTATTACAAGAAGGCTCTTTTTAGACACCACTTGAATAGTTACCATTCCAATTTAATAGTTTTTTCTTCATATGAAGCTACACAGAAGTTAAAGAATTACAAAATGAAAAAGATTATAAATTCATTCCCAAGATAAACTTCTTTTTTTCCCATACCTTTATTGAGATAAAATTGAACTACAATAAAATGCACATATTTGAAGTTTGCAGTTTGATCAGTTTTGACATGAATGTAACCAATGCAATCAATATAAAAAGCATTTCCATTACTTTTTAAATTTTGAAATCATGTAGATTGTGTTCTATGTATGACTTATTACATTAGAAACCAATCACCTTAAGATATATAGGACCTCACCCCCATGTCAACTATTTCAAAATTAAATGACATACCTATAATTATCTCAGAAGTCAAGGAAGAAAGCATAAGAAAAATAAATAAAAAGTGCTTTGAACTAAGTGATTTTAAAAAAAGCTTAAAATATCAGGATTTCTGGGTTAAAAACAGTACTCAGGTGAACTTTCATAACTTAAAGTACTTGTATCAAAGTGAAGCTAGAATAATAAATTATTTTCAAATTATGTAGTAGGAAGGAAAAATAAGAGTAGGAGCAGAAATATATTAGTAGAGGAGAACTAATACAGCTAAAATTTGATTAAAAAAATAAACAAATCTAATCCAGAAAAAAGAAAGAACACAAAAGTTAATATCAATGGAAAGGGAGCTATCAAAATAAACCTACAGATGCTAAAATATATTAAGGTAATATTACAATTGTATGTCAACATTTGTGATAGCTTACATAACATGGTCTATATTAGGGAAGGATTCATGTGCTGCTGAGAAGAAAGTGTATTTAGTTATTGATGGACGAAATATTCTATGTATGTCTGTTAAATCTAAATTATCAATTGTATTTTTTACTTCTATAGCTTTTTAGTTTTTGATTGGAGGAACTATCCATTGGTGACAGAGGCATAGTATTGTGTGTGGTTTATTTGATTCTTGAAATTGAGAAAGGTTGGTTTGATGTATGTAGATGCTCCATTGTTTGGGGTATAGATAGTTAGGATTGTTATATCTTGTTGATGTATAATTCCTTTAGGCAGTATGAAATGTCCTTCTTTGTCCCTTCTCATTAACATTGGCTTAGAGTCCACTCTGATATGAGGATAGAAATCCCTGCTTATTTACACTATCCTCGTGAGTGATGTTTTTTCCCATCATTTCACCTTTAGTCTGTGAATGTCTTTGTGAGATAAGTCTCTTGGAGACAGCATATTGTTGGGTTTTTTTTTTTTTTTAAATCCAATCTGCCTCTCTGTATATTTTGATTGGTGAGTTTAGGCCATTAATGTTCAAGGTTATTATTGAGATGTGATTTGTATTCCCAGTCATTTGGGTTTATTTCTAGTTTTTAATTTATTTTATTTCTCCTTTGATTGACTTTTCTTTAGTAATTCCTTTAATTGTAATTTAATTTCTTTAATTTTAATTCCTTCCTTTGCTGGTTTTCACTATTTTTTTTTTCATTTCCTCCTCATGGAATATTTTGCTGAGAATGTTCTATAGTCCAGGATTTCTAGTTGCAAATTCTTTTAACTTTTGTTTATCATGAAAGGTTTTTATTTCATCTTCAAATCTGAAGCTTAATTTTGCTGGATATAAAATATAAGGAGTGAAATCAAAGATAAATTTCAGGTGGTGAAAGTAAACTTCAATAAAGAGTTAGAGATTATTTGGGCTGGGGATGTCGCTTGCCTGGTGTGCGCAGGGTGCTGGGTTTAATCCTCAGCACCACATAAAAATAAAATAAAGATGTTGTGTCCACCAAAAACTAAAAAAAAAATAAATATTAAAAAATTCTCTCTCTCTCTCCCTCTCTCTTCTCTCTTTCTCTCTCTCTCTTTTTTTAAAAAAAGAGTTAGAGATTATGAAAATAAATCAAGCAGAAATCCTCAAAATGAAAAGATAAAAAAAATTAAAAGTTCAATGGAAAGTACAACCAACAGAATAAACTACTTGGAAGTCAGACCCATAGGCAACAAAGTCAAATGTATAATCTTGAAAATCAAGTTGACAACACAGAGAAGATAGTAAGAAACCATAAACAGAACTTCCAAGAATTATGTGATAACATGAAAGGACCACATTTAATACTTATCAGGATAGAGGAAGGTGTGAAGATACAAACCAAAGGAATGAAAATCTTTTCAATGAAATAATATCAGAAATTTCCCAAACCTGAAAAATGAAATGAAAAATCAAATATAAGAGGCTTACAGGCCTGCTCCTACCAGAGCATACAACAAGCACTAAGCAGCCGAATTCCGGCTCCCGGAACTGAGCCCGCGGGGACTGCTTCTTGGAGCTTACATTTATAGGAGCTTACACCGAGCACGGAGCGGCCGAGTTCCGGCTCCCGGAACTTCCCTGGCCCGGGGCTAGGAGCCCACGGAAACTGCTTCTCGGTCCGGGTCCTGCTGAGGGCCGGTCAGGACTCACCCGGTGCTTTGGTTGCCCGGCAAGGGGAACGAAATGCTGCCATTCGCATAGGATACCAACATGGCAGAGATCTGATGTCTGCAGAAAGCGGCGGAGGAGGGAACTTCATCAATACCAGTGGTGACATAAGCAGTTGGTCTCCTGGTAGGGGGGGTGAGGCACAGTCACCCGAGTCTCCTCAATTTGTCGTCGAGCCAGAGGGAAGGAGCCGGGCCGCCGCCAGCGCCCGGAGCAGGCCCAGCGGCTCGCCAGCGTGGTGACCGTGTGACCCCAATTGGAGAGGGGGCGGAGCGGAGCCGCCACCCGCAACCGCAAGGTGGGCAGACCCGCGACCCAGTGGTACATGGGCGTGGTAGGAGGGGCAGGGCAGAGCTGCGGTTCGCGCTGTGACGAATGAGCGTGCAAGGTAAACAGACCTGTGACAGCCTGGCGGGTCAGGCCCAGTGGCCTGCCAGTGTGGTACACACGTCACCCCAACTGGAGTAGGGGCAGAGCACGCCCGGATCAGGCCCTGCCAGTGTGGTGGTCACGTGACCCCAATTGGAGTGGGGGCGGAGAGGTACCGCCACCCGTGCCCGCAGGGTGAGCAGACCAGTGATCAACCTGCAGATCAGGCCCAGGGGTCCGCAGGCGTGGTAGGAGGGGCAGGGCAGATCCGCCGCCCGCACCTCCAAGGTAGGCAGACCTACAACAGACCGGCGGATCAGGCCCAGGAGCCTGCCGGCGTGGTACAAACACCACCCTAATTGTAGTAGTGGCAGAGCAGAGTCGCCGCCCGTGCCAGGAACAGGCCCAGCGTCCTGCAGGCGGGGTAGTCACGACACCCCAATTGGAGTAGGGGCAGAGCAGAGCCTCCACCCGTGCCCGAAAGGTGGGCAGATCTGCGACCGACCAGCGGGACAGGCCCAGTGGCCTGCCGGTACGACAGACACGTCACCCCATTTGGAGTAGGGGCAGAGTAGAGCCGCCGCCCGCGCCTGCAGGGTAGGCAAACCTGCAACCGACCGGCGGATCAGGCCCGGTGGCCTGCCGGCGTGGTACACTCGTCACCCCAATTGGAGTAGGGGCAGAACAGAGCCGCCGCCAGCTCCCAGAACAGGCCCAGTGACCTGCCGGCGTGGTAGCCACTACACCCCAATTGGAATAAGGAGAGAGCAGAGCCGCCGCCCGCACCTGCAGGAAAGATACGCAAGCAGTATGAAAAGACAAGGAAAGAAAGGACCACAAGCAATGCAGGTCAACGCAACTTTAGAAGAGGTAACAGCTGCAGCAGATGGAATGTCAGATAAAGAGTTCAGGATATACATGCTTCAGATGATCTGGAGTATCAAGGAAGACATTAAACAGCAAAATCAGACAATGAAAGATCACTTCGACAACGAATTACGCAAACAAATCCAGGAAGCAAAGGATCAACTATACAGGGAGATAGAGGTTATAAAAAACAAACAAACAGAAATCCTAGAAATGCAGGAAGCAATAAACCAACTTAAAAACTCAATGGAGAATACTACCAGCAGAGTAGAACACTTAGAAGATAGAACATCAGACAATGAAGACAAAGTATTTCAAGTGGAAAAGAACATAGACAGCTCAGCAAGACTGTTAAGAAACCATGAGCAGAACATCCAAGAAATATGGGATAACATTAAGAGACCAAACTTAAGAGTCATTGGGATACAGGAAGGTACAGAGCTCCAAACCAAAGGAATGAGAAGTCTATTCAATGAAATAATACAAGAAAACTTCCCAGACTTGAAGAATGAGACAGAATCCCAAATCCTAGAAGCCTACAGGACGCCGAATGTGCAAAATCATAAGAGATCCACACCTAGATACATTATAATGAAGATGCCCAACATACAGAATAAGGAGAGAATTTTAAAAGCTACAAGAGAAAGGAAGCAGATTACATTTAGGGGTAAGCCAATCAGGATAACAGCTGATCTTTCAACACAGACTCTGAAAGCTAGAAGATCCTGGAATAACATATTTCAAACACTGAAAGAAAATGGGTTCCAACCAAGAATTGTGTATCCAGCGAAATTAAGCTTCAGGATGGAGGATGAAATTAAAACCTTCCACGATAAACAAAAGTTAAAAGAATTTGCAGCTAGAAAACCATCTCTTCAAAACATCCTCGCCAAAGCATTACAGGAAGAGGAAATGGAAAATAACAATGAAAACCAACAGTGGGAGGTAGGACAGTAAAGGGGGGGGGGGAATAATCAAAGAGGAAAACAAACCATGTTTAGTAACAGAAATAAACAAATATGGCTGGAAGAACAACCCATATCTCAATAATAACCCTAAATGTTAATGGCTTAAACTCACCAATTAAGAGACACAGGCTAGTAGAATGGATCACAAAACAAGACCCAACAATATGCTGCCTACAGGAGACGCATTTGATAGGAAAAGACTTACATAGGCTGAAGGTGAAAGGTTGGGAAAAATCATATCACTCATATGGACTTCGGAAACAAGCAGGAGTGTCCATACTCATATCAAATAAAATAGATTTCAAGCCAAAGTTAATCAAAAGAGATAAAGAGGGACACTACATACTGCTTAAGGGAACCATACACCAACAAGACATAACAATCATAAATATTTATGCCCCAAACAATGGTGCAGCTATGTTCGTCAAACAAACTCTTCTCAAGTTCAAGAGTCTAATAGACCACCATACCATAATCATGGGAGACTTCAACACACCTCTCTCGCCACTGGACAGATCTTCCAAACAAAAGTTGAATAAGGAAACTATAGAACTCAATAACACTATTAATAACCTAGACCTAATGGACATATATAGAATATACCACCCAACATCAAGCAGTTACGCTTTTTTCTCAGCAGCACATGGATCCTTCTCAAAAATAGATCATATATTATGTCACAGGGCAACTCTTAGACAATATAAAGGAGTAGAGATAATACCATGCATCTTATCTGATCATAATGGAATGAAACTGAAAATCAACGATAAAAGAAGGAAGGAAAAAGCATACATCACTTGGAGAATGAACAATAGGTTACTGAATGATCAATGGGTTATAGAAGACATCAAGAAGGAAATTAAAAAATTCTTAGAGATAAATGAAAACACAGACACAACATATCGGAATCTATGGGACACATTGAAAGCAGTTCTAAGAGGAAAATTCATTGCTTGGAGTTCATTCCTTAAAAAAAGAAAAAACCAACAAATAAATGATCTCATACTTCATCTCAAAATCCTTGAAAAAGAAGAGCAAAACAACAGCAAAAGAAGTAGAAGGCAAGAAATAATTAAAATCAGAGCTGAAATTAATGAAATTGAAACAAAAGAAACAATTGAAAAAATTGACAAAACTAAAAGTTGGTTCTTTGAAAAAATAAACAAAATCGACAGACCCTTAGCGATGCTAGCGAAGAGAAGAAGAGAGAGAACTCAAATTACTAGCATACGGGATGAAAAAGGCAATATCACAACAGACACTTCAGAAATACAGAAGATAATCAAAAACTATTTTGAATCCTTATACTCCAACAAATTAGAAGATAGTGAAGGCATAGATAAATTTCTTAAGTCATATGATCTGCCCAGATTGAGTCAGGAGGATATAGAAAACCTAAACAGACCAATATCAATTGAGGAAATAGAAGAAACCATCAAAAGACTACCAACTAAGAAAAGCCCAGGTCCAGATGGGTATACAGCAGAATTTTACAAAACCTTTAAAGAAGAACTAATACCAATACTTTTCAAGCTACTTCAGGAAATAGAAAAGGAGGGAGAACTTCCAAATTCATTCTATGAGGCCAACATCACCCTGATACCTAAACCAGACAAAGACACTTCAAAGAAAGAAAACTACAGACCAATATCTCTAATGAACCTAGATGCAAAAATCCTCAATAAAATTCTGGCGAATCGGATACAAAAACATATCAAAAAAATTGTACACGATGATCAAGTAGGATTCATCCCTGGGATGCAAGGTTGGTTCAATATACGGAAATCAATAAATGTTATTCACCACATCAATAGACTTAAAAATAAGAACCATATGATCGTCTCGATAGATGCGGAAAAAGCATTTGACAAAGTACAGCATCCCTTTATGTTCAAAACTCTAGAAAAACTAGGGATAACAGGAACATACCTCAATATTGTAAAAGCAATCTATGCTAAGCCTCAGGCTGGCATCATTCTGAATGGAGAAAAACTGAAGGCATTCCCTCTAAAATCTGGAACTAGACAGGGATGCCCTCTCTCTCCACTTCTATTCAACATAGTTCTCGAAACACTGGCCAGAGCAATTAGACAGACGAAAGAAATTAAAGGCATAAAAATAGGAAAAGAAAAACTTAAATTATCACTATTTGCAGATGATATGATTCTATACCTAGCAGACCCAAAAGGCTCTACAAAGAAACTATTAGAGCTAATAAATGAATTCAGCAAAGTGGCAGGATATAAAATCAACACGCATAAATCAAAGGCATTCCTGTATATCAGCGACAAATCCTCTGAAGTGGAAATGAGGACAACCACTCCATTCAAAATATCTTCAAAAAAAATAAAATACTTGGGAATCAACCTAACAAAAGAGGTGAAAGACTTATACAATGAAAACTACAGAACCCTAAAGAGAGAAATAGAAGAAGATCTTAGAAGATGGAAAAATATACCCTGTTCATGGATAGGCAGAACTAACATCATCAAAATGGCGATATTACCAAAAGTTCTCTATAGGTTTAATGCAATGCCAATCAAAATCCCAACGGCATTTCTTGTAGAAATAGAGAAAGCAATCATGAAATTCATATGGAAAAATAAAAGACCCAGAATAGCAAAAACAATGCTAAGCAGGAAGTGTGAATCAGGCGGTATAGCGATACCAGACTTCAAACTATACTACAGAGCAATAGTAACAAAAACAGCATGGTACTGGTACCAAAACAGGCGGGTGGACCAATGGTACAGAATAGAGGACACAGAAACCAATCCACAAAACTACAACTATCTTATATTTGATAAAGGGTCTAAAAGCATGCAATGGAGGAAGGATAGCATCTTCAACAAATGGTGCTGGGAAAACTGGAAATCCATATGCAACAAAATGAAACTGAATCCCTTTCTCTCGCCATGCACAAAAGTGAATTCAAAATGGATCAAGGAGCTTGATATCAAATCAGAGACGCGCCGTCTGATAGAAGAAAAAGTTGGCTACGATCTACAGTCGGTGGGGTCGGGCTCCAAATTCCTTAATAGGACACCCATAGCACAAAAGTTAATAACTAGAATCAACAAATGGGACTTACTCAAACTAAAAAGTTTTTTCTCAGCAAAAGAAACAATAAGAGAGGTAAATAGGGAGCCTACACCCTGGGAACAAATCTTTACTCCTCACACTTCAGATAGAGCCCTAATATCCAGAGTATACAAAGAACTCAAAAAATTAGACAATAAGAAAACAAACAACCCAATCAACAAATGGGCCAAGGACCTGAACAGACACTTCTCAGAGGAGGACATACAGTCAATCAACAAGTACATGAAAAAATGCTCAACATCTCTAGCTGTCAGAGAAATGCAAATCAAAACCACCCTAAGATACCATCTCACTCCAGTAAGATTGGCAGCCATTAGGAAGTCAAACAACAACAAGTGCTGGCGAGGATGTGGGGAAAAGGGTACACTTGTACATTGCTGGTGGGACTGCAGATTGGTGCAGCCAATTTGGAAAGCAGTATGGAGATTTCTTGGAAAGTTGGGAATGGAGCCACCATTTGACCCAGCTATTCCCCTTCTTGGTCTATTCCCTAAAGACCTAAAAAGAGCATGCTACAGGGACACTGGTACATCGATGTTCATAGCAGCACAGTTCACAATAGCAAGACTGTGGAACCAACCTAGATGCCCTTCAATAGACGAATGGATAAAAAAAATGTGGCATTTATACACAATGGAGTATTACTCTACATTAAAAAATGACAAAATCATAGAATTTACAGGGAAATGGATGGCATTAGAGCAGATTATGCTAAGTGAAGCTAGCCAATCCCTAAAAAACAAATGCCAAATGTCTTCTTTGATATAAGGAGAGTAACTAAGAACAGTGTAGGGACGAAGAACAGGAGAAGATGATTAACATTTAACAGGGATGAGAGATGGGAGGGAAAGGGAGAGAGAAGGAAAATTGCATGGTAATGGAAGGAGACCCTCAGGGTTATATAGTGGAGGAGGTAGAGAGAGAGGAGGGGAGGGGAGGGGAGAGGTGGGGAGGGGGGAGGGTGGAGGATGGGAAAGGCAGTGGAGCACAACAGACACTAGCATGGCAATTTGTAAATCAATGGATGTGTAACTGATGTGATTCTGCAATCTGTGTATGGGGTGAAGGTGGGAGTTCATAACCCACTTGAATCAAAGTGTGGAATATGATATGTCAAGAAATTTGTAATGTTTTGAACAACCCACAATAAAAAATTTAAAAAAAAAAAAAAGAAAGAAATGAGAAAAAAAAAAAAAGAGGCTTACAGGACACCAAAATGTACAAAATTACAACAGACCCACACAAAAAATGCCTAATATACAGAATAAGGTTAAGATTTTTAAAGACTGTGAGAGAGAAGTATCAGATAACATATAGGGGGAAACCCATTCAGATCTTAGCTGATTTCTCAGCCCAGACCCTCAAAGCAAGGAGGTCCTGGAAGAACTCTATTTTAAAATGAAACAGTAGAAAATAAATGAGACAAGAAGTATAGAAATTGAAATCAAAGTCCATTTATAAAATAAACTTTGAAGGATCATAAGTTCAAGTCCAGCCTCAACAACTTTGCAAGACCCTATCACAAAGTAAAAAAGATCTAGGGGTATAACTCAGAGATAGAGTGACCCTGGGTTCAATCCTCAGTATCTCCCCCACACACATACTTATAATATAATTTTTAGTTTAGTATAATTTATCATTATTCATTTAAAAAACATACTGGTCAGATAAAATACAAAAGTTAGTAAAATAGAACAGAAATAAATTATTTTTACCATTAAGTCTAAATTTGTAAAGCATGGACTAATGAACTGTACTACCTAGTCTAAAAATTCCACTTTGCACATGATAATTAGCTCTTTGCCTAGTTACTGGCTCTGTGAAATAGAGAAAATAGATTGTTATAACAACTAGAGTTAATACTTGTAAAGAAAGCACTTAGAACTGTGCCTACCATATGTTAAATACCCTACAAATATTAACTATTGTTATTTCTCATCTAAAAGATAATATTGAGGCAGAATTGTTATGGGGTCTTTCTATATTCTGGAAATTTAATATCTCTTTGTTAACTAAATAATGAATCTAGAGGAGTAGCATAATTTTTTCTAGTGTTTATCTTAAAGATGTAATTAACAAAGATGCTTATCCTAATTAGGTAAAAGAACACATTTCTATACAGATCCAAGCCTAGATTAATATGTTGGGTCACTTCAAAAATCTAATTAAATTATACAATAAGGGAGTTTTCAACTGCAGAGGAACAGAGAGTTTTAAATTAATTCTCTAGGAAGAATAATGATCATTACTTTTAATGAATAATTAACATGAGTTCTAGATAAGCATTATTTTAGTGTTTTTCTATTGTGTTTAAATGCACAATATTTTATAATACACTTGTGCTGTGGTTCTGGTCAATTAGTTGCTCGGCTACCTTGTCACGGGATGGTAGAGACGCGGAATCAACACACAGACTTGGGAGCTGGTGAGAGAACTGGGTGGAGACCTACCTCAGGTCGTCGTCCAGTAGCTCAGTTTATTTTTGGAATGCATACAATTGTTATAGGGTTCGAGTGGGGCGTGCCCATCCATCATACACAAGGAAGATAGTATCCATAAGCCAATCATCTGATGCGTAATATAACCACACTGAGGATGCTCTAAATATTGCTATCATCAGGAAGGGTCTTTGTCCCTAGGGGAGGGGGTTTCTATGTTAGGAGTTCTTTGTTGAAGCTCCTGGCTATCAGTTTCCTGGCTTGGCAGCTTGGCAACACTAACCACAAGTGCTAAGGATATGGTTTCACTAACCGCTCGCTGGAGCAGAGCATCCCATTGTGCAGGCATTTCTATCAGGCCTGACGGAGTGTAGATTCTTCAAGCACTCTGAGCTGCTCATAGCTGCTAGCTGTAAACTGAAAGTTATTCCAACACACTTATATGTGTCACGAGTGGGGTTGTGTCTAGACTGATCAGACTTGAGTTTTCTTTGAATGTAATTGCAGCGACTATAATTGTTAGAAAAATTTTTAGTCTTGTCATTTTTTCACTAACTCAATAGATTTGGAGAGGAATTTTTAAATAATTTTTAATATATAATTTTGATAAGTTTTAAAAATCATTTTTGTGAGTCAGAATAATAGGACACTTACATTTTCATATTAAGGAAATAGAAATCCAGGTTTTTTCCTTGATATTTTCTTGATTAGAGCTTTATAATTATACATAATTGTTGGATTCATCCTGACAAACTCAGACAGGTATAGAATGTGGTTTCAATTTGTGATACCCCTTTTCCTTCTCCCTTTTCTCCCCTGTCCTTCCTCCTCTCCCCTGTTCTCTTTCCTCTACTAGACTTCCTTAGGCTTGTCTACTTATTTATATTTGATTGGTTCTTTTTATTTATGCATAAAGGTTAAACTCCCTGTGGTATATTTATATATGCACATACGATTTTTTAAAGAATTAATTCTGCATTGCTTGACCATACATACCATCCCTCCACTCTACCTCTTAATCTTCTTTATATTGCTGATCTTCCTTTACCTTTATTATATCCTATCCTTCTAATCTTTTTTCTTTTATTTTGCTCTAGCTTCTGCATATGAGAAAACATTCAACTTTTGAGTTCTTGAGTTTGGCTTAATTTCACTTAGGATGATATTCTCCATTTCTATAAATTTCCCAGCAAATGCCATAATTCGATTCTTTATGGCTGAGCACTTAATGATCTCCATTACCATCTATGTTATTGCAAATGACAGGATTTCATCCTGTTTTTTTCATGGTTGAATAGTTTTCTACTGTATATGTGTGTACCACATTTTCTTTATTTATTCATCCATTGATGGACACTTAAATTAGTTCCATTTCTTGGATACTGTGAGTACAATTGTAATGAACATGGGAGCATAGATGTCTCTTTGACACACTAATTTCAGTTACTTGGATATATTACTAATTAGTGGGATAAATAAATCATATCAAAGTTTTAGTTTTAATATTTGGGAAACCTTCATATGTTTTTCATAATGGTTTTACTAACTACATTCCTATCAACAGTGTACATGAGTTTACTTTTCTCCACATCCTCACCAGCACTTGTTATTTTTAGTCTTTTTGATAATAGTCAGTCTTGCTGGGATGAGGTGATAACCTCATTGTAGTTTTGTTTTTCATTTTCCCATGTATTGATGGTGTTGAGCATATATCTGCTGGTTATTTTTGTATGTCGTCTTTTGGAAAATACCTACTTAAGACTCTTGCACATTTTCAATCAGGTTGTGTTGCTACTTAGATTCAGGAGTTACTTATATGTTCTAGAAATTATCTCCTTGTAAAATGGTTCAAATATTTTTTCTCATTCTCTAGGTTATCTCTTGGTTCTGTTTGTTTCTTTGCCATTGGAAGCTTTTTAGTTTATAAGTAATTCCATTTATACCTTTTTGCTTTTGCTTTTTCCTTGTGCTTTTGGGGTCTTGTTCAAAAAATCCTTGCCCATTCCATTGTCCTGAATTATTTCCTTCTAAATGTTTTATAGTTTCACATCTTATATTTGAGTCTTTAATTAGTTTTGATTTGATATTTGTAACTGGTGAATGATAAAATCTAGTTTCATTCTTCTGCATGTGGATTTCCAGTTTCCAGGTACTTTTCTCCAAATTATGCTTTTAGCACCTTTGTCAAAAATCAGTTGGCTGTAAATACCAATTTAGACACTCTATTTTGTTCCATTGGTCTGTGTGTGTTTTTATTGCCAGTACCATGCTTTGTGAACTACCCTGGTGTAGCTTTGTAGTATGTTTTGAAGTCAGGTATTATAATGTCTCCTGTTTGTTTACTCAAGATAATTTTGACAATTTGGTTCCATATAAATTTTAGGATTATTTTTTTCTAATTCTGGGAAGAATGTCTTAGTGTTTTCACAGGGATTGCATTGTATTAATTGATTACTTTGGGTAGTATGGACATTTTAACAATATTGATTCTTTCAATCTATGAATACAGGCAGTTTTTCCTCTTTTTTGGTGTCCTCTTCAGTTTTCTTTATAATGAAATGTTTTATAATTTTCTTTATAAAGATCTTTCAAGTCTTTAGTTACATTTATTCTTAGGTATATGTGTTTTGCATGTTTGTATAAACACCCACATATTTTGTAGTTTTAGTAAAGGGAATAGCTTTCTACAATTTTTATTTTGGATAATTCACATATTGGCATATAGCAGCATCACTAATTTTTGTATCTTAATTTTGTGTCCTGCATCTTTAATGAATTTATTCATTAGTTTTAATAGTTTTGGTGAAAATAGTGACAGTTTGGCTTCCAATTTGGATGCCCTTTCTTTCTTTCTTTCTCTTGCCTGATTGTTCTGGCTAGTATGTTCAGCAGCATAGCATGTTGGTTGAAAGTAGACATTTGGACATTTTTATCTTGCTCCAGATCTTAGAAATCTTTCAACTTTTCCCCATTTTGTATAACATTAGCTATTGTGACTTATTATGTTGAGATGTATTCCTTGTGTGCCTAATTTGTCAATATTTTTATAATGAAGGAATGTTGAATTTTATCAAATTCTTTTTCTGAATCTATCAAGATGATAATATAGTTTTTGTCCTTTGTTCTGTTAATGTGGTGTAACAGACTTATTGATTTGCATATGGTGAACCATCCTGTATTCCTGGAGAAAATCCCACTTGATCCTAGTGCATAATCTTTTTAATGTACTATTGGATTCAGTTTGCTAGTATTTTGTTGAGAACTTTTTGCATCTGTGTCCATTAAGGATATTAGGCTATAGTTTTCTCTTTTTGTCTTGCCCTTATCTGGTTTGTTACCAGGTTATTTGCTGATCTTGTAGGATGTGTTTGGAAGAATTCCTTCCATTTCTGTTTCTTTGGAATAACTTAAGGAGAATTGGCATCGGTCTTCTTTAAATGTTTAGTAGAATTCAGCAGGGTAGTAGTCCTTTGTTTTGGGGCTTTTCTTCGATGGGAGACTATTACTGATTCATCCTCTTGCTCGTTATTGGTCTGGTTAGGTTTTCTATTGTTTCATGATTCAGTCTCACTTAGTTGTAAGAATGTAGGAATGTGTCAATTTCTTCTAGGTTATCAAATTTGTAGACATATAGTTGTTCATGTTAATCTCTAATGATACTTTTTAATTTTGAGGTATTAGTTGTAATGTCTTCTTTTCATCTGGGTCTTGTCTCTCTTAGACTAGTTAAAGATTTGTCTATTTTGTTTTATCTTTTTGAAAGACTGACTCTTTGTTTTGTTGATCTTTTGCACTGTTTTTGATCTTCATATAATTTATTTCTGCTCTGATTTTTAGTTATGTTCTAATAATTTTGCATTTAGTTCCTTCATGTTTGTCCAGTTTCATAGATATAGGGATAGGTTATTTGAGATATACTTTTTTGATGTAACCTTACTGCTTAGTTCTGCTTTTGCTGCATTCCATATGTTTGGCTATGTTAGTCTCCATTTTCATTTGTTTTAAGAAATTTAACTTCCTTCTTATTTTCTTCTTTGATCCAAAAATAATGTTTAATTTTCTTATATTTGAATAATTTCCACTTTTTATTGTTATTGAATTCTAGTTTTATTGCATTGTGGTCAGGAAAGATACTTGATAAAATTTTACTTATTTAAATTTGTTTAGACTTGTTTTGTAGACTTATGAACCATGCTGGAGAATATTTCATGTGCTGATTAGAAAATGTATATTTGACAGCTATTGGGTGGGTATTCTGTAGATATCTCTTTGGTCCATTGGGTCTAGGATGCAATATAATTCTGTTTCTTTATTGATTTCCCATGCGAATGACCTATCTATTGCTGAAAGTGGGTTTTTAAAATCCCCCACTACTACTGTATTAGATTCTCTCTCTCATTTTAGGTCTATTAATATTTACTTTATGTATTTGGATACATACTTTGAATTATTTCCTCTTGCTGAATTGATATCTTTTTAATTTTACAGTGACCTTCTTTTTACTGGTTTTCATTCAAAGTCTGTTTTATCTGATGTAAGTATGGCTTCTCCTATTTTCTTTTAGATTCCATTTGGATGGAATATCTTATTTCAATCTTTCAATCCTTCTATGTCCTGAGAAGTGAAGTGAGTTTCTTGAAAATTATATATAATTAGGTGGGTCTTTATTCATCCATTCAGTCTCTCTGTGTCTTTTACTTGAAGATCCATTTGAATTCAAGGTCTTACTATAAATAAGTAAGGCCTTACTATAGCCATTTATAGTTAATTTAGTTCTTTGTTTCTTAATGGTTTTATTTGTTGGTTATTTACTTTAGTAGCTGGTTTTTTGTTCCTTGCTTTTTTGTGTGTGCTTATCACAGATATTTGCATTGTGGTTACCTTGAGGCTTAGGAAAGGCATCCTTTGGTTACACAAAGCTAGTGAGAGAGGATAGAAATATAGCATGATCATAAAGAGAAAAAAACAAAGAACAAGAGAAAATATACTAAAATTATACTTGTACTCCGTTATATTTTAAATATTTGATATTTCAATTGATCTATTTTCCTTCTTAACATATTAATGTAGTTATTATTGTTTTAACTTAAATTATTTTAGTCTTAGTACTGAAAATTAATGAATGGTTTATGTAACATACTTACAATACTTACAATATTAGAGCATCCTTATCTTCTTTACCGGTGAGTTTTTTTATGTTCCCGTGTTTTCTTCTTACTCATTAATGTCTTTATTTGAAGAAATTCCTTTAGCATTTCTTCTAGAAGAGATCTAGTAGAGATATATTCTCTTAGCTGTTCTTTTTCTGGAAATATTATAATCTCCATTTCTAAAAGATAACCTTTCCAGTTACAGTATTCTCAGTTGACTGATATATTGTTGTTGTTGTTCTGTACTGTAAAAATCTGACCATCCTCTACTGACCAGTAAGATTTCTGCTAAGAAGTCTGTGATTAGGTGAATTGGGACACCCTTCTGTGTTATTTCTCTTCCCTTGTAGGCTCAAAAATCTTTCACTTTTGGATGTTTGATTATAAGATGTCTTACAGTGGCTTTGGTTGAATTAAATTTGACTGGTGACCATTGACCTTCCTATATCTGGATATTTATATCCTTCTCTAGGAATTTTTTTGTTATTATTTCTTTGAATAAGCTTTCTAACCCTTTGGCATTCTCAAATCATTCTTGGACCCCAAGAACCTGAATATTTGCTCTCAATACTGTCCCACAATCCTCATAAGAGTAATTTTTCTTTTTTCAGCTCTGTGTATTTTCAGATAGCCTGTCTTATAGCTCACTTATTCTTTTTCCTGTTTGATCTACCACACTGATGCCTTCTATTGTGTTTTAAATATTCCACTTTATTTTTCAGCTCAAGGATTTGTTTGATATTTTTTAATTCTTGCATCTCCTTGTTAAATTTCTGTTAAGAGTATTGAAATGTTTTTCTTTCTTTCTTTTTTCAAGCTCACTTTTCTTAAAACAGCTATTTTAAAGTCTCTGAGAGTTCTCCCATAGTAATTACTCTCTGGTCAATTTCTGGCACCTTATTTTGATTATTAGGTGAGGTCATGATTTCTTAAATTCTTGATGTTTTTTGGCATTTGACATCCTCTGGGCATTGAAGGATTAGATATTTATTCTAGTCTTTTGAATCTGGCTTTGTGCTTGTCTTTCTAGAAATGCTAGGCATGCTATTCATTTTCTCTCTGCCTATAGTCATTTCCTCTGTTTCAGCACTATATGGCATCTGGGTTGTCAATTTTATGCTAGTTTCAGATATTCCTTAAATGATGAACAAGGGCTGCATGCTCAGGGAGGAATAGTCCTTTTTTAGTAAAGGATCACAGGTGTTATCTACAAAGCTGAAAAACTAGTAGGAAGCTAACATATTGCATCGCTGTGTGACCTCCAAAATTAGTGATTTTTACACTTATCTAAAAGCAAACAACTAAATTATACTGATGCTAGAGGGTATTTAATTTTTTTCTGTATTTTGCCTGCAGGGAGACCAGAGGATCTTACACAGCTACCATATTGATTTGCCCATTTTACTGTTATAATAGTTAGAACTATAAAAGTAAAATTTTGGTGTGGGAATAATTCTTGTTAATATTTTCATTAACATTGAAATAGTCATGGCAGTGCCTTGGCACATATGAGTCATTCAATGTCAGCTTTATTGCTGTTACACTATTATTTTTGGAAAAATAATATGTCATTTACCTTTGGATGGGTAACAACATCAAGGTATGGGGAAGGTCTACTTGAGCTCAGCATTCTATTTTATTATCAGTGACATCCCTTTCCCTCTGCCCCCATATGCTCATGTTTATGGTGGCACTGGGCACAGATACTAAGATATGTAAGTCTCTGACACTCTCAAGTGCAGAAATTTACCCTTCTGTTTTTAGTAAATTAACCCTATATAGCAGATATTACTGACAGTAAATAGTTAAAGGCAAGTGACTCACCGGGATGGAAATTCAACCAAGAGATTTTATTGGGCAGGTGGGGCTGCCCAAGGGGAAGACACAACCCAGAAAGTTCTAACTTCATTAGTAATTAACACAAACTTTAAAAATATATGATCCAATTTTTTTATAATGGTCGATTTCAGTAATCCTAAGCATTCTTTCTAAATCTCCAATCTGATCTTACCCTGCTGCCTCCCAAATAAATTTTACATAGGCAGTAGCCCATACTATATTTATGAGCTTTATGAACATTAATCTTTAATAAAGTAGGCTGAAATCACTTTGATTTTTTAAAAATTTTCCTTGTGAGACTGAATAATAAATATGTAAAGTTCTTTCATTGTAGGATTGGCTGCCTTTTCTATAATTAAGAATTGGGCTTTACTATTTCTTTAGGGAGAGATTAACTCACTCAAAATGAGCTAATGGGGTTTAGCCCTTAGGAGTGGAATAGATTCTTAGGCCATTGTGATGGCTAGGACTGCTTTGTTAATTCAGGTTTTGACTTTCTGCAGAAGGCTAAAACCAAATAAATATAGCCAGGCCTTCCTTGTAGTGGGGGAAATAAATAGTATGTGAATTTATTAATTACTCTCTTAGTGTTGTGAAATTTGCATCTCATTGAAATGAAAGAATACATGGTGCCTGGCTTAGCAGTAGTAACCTCTAATTTAATGGCATTTCTAAAGCATTATTTTTAAATGTTGTTCTTTGTGTAAGATTTTTATTTCAATTTCACATGTAGCTAAATTGACGATAGTATAAATAAATGTAGATCCATTTTTAGCTTTGAATTCTTTTCCTTCAACTCTTAGAAAATATTACTTATTAGTCTTCTTATTGAAGAAGTCTATAATCCGATTTTTATTTCTTTGTAACTGACTTTGATTTTTTTTCCTTTAGAATATTCTGTCTACTATCATAAATTTCTTTGTAATACATATAGGTATAGATTTTGGGGGTATTTTTTATTGTTGTTGTTGTTTTTCTTTTTATTTGGAGTATTAAACAGAACAGAAACAGTCTTTGTTCCTGTTACCTAGCTGAATTACATGCTATGAGATATCAGGTACCTATGTCCAGTGCTTGATATTGATTTTTTTTTAAGCCCAGAAGTAGTGGCATGATTGATGATGATCTATTCAAGGTAAAGTAAAAAGAAGAGTTTGCAACCTAAATATCTCTGTAGCCTAACTGGCTCTATCCCTGACAGTTACCATATCCATCCATCCTCCTACTAACCAAATACCTGTCTCCCAGATGTTTTCTGTTCTTGTTGTACCCCGTCTTCTGGGTTTAGTTTGTCTTTGTCAAATATGGAATTCAGAACTATGGCAGATAATTTTGTTCAAAAGTCAGACGACTTTTTGAGATTTTATTTATTTGTAATATAAATATTATATCATTATCTTAAGTTCTTAATAGCCAAATCTTTCAAATATCTTGCAGTTCATCCTGCTATAATGTTTTGGGTTTTATTCTCTTTCCCATTTCCTTCCCAGTACCATTACCATGATTTAGGTTTCTGCTTTTTCTCATATGAATTATTGCAGAAAACTCCAAATTTCATTCTGCTTATGGTAAATACCTTCTCTGCATCATCCTTTATATCATTAGCAAAGTAATTTTCCAGAAGAAAACCTTTTTCCCCTCTCACAACTTGACTTCATAGCATCTTCCATAGAAAAGCAGATTTCAGTGCTATGGAACAAACCATAGTAGACCTGTCTGTGGGGACTTTCTAATAATCCTTCTTTCTCCCAGAATCTCCCTGCTCTGCAATAGCAATAAAGGCCAGGTAAAGTCTTCCTTCAACAGCCTTCTCAACTATTACTCATTTTCCTGTAGTGCCAAGTTTTAACATAATCTTCATAAAAGTTGTGTTTGAAACTAGGGAAGGTAAAGTATGGCACTCAATTATGAATTCTCTAATTTGGGGAGAATTTCAAATTTTATGCATATAGATAATTGAAAGAACTGTTATTCTAGTTTTAGAGTTTTCATTTTTTCAGGTTATGGTTAATTGCTAGCTCAAATTAAAAGAAAAGTTATACTTACACAAAGAAAATAAATGAATGTTTGATGAAAAGAACAGGCAGTGCTCCAGATTCTAATCTTTTCCTATTAAGTGGTTCTGGACTTTCATTCTTAACTTTATCATGAAGGAAAAAAAAAGTAATAACCTCATTCCCTTCACTCATTTTTTCCTTCATTCATTATCAAATATGGGTTGAAGGATTGCTATGTGATAGTCACTATACCAGGTGTTAGTGATTTACATTAGAAATTATGTTGAAGATTATAATAACAAACAAAAGTACAGGTATTACAGTTCTTTGGGAGCCCTGGTGAGTGACTAATCTGAGAGGAAAGTCAACAAAGACTCCTTTTTGAAGGTTACATATTAAAGAATTCTCTAGAAGGAAAATAAAATCAATAGAATGTTATTCCAGGGAGAAGGAGAAGTCTGCCCTGATTATTATTCTAATCTAACTGTAGAAAAAAAATCTTAGGATCTTATTAGAGAGGGCTTAATGTCATACTGGAGTAGTTACACTATCTTTTAGGCAGTAGTGTTATAATAAAACCAATGAGGTGGAGAGGTGATATGAAAAGGTTCATGTTTCATATAGGTAAATTGATGATACAGATTAGGTTAAGAAGCTGTTAGAAGCCTAAAGGTGGAGGGGATTTTAAATATTGTGGCACTGTGAACATGGAGTAAAAAGAGTCAATAATATTTCAAAAGCAAAATCAATGTTCACAGAGGTGCTGGGTATATCTAATAAATAGAAGTGAACATATTTTGTAAAACATACAGACTCTTCATGGATTAAATGTTATCTTTATTTCTTTAAAGCTTTGGTATAGCAAGCTCTAGTAGTGTTTATGACATTAATCATATTCAAGATATTTTATTAGATATGATAGACGAGATATAATTTAGACTTTCATACTTGAAGGTTAAAACTGCATCTTTAATTTTTAGTGTCTGCTAGTGATCATATCTTTTTTAGGAAAGTAATATGTTATAATACATAATTTTTTATTGTTACATTGTTAAAAATTCATATATTGTGATATTTTAAATTATCAGCACCATTTAACATCTCATTTCATGTAGCCTTCCCTGGTATTTGTTTCACATGCTTTATGTCAATAGAATTATATCTCTCAATAGAATTTATTGAGAGAAAAAAAGAGATGACAATTTTTTTTTCCTGAAAAAGAGTTGAACCAGTAACTAGATTTCTTTGTCCACATTGGTAAGTAAATTTGTGTATCTGTCAGATTTAACTCGTAGACTCATAAGAGCTTAATTTAAAAAAAAAAAAATGCACTGAAGAGAAATGAAAACCTAGAGTACTAAAATAAAGTTAACAGGAGTGGTAATTTCTTATTTTCTTAAACTAAGAATATCTTTAAAATTGATCATTTCTTCCTCTTCATCTTGTTCAATTTTCTTTTTCTTTTTTTTCCCCCGAAGTTGAGGCAAATCATGATATATAATACTATATTTTTGTATACCTTCTTTGGATAAAAGCATTATTCAGTTGTGCTTAGAGGTTTCTTTATGCATTCCCAAAACATCTGAAACTCCATAAATTAAATAATTGTTTCAGTAAGTCCTAGGTGAAAAATTTCCCTGGTGATTTAGTACTTAGGAAAGCTTTTTATGCTCCCCATCCCCAAAGAAGTAATTTTAAATGACTCACTTTTTACCTGTGGAGTTTGTTAGCAAAGCAGAAAGAATACCAATTATTTTAACAGATAATTTAATATAGGGAATTGTTCACAAAAGTGTTGGAGAGCTGAAAACCAGAAACTAAACAGGAGTAGCTGATGTTTTCATGAAGCAACTACCTGCCCTAGAACTAGAAGAACAAAATGAACTGTCTGAGGTAATCAGAGAGAAAGACCTCAAAATAGGATATGCCTTTTTATTTGTACATATTGTTCATATTTTGTTCTTTTTGTTCTAATATTCTGCCTCTTGGTATGGGGGTTTAATTTTGTAATTCTTCCTTATTTTTTTCCCTTAAATACTGATGACTCTGTTACTGAGTTCCATTTTAAATGTATCCCACAAGTTTTGATATGTATATGTTCATAGCTATTCAGTTTTAAATATTTTATCAATTCCACTATGATATTTTATATGACATATTTTTAAATCATTCTCTCTTTCCTGACTACCTTATAGATTTTAACTTTAATCCATAGTAATTGGAAGAAAGGGTCTTAAGACATTGATATTTCAAGATTTGAAACTTGCTTTATGTCATCATTTTTCAAACTGTTTTATACTGTGTTTGAAAAGAATGTGTATTTTACTCTTCTTGACTGTTACACTCAAATTGTTCCTAAAATGAAGTTTTTAAAATATTATTTTCAAAACTTTACACTTATTTGATGGTTTTTTGACCATCAAAGTTTTATACAAATTCCTAATAAAACAAACTGTCTTCCTCAGAAATTGAGGGCAACTTCCTGATAACTTTTTTTTTTATGCAGGATTTAAAACAGATATAAACTTCCTTATACTGTGAATAAAAACTTCCTTCTGCTGAAGACAGACACCAAAGGAGTTGATCTTGACAGGTTCTCTGGATATTTAAATCTGCAGATGCCATTTTCCTGCCTTTTGTCCCACTTTGCTCCCTCTTATAAAAGTTCTCCTCACCCTTAAGTTCTCTGAAAATGGTGTTTGCAGACCAAAAAAGAAAAAAAAAAGTTTTCTCTATCTTTCTTCAAGCTGGCTTTGAATATTCATTATAAAGTGATTCTATTTAGCTCTTATGATTTTTGTATTTTCTGATCTTAATAAATCTGTCAGCTTTTAAGTTATTATTTTCTAGATATATCTTTACTTATATTTTATCCTCAACTTTCTTGGATTTTGCTCAATTTTTAACTAGAACATTAAGTCAATTTATATAAATTTGGATTAGTTTATATTAACACACATTTTGTGTTTATTCTTTTTTTCCTTTCTTTGGACTGATTACTAATTAGGACTGTTGGTATTGCAAGTGATTGGGAAACCCAGGTCAAAGTGGCTGAGGCAAAATAGGGGGTTTTATTGCTTACACAGATGAAGAGGTATGAGAATATCCTTGCTTGCTACAAGACACTTGCACAGGTGTCACAAACTGTGGTGCTCATTTGGTAATTGTAGCTATATTTGAATTGTAAATATTACTTGATTTGAATTTATTTTTAAGACTATGTAATAATCCAACATGTCATGAATATTCTTCATCCTTTGAGAATGTATGGATTATCTATATTTTTAGAATTTGAATTATTTTACATTAATTTTTTTAAAGTTTTGTGAAGTCTTGTGGGAAATGGATTATGTTATAGTGCATATCACAATATACTTTGCTGTTTTCTGCTATACTTTTCCCACTCTCTAATTTATTGCAGTTTTCTTTACCATTTATTTTTCTCTAGTTTTTTAATCTTTCACTAATGAATAATTATTTAGACTCTACTATATGTTCTTTTTCTTATTATTATTGCTAGACTTACAGCATTTTATTTGATAACCTCTAGATGGATACTGTTCAGTAGAAGCATAATATGTAGCACAAATGAGAGCTATATATGCAATTTTTAATTAAAGCATTATATTTATATATATTTGGGTTTCTTTTGACAACATTTATACCTACAAGGAATTTGATTCAATCCCCATTCCTGCCTTTTCCTCTCCTCCTCCCTCTCAATTTCTCCTTCCTCCACTGATCTTCCTTTCACTTCTTCATTTACTTTTGATTGATACTGTCTACATATATATAAAGGTGAAATTCCCTTTGGTACATTTATTCATGTATATATCATGATTTTGTTAGATTGCTTCCGTATTTCTTTCCCTTCTTTCCTCCCTCTTGTTCACCTTCTCCATTGATCTTCCCTTGATCCTTATGATGTTTTTTTCCATTTCTCCACCTTCTTCTTTCCCTTATTTTGCTCTAGCTTCCACACATGAAAGAAAACACTTAACCCTTTATTTTTCTGAGTCTGGCTTTTTTTGTTAGCATGATTTTTATCCATTCCCATCAGCTTGCCAGCAAATGCCATTATTTAATTCTTCTTTATGACTGAGGAAATCTCCATTATGTATATATACCATTTTCTGGATTCATTCATCTATTGATGGGCATATGGGTTGATTCCATAATTTAGCTATTGTGAATTGAACTGCTATAAACAGTGTAGCAGCTGTATTACTATAATATATTGATTTTAGATTTTCTCTCATTTTGTAGGCTTCATGCTTTAATCATTTCCTTTGTTATCCTTTGTTGTACAGAAACTTTTTAATTTTATGGCATTTCACTTATTGATTCTTGTCGAGAAAGTTGGTACTTGCACCTTTATGATGGAATATTGACACTGTTTTCTTCTACCAGTTGCAAAGTTTCTGGTCTAATTTCTGATTCTTTAACCCATTCGATTTGATTTTTGTATAGTGTGAAAGATAGGAATCGAACTTCATTCTACTACATATAGCCTTTTTAACTAATAGGGGTAGGAAAACTGGATATCTTTTCTCTAACATATATTTTTGGCATCCTTGTCAAGTATTAGATGGTTATATGTATGTGGGTTTGTCTGTGTCTTATTCTATTCCTTTGTTCTTCATGTCTATTTTGTTGGAAATACCATACTGTTTTTGCAACTATAGCTCTGTAGTGTAATTTGAGATCAGGTATTGTGATGTCTCCTGCATCACTTTTCTTGTTAAGAATTGCCTTGGCTATTAAAAAAAAAAGTTTAAATGTACCAAAATAAATAGATTAAATAATAGGGTATGAAGAGGTGGTCAAAACTATTGGCAAAGATGGATTTTCATTCTTTGTATTTGTTTTTGGCTTTGTAACCCAGAGGTCCAATGCCTTTGTTGTTCTTGCTTAGCTGCCAGGTTTTGTGGCTAGCAGACATACCTGGTCGCAGTATCTCAGCTTCCAGTCCCCTCATGCACGGTAGGCTAGCACAGTTTAGGTACTGCTAAATTGTGTATTACTGAGGTGCAGGTGTTGCAGAGTTCTAAAATGGAAATTCCAGTAATTGGGGTTTAATCTAGACCAAACTTTGGAACTCTGGGTGACTGTTAAAGAGTCCATCCACACGCACT
Organism: Marmota flaviventris; assembly: GCF_047511675.1. NCBI lineage: Eukaryota > Metazoa > Chordata > Mammalia > Rodentia > Sciuridae > Marmota > Marmota flaviventris. The sequence continues at coordinate 89,334,609 of NC_092506.1, forward strand.
ATTGCAGGGGAGATGCCAGCCTCTGCAGGATGTCTGATCTCTAGGGTCTCTGGTAAAATCCAATGTTAGGCATAGGAACAAAACTTTTACAAGTTTCAGCTTCTCTGCTATGAATATGAAATACCAAGTATTGGCCTTGGATCACAGATGTTCCTGTATAGCTGCTCTAGCACCAGCAACAATGGTAGCTTTCTCACCAACAATGGGACCTTTTTCTCTTGGGATTCAGAGCCTGAATGGTTCATGCAAAATTTTCTTTGTGCCTATTTTAATCTCTCTGGTTCACATGCCTTCCTAGAAGTTTTTTTGGTTAGTTGCTGGGGTTCCTGATCTCCTGTCTCCCATTGGTAGGAGGGGGGAGGACAGTTTTATAGGGAGTGCACTGGGGGCTCCTTTCTCTGGTATTGCAAGTGCAGCTAGTGGATACTTTTTCCCATAGGGCAAGCAGAAACTTTCCCCAGTGATGGGGAGCACCCAACCCAGCCTTCCCAAGTAAGCACTGGCCATTTTTCAAGCCTAGAAGGCTTTCCCTCCCAGGGAGTTATTCTTGGATTTGCTTTCACTGATTTGCTTCCTCTACTGACTATTAAAATCAGCCTTCCTCACTAATCCACAGGTTACCCCAAGTCAATTCTTTATTTTTTCATTTCTTTGTCACATCATCTCCTTTATGTGCACTGCTCAACTCCCCCTCCCCCCTTTCCACTCTGCTGGTGCTTCTCTGATGTATTATTTCTTATATTCAAGTTTCTGACTTATCTCTATAATTTTGGGGGTTTTGTTTTAATACAGTTCGCTATTAATTTTCAGTGAGTTCCCCTAGTTACCCACCTGACTGAGAAGCCATCTTCCCGTTTTATAAGTCTGGTGCTGAGGAGCTACTGGGATTTGCACCCTTTCTCTAATTGCCATCTTCTTTCCTTAGTATGCAATTTTAAATTTTCTAGGACCCACACTTAAAATGTAGAAACAGATGATATTGATTTGATTAATATATTTTATTTCACATGATATATCCAAAATATTAGTATTTCAACATTCATATAAAAAGTATGCAATATTTTACATATTTTTTTTGTTTTTGATATCCCATGTACATTTTACATTTACTTGGCAAGTTGAATTTTAGTAATTATTGATAGTTACTCTTTTAAATCAAAATTTTAAAAAGTTTAGTACATCATGCTTTCTATTTGCTTGGATGATAGATAAATGGAATCTAACTTGAATGTTGTAAGTTTGGGTATTCTTGATTTAAATGATGCATGTTTGTCATTATCAAACCTAATAGAATAGCAATAAAATCCAAACTCTAAATAATTTGCTCATTTGCTTGCTAATATTGATGAATGTTTAAAGACCAAATATCATACATTTCTAGGAAGTCTCTTAATGTTAAGAATTCCAGAAGGTCTATAGCCCAAATTTTGTTCTAGTTGATTAAGGTTGGAAATGTGTAAGTATTATTTATTTAATGCTGTCATCCAAAGTTAATTCTATTCAATTTTTGATAATATGATACTTTTTTCCCTTTGAACTCAGTCGACTTTGTAGTTATTTATATACATGTATGTACACTATGTGTGTGAAATCAAAATTTCAATAATATTAATATTTTTATAGAGTAATTGAAATAAAAATAGCACATTTAAGCCCATATCCTAAATTTGATTTCAGGTCTGATTTTATGCTAATACAATTTATTTAATGACAATAATCACTATTACATTAGTAAATTATTTATTATGCTAAATGGATAAAATAGGGACAGTGCTATTGCAGACCATGTGGATATGGCAACCAGTTAAACAAAGAGAAAGGATTTTGACTAGGATTGTAAGACTATATAGAGAAAACTAGGATAACATCAGGTTAGAGAACAGGACTTCACAGTTATCTCTTACACTTTAAGAAAACTATGAAAGGGGGCTGGGATTGTGGCTCAGTGGCAGACCACTTGCATAGCACGTGTGAGGCTCTGGGTTTGATTCTCAGCACCACATATCAATAAATAAAATAGATCTTCATTGACAATTTAAAAAATATTTTAAAAAGAAAGCTACTGAAAGGTTTTTTTTAATTTTAAAAATAATCATAGAATCATTTAAGCTATTTTAAAATAGCCTTGAGTTTTTCTTAAAAATCTGAGAAACTTACCACAAGAATGGGATGCTAATTAGAATAAGTTATACTCCATTATGATTAACATGTCAAAATATACTGTCGTATATATCTAAAAGTACAAATTTTAAAAATGTCAAAAAATTTTTTGAGAAACTCCCAAATTTCAATATACCACATCACACATTTCCCTCTGTTAAAGTACAGATATAAAAAAGAAACATGAAGATACTATACTGACTGGTCTTGACCACAAGATGTTTAGTGTAGTTTTCTGCTGCATGTATAAGTAGCATTCAGATTAAAACATCTGTTTGCATTTTGTATTTAAACCATGATTCTTTTTCTGTTCTCTTTTGGGTGATGGAGTGTAACTTTCCTGCTCTGCATGTTGGCTTATAGGGTCCTGTTTCTTCTACTATCTTCCTATTGTTACTGACTCCTGCTTCTCATTGTGGTTTCCCTTTTACCATTCTCACCCCATATGCCACTTTAAATGTTGGTAAACTCCAAAATTCCTTTTTGTAGTCTTAATAAATTTGCCCATTCATAAAGCAACAGTATTTTAAAACAGTTTTACAACAGAACAATAAAAGGTTATAATAACTTTTTAAATGTTTTACTATATCAGTGGTTTGTGCTACTTTTCAGTAAATGACATTTTTCTTTTAGAATTCAAATCTGATTCATCAGAAAGTGTCTCCTCCTAATGATCGGCAAGGATCTCCAATATTATCATTCATCCTTCTAGAACAATATAATGCCATTCGTTTAGTACAAAGTGTGCATCAGTCTCTTGCTGCCCTCAGCAAAGTCATCAGAGGAACTACCTTATTAAGTTCAGAAGTCCAAAAATTGGCAAGTGCTTTATTAAACCAAAAGGTAAGCCAATACTGTATGTTTTTATTTCATTATTTAAGTAGGTCTTTATTTGTTGGATTCTTGTGGTTAATAACAGACAACTGAAGTCAAAATGGTTGAAGTCATGTGGAAGTTTATTGGCTCAGATAGAGTCTTAGTGGTAGTTAGCATTAAATCAGCTTGATGGAGCTTAAAATTGTCATTAAGGATCTCAGTTTATGCTATCTATCTCTTCTGTATATGTAATGAAATCTATGTTAATTTCACTTTGGAGCAAGTCCTCTCTATATATTGTGATACACTACCAACAGAGAGAACATCTTTTTCTTGGTAACTCGAGCAAAAATCTTGGGATATACTTTGATCCAAACCAGTTTGAATGTTGTTCCTTTTTCCATACTAATTCTGTGGGCAGGACATGCAAAACTTTCATTTGTGTAGGGGTTCAACCAACAAATACCTATTCCTGGAGGTGGGGATGGTTTCATCTGTAACACATATACTGAGATTAAGTGAGATATAGCTATCCAGTAAAAAATCAGGATATGTTCAGCAGCAGCAGAAGAAATAAACACTTCTACTAAATAATTAGTTCCCTTTAAATGATAGTAAAAATCACGCAGTTCAGATTAATTGAAGAGACAAAAAATTTGGAAGGGTGTTTGTAGACTGATTTTTAGCCATTTGGAGAATATGAATTTTACAGCACTTGGAGTCTAGAAAAGATTTCAGTAGGGCAATCAAAAGTTTTTCTTTTCTGCTGTGTATACTCAATATAAGGAAACTTGTAGTAGTCTGTCTAAATGTCCTATCTATTTTAATATAAAAATGTAGCCTATCTATAATTTCCTACATCTCTCTACCATTAAGAAGACATTCAACACTCTTCTATTCTCTCTCATGGATATTTTATGTAGAAATAATACAGTATAGCAAAATAGCTAAGTATGTGGCCTCCAGAATGTGTCTACAAATTAGTAGGTATGTAACCTTAGGGCGGTTCTGTGAACATCTCCAAACTGTTTTTCTCGCTTGTAAAATAAGGATAATAATGGTACCTACTTCATGTGATTCTTTTGATAGTTAAATATGGGTAAAGTACTTGGCTCATAGCAAACACACTTTTAAAATAGTTGTTTTTATTAATTTGGAGAATTTCATTATAAACAGAACAACTCATGAAGTATTTCAGTTTATGGAAGTTGGGATACTTTGTACATCACTTTCAGTAAGAAATAGTTACAGCCTGGAACCATGGTATTTCAAGAGATTTTATGTGATATAAATAATAAAATAATATAAAATGTAATTGCCAACTTTGGTTTCTTATTTTACTTCTACTGTTAACATCTGGGTAAACTTTGGCATAAATACCTGAAAGAAAATAATAACTTTAAATCATTTTCTATGAATCAAATATAATATGGCTTAGATTAGATCCTTCTGAAAGACAAAGAACTAAAGGGGCTTAATTATATGAAAATCCTTTCTTAAGACCAAAATATTTTACAAAGGGGTCATAAAATTTTATTTATTTTTTCCCTTTTCCCTGAACCATTAAGATCTTCTAAATATTTTCTAATTTGGCTTAGCAATAGGCAATAACAATAGAATCAGATGGCTTATTTCCTAATTAAAATGTGTTTATATAAGATGTGGATAATTTTAATATGTCATTTATCACCTTCTATATTACACAGGAATAAATACAGCCTTCAAACATAATACTCCCTTTGATATAATTTTATCATTTTTGTGAGAATGAATTTGTTAAAAGCCTTTCAAATGATGAAAAGTTCATTTTGCAAAGATATTTAAACTGTATCATAATAGTATTTATAGAAATAGTTTAAGATGTTTACTAAAACTCAAATGAGAGTAGACTGACTTTCACAAAGACAAGGTGAGTAAAATACTTTGTTTACTTTCTAATGAGTTTTAATGAAATTGAGAATTCAGTACTAACCTATTTCAGAATAAAAATTTAATTTTTTGTTACATTTGAATGTGACAGCTTCTGTATTATGTGATATGATTTCAAGTTATTTAGGAAATAGATCATTAATTGACATTTTCTTTAATGTACCTGGCATGATTGACAAAGGAATTTTTCTAGAAAGAATTATGATTCTTTTATTCCTTTGATAATTTCTGGGGTTATGCCTAATCTATTTTTTAAATGAAGAAACAATAACTTATAATTAATGAAGACATTGTAAAATACTGTTTTCTTTTATATGGTAGAACATGGGTTTTAAGGTAAGTGCAATGGTAACTTACCATTTGTAGATATTAAAAGGTTGTATTGCAGTTCTTACAACATTAATTGAATTCTTTTTAAAGGCAATATGTGCAACTCCAGAGGCTGAGGCTGGAGGGTCACAAGTTTAGGTCAGCCTCAGCAACTAAGTGAGGCCCTAAGCAACTTCATGAGACTCTGACTCAAAATTTAAAATTTTTAAAAAGCCTGAGGATGTGGCTCAGTGGTAAAGTGCCTCTGGGTTCATTCTTCAGTATCCCTCTTCTCACCAAAAAGGCAAGTAAAGTCAACATATATATTGGCTACACATTTCAACTTTCCTAATCATACTTGTTGGTAATACTACATGGCTTTTTATCTTTTTAAACCAGGGGATCCTTCAATAGTAGAGCAAAATTCTAGTGTCTCCTAAATTTAAAAAAAAACAAAAAACGACTGGATTTTAACTTTTTGGATCACTTTAAAAATTGAAATGGATGCAGTTTTAAAATATGCATATACATAGTTTTATTATATAATTTCAGGAGGAGTAAGAGCTAACATCTTTCTGTGCTAGGGTCTGCTTTATAGCAGAGGTTTCAGAGTGTGTGTGCAGGTGGATTAAAAAGGAAATCAGGAGACTTTTGAGGTGAACATATTGTCAGTTTGGGATTTTAAGTTTACACAAGTCTAAATACTAGAGATTCAAATGAATGTATAATTGGGAATTGTTTGTCAACTTTTTATGTAGCTTGGATGCACATAGCAAGATGTTTAAACATGAGTGCACATGCTTGGTATCTAGTTTGTGTTTCGATGAATAGCCGGCTAATACTATCAAAGATAAAGCAAACTAATGGATTTGACCTCAAGTTTTTTTTTTTTCACCTGAGACAGTTTATTGATTTGTTGTGTTAATGCCAGAAATTACTGAGACTAGCTCAGTAATTGTTCAAGTTCTGATTTATATTAGTATTCACATATGCTGTGATGAACAATTACTGTTGAAGCAAAATGCCTTGCATTAATAATCACAATTACCTAAATTCTATTAAATTCATAGTGTGTTGAATTTGTTTTATTGTTATGACTCATTTAACAGTGTGGTAAATTATGGAAATTATTGTTAGTTTTATAATGTTTATAGATCAAATTTTAATGTAAACCTTCAGCCCATTTACTACTGCTCTTGATGCACATTCATTAAGATTGATAAATTTATATAAATTATTGTGACCACAATGTGTCTACGTATGTTCATATCTACATTAAAGAATGGCAAATGATATTGGCCTAAATGAATGTAATATAGAAATAATCCACAAAATTTTAAACTCTCCAGGAAAGTAAAAGCTTAGAGATTCATTATTGACATTGATATATTACACATATAGACATTCAATATATTTTTATTAGATTTCATTACATGAAATACAATTTACAGATTATCATCTTACTTTCTGAATGTTTGATGATAAAACTTATCTTTCTCTCCAAAGCTAATCTTCATTATAAGCATTTTTAATGTGTTCAGGTTTATACATATACTAAGCTAAAGATGCTATGAATTGTCTGTATTTTAAAGACAAATACTGTCTTAATTTGTACTTATGTACCAAAGAATCATGAAACAGGAGGCTCAAACAACAAAAATTTATTTTTCAGTCTCGAGGCTGGAAAGGCCTAGATCAAGGTGACAGTTATGGAACAGCACCTTTAAGATTCATTGAAGTCTTATTGTTTAACAGAGGCTCTGCAAAGTGTATCCTAGTAGTCTTTATGATACTCTTATCTTAGATTCTTCCTCCTTTTAAGTCTACAAAGTCCCTTGGGTTTCCACAAACATTCTCTGTTTTCACTTATACTCTTCTAAATGTCCTTCCAGTTCAACCCACCACCCAGTTGTAAAGCCATAGGTTTTTGTTAAGGTAGCATTCTACTTTTAGGTATCAAAATTTATCAGGTAAGTCTTACTGCAGAACAAATTTACCAAATCTTATTTTAAAACCATTTCATTTTAAATGTTTATTTTTAGCTTAAAAATCTGAAATCTGGGTAGGGTTTTAGAGAGAAAACTTGTCTCGTTCACACAGTCACTGATATGGCTGGTAAGTCTTCACTGGTTCAGAGCTGGGAGCCTTTATTGCTATACATGTGAGCCTGTCCAAGAACATTTAGATGAAAAATGACTGAGTTTCAAAAGACAAGAAATATAAGCAACAGTTTCTTATAGCTTAGACCTGGAAATTAGCACAGCATCACTTCCAACTAGTTACTGGGCCAGTATTCGAGGAGAGGAACTTAAATCTCAAGTCTCAATACAGGCATTAAGGGATTTAGGTTCTTGATTTATAATCACAACTATTTTAAATTCAAAGCATAATTGTGACCTTAATCTACCATATATTTTAGAAGGTTTATTTCACTCCTCCAATGAGACTAGATGTTTTCTAAGGCCCCTTTCTACTCTAAGTCTGGTTATTATATAATTTTCATTGTTGATATATTCTAGATAGGAGTAGTTTCTCAACTATATAATCACAGTATTTTGGGGTGATGCTTTCTCTGTTATTATCACACTTCAGGAAAATGATTTTAAGAATTTTATTTTTTGAAGAAATTTTCCTTAAGAATTCTCCTTTTAAGGAAATGTATTAACTTATTCTATGTCATTCTATTTTAATGAAATCAAGGAAAACAGAAATATTAATAAGAAGGAATCATGATATGTATAATGTGAATTATGTCAGATTTTATCCCCATCACAGTAATGTTGAAGGTCTTTTATATGTAATATACATAAAGTTAATTTTGGCCCCTTTTAAATTCCAGTGTCCCCTCATATGGCAGAACAAGTGGGAAGGCCCAGAAGATCCCTTACAGTACCTTAGAGGTCTTGTAGCTCGTGCCCTTGCAATACAGGTAAGACTAAATTATTTAGTAATTAATAATTGCATGAGTGTATGGCCATTGTATTATACAATCTTTTTGCTAATAACTATGAGACTGACATGATTTTGTATATAAACTATCATATATTTTCATATTCTGCCATTTTTATTACTTTCTATTGAGCCTGGTTTGAATCCTCTGATATAAACATATCATTCTTTGGTAACAAGCATATTTCACTCTTGCACTAGGCTTTTCAGTCACTTCATGGATAGTATTCTACTTCATCACGCTCTTTCCTGATCCTGGAATGCACGGTATATAACTTTAACCATTCTCTTCCCACCTTTCCAGTGTCCTAACTCACTTTTCTTCCCTCTTCATCCTTTCTGGAAATCTTTGAACTTGGGGCAGTCTCTGTTCATATACAGACTGCTAATCTCTGCTAGTGGCATGGGAGATGAGAAATGTTTAGATGTGAAATGTATTAGATGGGCCCTGAGCATTGCTTCCATATTCCATTATAATGTTTTAAACTTTACTACTTTCCTTAAGATTCCATTTTGTCACAGACTTGATTTTAGAGAAAATTCAAGCTGTGGGGTATGAGTGCTTAAAAATTCCTACCCTTCTCTCCCATCTACAAATTTGTTCAGTGTTACACTCCTCATCTTTGTTCATGTTTATATTAGAAGTTGACCTGCTATTGAAGACTCAATGTAGGTGATTCCTTATCTCTTTAGAAAACTTCCAGAGGGTCTTTCCTTGTTCTTCTCTTTTTTCATCTTTCCAAGTCTTTTCATTCAGTTTGCCAGCCTACAAGTAGGACTCATTTGAAGACATGAGGATGCATTCAAAATGTTTGTTTGCTTTCTGTTCTCTAGGCTGTAGGATTATTGGAGAAAAAGTAATAGAGTAGAAAATGAAAATTATCAGGTAGAGAAGAATCATGCAGTGCCTTTCCCTCTTTCTGTCTGCTGAGTATGTACCTGGAAATACTCTATCAATGCTGGAAGAATGGAAGGAATAAAGGATGGAGAAGGGGAAGAGGGAAGGACAAATACTGTCATTTTAGAAAAATATCGGAATGCTCTGAAGTTCTTTGTATGTTATAATGGCATGGTTGTGATAAATTCATATATTTCTCAGTGTTATTTGCTTTAGATTATTTTCATAAAGAACTTGTGTTTCTTTTATTTGCTAAAAATAGTGGCTCATATTATACTATGTATGTAAGTACACTCAATTTTGTTGTCTTATATTGTTAATACTGAAGTTAATATCCTTTAAAGCAGTTTTACATGAATTATTGTAATTGGCACAACTATTTAAAGTAAGTATATTGAAGACTGGCCACAAAATCTGAACACTTTTCCTCTTTATTTTTATTGAAAGCTTTATAGGCATTTAATCTTGTAATAATAAATTTTCAAGAAGTTTCAGGCTTTATCATAGTTTACCCATCTTTCCAATCAGGGAATAGGTAATATTTCTCACTTTCATCATCTCTTTGGGATATTTTGTTTTTCTGGGCTAAACTTGTTTTCATTTGTAAATGTAGAAAAATGTCCATCTCCCCAAAGTGACCTTTATTGTTTGGGATTTTCATTCCATCTTTCAATGACCTGTTGATTCTATTGTTTTCACTTATGCCTTCTCTATTTCACAGAAAAATATCCAGAGCAGCTTGTGATGGTTAGAGAACAATGTAGCTCCCTAGTTGAAAAGGGTGGGTACATGTTATGGTGGTATGGCAGGGAGAATAAGAGATACTATTTGCAAGGTTCTTTGAAATTGGCAGCTGTGGCTTCTTATAAAAGTGTATGAACACATTGAATATAAATAAATACATAGCAGCTTGAGCCCAGGTCCATGCAAAATTTAAGACCTCAAAACCTTGCAATTTGGCATAGAACACCAGTATGAAGAGAACAAGCAACTGAAAATATTATATGTAGTGCTAGTTTATTATAGAGATTTTATGTAAATAAGCTAAGGCCAACAAGGGTCAAGAATGGCATTCCTTCACTCAGGCAAAAAAAAAAAAAAATAAACTGGCACTATATGCTAGGCCATGTGAAATGTTAGATATAATGATTACTGAAAATATATTTTTCTGCCTCAAATTTTTTATATTTCTCACATTCATCCACTTTGGCATCTAAAAAATTTATAAATGTGATTAATGCTTTTCTGATGCCAAACACTATGAAACTGATGATGTCAAGGGGTAAACATGATAGACATATATATCTTGTCCCAAAGAAGCTATCCTTATAGCTTATCAGAAAAGGTAGCATTGAATAAACAACAGAGTAGGGAAGTCAGTACTCTGGGAACAAAGAGCCATAGTGCTTAACCTAAAGAGATTCAAGGAAGTGATGCTTCAGGTGAGAACTTTGTAGGAACAACTCAGGTGAACAGAAGGAAGAATGTGGCAGATAGAAGGAAAGTCATAGTCAAGAGTAAGCCTTGTGGTTTCAAGAAACCAAAAAAGCAGAGTAAAGAAGGAGGGGGGGTGTTCAGTGATTAGGCTAGAGAATAGTAAAGGATAAGTCATGCTGCTATATTAAATTATATTTGATCCTATAGGAAAAAGATACCCATTGTAGTATTTTAAAGAAGGAAGTCACATTAGGATTTTTTTATATTATTTCTAATTAGTTATACCTGACAGTAGAATGCATTTTGACACATCATGCATAAATGGAGTGTAACTTCTCATTTGACTGGTTTTACATGATGTAGAGTTACACAGGTCATGTAATCATGTATGCATATAGGGTAATAATGTCTGATGCATTTTACTATCATTCCTACCCCTATGCCCACTCCCCTCTGTCTAGTCCACTCAATTGCATTCCTATATATCAGCAATGAATCTACTGAAAGAGAAATTAGGAAAACTGTCCTACTCACAATAGCCTCAAAAAAAAATAAAATAAAATATTTGGGAGTCAATCTAACAAAAGAGGTGAAAGACCTCTACAAGGAAAATTACAGAACTCTGAAAAAGAAATTGAAAAAGCCCTTAAAACATGAAAAGATCTCTCATGCTCTTGGACAAAATTAACATTGTCAAAATGGCCATACTACCAAAAGTTCTATACAGATTTAATGCAATCCCTATTAAAATCCCAATGACATTCTTCATAGAAATAGAAAAATCAATCATGAAATTCATTTGGAAAAATAAGAGATCCAGAATAGCCAAAGCAATCCTTAGCAAGAAAAGTGAAGCAAGAGACATCACAATTACCAGACCTTAAACTATTCTACAGAGCTATACTAACAAAAATGGCATAGTATTGGCACCAAAACAGACATGTAGACCAATGGTACAGAATAGAAAACAGAGACAAACCCACATAAATAGTTATCTCATACTAGACAAAGCCACCAAAAGCATACATTGGAGATAAGATAGCCTCTTCAACAAATGGTGCTGGGAAAACTGGAAATCCATATGTTGCAAAATGAAATTGAACCCATGTTTCTCACCTTGCACAAAATTCAACTGATTGGTTCTTACGTCAGTAGTCTCAAATGTTCTGGTTGAATTATAAGCCATATTATACCATTCCTTTCCTGAAACTATCCCCATAATTAGTCATCTCATTCAGAGTATCAAAATCCTTATTTAAAATAAGGCCCATCCCCTCTAATTTCCTCTCCTAGTTTTTTTTATCTCATTTGCAGTTCCTTTTTACTGGTCCCCTTGCTATTCAGTGAGCAAATCTGTAACACTCCCTTACTGGGCCTTTATTCTTGAAGTTTCCTACTTGGAATGATATCCCCCATGATACCTACAAGAAAGCTTCCTTATCTCCTTCAAGTCTATGCTCAGATGTCAACTTTGCATTTACCTTCCCTCACCATCTTGTTTTAAGTTATAGTCTCTGACAGTTCTTCTCCTCGTTGCCTTCTTTGTTTTCTCCATGGCCTATATCTCCATTGAGTATTCTGTGTATTTTACTTATTTATGTTTTAAATTTTCTAATATTCCTCCACTAAAATGTGAGATCCAAGTATGTAATTCACATTAGGAGACTTTTCAATAAGTAACTGTTGAGTAAAAATGTTTCAATCAACTATAGGGTTAATCTCAAGTAAACTGACATGTCTATGTTTCCCAATCATCACAATTTATCTCCCTAAGATATATTCTTTACTATCCAGGATATGTTTTAGATTTTTTACTTCTATCAAAATTTACTCAATAAACATTTTGGTTTAACATTTGAGGACTTATTTGCTCTTACAATCTAAAATGTTCAAAGTGTTTTTTATTCATTTTTGAGGTGTCTTCTATATTTTGGAAGATTTTGTCATACCTTACATTCCTGGAAAAGAATATTCTTAATTTTCCTAACTTATCTCAGTAACTCATAGTCCTTGATATAGTGTTTTACACACATTAAGTATTCATTATAATTATTCATAGGAAGGCTTGTAAAAATGAAACTGAAAAAGACTGTGTGGCTCTAAAATCTTTAGCATCCCTCTTTTTAGATATTATACTCAGCTAGAATTGTGAGTGTGTGTGTGTGTGTGTGTGTATTGCATATATATTCATTCATTCATTCACTCAGTGAATATTTACTGACATTGTTCTAAGTGCTGGAAATAATAGTGGGGAAACAGGAATCATATAGTGAAAGACATAGATAATAAACTTATCAATATTAGAATGGCATCAAAATATTTTGGCCCAAATCCTGAAATCTAAGGTTAATATACAGCCAGGTTTTAAGCTGAATTATCACCATTATAGAATGAATTTGAAGTATAGATATGAAATTTTATCCATTGAAATGTAGCTATTACTATAGCAGTCATATTGTAAAATTTCAAGAGTCAAGTTTTATACTGGGATAATAATTCCATAGCATTATCAACTAATAAATCCTTTTAATGGTCAACTATCTTGCATATTTGGAATACTAAACAGTAGTCTGTAGTGATCTACAGTTTTATAGAAGCAATCCTACAAAACATGCTATTTGTACTCTTTGCAAAAGATAAGTCTTGGTTCTAGAAATGTGACAATTTACAGCATAATTAGCTTTCAAGATGTCAGAATTTCTCCTGAGTTTCTATTTGCACCACAACCTTCATCACATCATACAAATGTTAGCAGCTACTGTAGTAAAAAAAAAAAAAAAAGTAACCAATGATCCTTCCTTAGTACTGTTTGCTATGTTGGTACTCTAACTTGCAAAGTCATGTTTCAAGGCTTTTCTTGGTTAAAGTAGCCATTTTTTACTAGTTAGATGCTTTCATTACATCTTGTTTTAACATTGTTTATTAACAAATGTTGTGAAAAATCTTGTATGTCATGTAGTTCTGTCTTTTGTAAGGAACAATGATAAAAATGGTTGACATTTTCTCTGTCATGGTCAAGTATGTTATATCAGATACTGTAAGATTTCTGAACACATAATGGAAGATGTTTTTTGAATAAAACTTCCTATGTTTGTGATTCCTAAATCAAATATAGCTTCCACATTTATTGTATGGTCCATGATAATTACATAATGCTTTATTTATTTTTCATTCTGTAATATATCTTCTATCAGATCTATTTTTGTCAACTATTTGCAACTAAAAATCTCTTCATATGCAAAGAAACTAATTATTGGTTTAATTAAGTTACCTGTGGTTGCACTTTAAAAGGGCTTTAATTGTATTTGTGTGTTGTGGACAATATTGAGGTAGACTTTTGACTTAGACTATTGAGTAATTGATTTAATAATACTAGCAATAATAATTTTGAAAAACATTTTCAGTAATATATTTACTAGAGTCTTAAACTTAAGGTCTTTAGGCAATCTCAGAACTTTTTAATCCATCTCCTAAAAATTATTGGCCATCTGCATCAATGATTTTGTCAAGTTTTTTTTGTGACCTTCATAGTATCAAAACCATAAAAGGAATTTTTGAAGTGAGAAAATAAAAAAAATTAGGTATTTCAAATATTTATTCTCCATTTTTTAATTTTATGCTCATATTGAAGTGATTTACTTTGAATTCTTTTATAAATGATATTCTTTTTTTTTCTCCTTGAGAAATTTTGAAGTGGTAAAGTTGATAATCCATTTTTTTTCCTCATAATATGGGAAGTATTCTGAAATAGTACTTCCTCTTGAAGGACTCATGGTTTAATAGAACTGAATAGCTTACAATTTAATGTTATTTTTTATAAATGTCATTTAATGTTTCAAATGCTGGGATGTCAAATAATTCTATGAAAATCTGGATTTCACTATAATTTAACATTATGTATAATATTTGACATTTATAAAAATATGTATGTCATTGATATATATAAAATAAGTTGTTATAAATTTATCATAATTATAAAAAATATAATTTTCTACAATAGTTTAATATATTTATAATATAAAATATATACTTTTATTAGATTTTTTCTTTTTTTATTCATTCTAATTAGTTATACATGACTGCAGAATGCGTTTCAATTCATTGTACACCAATGGAGCACAACTTTTCATTTCTCTTGTTGTACACAATATAGTCTCTTACCATATGTGCAGTCATACATGTACTTAATGTAATGATGTCCAGATGTCCATCTCATTTCACTATCTTTCCTGCCCCCATTTCTCCTCCCCTCATCTCTCTCCCCTTTGTCCAATCAGAATTCCTTCATTTTTCCCATGCACCCTCCCCAATTATGGATCAGCATCTACTTATCAGAGAGAATTAAGTGCTTCCAATGTTATTCCTTACCTTTACCAAGCTAATATATTCTCCTAATATTTGTATTGTCAGTCTATTTCTCTATTTATTGGACTCTAAATTCTTCATTTACATAACATTAATTTTTCAATTTTTAAAATTTTATTCTTGTAATATATGTTTATGTTTCAGACTAAGTAAACTTCAACTTGTAGAGTACATGAAGGGATTATTTTCCCTTTAGGTGGTATATACTTATATTATTATAACTAATATATTTTTATATTATAATTACAATAATGTAATATTTCAAATAAATCTAAATGACATGGCTTGCTGGCCTTACTAACATGGTTACCTTTATGCTTAGATAAATATTGATATTGTTTATTTCTAGGATGTCAGAACAATATGTTTGTTAAGCCTACAAGAAGGTAAAAAAGCAAATAATAGATCAAGTTAAATACTGAAATTGAACCTTAATAAATATTAGAATACTAAAAAATTTTTATATGGACTAAGGGTATGAGTAGTCACAGAAGACCTTTGTTAGGAAGTAATATTTAACAGAGACGTGAATGAAGAGAGCAAACTGAAGGTATCTGAGGCGGGTGATAAAAACAAAACAAAAAAACAAATGCAACAACTCAGATCCAGTGAGTGTGATCTGAGACAGGAATGTCCTTTGCCTGTTTAACGGACAACAAGGAAGCCAGCCAGAGTGAATAGAAGTATGTAAAGAAAATGCTACTAGAAATGAAGTTGGATGGGTTGCCAGGGACTATGACATGGATCCTTGGAAGCTTGGTAAGGACTTTAGATGCTGAGTGCATGAGAAGCCAGCAGTAATTGAGAGTAAAGGATAAAAATTATTCTGGGGTTTTGTGAATAGACTATAGGGAGAGAACTGCCGCAGACTGACCAGTTAAGAGGTTACTACATAATCCAAAGAGGTTGTGATGGTTTTCTGCACTAGGATGGTGGCTATGGAGGTAGAAAAATACTAGGATTTTTATATTAGACCTGTATATTTAGTTCTGGGGCATGAAAGAGAGGTACCGAACAATTTCAAGGTTTTGACTGAGCAATTGGTTGAATGGTTTGCTGAGTTGAAGGATACGAATAATGGAGTATATTTCTTAGGATGGAAATGGTCTTGCAAATTAAGATTTCTAATTTGAATATAGTAAGTTCAAAAACATCTTAGTGGAAATAATGAATAATTGGTAAGAGGTTGGAATATGAAATAAATTGGCAGTCATGAGCATATTGAGATGGTCTTTAAAACTATAGGAGTGGTCAATATTTGGCTCTGCTTCACTCCAATATTGATATTCCAAAAAAAAGAGAAGGAGTGAATTGTTGAGATCAAGAAGTAGTAGTCAAAAATACAGAAGAAAGCCTGGGAGACTGTAGTGATCAGGAAGTCAAGAAAGAAAGGGTTTTAAAAAGGTCAAAACCATCAACTATGTCAAATTCTGTAGGTGAGATTAGAGAAATATTATTATATTTGGCAATGTGAATGACACTGTAATGTTGAGTTGTTTTGTGAAGTACAGAAAAATGAAGGTCTGGTGTATGAGTTAGAGAAAAAAAGGGCAAAGTTGAGATAACAAGTATAGACCTTTTTCCCCCCTTTTTTTTTCCTTTTTTCTTCTGTGAGTTGTGATACTTCATAGCACAGATAAATATCATGGTAGATGTGGTGGGATTTTGGGGCTGGGAGTTTGTTTGTTTTAGTGTTCAATAAAAGTGAAAAAAAGGAAATAATTTTAGGAGTAAAGTTTTTTGAAAATTTGAAAGGATTGTCCTTTCACTGTAGAGTGAGCTATTCATAAAATAAATTATAATTGACCATTAAGTAAGGATCTGTAAATATGTAGACAATATAAATCCCTGGCTTATCAAACCAAAAATTAAGTACCATGCCCAGAGGCCATGTCTAATGATCTTATTACAAAGATTCAGGTTCTGTATGAATCCTGTATGGGTTTAGCCCATATAACTTTAACTTATTCCTTTCTTTGGAAAGGTCAGGAGAGACCATCAGTGTTAAAAAAAAAATCTAAATCATGAAATATTATTCTTCCACATTTTTCTCTACAATGTGGTAGAAAAACATCGCAAAGGTCTATTGAAGAAAGTACTTGTAGTGGAGTGGAGTAGAACAGCCCTATAATCCCAGCTACTCCAGAGACTGAAGCAGGAGGATCTCAAGTTCAAAGCTAGCTTTGGCAAGTTAGAAACCCCCTCTCAAAATAAAAAAGAACTGGGGATGTAGCTTAGTGGTAGAGCACTACTGGGTTCAATCTCTAGTACCTTTCCCCCATAGTACTACTTTGTGCTGAACATTGAGCCTTATAGTTTGTTTTTTCTAAAAAATCATGTTTGAATGAACTTAGTATTCTAGTAGGTGAGTATATTAAGAGTAGGGTAAGAGTTAGGCTTTTTTTTTCAGTTAAGGTATATTCTGTTCTCATATAGACAAGAGCATGTCTGTTAAGTTAATAAAGTTAAACAAGCTAGCAGATATTAG
The DNA here is from genome assembly GCF_047511675.1 of Marmota flaviventris. Classification (NCBI taxonomy): domain Eukaryota; kingdom Metazoa; phylum Chordata; class Mammalia; order Rodentia; family Sciuridae; genus Marmota; species Marmota flaviventris. The sequence goes on from NC_092506.1 coordinate 89,351,960, forward strand.
TCCATCAGAGACAGCTCTGAAGGCTAGTCTCCTTCAGATCCTTTGTATAGTTTGTTTTTTTCAGTCAGCTATGTAGCATGGGGGTTCATCACAGAACCCCCATCAAAAAAATGATTAAGTTTTTTAAAATTAGGATAGTTGACTGCAATTTATGCAGTTAGAAGTTTTCCAGTTATATGTCTTGCTGTTAACCAAATTCATAAGGGAATTTACTTTTTCCCAGAATCTGTTTTTTTACTGGACTATATGGCCAAACCTAAAATTAAAGAATTATAATAGTTAAGTGTTTATTTGTTTGTTTGTTTTAAGCAGTAAGAAATGCTTTTCATTTCATGAGCACCTAGGTTAATTACTGATGTTTTGTTTCTGGTACATATCAATTTGGGTAAGGTTTTCTGGTTTTGTTTTTATTTTTGTGTGTTTGTATTTTACTTTTTTTTTTATACTGCCGATTGAACCACCCAGGGGTTCTCTTAACCACAGAGCCACATCCCTAGCCCCCCACTTTTTTTGGTACCTGGGATTGAACTTGGGAGCACTCAACCACTGAGCTACATCCCAGCCCTATTTTGTATTTTATTTAGAGACAGGGTCTCACTGAGTTGCTTAGTGCCTTACTTTTGCTGAGGCTGGCTTTGAACTGTTGATCCTCCTGCCTCAGTCTCCCATGCTCCTGGGATTACAGTCATGCATCACCACACCCAGTGTTTTTTTACATTTTTATCAAATATTTTTATTTTTGATATCCCAATAAAAACTGAGGTGGAACTCAAAATAATAGAATGTTTTTTTTTTTTTTGCGTAGTATGCAATTCCCTAATTTAACAGAGTAGAAATCTTGTTTTTTTTAAGATATAAGAAACATGTAAATTTTAAAGGATGATTAACACATAGAAGGTCATTTTTTGAATTTCAAAATACTTCAGAAGTGTTTTTCTTTTCCATTTGCACGGAAGCAAGTTGTATGCTTACTATCACAAGTGGTTAAATCAGAAAAAAACAACATTCTATAGAAAAATTAGGATATTAATTTTAAGGATAATAGTAAGTGAAAAGGAAGCTTACTATATTGTAATTATAGTGCTTTCCTCTGGAGTGAATGACTGTTGGTATATTTTCCCATAATATCATTTACCAAAATCATTTTCCATTCATAAATTAGTCTATGGGAAAATTTCCTATTTAATTTAAAACTCTCACTAAAAAAATATCCCACAGGAAAACAGTATTCCATTTTTCTGTGGCCCCCAATCTACTGCCAATACATATATTCACATTCAACAGAATGATTAGAAGTAAAAGTTAAAATACCATTAAAACAAGGTCACTTGTCAAAATATGATTTCTGTACCTTAGAAGAGAAATGTAAATGGTTACAAAATCTTATTCAATCTTCAAAAGAACCATCCACAGTGGGAGAGGTCATGGTAGAGCAGTGAGAGATTTCAGCATTCTCCTTTAATCTGATGAAGATGAGAAATGCCTGAAACATCAAAATTCCTTTATAAGTCCATAATATTAAAGCCCCTCCCAAGAACCAATTTGGTTAAAATTAATTTCCTAAAAGTATGAAAATTGTTAAAAGGACCCTTTGATTTCTTTGAAGTTTTACTTTGAAAACTCCTCATAAAATCAACATAGTGAAGTCCTGAGAAATTTTTTTTCCTTTCTTTCTTAATTCCTAGTGCATGTGGTACTCTAGATATAAAGGTAAAGTATAAAAAATTAGTTACATTAAACTGGTAACATTAGGGAAGACATTTCCAACGTAATGATATTTGAATAGAGACCTGAAGGAGGTAAGGTCATAGCCATGCAGATAGGTATGTGGTAGTGAAGTTTCAGGTAGAGGGAATAGCAAGTGAAGCACGCTGAGGCAGAAGAGTTTTTGAGAAAAGGAGATCATGGTGACTGAAGAAAAGGTGGTCAGAGAAGTCAGGGGTTAAGGTAGATATTGTGGCATGGAGAAGGGTTTGGAATTAGTGCAGGGGCAGACAGTGTAGGCTTTGTGTGCTGTTGTAAGGCCTTGGCTTCTGTGAGATGGAGTCACTCTGGGTAATTTGAAACTATATACAGAGCTTGGCATGGAAGGGTAATTATTAAGATTTATATATGTAGTTGCCTTTGGTCTTCAAAATGTCTGCTTCAAATTTCATTATTTTAAATGCATGTATCATGCTACCTAACTATACTTGGAGGCTCAAAAATGAAGTACTGGTTTGTCTACCAGACCCTGTCTGCCATCAATCCATTGTTTAAAGAATCAAAATTGCCTTACATTCAGCCATATAGTGAATAAGCCAAAGCTTTATTCATACCATGTCATACACTGAATTTTATATTCAAATATTTCCCATAGATGTGGTAATTATTATATATAGAAATTATTCCTGGTGATTTTTATTATACAGGTCTATAACATTGTTTAATTTAAAAGTATAATCTTACCAATAATATAAATGATATGTTTTGGGTAAGAAATCAATTCAATTCTCTGATCTTTGTTCTTTCATTCAAAAAAATATTTTAAGTTCCATCAAAAACCAAATTGAAGCTGTAATTTTGCTCATTGAATTCTATTTTGCTCAGTGTAAAACCCTGAAATGTTTTCCTGTAAAAAAAAAATAGCAGTTTCTAAGTTTATCTTTCCACTCAATAAAAATAACCAATAACTCATTAAAGTAGCATTTTTACAAGTTTAACTGTATATTTAAATCACAAATTAGAGCCAAAGATTGTCATTGTAGTCAAAAACAAGACCAACTATGATGGCATCAGCGTGTTTCATTTTAAGTATAAAGACTAATAGGTTAAAAGTAAAAGGATGAATAAAGATACATTCTATTAATACTAACCAAAAGAAAGCTGGCTTGCTATATTATCAGTCAAAATAGGTTTTGCAGCAAAGAATATAACCAGAGATGATAAAGGTTATTTTACAATACTACACTTTTACACATCTAATAACATTTTCAAAATACATGATGCAAACAACTGATAGAACTGCAAGGAGACACAATCTGGACTTAAACTTAGATATTTTAATACACCCTTCTCAATAATTAAGATAGAAAATCAGAAAGGATTTAAAAGACTTGAACAAACTGTTTACCTAATTGATATATATAGAATATTATACAATACCATTAGCATATACATTATTTTCAAATGCACACAGAACATTTATAAAGGTAGGTCATATACTAAGCCACAGAATGAGTTTCAATGAATCTAATAAGATTTAAACCTCACAAAGTAAGTTCTGTCCATAATAGAAATGAAATTTGAAATCAATAACAAAACCAGGCATGATGGTGCATGCCTGTAATCGCAGTAACTTGGAAGACTGAGACAGGAGGATTTTGAGTTCAAAGCCAGCCTTAGCAAAAGCAAGGCGCTAAGCAACTTAGTGAGGTCCCATCTCTAAATAAAATACAAAATAGGGCTGGGATATGGCTCAGTGGTTGAGTGCCCCTGAGTTCAATCTCTGATACCCCCGCCAAAAAAATAAAATAAAGGAAATCAATAACAAAAATCTATGAAAATTCAAGAATTTGGAAATTAAATATACCCATGAATCAAACAAGACACCAAAATAGAAAATTACTGAATGAATAACACAACACATTAAAATTCAAGAGATGCAATAAATAATTAAAGTCAGTGTGATTACCGAACATCAATGAATGTTTACAGTCATGTGTTCACACGTTAGTGAAGTAGTTCTCTAGAAATTAGTAGGCAAAGTAACCTTAATATTGAGTACATGGAGCCAGAAATTATGTTTTAAGTATTACATAGTTAAAAATGACTAGACCCCCAGGAAGCCAGCCCAACTTATGTTTATCTTGAATTCCAGATATTACATCTTATTCTCAAAACCCACTGAAATAAACTCCTGTTTTATCCTGTGGTTAACTAGCAATTTAATGTACAGGATTTAAATGAATACATATGTGTGTGTGTGTGTGTGTGTGTGTGTGTGTGTGTATATATATATATATATATATATATATATATATATATATATATAGATCAAGGTTTGGGTTTAGGATAAATTTTGACTAAAAAATCTGGCAATATCTAGCCCTTGAAGTTGGTACAACAAACTTTAGCAAGAAATGTCTTAGTTATCTTCTGAGGTTTTAATTCCAGAATAATTCTTGGTTATATGCTTTGCTGCTGAACTACAGTGTTTTACATCTATTCATCCAAAGATTTGAGAACAGTGTTATATTCAGGCTATTAACATGCTAATAACTTTAAATGTTTTGTTTCCTCCAATCAAAACAATGACTAATGATACTTAATTTTATTCTGGATAGCTTATAGCTTAGTGTCTACATGAATTTGTTCTCAGATTCTTAAGTCTCCAAACTTACACTAAATAATTTGAAAGAAAAGATTAGTATAAAAGATGGCACATTGAGAAGAAATATTATTCAAATTACTTGTTTGCATTAAACACTTTTTCCAAGGAACATAGTACCTTAAACAAAATAAAATCACCTGTTTATTTTAATGCATTGCATTTTAAACTATATCATTGCTATTTGCGTGTGAATTAAAGATAATCATTAATAGGGTATAAGTCAGACTTGCTGAAAAAATATCTTCCAATATTTTTTAAAGGTATTCAAATAATGCTTTTACATAGGAGGTTCTTACTATGTATACATTTAGCATTCTGATAAACATATTAGATTAGGAACAAGTATTCAAATAATGCTTTTACATAGGAGGTTCTTACTATGTATACATTTAGCATTCTGATAAACATATTAGGTTAGGAACAGTTTTCTATGTCATTAAATATTCTCTAAATACCAGTTTTTATTGGCTGTGGAATTTTTTGTTGTATTAATATACCATCATTTAATCCACTTAGTTTCTATTGCATTTATTCTTCTGATATCTTGATATTAAAATACTTGTAAATAAACATGTCATGTACAATAATTTCTTATTTAAATTACATTCTAAGAAAAGGATCACTGAATAAAAGGAGAAAAGAGAAATCATTTACTATATAAATTTTCCAGCTAATATGCCTACACTTTGTTGCAAGCCCAGTTTGTGCATGCATATTTCTTATTAAAAAACAATGCTGCTACTTTATTTTCAATCTTATAAGTATGAATTTAGAGGTTTTGTTGTTGTTTGGTATTGGGGATCGAACCCAGGGCGCTTTACCACTGAATGCTGTTATTTTGCCATAGGGTCTCCCTCCATTGCAGGGCCACCAAAGTGATCTGGAACTTGCATTATTCCCATCTCAGCTTCCTGAGTTCACAGCATTATAAGAACACATGCAGCGCCTGGCTATAAGTGTAGTTTTAAATATAAAATATTTCTTCACCATCAAGTTTGCTATTCAAAGCTATGACATACACTAAAAGAATCTTTGTTAAATCTATCTTATCAAATAATACCTTTTTGTTAATCTACCTTTAAGCTTAATGGACTAACCAGTTATTTTTACAGATTAATATTTTTACGAAAGAAAGACACTTGCCCTCTTTGATTAATGTTATTAATCCAAACTTCAATGAAGTGAAAATCTGATTATCATCCACACTCTTATTTTTAATTAGTTTGAAAATATGTACATACATTTCTGGCAACAACTCTTTTAAGGTTATTTGGATTCAAAATAAATTTTAAGGCATTAATTTAATGAAGGGATAATTGGAAATATTTTGGTTTTAAAATAATATAATAGGGTTACGTAAGCATAATTTGTTGGCTATGTTTAACTAATGAAAATTATGTGACAGGGAATAAAAATGTATATAATTTAAAATTTTATAATTAAAAATATTTTGTGAAATGTAAAGGATAACATCTGAGAGAAAGAATGACACTTTGTTAAGGAGATCTCAATTTAAGATCTTTTCTACATGAAGAAATCAATAATGTTATCCATTGGCAAGAAGGACATAGGAACATGTTTGCTACAGGATTTGAGTATTTGTCAAGTGCTTTAAGATATTAATGCAAACACAACAATATTACAGATTTTAATTTCTTCTGTTTTGATCCTAGCTGAGAGATGTAAATTCTTAGGTTGAGAATAAGCTACAGACACATCCTTTCTAAAACAGGAATAAAGAGTTTTTTCTAGATGGCTTATAAATCATGCAAAATGAATTATTTGGTAAATGAGATATTTTGAATTTTTTTAATAGCTGAAATTATTATAGTACTATCTCTGTAGACCAGCCAAAATAATAGACTGATTCAGAAGGCAGTATGCTTTCTATTAAGGCACCTTAGGACCTGCAGGAAATAATGTCAAGACACAAATCACTTAATCACTAATTTATTTCCTGGCTCCAACACCTACTAACAAACCTTGGACAAGACCTTTAACCTCACTATGCCTCTTAATTCTTCCTTTGTAAAGAGGGTTTACTAACTTACAGGTTTGTGGTAAGCATAAAATTGGTTAATACATGAAAAGCATGTAAATATTGTAGAATACTATAATGTTTTTGTCGTTTGTTCCAAGTCATAATTTAAAATATATTTGTCAAACATACTTTATGCTGATGTGTACCATTGCAGATACAGTGTAGAATGTTTTATAAAATGGCAGGTAAGTAGAAGAGACTACTTTAAAATACCTGTTGAAAAAGAATTACATTACCCTCCACTTTAATGCTTGATTCAAAAGGTTACAAATTTATTATCAAATCTAGATCTGGAACTGCAACCCTAATTCAGTTTGTAATGTCAAGACATGAAGATCCTGAGGACTCTTACTAGACCTGAATGCTCAGTATCTCCTAAGCCTACTCAGAAATGAGTCATCAGTATAAGTCATGGTCCAAACTGAAATACATATAATTTCACATATGTAAATATAAAACTGCTACATATAAAATTAATTTTCACATTTAGAAACATTTTGAGATTTTTACTAGCAAAAGGCTTTACAAGGACAGATATTATATCAAATTACTATGTTAGGCTTACAATATTAAAATCCTAGTTTTTTTCTGCACACTATTTCAGAGCATTTGGAAACTACATGGCTGTCTCATTGAAAATGATTTATGCATAATTCTTTAACTGATTTTTAAGAGCATATGTGTATATTTATATATTTATTTCCACCCTTCTCCTCTAGAACTGGGTGGATAAAGCTGAAAAACAGATTCTTCTTTCTGAAACACTCGATCTATCAGAACTCTTCCATCCAGACACGTTTCTTAATGCTCTTCGCCAAGAAACTGCAAGGTAATTAAAACTAAAATGCTTTACCTATTTGTTTCTGAGGGTAATTAGATTTTGCTTTAGTCACTTCTAATCACATTGCCTTGATTATTGAGAAATGAATTTATTGTTGAAACCCAGATATTTGTTATTCCCTAATACTTTATTTTTTAAAAAACAGTTAACTTGTTAAGTTTTAAAAAACTAATGCTTTTAATTATGTATTTATTAGAATTGAAAAGATGAAATTTAAAAATTTAGTCATTTATCTAGACTTGTTTTGTCCAATATGAAGCTATTTAAATTTTACATTTCACATGTCACATGGAAATTTTAAAAAGTTAAAGATAAGACTAAAAATTCATTTTCTCTCACATTAGCTATGTTCAAAGTGCTTGATAACTAACTTGCTACCATTTTGGACTGCATGAAAACATTTTATCTTTATAGAAAATTCTACTGAACAGCACTGACTAGGCTTAATGGTGGAAAAAAGGACATTATAGTGAAGATCAAGTTCATTTCTATACCAGATGAAATAGTACCAAAAATAGACAGTACCAAAAATATATTTAATAAATTTATTTGCTTAATTACTCAGATTTCAGTTTATACCATCTCAAGATCTATAAATATCAATATTTTAATTTTGCTAATAAATGTTTATTGAACACGTATTTTAGGCCATAGTTCAAATGGAGGGTGTAAAATGAAATGCCATGTACTTAAGGAATTCATAACCCTAAAGAAAGACCGATATATAAACAGTTAAATTTTAAAACATGGTGTAAAATCTAAGATATTGTGCATAATAGATCTTAATTTGAATGTTATAAATATATCAGTTTAAAATAATAAGACTATCTTACTTATTAATTCCTGAGGATTTGGGAACAGGAGTTGGTTCTAGTGATTGAACCTAAGGGTTCACACATGCTAAATACAGGAGTTGGTTCTAGTGATTGAACCTAGGGAATCATGCATGCTAAACACTGTACTACACCCCAATTCCCCTAATAATTGTGACTTCGTGTGTGTGTGTGTGTGTGCGGTTCTGGGGATTGGACCCAGGGCCTTGTGCATGAGAGTCAAGCACTCTACCAACTAAGCTATATCCTCAGCCCTAATTGTGACTTTTGATGCTTTACTTTTATAGGGCAATGGGTCATTCTGTGGATAGCCTTAAATTTGTAGCTTCATGGAAAGGTCGACTTCAAGAAGCAAAGCTGCAAATTAAGGTATTAATTTTAGCTCTTTTGTTTGAGATGAGATTATGAAATTTCTATCTCAAAGCCATCTATTTTTATAGTTGTAATATCAGTAAAGTTAGATTGTGTTACCTATGTAAAATAATCAAAATTACAATTTAACAAAAAATAGCTTATAATACAAAATACAAAAAAAATCTACTTGTATGTGATTGAAAATATACATCTAAATCATAACCACATAATTTGAGAAAAGGAAAATTGCATTAAAGAACTGACTTGTGAAAAGGTTAATTGTGTTCATATCTAGAGACTACTTTAAAAATTCCTAACTTTACTCTGTAGCGGCCCCACCATGGGAAGGTTTCCATCTGGTCTTTGCAAACAATACTCCAGCTGACAGTACTTCCCATCTCATCCTACCTCATACTTGGGAGAAGAGAAACTGAGAATTGAATTATTTGAACTAGCTTTAAAATCTTGGGCCACTATAACTGGCAGCTTGGTGAGCAACACACAAAGAGGAACCCTCAGCTCTTGCTCTTGTGTTCAGTACATAGCTCAAGAAGAAATGGAAAAAAAGACAATTGGACATAGGCAGTGACCATATATTCTCATTGACTATTTTGACCAACTTAGTAGAAACAATTCTGTAATTTTGTGTGTGTATATTTTTATATATTTATATATATTTCTTTTTTTCTTTGTTTGTGTATATATTTTTTCTTTTTGTCTCATTAAAAAAAATTAATTATAGTTATTTTTTTCCTTGCCTTGTCTTTTAAGGGTTAGGGCTTCTTATTAGTATATTACGATTTTGTTTTATATTGTTTTTCATTTGTTGGTTTCTCTTTTCTTCTGCTAAATCCAAATTCTGTTCTATCTTCCACTCTCTCTTTGTTATTTCTATTTTTTCTCCTCTTCCCTTGTAACCTTTACTTCCTACATCTCTTCTTCAGTCTGTTCACTTTTTGAAATTGTAGACTCTTTTCTACCTTTCTATCACATTTTCTTTTCTATTAACTGTATTCTTACCATCATTTAGCACTAATTGGTTTATATAATGCCTGCCCCCACCGTTAATGCTGTTGCAATTATTACTGCTATGCATTCCATAGTTTACACCTGTTGTGTGATTTAATGCCAGATATAAATACATGTTTACTTATTGTTTTTGCTCTTGGCAATTGCTAACCCTACCATTTCTATTTTCTGTGGCAATTAACATTGTAGATGTTATAATAGTAATCAAGTATCTAGCTTAATACTGTATTTTGTTTGCATTGGTTTTTGCTCATTTGTTTTCCCCTATTTTGTGAGGTGCTGGGAACCCTACAAGGGCACTACAAATCCACAGGGTAGAAACTCTGGTGCTGAACTGAACTCAACCAAAAGATGGCATGCCTTGCCCCACACACAAATTAATGACAGTCAGTCTTCAGCTATACTTTAATACAAAGGAAGGTCAAAAACCCTAACTAATGATCAGGCCCCAGGTAGAAACAGCTAGGGATGGGTCCCCAGGTGCAACCTATGGACTTCAATTGCTATAGAAGAAAAACAGAAAAATAATACAAAAGCTATCAACACTATACCTATGAGGGGGGATCTCAATCCAGATCTCTCTAGGACACTTTGGCAAGTGAAGACTGGGCCCCAAAAAGATCCACACATAAAGAGTGGAAGAGAAATCCCAACAGATGCATAAAAGCCAACACATGAATACAAGAAATATGAAAAAGCAAGCTAACACACCACCTCCTAAAGGCAATAATTCACCAGCAATATGACCTTCAAAATATTGATGAAATATCAGATAAGGATTTCAGAAGAATCATTATAAAAATGATCAATGAATTCCCAAAGAACATGGGAAAACAACTGAATGAATTAAGGAAGTCACCACAGACTATGAATGAGAAATTCAGTAATGAGATAGAAATTTTGAAATGTTGGAAATTAAAGACGCCATAAATCAAATACAATGTTCAGTTGAACATCTCTTTAATAGAACAGATCATGAAGACAGAATATTAGAGCCAGAAGACAAAGTGGCCAGCTTTGAACATTTAGAGAGTATTAAAGAAAATAAATAACAATGATCAGAATATACAAGAACTCTAGGACAATGTGAAGAGACAAATTTATGAAGCATTGGAATTGAGGAGGACTGTGAGATGTGGGCTAATGGAACGGATAAACTCTTAAGCCTTCAGAATGAGATGGACATCCAGATATAAGAAGCATGCAGAACCCAAAAAGACAAGATCCAAACAGAACCTCTCCATGACACATTATAATTTAAAATGCCCAACATACAAAACAAGGATGAAATTTTTAAAGCCTTAAGAGAAAAACATCAGATTACATTTAGAGGTGAGCCAATCATAATCACTTCTGATTTCTCAGCACAAACTCTGCAAGCCAGGAGTGTTTGGAACAATGTGTTCCAAGTCCTGAAAGAAAATAACTGTAAACCAAAACTGCAATATCTAACCAAAACTTCTCTCATACCTGGCAAAGCAGATTTCACATCAAAAGTGATGAGACAAAACAAAGGTAACAATCTAAGAAGATAAAGCAATAAATACTTATGCCCCAAACATGGGTATAACTAATAACATTCAAAATTGAAGATGAAATTAAAAAACCAAGACAAGCAGAAACTAAAAGAATTCATAAGTACTAAACTGGCACTAGAGAAGTTTCTTAAAGAAATACTGCACATAAAAAATAAATAAATAAACCTCAGAGTTCACAAAAGGACAAATCTCATTTGAAGAGTAGTTAAAGCTGAATGAGAAATAGGATCAAATTAAACACAATAAATAAATCAAAATGGCAGGAATTAATATACATCTCTATAATAAAACAGTGTAAATGGTTTCAACTCTCTAATTAAAAGAAGTAGGCTGGCAGAATTAATAAAAAGAAAAAAAATAAGACCCAACTAACTATGTTGTTTGTAAGAGATGTACCTTACAGGAAAAGACAACCACAGGCTGAAAGTGAAAGGATAGAAGTTGATAAACCATGGGAATAGAGCCTGAAAACAAGCAGGAGGAGCTGCTCTCATATCTGGTACAGCAGATTTCACACCAAAATGATCAGACAAAGAAAAGGGAACAATCCAACAAGAAGATAAACCAATATATACTTATGCCCCAAACGTGGGTGCCGCTAATTACATAAAAGAGACACTACTCAAGTTGAAGCCTTAGATAAACCCCAGTACAATAATACTGGATGATTTCATCACACCATCACGTCACATCATTAGATACGTCATCTATACATAAACTCATTAAAGACTCTTTGGACTTGAAAAATATTATAAATCAAGTGGACCTAATGGATATCTATAGAACATTTCATCTCTCAACAACTGAATATGCTTTCTTCTCAGCAGCTCATGGAACTTTCTCCTAAATAGGCCAAATTGTAGGCCACAAAGAAACTCTTAGCAAATACAAAAACATATGTGTATGTGTATAAAATTCCTTGCATCTTATCAAATCATAATGACATGAAATTATAAATCAACATGACAAAATCCTATAGACACTATAGGAAAACATGGAGATTGAACAGTATTCTTTTGAATGATAAATGAGTAATAGAAGAAATCAGGGTGCAATTTAAAAGTTCTTAGACTCAAATAAGAATAGTGATACAACATTCCAGAACCTGTGGAACATAATGAAGGCAGTTCTAAGAGAAATTTATAGCTATGAAGTGCCTACATAAGAAAGATCTCAGGGTTGGGATTGTGGCTCAGTGGTAGAGTGCTCGCCTAGCACAAGTGGGATCTAGGTTTGATCCTCATCACCACATTAAAAAATAATAATAATAATTTGTTATTATGTGGTGTCCATCTACACCAAAAAATAAGTATTAAAAAAAACCAGAAAGATCTCAAACAACCAAATGTTGCATCTCAAGGCCCTTGAAAAACAACAAACCAATTCCAAAACTGTAAAAGGAAGGAAATAATTAGAGCTGAAAGCAATCAACTTGAGAATAAAAAAAAAAAAAATACAAAGGATTGATGAAACAAAGAGTTGGTTCTTTAAAAAGATAAACAAGAAAAATAAGCCCTTAGCCAAACTATTACCAGACTTCTCAGAAATCCAGCTCATTGGGGACTAATTTTGAAAACTGCCAAAACTGAATCAAAGAACTTAGAAACTTAAACAAACCAATAATGTGGAAGGCTTTTTAATACTGCTTGAATATCATTACAACAAAGAAAAGCCCAGGACCATATGGATTCTAGCTGAATTCTACCAAATCTTTAAAGAAGAACTAATGCCAATACTCCTCAGATTATTTCATGAAATAGAAAGGAATAATGGGACACTTCCAAATTATTTCTACAAAGCCAGTATCATACTCATACCAAAACCAGATAAGGATTCAACAAGTAAAGAAAACTATAGACCAATATCCCTAATGAACCTACTTGCAAAAATGCATAATGAAATATTAGCAAATCATGCTCAACAACATATTAAGATTATACACCATGACCAAGTTGGTTTCATTCCAGGGATGAATGAATCGTTTAATATATGCAAATCAATAAATGTAATTCATCACATAAACAAGGACACTTAGTAATCTTGATAGATGCAGAAAAGGCCTTCAACAAAATTCAGCACCCATTCATGATAAAAACACTGAAGAAACTAAGGATAGAGGGAACTTGCCTCAACATCTTAAAGTCTCTTTATGAACAACCCAAAGCCCACCTCATAGTATATGAAGAAAAACTGAAGGCATTTCCTTTAAAATCTTGGACAAGACAAGGATGTCTATTCTTAACACTTCTATTTAATATAGTGCTAAAAATTCTAGCCAGAGTGATTAGGCAAGAGAAGAAAATAATAGGGGTAAGATAGGAAAGGAAGAAGTCAAATTATCACTGTTTACAGATACTATCCTATACCTAGAAGATAAAAAAATACTCCATCAAAAGACTGCTAGAGTTAACAAACAAATTTGGAAAAGTAGCAGGTTACAAAATCAATATACAAAAATCATAGTAAGACCACCTGGTATATGATTTCATTTACATAAAATGCTCAGAATAGAGAAATCTATATGGACAGAAAGTAGGCTAGTGGTTGCCAAGGGTAGGAGGAAAGAAGTTAGTGGGGTGAGAACTTTAGGGTATGAAGTTTCTTTTGGGGAAATGAAAGTGTTCTAAAACTGAGAACAATGATGTATACTAGAACCCATTTAATATTTTTAAAAGTTTTGTATCATAAGAATTATATGGCAATAAAGATGTCATAAAATGTTTACTTTGAAAAAAATGACAGTTCCTTATGACCCAAAGGAGAAGCTTCAATAGTTATATGGGAAAAGCTGGATAGGTTGCTTAAAATATGTGATACATTGACATTTTAAAGATATAAACTAGCTAAATTATTGCAGTCATTTTTATTTTTCCTGATTGAATTGTATTAGAAATCACATTATCTTTTTTTCTCATTTAAAAATCATGACCTTTTACTGTTTGTCACTGGTTTCAAATCTGCAAGTATCAGTGAAGTCATATTTTCTCACTTTTATCATTTATTGAAGTATGAATAAGTCTTGGTGTGTGCTAGCATTAAAATATCACCTACTTTTTTTAACTGGTTAACAATTTTGTTTAATTGTTGATACTTATAATAAATGTAGAAATTTAACTCAGTCACAAGACTTAGGTTTTCTATGTGAGTATGTTTATCTAAATACTATATTTAGAACAATCTATTTAAAATTGTATATTACTTAATAAATATTTTTTGTTTTAATTTTACCTTACTTCAAGTTATATATAATTTACTTCTCCAAGTTATATAATGAAGTATTGTCTTTTGACATTCTTATGCTTTCATTTTTAAAAACATAAATATATTTAAATTTCACAAATGTCTAAAAATTTGGTAGATTTATGGTTTTTAAGTAAAATAAAGCTTAAATTTTAGGTTTATTTTTAAAGTATATAAAAGTCAATATTGGAATACAGAAGTGTTCTTAAAAAATGGAGCAATTTTTATAATGTTTTTATTCAATGGATATATATTGAGACACAGTAAACTCAAAATGTAATATTAAACTATAACTTACACTGTGAAGATAGTTTCAATTTGTCTTTAATCAATTGGTAAAGTTAGAATAGACCATTCTGTTATGAGAATTATAGTAATATTTTTTTGTACCTCATTCATTCCTTCAGTTATTCATTCAACAAATATACATATTTTTTTTAATTTTTTTATTGTTGGTTGTTCAAAACATTACATAGTTCTTGATATATCATATTTCACACTTTGATTCAAGTGGGTTATGAACTCCCATTTTTACCCCGTATACAGATTGCAGAATCACATCAGTTACACATCCATTGATTTACATATTGCCATACTAGTGTCTGTTGTATTCTGCTGCCTTTCCTATGGCATTAGAGCAGATTATGCTAAGTGAAGCTAGCCAATCCCTAAAACACAAATGCCAAATGTTTTCTTTGATATAAGGAGAGTAACTAAGAACAGAGTTGGGAGGAAGAGCATGAGAAGAAGATTAACATTAAACTGGGATGAGAGGTGGTAGGGAAAGGGAGAGAGAAGGGAAATTGCATGGAAATGGAAGGAGACCCTCAGGGTTATACAAAATTACATACAAGAGGAAGTGAGGGGAAAGGGGAAAATAATACAAGGGGGAGAAATGAATGACAGTAGAGGGGGTAGAGAGAGAAGAGGGGAGGGGAGGGGAGGGGGGATAGTAGAGGAAATATACATATTTTAGAATACACTGTGAGCTATGCATCAGAAATAGATGGTGATAAAAAGACATTCCTTAAGCTTATTTTCTATTGGGGAAGCCTATTGGAAAAGACTGATATTAAAAATTATTATACTAAATAGGTAATTATAATTAGCTATCATAACTATAATAATGGAGAAATAACATCAACATGGGAACATATCTCAGTGTATAGGAATCAAAAATACATATTCTCTAAGGAAGTAATGTTTGAAATGATATCTGTAGAAGAAGCCAGGAAATGTTGATAAGAAAGAAGTGTTCACATATTCCTCAACAACACTCCTAAAGGGCAAGAAGTAAAATCAAGAATTGATAAATGGGATGATATCAAACTAAAAAGCTTCTTCACAGCAAAGGAAACAATCAAGAATATTAACAGATAGCCTACAGAATGTGAAGAAATCTTTGCTACTTGCACCTCAGGTAAAGCATTAATCTCCAAGTATATAAAGAACTCAGAAAACTTAACACCAAAAAAAATTAATAATAATAACCCAATCAATAAATGGGCAAAGGAACTGAACAGACATTTCACAGAAGAAGAAATAGGTCAACAAATACATGAAAAATGTTCAGCATCTCTTGCAATTAGAGAAATGCAAATTAAAGTTACACTGAAATTTCATCCTACTCCAGTCAGAATGGCAATTATCAAGAATAACAATGAATGTTGGCAAGGATGTGCAGAAAAATGTACACTCATATAGTGCTGGTAGAACTGCAATTTGATGCAGCCACTCTGGAAAGCAGTATGGATAGTCTTCAGAAAACTTGGAATGGAAACTAGCATTTGACCCAGTTTTCCCACTCCTTGGCATATACCCAAAGGACTTAAAAATAGCATACTATAGTGACACAGCCATATCAATGTTTATAGCAGTTCAATTCCCAATAGTTAAGCTATGGAACCAACCTAGGTGCCCTTCAATAGAAGAATGGATAAAGAAAATGTAGCATTTATACACAATGAAATACTAACTGAGCCATAAAGAAGAGTGAAATTATGGCATTTGCTGCTAAACTGGATGGAACTGGAGAATATTATGCTAACTGAAATAAGCCAGTCCCCCCCAAAAAAAAACAAAGACCAAATATTCTCTGATATGTGGATGCTAACTCACAATAAAGGGGGAGGGGGAATAATAGAAATTCATTATATTAGACAAAGGAAAGTGAAGGAAAAAGAGGGAGGATTGGAATAGGAAAGACAGTAGAATGAATTGGACATAACTTTCCTATGCTCATATTTGAATACACGACTAGTGTGACTCCATGTATATATGGTACATTTTACTGTCATGTATAACTAAAAGGAACAAAAAAAATAAAGAAGTATTCAGAGCAGAAGGAATATATGTGGAAGTGTAGAGGTGACAGATCATGTGCATTCAAGACCCCAGTTGAAACCAAGAAGGATTAGAGAACACTGTAGAGAAGAGGAAGACTGACACTAGAAAGTTA
Source organism: Marmota flaviventris (assembly GCF_047511675.1). Classification (NCBI taxonomy): domain Eukaryota; kingdom Metazoa; phylum Chordata; class Mammalia; order Rodentia; family Sciuridae; genus Marmota; species Marmota flaviventris. The sequence continues at coordinate 89,368,666 of NC_092506.1, forward strand.
GGTGGTGTCAAGGTTTAAGTTATTTTTCAAAATTACCCTAAGGACAGGAGAAAGAGGTACCAAAGGATTTTAAAATGCAAAGAATGCATGATCAGATTTTTTTTTAAGATTGATTTACCACACAGAATACATCAAGATTGAATCATGAAGAAATAAGAAGCCTGAACAGAGCAATAACAGGTAATAAAAACTTAAATTAGTAATAAAAAACTTCCCATGTAAAAGCCCAGGACCAAAAGGCTTTGCCGCTGAATATTTTAAAAACTAGTACCAATTCTCAAGTTACTCCAAACAATGGAAAAAGAAAACATTCTTCTAAACACATTCTATGAGACCAATATTACCCTGATACTAAAAGCAGAGAACACACTAAAAGGGGAAGGGGGCAATATTTTTGGATGAACTGATGCAAAAGAATTCCTCACAAAAATACTAGTAAATTGAGTTTTATAACACATGAAATGATTTTAAAGATTATACAGAGCAATCAGGAAGACAAAGAAATCCAAACAGCTTCCAAATTGGAAGAGGGATCCAAATTGTCTCTTTATAGATGACATGATCTTCTAGAGAGAATGCCCAAAACTTTATCAAAAAAATAAAAATAAATGAATCCAGCAGATTTTCAGGATACAAATCAGCATGTGAAAAATCATAGCTTTGCTCTATGAAACAGAAGAAAATAATCCCATTTGTGATATCTATAAAAAAATAACTAAGAATAAATTTAGCCAAAGAGGTGAAAGATCTCTTTAATGAAAATTATAAAACATTGAATTAAAAAATGGGAAAACATCTCATATTCATGGATTAGAAGAATATTGTTGAAATGTCCATACTACCCAAAATGACTTAGGCATAGAATTTTTATAGGCATTACATTGAATCCTATATTTACCAGATTTTTTATATAAATGGAATCTCACACACACGCGTGCGCGCGCGTGCACACACACACACACATATCTGATCAAAAAGAACAAAGCACAAGGCATTATACTACCTGACTTAAAAATATACTACAAAATAGCATGGTATTATCATAAAACCATAGGAACAGAATGAAGAAAGCATAAGTAAACTCAAGTGTAACCAACTAGTTTTCAACAAAGATACTAAGAAAATACGTTGAGAAAAGGATAGTCATTTCAATAAGTGGTGCTGAGAAAATTAGGTATTCAAAAGTGAAAGAATGAAACTAGATTCCAGTCTATCACCAGTTACAAAATGGATTAAAGAATTAAATGTAAGACCTGAAACAATGAAAGAACTAGAAGAAAACGTAATGGAAAATAGATTTTGGATAAAGCACAGGAAATTAAGGCAAAAATAGATAAATGGGATTACATTAAATGGAAAAGCTTCTGCACAGCCAAGGAAACAATTAACAGAATGAAAAGACAACCTAAAGAATGGCAGAAAACATTTGCAAATTACACACCAGACAAGTCCTTGATATCTAGAATACATAAGGAACTCCAAAAACTCTATAGCAAAATAAATAAATAAAGATAAAATTTTCTCCACAAAAGACGTACAAACAGCCAATTGATTTATTTAAAAATGCTCAACATCACTAATCATCAGAGAAATGAGAATCAAAATCACAATGAGGTATTACCTTACCTAGTAAGAATGTCCATTATGCAAAATATTAAAGATAATAAGTGCTGGCAAGGATATGGAGAAAGGAGTGCTTGAACATTTATTGGTGGAAATATAAATTAGTACAGTCATGGTTCTACAAAATATTAGAAATAGCAATCCCACTACCAGGTATATAGCCAAAGGAAATGAAATTTATATGTCAAAACAAAACACACCCATGTTTAATTTACAACACTATTTCCAATAGACAAAAAATGAAATCAACCTAAGTATCCATCAATCAATGGATAAAGAAAATATGGTACATATAGACAATGGAACACTAATCCTGTCATTTATGACAACATGGATGGAAATGGAGATCATTATGTTAAGTGAAGGAAACCAGTCACAGAAAGACAGTTTTTGCATCATCTCTCTCAATATGGAGTCTAAACAAATTGATCTCAAAGAAGTGGTAGTTACCAGAGTCTGGGGAGAATAAGTGGGAGGGAGGAATGGGGGAAGGTTGATCAGTGAATGTTATATTACAACTAAATAGGCATTCTGTTGTATTATCACACAGTAGGGTAACTATAGACAAACAATAACCTACTATAGTTCAAAAAGCTAGATTTTGAAATGTTTTTACCATAAAGAAATGATAAATGTTTGAGATAAATATGTTTAACCTGATTTAAACACTACACAATGTATATATGTAGTGAAATATCACCTGCTACTCCATTAATATGTACAATTTGTTTTATATACTAATTCAAATTTTAATTTAAAAATAATTTTTTAAAGATTTATTTAACTGTAATGAAAGGTAGACTGAAATTAAGAGTAAAGTCAAAGAAATTAGTAAACCATTTAGTAATTAGGGCCAAAACAGATAGCTTCCAGAGTGGGGCAGTTATAGAGGGTGTGGAAAGAAAAGGACAGATTCAGAAAGTAATTCTTGGAAGTGGCAGGACTTGATAATTGGTGGCATGTGGAAAGTTACTGAGAATGAGCCAAACATATCTCCCCAGTGTTTAATTAGGCAACTACGATCCTCAGTACTACCAATTATGATATGAAATCCTAGGGAATAGTGTTTCTCCTCAAATCAGAAGAGGAAATTATGAGTTTATCTCAGTATATGTATATGACATAATCAAGTTGTAGCTTAGCAAATTTTTATACTGACTATTGAAATTTAAAACTTGGTGAAATTTCTAGAAGAGGTCTTAGAAGAATTACCTTACCAGGAGATTAGAAGAACTCTTTAAACTTTAACTTGCATTTTTTAAGGCCAAAATATTTCATAAACTTTTATATTGTCTGTGTATTACATCAGTGGTATAATAGAATATTGAACTTAAATATTACATAATTCTGGTTTTTAACTCCAGCTCTTTAAGAAAGTTGCTTTTTCAATGCAACCTTACCATAAAACTAATGAAATGGTTATTTAAAACTATTAAGACACAGTCTCCTAGAACATCCTAGTACCCAAACCATTTCCTAAGTTCAATATGGCCAAAAATGATCCTAACTCTTCCAACTATGTTCCTTTGACCTTGAACTACAGAGTTCTTTCATTTACAGATGCTTCTCAATTTGTGATGGGGTTATGTTCCAATAAAACCCCATTACAAGTTGAAAATATTGTTAAAGACATTTAAGATGCCTAATCTACTGAACTAAATAGTGCAGCAACACAGTACTGTAGCATATCAGTTATTTATTATTGTGATCCTGTGGGCTGACTGGGAGTTTCAGTTTCCAAGAGGGTCTCTTAATACACATATTGCCACACTTAAGAAAAATCAAAATTCAAGATATGGTTTCTTCTGAATGTAAGGTCAAAAGGTTATGATTTAATTCATCATAAGTTGAAGATCGGCTAGCATATGTTAAAACTTGAAGGTACTATATAATATTTATAAGATTGCTTATATTTTGTACCAAGTATAAACTATGGGGATATAGATTGGCATGAAAGCAAAATGTTGGAAGAGCTATGAAAGCAAAAATACATTGCCATTAGTGTAAGTTAACAGTAGAGAAATTAAAATAATGAGCACTAAGAAATATGAAATTAATATTACCTAGGGAACTATATTTTCATTTTCAGAATTTCTTCAGTTGTTACCAAAGTTACTTTAGAGTGAGATATTAATTTTTTTTTGTTCCTTCAACTCCATAAAACATGTTAAAGTTTTTTTTCATTTAAATTGTTGAACTTTGTTCTACTCTGTAAAAGATGATGCTATAATTCCAAGCAGGAAACACATGTTTGCTCTCTAGTTAATGCATTTCTTTCCGCTTCTTAGAGAAATAATGACTTTTTTTACTTTTTCCATTATATTTCTATTAAATCTAATGCCAGGGCACCTGGGTTACATAACTGATGGCATTTGTGTGTTTTCCTAAATTATTTGCTAAAAATGAGAATTCAGTCTAAAGTTCACAGTGAACACTTCTCCAGATCTTATATTTTTTATTCTCCAATAAAATGCCATGATCTGTTTTCATAGTATTTAGAATACATAGCCACAATGGAAAGTGTTATCTTTGTTCTTATGGTATAATATCTTAACTCCTGACATTTCAGGATTTAATATATATTTTAATGACTTGTACATTTCCATGGCAGATCAATGGCTTATTACTGGAAGGATGCAGTTTTGATGGAAATCGGCTTTCTGAAAACCAGCATGATTCTCCCAGTGTATCATCAGTTCTCCCTTGTTTTATGGGCTGGATTCCACAGGTAATAATTTTTAAAGGAATAATTTTTTATTTCATCAATTAATTCTTAGATTTTTATCTTTTCAATAAGATTATCGGCTGTGTACTTCTATTTTATTTCTAATCTTACTTGCATTTGAACAAATTTGTAGTCAAAACATTTTATCCTTTATAAAAGATGCACAGAATGTGCACCAGTTAGGTTTGGAAAGAATATATTCCTTTTATGTTCATCAAGAAATGATCATAAAAGGAACATATCATATGTGTTAAGTGTTTCATGTACTTTATTTATTTTTTTTTAATTTTTTATTGTTGGCTGTTCAAAACATTACATAGTTCTTGATATATCATATTTCACAATTTGATTCAAGTGGGTTATGAGCTCCCATTTTTACCCCATATACAGATTGCAGAATCACATCAGTTACACATCCATTGATTTACATATTGCCATACTAGTGTCTGTTGTATTCTGCTGTCTTTCCTATCCTCTACTATCCCCCCTCCCCTCCCCTCTTCTCTCTCTGCCCCCTCTACTGACATTCGTTTGTCCCCCTTGTATTATTTTTCCCCTTCCCCTCACTTCCTCTTGTATGTACTTTTGTATAACTCTGAGGGTCTCCTTCCATTTCCATGCATTTTCCCTTCTCTCTCCCTTTCCCTCCCACCTCTCATCCCTGTTTAATGTTAATCTTCTTCTCATGCTCTTCGACCCTACTCTGTTCTTAGTTACTCTCCTTATATCAAAGAAGACATTTGGCATTTGTTTTTTAGGGATTGGCTAGCTTCACTTAGCATAATCTGCTCTAATGCCATCCATTTCCCTGTAAATTCTATGATTTTGTCATTTTTTAATGCAGAGTAATACTCCATTGTGTATAAATGCCACATTTTTTTTATCCATTCATCCATTGAAGGGCATCTAGGTTGGTTCCACAGTCTAGCTATTGTGAATTGTGCTGCTATGAACATCGATGTAGCAGTGTCCCTGTAGCATGCTCTTTTTAGGTCTTTAGGGAATAGACCGAGAAGGGGAATAGCTGGGTCAAATGGTGGCTCCATTCCCAGCTTTCCAAGAAATCTCCATACTGCTTTCCAAATTGGCTGCACCAATTTGATCAATTGTGCAAGGCAGATACTGTGCCCATTTTCCAATGAATAAATGTGTGCCCATGAAGGTTAGAGAACTTACTGCAGTTGGGCACACCAAAAGTGACCAAATCAATGTGTTAATACACACCTGGTACTATCACACCATGACCTTATATTGCTGATAGGTAGATGGAAAATAAAACCTTCAGTTATTGGAAGAATTTTCAACAATGGTATCAGGATGCAAGCATGCCTTTAAAATAGAATATAGTTGTAGATGAAGAATCCAAGTATGAACATATGTGAACAAACTATAATCCTGTACCTAAATAGTAATAAAACTATTTCATGTATTGCTCACTATATGAAATATTAGTTTTCTCATTGGGGAATAATGCATCAACTTTTCTATTATAGGTCTCAAGAATCAAAAATATCTGAATATTTTTTGGAAAAAAAAAAAACTATACCTGTAGTAATAATTTAGTCATCATACTCAAGAGCCAGAATAGAATCCTCTGACCTAAAAGAGCATACATTATTGTATGACCTCCTATTTTTTCCCATCTCATATTCATTTTATGTAATATGAAATTAACTATCAGATGAAAAGAGGTTGAAAGAATTTTTTTCAATCTTTCTATTAATTCCTAATGAGAAATTCCTACCAAAAAGTTGATAAATTAAAGATTATGCATTTTTAAAAAATCTTAGATGTGTTTACCAAAAGGAAAGTTATATGCAAAAGTTAAGGTTAGAATTTGTCAAGGGTTTAAACTACATCATGTAAAGTTGTGTATGACCTAGGTGAATTCTAATGAATACAATTATGTGAAATACTTACTCTTTGCCAAATAAAATCCACATAATGACTTTGATGAGGTCATAAACAAATTAGACAAGTGTTAACTGATTCACTGAAGAGAAACCCCAGCAATAAAAATAGAGCATGAAGAGTGACTAGAATAAACATAGTATAAAATGACCTGGAGCAATACCCACATAATTGACCATAAAGTAAAGGCAAAGCAGGAAGCCAAAGCCAGCCTATTACTGGGTTGTATAAAAAGCCCTGTGACTCTACAAGACTAGGAGTTGATACCTTTGTAACATTTTACTTCAGGTTTCATATCTACGCAGTTATATTTTTCATCCTTTAAAAGAATCAGTGTTATAATGAAAAACTAAAAATATGAAAAATAGCTATTTCATGTAAAAAAAGGTAAAATGAATTGAGTAATCTATGAAGAGCAGGTAATATGAAATTTTTTTAAAGAGAGAGAGAGGGAGAGAGAGGGGGAGAGAGAGAGAATTTTTTTAATATTTATTTTTTAGTATTTGGCGGACACAACATCTTTGTATGTGGTGCTGAGGATCGAACCCGGGCCGCACGCATGCCAGGCGAGCGCGCTACCGCTTGAGCCACATCCCTAGCCCGGTAGTATGAATTTTTTCATGGCATTTCGTGAAAGGATTTATTGATTCTTCCCCACTTTCCTCTCCACTCCCTTCCTTTACCACTGTAGAGACCCCCTCTTTGCACACAGCCTATGGCTTTCAGACTCTCAACTAAGGAGGATATGGGACATATTTATTGCTAATTGTTCCTGAGCAAAATATTTTGGTGTCAAGCAGAACTTAATTCCTGTGCCAGTTCCCAAAATTATGAACTAGGTGGGTTAGGCAAAATAACCCCACTGAATCAATTTTTTCATTTGAAAATGTGGATACTGATAATTCAAGAGGACCATGTTGAGGATTAAATAAGTTCCTATGTATATAAAGTACAAAACACAGTGTCTCACACATGGTAAGTCTTAATTTATTCTATTGCAAATATTTTAAACATTTTAAAAGTATGACAATACTTATTTTATATAGTGCCTTATGGTTTACTGATCATTTTACTTATATAAAAACAGCAAGTATTTAATGATATCAGATATATGCTGAACACTGGGCTTACAATGATAATTTCTACCAAATTCTTCTATTGAATGGGGCAGCAAATAAGAAATTATTTCAGTTCAGAAATATAAATGTAGTTATAGACATTTATATACAAGTGCTTAGAGAAACCTCACCTCTACTATCTGTGAGCAAATGAGGGAAAGTCAAATGACCTTGTGACTTGAAGTATGGTTAATGAAAGTTCAAGGACAAATTCAAAAAGTGGGTAAGGTTGTTTAGATAGAACAGGCAACAGATGTAAAGGTGTAGAGGTAGAAAATAAATTAGGTTATTCTTGGAAACACAGGTATAGTACATTTGGAGTATATGTTCATTTGGAAGGCTGGTAGGGGTTGTGGTCAGATAGGAAGGCCAAGACCAAGTGTGATAAGCTGAGTAGCTGTGCCTAGGAGTTTAGACTACCTTATGGTCAGTACAAAATTTTTAAGAATTAGAATAAGAGCATGATAAGATTAAACTTCTAGTTTTGGAAAATCAGTCTACAATTGAGTGAGTGGATACAGATTGGCACAGGGTGAAATACAAATATATTTGTCTCTTCATATCAATCCTATAAGTTTTGTAGAGCAGGTTCTGTTTTGTTTTGATGAAGAAACTGAAAAATTAGGTAAATGACTTTTTATGTCATAATTTGAGTAATAATCAGCATTTCTTTGTACTGATTATGTACCAAGCATTGTGTGAAGTGTTTACAAGATATTTAAACCTTGCAAAAATTTTTGAAATAAAGATTATCATATCCTTTGGGGGAAAAAAAAACAGGTTTATAAGATTATATAAACGGCCCAAAGATCAAATGATTAGTAGATAAGCAACTGAAATTCAAATCCAGGTCTGTCTTTCATAAACTTTTGGCCTAATACAGAACCATAATAAGAGTTTAAACCAGGGCTTGGAAAACTATAGCCCAAGGAACCAAATCTGGTTTTTGCTGCCTGGTTTTGAATAACCCATGAGTATTGAATGTTTTTTACATTTTTAAAAAGTTAGAAAACTCAGAAGAATAGCATTTAATGACATGTTAAATTTCCATGAAATTTAAATTTCAGTGCCCATAAATAGTTTTATTTGGAAAGTAACCACGCCCATTTGTGGACATATTGTCTAAGGCTTCTTTGAGGCCATAACAGCAAATTTGTGTTGCTGCATCAAAGACAAGGCAGCCCATAAATCCTGAAATGTTTCCTCTCTGGCCCCTTATAAAAATGTTTTCCAACCCTGTATAAACTATTAACCTCTCCAACTTCTGCTTCAGTTAAGCAGTGCTTTGTTTCTAAAAGTGTCTTTTTAGGATAACTATGGCTATTTTTAATAAATTCTACAGAATTTGGAGTAGACAGGGAATGTCAACTTTTTAATGAATTTTTACTATTAGGGAAGAAACCAGTGTAAAACCAAAAGACCATCAACATCAATTTATATAAGCCAGTAAAACAAGTTACTTTTGACTTCCTTCTACTTTCTTCCTTCCTTTGTTGTAGAAAGTCCAGAATTTTTTAATAAGCTTGGGGAAATAATACAATTCAGAACTTTGGTGACTAAATGTTTTTAGATCAGATAGAGGTTTCTTCTCAATGAATTATTTTCACAATATTATCTGTCATCCAGTAGCCCCAAGTAGCTACATTCCAGCAGAAATTTGCCTCCTAATCCAGTCCTTTGCACAACATTATTTCATGGTTGAACCTCCATTTTTCATAGAACATTTTAGGCTGCAAAAAATTGTAAAACTGCTTCAATTATTTTAATATATGGTGATATTTTAATACGGATATCAACAACAAATTCTAAGACTTTTATTGGGGAAGAGAAAACTCCTATATTGCTTGTGTTTAAATGCATTATACTTGGTAAATTAACAAAATTGAAATTATAAACAAGGAAACTTTAAAGTAACCAAGTTGATCATGAACTTTTTCTGAGTGCTTCCTTCTGTTTACTAGATTATTTGTGTGTATTAAAATAATTTAACCTGTACTCAGATTTATTTACTTATACCTTCATCCATTCATGTTGCAGATTCTAAAAGTTGCTTCTATTTCAGTTTAGTGCTTGGTTACACTAATATAAATCCAACTTAAGATATCCCTAAGGGATTTTACCCTAAAAGCTTTCTCTTTTTTCAAAGCATGTTTTTCTGCAACAATTATTCTATTCTAGTTCTGTGAAAAATTATTTGGTAAACAAATTTAATTCCCACAAATCTCCTACCACACAGCTTTCTCATGTACCTACACTCCACCCTCCATTGGGATGTAATGTTCCATGTAATATGATTTGAGAAACACTGCTTTATGGTGTAGACCAGTCTTAGGTAATGCCCCATTTTGGCATTCCATAGGAAGTCCACAGGAAATAAGTTTGCCTTTATTCTGTTTTTCCAGTAAAATAAAAATAAAGGAGTTTATCAGTCCCACAGTAACTAAGCAATCTTAAACCAGCCTGTACCCCAAGGGCCTAGACCTTCCAACAGGCACCACATTTGATAGTTCAACTTGAGAAACAATTTCCAAGGAAAATATGACTGCACTGGGAAAAAGCCATTATATTACTTTTTATAGATAATTAAAATATTAGATATCAGAAAATATGTACTGAAATCTTATAAAAGTAATGCTCTTAGCATTATAATAGTGAAAAATATGAACCAGAGTACCTTTTTTAAATTAGCTAAATATTCTTGACAAGCAAAGTCTTTCAAAATGTTCATGAGTGGCAAGTTAATTTGTTTCCTGTTTTGAGCTATTTTGTTTTTCCAGAGTTGAGCTGCACTACTAAATTATAGCACTTATATATTAAGTCTCCAGTTTCCTAAGATCTTTCCTAACAAAATAAAATAAAAAATCTATCTACTTGATCCATAAACACTCAAAGCATGTGTTAAAATAAGCTAGGTGGACTATGCACATCCAGTAAGAAATAGTTTGTTTTGCCTTTGTATATATTTTATTATAATGAAGCTGAGTTGAAATTGACCACATAGATAATATAATGGACCTAGTAATTTTTTTTTTTTTATTTTGTTGTTTCCTTTAGTATGTTGGCTAAATTACATCCTACATTAATATTTTTCCTTTATATAATGTATTGCCCTCTTTTGAATAGTTAACATATTGCTTACTATTCATAGAACTCATGTGCTTTTAAACAACTTTGCCTGGGACATGGAGTTAATTTTATTGTGAGGCAGTCAGACTTTTTTTTAAGACACTTTAGGGAAGCAAAAACAATGCATGGCTGCTTGCTCACAATTATTGCCTATGAAAAGCTGCTTGGCCCAAATGAATGCAAAACTTCAAATTTTACCTTCATTATTGAACTGAATCAACTGGACCTAGTTACTATTTAAATAAGAATATGGTTTATGAACACATTAACTACTTTAGAGTAATTACAATAAATTTTTAATTATTAAATTTTAATTACATTGAACTGTTATTATATGTACTATTAATGTGAATTATTTTAAGTTAATATATGTTTCATACTAATTGAATAGAAATTTTATTCAAATATTTTAGCCCAGCAGGGTTGTACACTTTCCCTGTCAAGATAAACATATTAAAGAGAGAACAGGGATAAGAATTTAATTCAGTTAGCTCTACTTCTGCTTTGACCATTTATTTATTGGTGACTTTTCAGGAAGTTTACTCAACTTTTTTATAGAATAACATTTACCACCTAAGAGATCTTGGGAATTAACAAGCAAAATGTCAAACTGCTGTGGTGCTTTGCTTTTAAATACTATAGGTTTGGGGAGAAAGATTTGTTGTCTCACTTTAAAACAAAGCCTGCAACTACAAGCAGATTTGGAAGAATTTAGAAATAGATACAAAACCTAGTAGACTGATAGTGAACATGCAAAGAATCCACTTTGCATGATTGCTAATTTCCTCATTTAAAAGGAAAATTTTAAATTAAATAAGGACAGTCTTCTCACTAGCGTAGCATTGTAAAACATTTCATTGTGATATTGTTATTTCATTTTTGGTCACTGAAGTAATGAGGAGCAAAGCAAATATCAGGTAGCAGGGAAAAATAATTTCAGACCTTTCCTGGGATTTAGACATTCACAGATTCAGATCATTTTAGTTCAACAAATATGTAATATGTGTCTGCCCTCTGCTAAAGAATCTAGAGGCAACACAAGAAGAAAGCCCACATTAGGATATTAACCTTAGCCTTGGCCAATGAATTGTGACAATTACAGTAATTTCTGAATCCTGAAGGTTTGCCATTTAAGCAATTGGAGAGGAAGGAAGAGATTAGCCAGTGACAGATAACAGTTGAAAATTCTCTTTACTCCAACTACTACAATTTTTCCTGTGTCCCAACTCAAGATTCAGATTGTCCTTGAATCCTTATTAGTTAACATACATCCAGAGTAGTATTTTTTATTATTTTGATTTTTAAATAAAATAAATTTTAAAAAACAAAAAAGAAAAGTACACATTTTTCCAAAAATTATATTCTAATTATTTGATGTGTGTACATTTTGTTTCCTAAACTGAATTTTAAGAAACAAATATTTTTTTTCTATTTGTATATATACACACACACAATTATATAAACACACACACACACAAATGCTTAGCCTTTACATTTTAGTCACATTAGCATATAAAATGCTCTTAAATAGATGATTAACTGACAAAATAATCAATGCAAACATACAGTTTGAAAGATTCAGGATAAATAATGTTTTTATTTGGTGAATGATTCTACATAAAAAACAAATTTTTATATGTACATCAGATTAAGATTTAGAAATTAATTTGTCAAAGGGAGTTAACTGATTTATCAACTACCTAAAGAGGCAGACAGCGTTTGGGTGTGAGAGATATGGTGGAGGATGATTGAAAGAAATTTTATATAGTGTTCACCTAGATGTAAAAATACAGTGTTTTAATTTTTTTCCATGAAGGAAAATTATCTTATTTCTATCATAGCACAATTCTGTAGATAGATAGATAGATAGATAGATAGATAGATAGATAGATAGATAGATAGAAGGTACTAAAAAGGTAGGATGTTATTTTGAGATGATTTTGAATTAGTAGAAAGGAAAAGGTATTACAAAGAATTGGAGATATATGGATAAATAATACTTACACTTGAGTTCCTTACTACATCATATGATTATTTCTGAAAGAATTCCCCACGCAAAGACACTTCGCCGGGAGAATTCCAATTTTATTGCAAAAAGCAGTGTGCTTATATAGAACTAAGGGGGAGATGGTAGGGCTTAGATAAATGGCAGGCAACCCGTTTATTGGCAAGTTCTTTCAGATATCAGCTCCGGAGCCCAGGAATTAGTTCTCATTGGGGCTAAGGTTCCCCGCCAGCGAGATTTGAAATTGGCGCCGGCGGGAGAGTTCACACGGGCGGGAACTTTTCGCGCCACTGCAGAAAAGAAGAAGGTAGGAAGAAGAGGTGCTTAGGCGCCATGTTGGGGTTTTTTTCTCTGGGGTATGGCTGCCGTTTATACTTTTCCCAACAATTTCAACTTCCTGTGAGGTGTGCAAGTAATACTTGTCCTTTTATAATAGGAAAACTGATGTTCAGAGAATAATTTGAGAGTCCACAGCTCCTAGACAGGTACTCCAGAGCCTATAAATGATCTATTTCCATAAACACTGTTGTCTTCTATTTTGGAAAATAACAGACCTGGATACAGTGTCACACACCTGTAATGCCAGTGACTGGGGAGATTGAGGCAAGATCGCAAATTTGAGCCTGGCCTGGGCAGGTTAGTGAGACCTTGTCTCAAAATAAAAGAGCTGAAGATATACACAGTGGTAGAGTGCCTCTGGGTTCACTTTCCAATATTCTAGTCACACACACACACACACACACACACACACACACACACGGGGAGGGGGGGAAGAGAGAGAGAGAGACAGAGACAGAGAGAGAGAGAGAAGAATAACAGTGCTAAGATTACATGTGCCAAAATGCATTTTCAACTGTACTATCTATGGCAACTTTGCCACTTCCTAACTAGGTTAGCATGGGTAAATTCTCTGATTTATCACTTCTCATATTCTAGAATGGGTCCCTGTTGACTCTTAAATTCTAAAAAATTAAAATTAGTCTAATAAAATTACAACTTAAGTAAAAACACTAATCTGAAATGGGAATTCGATTCATTAGTAACTCATTTTAAATTTTTTTTCTTTGAAAAATATGAACTTCTATGTTGAGTCACTGAAAACTTATAGAATGAGAACGTATGATTATTCTTAGCACTCAAATTATGGTCTCTAATACTGTTTCTCTTGAAAGAAACCAGGGATCAGAGTAATGACTAATTTTATTTCTGGAACAGGATGTACATAAGATGAGTTCAAAACATATAAGAAATACAAAAAAGCTATTGAAGACAACTAGGGACATATCAAAATTTAGGAGCCCACTTAGTTACTGCTGAGCAACAACTGACAATTTGAACATCAGGACAATAACTGCATTACATTGGACCCCACATCAAATGTTCATATCCACCAGCTTATAATGCTATTTAGAGAGAGAGAGAGAGATGGGCTGGGGATGTGGCTCAAGTGGTAGCGCACTCACCTAGCATGCATGAGGCACTGGGTTCGATTCTCAGCACCACATAAAAATAAAATAAAGATATTGCATCTGTCTAAAACTAAAAAATAATTTTTTTTTTTTAATTTTTTATTGTTGGCTGTTCAAAACATTACATAGTTCTTGATATATCATATTTCACAATTTGATTCAAGTGGGTTATGAGCTCCCATTTTTACCCCATATACAGATTGCAGAATCACATCAGTTACACATCCATTGATTTACATATTGCCATACTAGTGTCTGTTGTATTCTGCTGTCTTTCCTATCCTCTACTATCCCCCCTCCCCTCCCCTCCCCTCCCCTCCCCTCTTCTCTCTCTGCCCCCTTTACTGACATTCGTTTGTCCCCCTTGTATTATTTTTCCCCTTCCCCTCACTTCCTCTTGTATGTACTTTTGTATACCTCTGAGGGTCTCCTTCCATTTCCATGCATTTTCCCTTCTCTCTCCCTTTCCCTCCCACCTCTCATCCCTGTTTAATGTTAATCTTCTTCTCATGCTCTTCGACCCTACTCTGTTCTTAGCTACTCTCCTTATATCAAAGAAGACATTTGACATTTGTTTTTTAGGGATTGGCTAGCTTCACTTAGCATAATCTGCTCTAATGCCATCCATTTCCCTGTAAATTCTATGATTTTGTCATTTTTTAATGCAGAGTAATACTCCATTGTGTATAAATGCCACATTTTTTTTATCCATTCATCCATTGAAGGGCATCTAGGTTGGTTCCACAGTCTAGCTATTGTGAATTGTGCTGCTATGAACATCGATGTAGCAGTGTCCCTGTAGCATGCTCTTTTTAGGTCTTTAGGGAATAGACCGAGAAGGGGAATAGCTGGGTCAAATGGTGGCTCCATTCCCAGCTTTCCAAGAAATCTCCATACTGCTTTCCAAATTGGCTGCACCAATTTGCAGTCCCACCAGCAATGTACAAGTGTACCCTTTTCCCCACATCCTCGCCAGCACTTGTTGTTGTTTGACTTCATAATGGCTGCCAATCTAACTGGAGTGAGATGGTATCTTAGGGTGGTTTTGATTTGCATTTCTCTGACTGCTAGAGATGGTGAGCATTTTTTCATGTACTTGTTGATTGACTGTATGTCCTCCTCTGAGAAGTGTCTGTTCAGGTCCTTGACCCATTTGTTGATTGGGTTGTTTGTTCTCTTATTGTCTAATTTTTTGAGCTCTTTGTATACTCTGGATATTAGGGCTCTATCTGAAGTGTGAGGAGTAAAGATTTGTTCCCAGGATGTAGGCTCTCTATTTACCTCTCTTATTGTATCTTTTGCTGAGAAAAAACTTTTTAGTTTGAGTAAGTCCCATTTGTTGATTCTAGTTATTAACTTTTGTGCTATGGGTGTCCTATTGAGGAATTTGGAGCCCGACCCCACCGACTGTAGATCGTAGCCAACTTTTTCTTCTATCAGACGGCACGTCTCTGATTTGATATCAAGCTCCTTGATCCATTTGGAATTAACTTTTGTGCATGGCGAGAGAAAGGGATTCAGTTTCATTTTGTTGCATATGGATTTCCAGTTTTCCCAGCACCATTTGTTGAAGATGCTATCCTTCCTCCATTGCATGCTTTTAGACCCTTTATCAAATATAAGATAGTTGTAGTTTTGTGGATTGGTTTCTGTGTCCTCTATTCTGTACCATTGGTCCACCCGCCTGTTTTGGTACCAGTACCATGCTGTTTTTGTTACTATTGCTCTGTAATATAGTTTGAAGTCTGGTATCGCTATACCGCCTGATTCACACTTCCTGCTTAGCATTGTTTTTGCTATTCTGGGTCTTTTATTTTTCCATATGAATTTCATGATTGCTTTCTCTATTTCTACAAGAAATGCCGTTGGGATTTTGATTGGCATTGCATTAAACCTATAGAGAACTTTTGGTAATATCGCCATTTTGATGATGTTAGTTCTGCCTATCCATGAACAGGGTATATTTTTCCATCTTCTAAGATCTTCTTCTATTTCTCTCTTTAGGGTTCTGTAGTTTTCATTGTATAAGTCTTTCACCTCTTTTGTTAGGTTGATTCCCAAGTATTTATTTTTTTTGACGATATTGTGAATGGAGTGGTTGTCCTCATTTCCATTTCAGAGGATTTGTCGCTGATATACAGGAATGCCTTTGATTTATGCGTGTTGATTTTATATCCTGCCACTTTGCTGAATTCATTTATTAGCTCTAATAGTTTCTTTGTAGACCCTTTTGGGTCTGCTAGGTATAGAATCATGTCATCTGCAAATAGTGATAATTTAAGTTCTTCTTTTCCTATTTTGATGCCTTTAATTTCTTTCGTCTGTCTAATTGCTCTGGCCAGTGTTTCGAGAACTATGTTGAACAGAAGTGGTGAGAGAGGGCATCCCTGTCTTGTTCCAGATTTTAGAGGGAATGCCTTCAATTTTTCTCCATTCAGAATGATGCTAGCCTGAGGCTTAGCATAGATTGCTTTTACAATATTGAGGTATGTTCCTGTTATCCCTAGTTTTTCTAGAGTTTTGAACATAAAGGGATGCTGTACTTTGTCGAATGCTTTTTCCGCATCTATCGAGATGATCATATGGTTCTTATTTTTAAGTCTATTGATGTGGTGAATAACATTTATTGATTTCCTTATATTGAACCAGCCTTGCATCCCAGGGATGAATCCTACTTGATCATGGTGCACAATTTTTTTGATGTGCCTTTGTATCCGAGTGGCCAGAATTTTATTGAGGATTTTTGCATCTAGGTTCATTAGAGATATTGGTCTGTAGTTTTCTTTCTTTGAAGTGTCTTTGTCTGGTTTAGGTATCAGGGTGATGTTGGCCTCGTAGAATGAATTTGGAAGTTCTCCCTCTTTTTCTATTTCCCGAAGTAGCTTGAAAAGTATTGGTATTAGTTCCTCTTTAAAGGTTTTGTAAAACTCTGCTGTATACCCATCCGGTCCTGGGCTTTTCTTAGTTGGTAGTCTTTTGATGGTTTCTTCTATTTCCTCAATTGATATTGGTCTGTTTAGGTTGTCTATATCCTCCTGACTCAATCTGGGCAGATCATATGACTTAAGAAATTTATCTATGCCTTCACTATCTTCTAATTTATTGGAGTATAAGGATTCAAAATAATTTTTGATTATCTTCTGTATTTCTGAAGTGTCTGTTGTGATATTGCCTCTTTCATCCCGTATGTTAGTGATTTGAGTTCTCTCTCTTCTTCTCTTCGCTAGCATCGCTAAGGGTCTGTCGATTTTGTTTATTTTTTCAAAGAACCAACTTTTAGTTTTGTCAATTTTTTCAATTGTTTCTTTTGTTTCGATTTCATTGATTTCAGCTCTGATTTTAATTATTTCTTGCCTTCTACTTCTTTTGCTGTTGTTTTGCTCTTCTTTTTCTAGGATTTTGAGATGAAGTATGAGATCATTTATTTGTTGATTTTTTCTTTTTTTAAGGAATGAACTCCAAGCAATGAATTTTCCTCTTAGAACTGCTTTCAATGTGTCCCATAGATTCCGATATGTTGTGTCTGTGTTTTCATTAATCTCTAAGAATTTTTTAATTTCCTCCTTGATGTCTTCTATAACCCATTGATCATTCAGTAACCTATTGTTCATTCTCCAAGTGATATATTCTTTTTCCTTCCTTCTTTTATCGTTGATTTTCAGTTCCATTCCATTATGATCAGATAGGATGCATGGTATTATCTCTACTCCTTTGTATTGTCTAAGAGTTTCCCTGTGACATAATATATGATCTATTTTTGAGAAGGATCCATGTGCTGCTGAGAAAAAAGTGTAACTGTTTGATGTTGGGTGGTATATTCTATATATGTCAATTAAGTCTAGGTTATTAATTGTGTTATTGAGTTCTATAGTTTCCTTATTCAACTTTTGTTTGGAAGATCTGTCCAGTGGTGAGAGAGGTGTGTTGAAGTCTCCCATGATTATTGTATGGTGGTCTATTAGACTCTTGAACTTGAGAAGAGTTTGTTTGATGAACATAGCTGCACCATTGTTTGGGGCATATATATTTATGATTGTTATGTCTTGTTGGTGTATGGTTCCCTTGAGCAGTATGTAGTGTCCCTCTTTATCCCTTTTGATTAACTTTGGCTTAAAATCTATTTTATTTGATATGAGTATGGATACTCCTGCTTGTTTCCGAAGTCCATATGAGTGATATGATTTTTCCCAACCTTTCACCTTCAGCCTATGTATGTCTTTTCCTATCAAATGCGTCTCCTGTAGGCAGCATATTGTTGGGTCTTGTTTTGTGATCCATTCTACTAGCCTGTGTCTCTTGATTGGTGAGTTTAAGCCATTAACATTTAGGGTTATTATTGAGATATGGGTTGTTCTTCCAGCCATATTTGTTTATTTATGTTACTAAACATGGTTTGTTTTCCACTTTGATTATTTTCCCCCCTTTAGTGTCTTACCTCCCACTGTTGGTTTTCATTGTTATTTTCCATTTCCTCTTCCTGTAATGTTTTGCCAAGGATGTTTTGAAGAGATGGTTTTCTAGCTGCAAATTCTTTTAACTTTTGTTTATCGTGGAAGGTTTTAATTTCATCTTCCATCCTGAAGCTTAATTTCGCTGGAAACACAATTCTTGGTTGGAACCCATTTTCTTTCAGTGTTTGAAATATGTTATTCCAGGATCTTCTAGCTTTCAGAGTCTGTGTTGAAAGATCAGCTGTTATCCTGATTGGCTTACCCCTAAATGTGATCTGCTTCCTTTCTCTTGTAGCTTTTAAAATTCTCTCCTTATTCTGTATGTTGGGCATCTTCATTATAATGTGTCTAGGTGTGGGTCTCTTATGATTTTGCACATTCGGCGTCCTGTAGGCTTCTAGGATTTGGGGTTCTGTCTCATTCTTCAAATCTGGGAAGTTTTCTCGAATTATTTCATTGAATAGATTGCTCATTCCTTTGGTTTGAAACTCTGTTCCTTCCTGTATCCCAATGACTCTTAAATTTGGTCTCTTGATGTTATCCCATATTTCTTGGATGTTCTGCTCATGGTTTCTTAACAGTCTTGCTGAGCTGTCTATGTTCTTTTCAAGTTGAAATACTTTATCTTCATTGTCTGATGTTCTGTCTTCTAAGTGTTCTACTCTGCTGGTAGTATTCTCAATTGAGTTTTTAAGTTGGCTTATTGCTTCCTGCATTTCTAGGATTTCTGTTTGTTTGTTTTTTATAACCTCTATTTCCCTGTATAGTTGATATTTTGCTTCTTGGATTTGTTTATGTAATTCATTGTTGAAGTGATCTTTCATTGTCTGATTTTGCTGTCTGATGTCTTCCTTGAGACTCCAGATCATCTGAAGCATGTATATCCTGAATTCTTTATCTGACATTCCATCAGCTGCAGCTATTACCTCTTCTGAAGTTGAGTTGACCTCCAATGCTTGTGGTCCTTTCTTTCCTTGTCTCTTCATAGTGTTCGCGTTCCTTTCTTCTTGGTGAAACTGTTGTGCTATTGAATTTTCCCCCTATATATTTATATTGGTCTTGTATAGTTGCAAAGTCTCCCTCGCAGGCGCGGGCGGCGGCTCTGCCCCTCCGCCAATTGGGGCAATGTGCCTACCACGCCGGCAGGCCGCTGGGCCTGCTCTGCCAGTCGGTAGCAGGTCCGCCGTCCTTGCAGGCGCGGGCGGCGGCTCTGTCCCTCTGCGGGCCGCTAGGCTTGTTCTGTCGGTGGTCGCAGTTCTGCCTACTTTGCAGGCGCAGGCAGCGGCACTGCCCCTCTGCAGGCCTCTGGGGCTGTACTGCCAGTGGGTCGCAGGTCCGCCTACTTTGCAGGCGTGGGGGGGGGGGCGGCTCTACCCTTCCTCAGGCCACTGGGCCTGTTCTGTCTCTCGGTTGCAGGTCTGACCTGTTCTGATGGTGGTCTCAGTTCCGACTACCTTGCAGGCGCGGGGGGGAGGGCGCGGCTCTGCCTCTCAGCAGGCCGCTGCTCCTCTTCTGCCGGTGGGTCGCAGGCCCGCCTACCTTGCAGGAGTGATTGGAAGCTCTGTCCCGCCGCGGGCCACTGGGCCTTTTCTGTCGGTGGTCACCCTTCCCCTACCTGGCAGGCGAGGGGGGTGGGGGGCGGCTCTGCCCCTCAGCAGGCCGCTGGGCCTGCTCTGTGATTGGTCCCAGTTCCCTCTACTAAGCCGGCGCAGGGGGAGGGGGCGGCTCAGCCTCTCAGCAGGCGACTGCTCCTCTTCTGCCGGTGGGTCGCAGGCCCACCTACCTTGCAGGAGTGATTGGAAGCTCTGTCCCGCCCTGGGCCACTGGGCCTTTTCTGTCGGTGGTCACCCTTCCCCTACCTGGCAGGCGAGGGGGGTGGGGGGCGGCTCTGCCCCTCAGCAGGCCGCTGGGCCTGCTCTGTGTTTGGTCCCAGTTCCCTCTACTATGCCGGCGCAGGGGGAGGGGGCGGCTCAGCCTCTCAGCAGGCGGCTGCTCCTCTTCTGCCGGTGGGTCGCAGGCCCGCCTACCTTGCAGGAGTGATTGGAAGCTCTGTCCCGCCGCGGGCCACTGGGCCTTTTCTGTCGGTGGTCACCCTTCCCCTACCTGGCAGGCGAGGGGGGTGGGGGGCGGCTCTGCCCCTCAGCAGGCCGCTGGGCCTGCTCTGTGTTTGGTCCCAGTTCCCTCTACTATGCCGGCGCAGGGGGAGGGGGCGGCTCAGCCTCTCAGCAGGCGACTGCTCCTCTTCTGCCGGTGGGTCGGTGGGTCCAAAAATAAATATTTAAGAGAGAGAGAGGCGGGGGTGGAGAAGGTAGTCATTGGTTACTTTTGGAGTATACTAGAAAGAATTATTTTTTAAAACAGATTAAGGGAAATTATATGCATTTACTTCATCTTTCCCATATGGACTATACCTCTTGCTAATTAAAAATAAGTAAATAAATAAATAAATAAATAAATGGAAGTTGTTCTTTATGTATTCCTCCTTAGAAATGAAGAAATAATAGAATTGGGTTACCATTTTATGATGAGTAAAATAATGATCATTGATAGTCTCTAATATTCAGAAAAGAACCAGATATTATATACCTCTTGATGAAAATTTATAGTTCCACCTATGCAATATTTTTGTCAAGAAAGCGAATTTTATATTACCTCTAGATCCAGTTCATAGGAATACAAGGTACAACAGAGGAACATGAAAGCATGGAAATGTAACCAAAAGTCAAATGTAACCAAATGATGAAAGCATGGAAATGTAACCAAAAGTCAAATGTAACCAAATGATACTCTGTATCATTTCTCAGGAGAAGAATTACTAAGAAAAGAGATTAACAACTGGGAACTTTAACAACTGTGGACTTTACTTGAATAATGATTCTAATAAAAAAATCATGGAAAAATGAATGTATTATGGAATTACTAATTTTCATGTGTGATAATGCCATTCTCGTATTATTTTTATTTATAGATGAAGCTTGAAAATTGTAGAATTTGATTCAAAATACTCTAGTATTGGGGGCTAGGGAGACAATGACCGTTATTAGTTTTTGCAGTGGGATGATAAAGCTGTAACATTATTAATCTTTACTTAAAACATTTTATAATAAAATGGTAAATAAAACTTATCAATTGGAAGGTATTTAGTTATCTAACAATCTTCTTCAAAGTAGTATATTGCTGTATTTTAAAACAATTTCTTTTTGAACAGGGTGCATATGGTCCATATTCTCCTGATGAGTGCATCTCTTTACCTGTTTACACAAGTGCTGAAAGGGATCGTGTGGTAACCAATATCGATGTTCCATGTGGAGGTAACCAAGACCAGTGGATTCAGTGTGGAGCAGCTCTATTTCTAAAAAATCAATAGAGGCTAGTTACAACAAAGTGTCTTAGCAAAATGAAGAAACTGTCATTTAAGCTTTAAATAAAATATATAATCAGCCTACAGTTGAATTATTAGTTCAAAATGTTAGTATATAGTTATTCTATATTATTGGTCTCCTTGGATTTTTATCTTAATGTGTAATAACAGCATTGGCTAACTTTTAAAGTAAAGAATTAATATTAAAATGGAGGATCCTTTTGATAACAAATATTTCTAAGGAAGTATACTTTTCTAGTAGCTCAAAAACTTATTTTTAGTATAATATTTTGGCTATCATTTTTTGAATCATAATTATTTAATAAAAGTTCATTAGTTTTTCAGTGTCCCATAGTTTTAAATATACACATATACAAGAATGTATATTTTGAAGTTATAACGAATATCTAATATCAGTACATTAGTCATATGATCAATATCTTGTGAATTTTACTATATAATTATAACCAATATTTTAAATAAAAAAGAATAATTCATATAAGACAATAAAGGGAGCATAAATTCTGTTTATTTTTGTAAATATGTACCTTTTTTGTTTTCTATTTTTAAATTCTTTATGGATGATAGTATTTCAGCTTTGCAAGACTCCCTGAAACCAAAGTAACCAAAAATACTGTTCAACTGAATGATAGACATTTTAGTAGCCTACAAATTCATTTCTAGTTATTTGTTTGGAGTCTAGGTGTGTATTTTTAATAGGTGTTTATAACAAGTCATAGCACCAAAAAGAATTTAAATACTTAGAGAATCAAAGGATGAAACAATAATTTCTTTAAAAACTGTTTATAGCTTCTCAAAGTAATCCTAAAGATGTAGGAATCTGAGGATCACTTTTGGTATTATAGACAAAATATATCCATATTACCAAAAGTGATCTATAGATTTTCTGCAATCCCCATCAGAACACCAGTGAAATTCTTCATAAAACTAGAAAAAAATTATATAGAAGAATAAAAAATCCCGAAGGAACAAAGCAATGCAAATCTAAAAGAGGATTCCTAAAGGCATCTAAATATCTAACTTTAAGTTGTACTACAGAGCTGTAGTAACAAACTGCATGGTACAGCATAAAAAAAAAAAAAAAAAAAAAACACATAGTACAGAATGAAAGCCACAGAGACAAATCTCCACATGTATAGTCATCTGATCCTTGACAAAGAAACCAAAAACATGCATTAGAGATAAGACAGCCTTTTTAACAAGTGATCCTGGGAATACTGATTATCTATATGTAGAAAAATGAGACGAGACCCTCATCTCTCAACCTGCACAAAATTAATTTAAAATGATTCAAAGACCTAGGAGTTAAACCAGAAACTTTGCAACTCCTAAAGCATAGGGTCAACACTTAAACATATGGGCATAGTCAATGACTTCCTCAATAGGACTCCTAAAGCTTGGGGGATACCACCAAGAATTAATAAATATGATGGCATCAAATTAAAAAGCTTCTGCACAGAAAAGGAAACAGGAATGTGAAAAGAGAACCTACAGAATGGAAGAAAATGTTTGGTAGCTACTCTTTGACAGAGGATTAATATCTAGAATATATAAAGAAACTTAACACAAAAATAAATAAATAAAAGAGAAAATGAACTAAACAGACACTTCTCCGAAGAAGAAATGCAAATGGGGCTGGGGATGTGGCTCAAGAGGTAGCACGCTCACCTGGCATGCGCAGGGGCTGGGTTCAATCCTCAGCACCACCGAAAACTAAAAAATAAATATTAAAAAATTCTCTCTCACTCTGTCTCTTTAAAAATGAAAAAGAAAAAGAAATACAAATGGCCAGCAAATATAAAAAAAAATGTTCAACATCATTATTGTTTAGGGAAATGCCATTCAAACATTGAGATTTCATCCTACTCAGAATAGCAGCCATAAAGAATACAATAATAAATGCTGGAGAGGATGTGGGGGAAAAGGGATACTTTCATACTGTTGGTGCTATTGTAAATTAATACAACCACTATGGAAGTAAATATGGAGTTTCCTATGAAGACTAGGAATGGAATCACCATATGACTCAGCTATACCACTCCTTGGATTTATGCTAAAGAATTAAAGTAAGCACACTATAGCAATACATGCATGCCCATGTTTAAAGCAGCACAGTTCACAATAGCCAAATTTTAAAAAACCAGCCTAGGGATTCATCAACAGATAAGAAAGTGTGGTGTTTATACACAATGAATTTTATTCCACTACCAAGAAGAATGAAATTATGTCATTTTGAAGAAAATGGTGAAACTTGAGAGCATTATGTTAAGTGAAATAAAGTCAAAGATATTTTTTTCTCATATATGGAAGCTAGAGAGAAAAAAGAGGAGACCTCATGAAAATAGAATGGGGATCAGTAGGGTAGAAGAGAACCAGGAGAAAGGAGAGGGGAGGGAATAGGGAGGCACTAGGGAACAAAATTGACCAAATCCTATTCTTCTGTTGTGTATATATACAGATATGTAACAAGAAATCCCACTATTAAGTATAATTAAAATGCACCAATAAAATTCTAATAAAAATGAAATAGGAAATAATGGCATAAAAAACAGGATATTGCTGAATATTCTACAAGATGATTATTAGCCTGGTCTGGCCTGGCAGGAACCATATTCTAGGTGCATGGCTAGGATGAAGCTATCTTCTCATCCTCCTACCCTATTCAATTGACCAATGCAAGGTCACTATAACCAATAGAAACCCCTTTGTCCTGAATTCTCTCTTTAACTAGTTCAACTGAGTATTATAACAGGAAATGCTTAAAGGAATTCTGTGTATTACTGCAGAACAGAGGAATACACATGGAAGGTTTTTAATGGGCCATGTGTGGAAATATTATACATCATTTATGTTTATATTCCATTAGAACTTAAGTGGTTATACCTAATTTCTAGAGTATTTGGAAATATAGTCAACTGGATGCTCTGTATCTCTCTGCCACATCCCCAAACAATGAAGAATTCCTTCAAGTGATATGAATCCATTACAGAAATACATTCAGTACAATGGCATAACATTCAAGAGTTAAGAAACATACCTTTAATCATCTTATTCCAACCCTCATTCTTTTGGGGGGGTAAGGGGGTCCCAAGAATTGAACTCAGGGGCACTCGACCACTGAGCCACATCCCCAGCCCTATTTTGTATATTACTTAGAGACAGTAGCTCACTGAGTTGCTTAGTGCCTTGCTTTTGCTGAGGCTGGCTTTGAACTGCAATCCTTCTGCCTCAGCCTCCCAAGCTGCTGGGATTACAGGTGTGCACCACTGCGCCTGGGCAACCCTCATTCTTATGGATTATATAGTACCCCCTTATCAATACTAGGATATTTCAGTGCTATAAAAAATAACATTTTCTTCACTGTATCACCTTTTCTTTTTGGTTACCATATTATTTTTATTTTTTATTTTTTCGCAGTACTGGGGTTTGAACCCAGAGCCTCATGCATGTGTGTATTAGGCAAATAAACACTGAGCTAGAATCCCAGCCCCACCAATTTTTTTTTATTTGAGAAGTGACACAAAATATGTAGAAAATTCATAGTACAATGAAATATGATTTATATGGCATAGTAGCAAAGAACTGTGGAATTCCAGTAATAACATGACTAATTTTATTTGATACATGTATAACTTAATCAAAGGTTATCAACAACAGACATTTTTTTTCTTTTTTGAATGGCCACCCAAAATGAACAAATATTAACATGATGCTTGCTTTGGATTTTTTAAAGAAACTTGAAATTTTTAAATCATTTCAAAATCGTTGAAGTCCTTCACATTTTAATTCTTTCCTCCTCAGAGGCACTAACTAATATGCATATGTTTTATACATACTCCACATTTTAATTATAAAATATATCCAAAACCAATAAGGAGTTTTTTGGGGGTTCTGTTTTTACTTTGAATAGGCACTACAAGAAGCCTCTCTCCAAGGCTTCAAAAGGACACACTTTTTGAGACTCTTGGTCAGAAGCAACAACCAACCATTTTAGATCCCTGGAACCATAAATTTGATTACCCCAAGCGAAATATAGAACATCTGTGTACTTGGTAAATGTGGCAGTTTTTGAAGTAAAAAAATCTTAGCAAATCAGGACTTGAAGGGACTTCTTTTCAGAAATAACATGTATTTATAAAAAACCGATGGCCATTCAAAGGGAATAGAGCATCCACATTAAAATGAGGTACAAAGATTATAATTTTTATTCAACATTGTTTCGTGGTCCTAGCCATCACAGAAGGGTGGTGGGGAAAGCAGAAGAACTAAAAATGGAAAAGACAAAAAAAATATGTTCGGTGAGAAGAAATGTTAGTGGTTCACACAGCACTTGCTGCCATTGACACTCCATTTTCAATTTTTATAATCTTTTTACACATAGAAAAATAAAAGTTTTAATCTTGAAGTTATGATGGGACCCCAGCCACCAGTTATCTCTTAGCATACAAAAAGATACCTCATCATTCTAGAGATTCTAAGAGTCTTAGAAGCTCTTATGTTGGCACTTGGGACTAAGAATACCAAATATTATAACAAAGGATGTTTCTGTCACCCCTATTGAGACCTGGGCAAAGGACAGATAATCAGCTATTTAATGAATGATTGGGTCAGGAAGATGGGGCTAATTCAAAAGGAAATACAATGCTAATACCTCCAGAACACTTTCCCTTCCTCCCAACCTGTTGCCAAGGTTACCTTGCCTCCACAGAATTGTTCCTCCCAGCAAGGAATTGTTAATGAGTACCAGCTTGACCACTCCTTTCCTGCCTTTTTGGGCAGGTGTGGAAAGTAGGGAGAGGTACCCCTCTGTAGTTCTTTTCCCATCTTTATCATGAAGGCAGAATGGGAGGAGGGGGAGGGGGACATGATAAGAAAGGAAACCTGAAATCTCGGGCACCAGCTCTGGACCTCTTCCTCTCTGGAGGATTCATCACTCTTCTCTTTCTTAAATAAAATTTACTTTTTGTTCTTGCCTTGGCATTTCCAAGATGCTTAATCTTCAACACTGCAGGAATGAGGAGACCTAATCCTGATTTTAAAGACCAGTTTCACTATCACTGGGGAAGCTACAAAGATTTTAGGGGCTTTGTGTCAAGAATCAGGAATAGAGAGGAGATTCAAGATGCCAAGGTAGAGGGAAGCTACAGTCCTTATTACTTTGAGGCTCGAGATTCAAACAGCAGAAATACTGCTTCTCTGTGAGGTAGGTGAAAGAGGGATTTCACTAAAACCCAGTATTGGACAGTCAAAGTGTCTTAGAGACTAAGAAATTTGGGTACATTAAATAAATAAGAAAGACTACATTAGAGCCAAGCCAGTTGTAGCAGAACGGTAGCAGTGCTGGTTTAGCCCTGGAGGGAGAATGCAGAGAAGCACAAATGGGCAGATTTAGTAATGGAAAATACTGCAGTTGGACAAGAAGACTGCCCTTAGCTGATCCAGAGGCTACACCAACACTGGTGCATGAAAAGTACCCTGTATTATTTCCAACTGACTGGAGAGCTGAGGCAGGAGCCATCTTCGTGGCCACACTGCAGCTGGGAGATCTGAGCAAAGACTGCTATATAGTTCTGGCAAGCATCTGCCACATGACCTAGGCCTTACCTAGCAGAACAAGAGTGAAATGGGTACAGAGAATACTTTGTCCAGGGGGATTCAAGTCAGAAAAGCCAAGGGGAGCCCAACTCGCTTCATGCTTTGAGTCCAGTGGCTCACAAGACCAGCTGAAGAGGGTCAGAATCTGAACAGGAAGGTGAGAATAAACTCAGGGACTAAGCCTGGGAAGCCTAGAAAGTCTGTGTTCACTGGCAGCAGAGAAGGTGAAGGATTGGCTCCCCTGCCCCACAGTAGAATCCTAAGGAGACTCCTGAGATCCATACTCCCAGGAGAGATGGGCAATTGCCAGACTCCAAGGCTGTGTTGATCTAATCTCTCCAGAGCAGTCACCACCTAACAAAGTCCCTGAGGCCTCACTAGGCCCAAGCGCCATGTGTAGAAACTTCACTCTTAGAACCCTGCAGTGGCCCCTCCCTGGGAGTGCACAAACCTGGCCTGTGCAGACAAAACTCCAACTGACGGTACTTCCCATCCATCCTACCTCTTATTGGTGAGAAGGAAAGCTGAGAATTTTTGAACTCTAACTGGCAACTCGGTGAGCAACACAAAAAGAGGAATAACCCTCAGTTCTTACTCTTGCACTCAGTACACAGCTCAAGAAGAAACAGAGACAGTTGGGCATACATAGTGAGCAAATATTCTCATTGACTATTTTCACTACCTCAGTGGAAATGATTCCTTAACCTTTCGTAGAATCTCTTCTTTCTTTCTTTCTTTCTCTGTGTGTGTGTGTGTGTGTGCGTGTTTTGTGCTCGCTGGTTCATGGACATACATACATATACATTTGTTTCTGTTTTTCTCATCTGTAGCATTTTTAAAAATTTTATTTTTCCTTACCTTGTCTTTTATGGATTAGGGTTATTGGTTAATATATTTTGGTTTTGTTTTATATTTTTTCATTTGTCTGTTTCTCTTTTTCTCTTTGCTTCTGCTAATAGCCAAATTCTATTGTTCTCTTTTACTCTTCCTTTAATTTTTTTACGCTATTTTATCTTTTCCTTACAACTACATCATCCTACATCTCTTCTATATTCTGTTCACTTTTTGAAACTCTTAAATATGTTCTTACCATCATATAACACTAACTGGTTTATATACTGTTGCAGTTATTACTGCTGTGCATACCATAGTTGACACCTGTTGTTTGATTTAATGCCAGATATAATACATTGTTATTGTTTTTGCTGATGGAAACTGCTGAACCTATTAATTCTTTTCTCTTTTTTATTTTGTGTGTGTGTGGCAATTAACATTGTAGATGTCATAGTAGGTACCAAGTATTTAGTTTAATGCTGTATTTCGCTTTAATTTGTTGTTGCTATCACTTCCCCCTAATCAGTGAGAAGCTGGAAACCTACCAGGATACTACAAGTTCACAGAGCAGAAACTCTGCTGCTGAACTAAACTGAATCAAAAGAAAGCACAGCTTCCTCCACTCACAAGTTAATGGCAGTTGATATTCAGCTATAGTTTAATACAAAAATGAGAAAAAAACTATGACCAGGCCCCAACTCCTGACTATGAACATCCATTGCTATAGCAAAAACAGGAAAGTAACACAAAGGCTTTGGACACCATGCCTACTAGATTACTCCAGGACACTTTAGCAACTGATCCCTTCCTCCTCTCCCCCACTCAAAAAAAAAAAAAAAAACAGGTAGTAGAATCCACTTCAACTGATGCACAAGACCAAGACCTCTGAAAACATAAGAAAATAAGTGAACAAGTCTTCCCACAAAATCCACAATTCCATCCACAAAGGAACCCACTGATAATGAGGGAGAAAACCCAGAGATAGAGTATTTAAAAAATTACCAAAATATTCAGTGAACTAAAAGGAGATCTAAATAAAGAATTAAGAGAACAATTATAGGAGATAATTGGACTGGAACCCTTAGCTGGAGGTACTTTCAATATGTTACCTCTGACTGAGTCAGGTCCCACTAGGACGGAGAAGCAACAATTGCAAACAAAACTTCCAGCAACACTATATGTGCCTTTGGCATTGCATTTCTTATGTAGACACTAAGCATTGTTAACATGCTTCCCTCCATCCCCTAAACACTTGCACCTTGTATATGTTCATGGGAGAGCTGCAGATGCTTGATGAAATATCACCAGTAGATCATTTATTCCTCAGACAACTTCAGAGATCTCTCCAAAATGATTCTAGTTTTGGTTGCTTGGTGGAGGTTCCCAGAATAACTACTGCATTGCTTGATGAGATGGGCATATTTCTGTACAATAGGGATCATCCAACTTAAAAGGTGATACAAAGATTTATTTCTGACTTGAGCTGAAGTGATCAATGACAACACCTTAGCCCTGGAAGGCATTTAGGGTTGACCACAGTTCACTGTCCATGGATTATTATGCTATCTTATATTTCTGGAAAAGCATCTCTAAAATATATTTGGTCTTAATTTTAAAAGACAATGCTTACAATGTTATTGAAAAAATATTTTATACAATTTAATTTGTATAAATATATGCACATAACATCTCAAATTAGAAAAACCCTTAAAATATTGAATGATATTTATGGATAGAAAGATGATATGTAACTTTTGCTTTGCTTTGGGTACATTTTTATATTTTTAAAATGCTGTAGTGATAATATATGAATGTATACAATGGGCATTTGGTAAGATTATTTTCAGCCAAAAACAAACATGGTATTTCTATCTTGGTATATAACCACAATCAGAAATATATGCAAATTTGAAATCTACAATAAAGATAGAAGTGGTGAATAAACTCTTGCATAGTGTCAAGATCACTGGAGTTGGAGTTAGGCTACCAGGTGGCCAGTCTTCCTAGAGTTATGAACTTGAGATTTATCCTTAAGATCAGTTATCTGATTCCTCTTAATTTTTTCTTTATCTAAAATACATAATTGTAATTTCCATTTCAAAGTGTGATGTGAAGATAAAATGAAATGCCACAGGACAACATTATATGAACTACATAAATCTATGGCATTGTTATATTTATCATCTTGGGACTAGATGTAAATTTAAATGCTAAGAATTTAAAGTTCATAAATTATGGTTTATATAAAGTATTAATTCACTATGAAGAAATTAAAATTCAAGCTAATAATTATTTAATTATATTATTCTCAAGCTTTCTTTACCTTGTTTATTTATAATAATATATCCAGTGTTAATGGTCTAGTTTATTTTCACAAGATTAACTACAGCTCCAAAATTTTATTCAAGATCAATATACTATAAATGACCAATAACAATAAAGCTTACATTGCACATACTACATGCTAGGCATTACTCCAAGTTGATTAATGATTAGATAACATTTATCATCACAGATTTCATTATTATTTCCATTTAATTGATGAGGAAACTGAGAACAGGTTGTGACTTGCTCAATAAATTGATAAAGTGTCAAGAAGAAAACATTCAGCCCCAATCCCCAGGAAACAACAAAGCTAGGAAAAGCTGAATTCTCTAGCATATATCATCTTGGAACTGAGTATACTAAAAGAAATGAGCAGAGATATTTCAGAACTACATGTTG
The DNA here is from genome assembly GCF_047511675.1 of Marmota flaviventris. Classification (NCBI taxonomy): domain Eukaryota; kingdom Metazoa; phylum Chordata; class Mammalia; order Rodentia; family Sciuridae; genus Marmota; species Marmota flaviventris. Next base: position 89,399,629 of record NC_092506.1, read on the forward strand.
CTCAATTCTTCATCTTGACAAATATTTGCTACAGCAGAGCTTTTGGCAAGAAGATAGAGTGAATCGACAGTGCTGGTCAAAACGCTTGTTACATTACATATTTTCATTGAAGTGTCAACTATGTAAAACTCAGCAAGAGAATATAAGGGAAAATGCTTTGAATTGTGAACTTAGTTCTCAGAAATGTCAAGTAATGCTTCCTTTACTACAAACTCCAAGTGTTCCCTGTGTGCATGGCACTGGTCTGGGGGCATTAAGAACTTTCAGACATTCTTGTTTTCACTGGATAAAAAAAATAATAAAATAAAAATTTTTTTTTACACTTCTTATAAAGAACACTGTGACATATTTGAAAAAGAATGTATGGATTTTAGCCAGCTTTTTGATTGCTGTGACCATAAGACCATACAAGGACAGTGTAGAAGAGAAAATATTTATTGGGGGCTCACAGTTTCAGGGTCTCAGTCTATAGAGGTGATTCCATTGCTTTGGGCTGGAGGTGAGACAGAACACCATGGTGAAAGGATGTGGTGGAGTAAAGCAGCTAAGGATATGATAATCAGAAAGCAGAGAGTGTGTTTGGTTCACCAGGGATAAAATAAATACCTCAAAGGCACATGCTCAGGAACCTACCTCCTTCAGCCATACCCTACCTGACTATAGTTACAACCCAGTTAGTTCCTATCAGTGGATTAATTCACTGATTAGGTTAAGGCTTTTATAACTCAATAGTTTCACCTCTTAATGCTCTTGTATTGTCTTACCATGAGTTTTTGTGGGACACCTATAGCTAAACCATAAAAGGGTATGTATACATAGCATAAAGGATAATAGAATGAATCCTTATCTCTAACATAACATCAAGTGAGCTTTTCTATCACCATTTAAACTGCCAACCATATTTCCCTTTCCCAACCTCTACCCAGAAGCAGCAATTAACCTGATTTAGGTTTGTGTAGTTCCCTTAATGTGGAAAGCAGTCAATTCCCTGCTTTGATTCACTCCATGAGAAGAAAAATACCTGAGAATTAATCTAACCAAGGAGGTGAAAGATCTCTACTGTGAAAACTATAGAACACCAAAGAAAGAAATTGAAGAAGACCTGAGAAGTTGGAAAGACCTCCCATGCTCTTAGATATGCAGAATTAATATTGGCTATACAACCAAAAGTAGTATAGATTCAATGTAATCCCTATCAAAATACTAATGACATTCTTCACTGAAGTAGAAAAAAAGTCCCAAAATTCATTTGGGATAACAAGAGACCCAGAATAGTCAAAGCAATTGTGAACAAGAAAGGTGATCACAATTCCTGATCTCAAATTATACTACAGAGCTATAGTAACAAAAACAGCATGATAGGGCTGGGGATGTGGCTCAAGTGGTAGCGCACTTGCCTGGCATGTGTGCGGCCCGGGTTCCATCCTCAGCACCACATACAAACAAAGACGTTGTGTCCGCCAAAAACTGAATAAATAAATATTTTAAAAAATTCTCTCTGTCTCTCTTTTAAAAAAACAGCATGATATTGACATCAAATAGACATAAAGATTAATTGAATAGAATGGAAGACACAAACAAACCCACATGCTTATAGCCATCTGATATTTTACAAAGGTTCAAAAAATGTTAGAGAAAAGACAACTTTCTAAATAAATGGTGCTGAGAAAAATGGAAACCCATGTGTAGAAGAATAAAATCATATTGATTTCTCCATAGAAATGGAGAAAATCATGCTATGTGAAATAAGCCAGACTCAGAAAATCAAAAGTTGAAATTTTTCTCTCCTATGTGTGTAAAAGTCATATCAAAATGATCAAAGACTTAGGAATCATATCAGAAGTCTTGCAACTGATAGAGTATTGATCCTATGCTTTCTTCTATCATATAGGTACAGGCACTGACTGCCTCAACAAGATCTCTAAAGCTCAAGAAATAAAACCAAGAATCATAAGTATTATGCTATCAAATTACAAATCTTCTGCACAAAGGAAACAATTTAGAGTGAAGTGAGAGCCTATGTAATGGGAGAAAATATTTACCAGCCACTTCCCACTCCAAAAAAACAAAAAAAAACTTATTTAAATAAACAAAAGTAGTAAACAGAATTTTTCAAAAGAAGAAACACAATCTCCAATGAATACTTGAAAAACTATTGAACATCACTAGCAATCAGGAAAATGCACATTAAAACTACACTAAGATTTTTATCTTATTCCTGTCAGAATGTCAATGATAAAGAACAATAAATAGTAAGAAATACTGGTGAGTTCATTTGGGAGATGGTATACTCATACATTGTTGGTGGAACTGCAAATTAGTACAACCACATGGAAAGCAGTGTGGAGATTCCTCAAAAAACTAGGAATGGAACCACCATATGACCCAGGTATCTCACTCTTTGGTATTCATCCAGAAGATCAGTATACTATAGCAATACAGCCACTTCAGTGTTTATAAAAGCCTAAGTCACAATAGCTAAATTATGGAATCAACCCAACCCAGATGGCCCATGAATAGATAAATGGACCAAGAAAATGTGGCATATTTGCAGAATGGAGTTTTATTCAATAAAGAAAAATAAAATAATAACATTTGTCAGCAAATGAATGGAAATAGAGATAAGCCAGACTCAGAAAATCAAATGTAGAAATGTTTTATCTTATATGGGGAAGCTAGAGAGAAAAAAAAAAAAGCGGGGGGCAGGGGGAAGGCAGTTGGAGAGGGGATTGGATATCTTAAAGATATAGGTAAAACCAGTGGAAAAAAAGGATAACAAGGGGCAGAGATGAAGAAAAAGGGAAAGAAAAATGAGAAATAAATTAAACAAAATTATGTTATATATAATTTTATATATAATATATATATTCCAAGAGGAATATGACCTTTAAGTATATGAAGAAAGGACCAATTGAAAATGAAAAAAAAGAAAGAAGTGAAAGGAAAATTAGTAGAGTACAGGAGGGAGAATAGGGGGAGGGAGAAAAGGAAATGAGAGTGATGGGAATTGAAATAAAATTCCTTGCATATAAGATTTTGTCAAAATGAATCCAAATACTATGCATAATTATAATGTTTTAATATAAATGATTTGTTAATAAATGGGCAAAACATATTTCTCAAAAGAAAAAATACAAATTGTCAATAAACTCATGAAAAAATATTCAACATCCCTAGCAATTAGGGAAATGCAAACAAAAACTACAATGGCAATTCATCTCACCACAGTTAGAATGGCAATCAAGAATGCAAATAATAAATCCTGGCAAGGATGTGGGGAGAAAGGTATACATTTGTAGTGGGACTGCAAATTCATACAACCAATTTGGAAAGCAGTATAGAAGCTCCTCAAAGGCTAGGTATGGAACCATCATATAACCCAGCTATCCTACTCCTTGGTATTCATCCTAAAAATACTAAAATCAGCATACTATATTGATACAGGCATACTAATGTGTAGAGCAGTGCAATTCACAATAGCCAAGTTATGGAACTAGCACAAGTGTCTGTCAATAGATGACTGAATAAAAAACATGGTAAATATACACCAAAAAAGAGCCTTATTCAGCCATTAAGAAGAAAGAAATTATGGTATTTGCTGGTAAACGAATGGAACTATAGACCAGCATGCTAAGAAAAATAAGCCAAACAAAAATCAAGGGTCAAATATTTTCTTCCATATGTGGAGGCTAGAGTGAAATCAGAAAAAAAAAAGTAGTTAATGTAAACAAGAGGGAGATCAGTGTAAAGGAGCAAGGAAATAGAAGAGGAGGGAGGAGGGACAGGAAAAGGGAGCACTTTGGAATAAAATTGATCAAATTATGCTATGTATTCATTTGAATGTACCAGTGAATTTCATCTTTATATGTTTATAAAGCACTAACTTAAAAAATAATAGAGAAAGACCAATAGAACAGATGAAGGGAAACAGAGGGAGGAAGAGGGACAGTGGAGGTACTGGAGATTGAAATGGAGCAAATAATATTCCGTGTATTTATGAATATGTCAAAATGAATTCCACTACCATTCATCATTATAATGCATTAGTTAAAATATTTTTAAAGTCTAGGAATAAATTCAACCAAGAAGGTAAAAAGAACTCTATGATGAAAACTATAGAACACTGAAGAAAGAAATTGAAGATGACACTAAAAGATGAAAAGACCTCCCATGTTCTTAAGTAGGCAGAATTAATATTGCTAAAATAGCCATATTACCAAAAGCTATATATAGAGATTCTAAGAGAACTTCATCAAAATACCAATGGCATTCCTCACAGAACTAAATAATCAGCATTCTTCACAGAACTAGATAAAATAATCCTAAAATTCATATAGAACAACAACAGACTCAGAATATCCAGAGTAATGGAGGCAACACAAATTAAAGAAAACTATAGTAACAAAAACTGCTTGTTACTGGCATAAAAAAACATACAAACCAATGGAACAGAATAGAAACCATAGAGGAAAACCCACATAGATAATAATTTGATCCTTGACAAAGGCACCAAAATGAATACATTAGAGACAAGACAGCCTTTTAAAGAAATAGTTTTGGGAAAATTAGTTATCCATATATAGGAAAATGAGACTAGATCACTCTCATCTACACAAAAGTCAATTTAAAATGGACTAAATACCTAGGATTTAGACCAGAAACTAAGCAACTTCTAGAAGAAAATGTAAAATCAATTTTCAAGCATATAGGCAGAGGCAATAACTTTTTCAATTGGACTCCTAAAGCTCAGAAAATAATACCAAAAATAAATGGGATGGCATTGAATTAAAAATCTTCTCTACAGCAAAGGTAACAATTAAGAATGTGATGAGAAAACCTACAGAACAGGAGAAAATCTTTGCTAGCTACCCTTCTGACAGAGGATTAGGATCCAGAATATGTAAAGAATTCAACCCCCCCCCAAATAATCCAACTAATAAATGTGAAAATTAACTAAACAGACACTTCCCAAAAGAAATACAAATGGCCAAAAAGTATATGAAAACAATATTCAACATTTTTAGCAATCAGGGAAATGCAAATCAAAATTGCACTGAGAGTTCATCCTCACTCCAGTCAGAATGGCAGCCATCAAGAATACAAATAATAATAAATGCTGGAGAAGATGTGGGGAAAAGAAACAATTACCCATCATTGGTGGGCTTATAAGTCAAATTTATTGTTAGATTTTGTGCAACAACAAATTCCATCATTATGTATAATTATAATGCACCAATAAAAATATTAAAAATGTTTTAAAAGATTATACTCTAAAATTTCTTACAAAATGAATCATCCAAGTTGGTGAATGTATCAATAATCCATCACATTTTGAGGAGCAGTATTACATTGTATGAATATACCACAATTTATTTTCTATAGATTGAAATATAGGTTGTTTCTAGTTTTCAGCTATTAAAAATAAAGCTCTTTGGATGTTTAGGAACTTCATGTGGATAGATATTTTCATTAATTACATAAATAAATAAGAGTGGAATTCCAGTTGAAGTATATGTGTACATTTACAGGGTTTTGCAAAAATTTTTCTAACTTGTATATTTCTCATTTCTCTAGAAGTACTCCATATCCTCATCAATGTTTGTAATTGTCAATCTTTACACTATTAAAAATCAGTAGTATCTATTTGAGTTATTTAATTTGTATTTTTCCAATAATTAGTTGAATTCCACTTACTGGTCATTATAATTTTTCTTGCAAAATGTGTTTTTAGTTTTGATAATATCCATATTATTCACCCTTTCCTTCACGCTTTGCAAATATTTTGTTCGAAAGACATTAAAATAATAAATAGACAAGGTACAAAGAACAGAAACTTCTAATTTTGATGATATACAAATAACAAAAATTGTATCTTTAAGACATGCTTTTGGTATCATATCTAAGATGTTCTTGTGTAAACAAAGATCAGGATTTTCTCCTATAGCTATGCTCATTTGATTTTTTCTGTAGATTCTACTGATTTATGTAATTTAGGAATGACAATTTTGTTTCTTCTTATGTTTATATTTTGAACTGTTTTTCTTATTTTGCTGCCTAGGAACTCCATTATAACATTGACTAAAAATTATGATAAAGATTAGTATCTCATTCCAGACTTTAAAGGAAATATATGTAATGTTTCATAGTTAGCTTGGAGAATTTTGTAATTTTTGGATATTTTTAACTATATAAAATAAATCTGCTAAGACATATTTTTCCCCTAAGGGATTCTTCTTGAATAAATATGAATTATAAATTGTATTAAAAGACTTTTTTGTTACCTATTGAGGGATTTGTGGGCTTCCCACCACCACCTTCTCAATTCTGCCTTTGCTTATGATTCTAAAATCTCTAACCTAGTATATGTCTACTTCTAAGTGGTATGGAATAACAGGAGCTATTTATCCTCTTGCTAGTAATATATTTCTGTCATAACAAATCACTCCAAATGATTTAATTATTGAAAACAAACATTATTAATCTTACAAGTTGAGTCAGAAATTCAGGAGGAGTTTAGCTGGGTGATTTTGGCCAAGCCTAAATCATGGTATTGGATGGGGGTACAGTCATCTCAAGGCATAACTGGTGGGAGAATTCACTTTCAAACTCGGGTAGGTTCCTGAAGATCTACTTTCATGCTTACTTGTATGACCTCCACAGGATTGTTTCACAATATGGCATTTGGGCTTCTCTGAGAGCAACTGATCCAAGAGGAGGTGAGAGCGAGTGAGAACCCTGAAGTGGTTTTTTATCCTAATTTCCGAAGTGACATCCCACACTTTGTCATCTCCTATTCATTAGATGTGAATCATTAAGTCCAGCCCCCCTTACGGAGAGATGATATGAGGGTGTGATGATCCTAGTGGGAACCATTGGGGACCATCTTACAAGTTGTCTACTTCACCTACCTGGAGGTACACATCAGGGACAGGAGATTATGGCAGATAGAGTGGTGGTCATGTACCCCCATAACCGTCTTCATATTATTCCTTTTATTTCTCAACCCAAGACTTCCTTTCATATTCCCTTTCTTATGAATCTCATCTCCATGTAAGCTCAGGTTGCCTTTAGAGCCCTGGAATTTCATGGCTCAAGCCAGAAATCAGCCAGACTTCCCTTCAAAAGGAGATTCATGCAAGACCAGACTCTGGCAGCCTCAGAATTAATCTTCAAGATGAAATGGCTCGGAGACTCAACATGGCAGCGGGGGGGAGGCAGAGCTTTTAGTACCTCCTCAGCCACGCAGACAGACATCAGAATGTTCGGATTCTACCTGCTGAGAAACTCCCAGCAAAATTCCGCTGAAGTGAGACCTAGCTGGGGAATTTGCGATTATTGGAGGTGACAGCTTACCCCAGACAGGTGAATCTCGGCCACCCTGCGTGGAGGTCCAGGCCGCCGCTACCTGGTGACCAGTGCAGAAGGAGGCATTTCAGCACTGCTGGATACCCAGTGCAGTGTAGAGACCCTTTGAAGAGGTTGCTAACCAAGACTTCATGAAACAGTGGACCAGATCTGAAACCGAGTCTGGGACAGACCAGAGGCAGGCTAGACCCACCCCTCCCATCGGACACTCCAGCAAGGAGTCTGGGGCTTGCCATAGCAGAGAGCTGACGTCACCAGAGCTCGGCGGACGGGATCCCTTCCCAGCGAAATCAGCTTTAGCAGGTGTGTGACTCCCACCCCCACCAGATACATACAGCCGGGAAACCTCAAAAATCTTGCCCCAGAGCTCCGTGGGCGTGACTGTAGGGGCCAAGGGAAGCAGAGGGGACTCCCGACCCCCCAAACCCCCCTACTACCAGCGCAAACACCCAAGGCCTTAGCCGCCAGTTCCCAGGGGCGTGGCCACCGAAGGGGTCCAGACAAATTAAACTGACGGTTCTCAGATCACCCGCTCCACAACCTTGGGGTCTGGATGAATGACAAACAGAGAGAGTGCTCAGTCGTTCAGGAAATAGGGCACTCAGGGGGGCTGCAAGTGTTAACTAGATCTGTGGAGATCACCTCTGGTGAGCGGGGCCTGGCTGGCTGGCAGGAGGAAGGAGGGGAGGGGCCAGAGAAGAGAAACAGCTCTGGACTAACAGGATTAGAGAGACGCCCAGTAGGGGAAGAAGAGCCGCCTCACAGGGATTGCTGCTGGCACACAGAGGGTAGAAGCTCGGCTCGGAGGGCACAGCTCTGCCTACTGGAAGAGAAGAAAATAGAACTCTAAGACTTCATTTATCATTTTTTTTCCTTTTCCCTTTTCAATTTTTATTGTTCTTTCCATTCTCCTTTATTCTACCTATTTTTCTCTCCCTCTTTCTCTTTAAGGACTCCTTCCTTCCTCTTCCCCCTAACTTTCATCCCAAGCATTACAATTTTCATTACGTGTAATTTTCTAAATGCAAATTGGTGAATGTTCCAAGGCTGTCTATAGGGCTCCTAAGTACCTAGCTATTACCAAATACCCTGATCCATTCGCCTGTTAATAGCCCCCTTCAGTAGAGCAATCTTCCAAAGTAGCCAAGACATACTAACCTTCATACCATCATAGCACCTAACCTAAACATAAAGTCCTAAGATCAAATAACAGATCACTATATGCCTACAGAATCCGTAAGCCTTTTATGAATCGAATGAATCAGCTTTAAATTGCAATAAAGCCCAACATCTCTAGACATAGTCTCCCACCACAAAGGAGAGACCACAAAGATATACAAAACCAAAACAAATTTATAGGAAAAAACAGAAACACAGCAGTTAAACAGAGTTGGAAAGTAATGTGAACACCATGAAAAAACAAGGGAAAAAAGGATTACAAACAATGCAGGACAACTTAAATTTGCAGGAGAACCTAGAGGCATCAGAAAAATGGACAGAGAAAGAACTCAAGGCATACCTGACTCAGATGGAATGGAATCTTAGAGAAGTCATTAGACAGCAAGTCCAAACAATGAAAGAATATTTTGAAAACGAATTACATAAGCAGATTCAAGAAGCAAAAAATGAACTCTACCAGGAGATAGAGATTTTAAAAAAATCAAACAGTAATCCTAGAAATGCAGGAAGCCATAAACCAAATCAAAAACTCAAATGAGAATATTACAAATAGACTAGATCAAATAGAAGTCAGAACATCAGATAATGAAGACAAAGTTTATCAACTTGAAAAGAGTATAGTCAATGAAGAAAGGCTGGTAAGAAACCATGAGCAAAACATCCAAGAGATATGGGATGTCATAAAAAAACCAAACTTAGAGTCATTGTGATAGAGGAAGGTATAGCGGTCCAAACCAAAGGAATGAGCAATCTGATGAATGAAATAATTTTAGAAAACTTTCCAGACATGAAAGATGGAATGGATCGCCAAATCCTGGAAGCTCACAGGACCCCAAACATACAAAATCATAATAGACCAACTCCAAGACACATTATTATGAAGATATACAAATACAGAACAAGGAGAGAATATTAAAAGGTACAAGAGAAAGGAGGCAGATTACATTCAGGGGTAAACCAATTAGGTTAATGGCTGATTTTTCATCACAGATGTTGAAAGCGAGAAGATCCTGGAACAACATATTTCAAACGCTGAAAAATAATGGATTCCAACCAAGAATATTGTATCCAGCAAAATTAAGCTTCAGGTTTGACAATGAAATTAAAATATTTCACGATAAACAAAAGTTAAAAGAATTCGCAGCCAGAAAATCAGCACTGCAAAGCATTTTGAGCAAAACACTACAAGAAGAGGAAATGAAAAACAGCACCCAAAACCAACAGTGGGAGGTAACTCAGTAAAGGGGGGGAAAATAACCAAAGAGGAAAAATAAGCCAAATTAAAATAAATACATAAATAAACTTGACTGGAAGTACAAACCATATATCAATAGTAACCCTAAACGTTAATGGCTTAAACTCACCAATCAAGCGACATAGGCTAGTAACTTGGATTAAAAAATCAGATCCAACAATATGCTGCCTTCAGGAGACTCATATGATAGGAAAAGACATACACAGGCTGAAGGTGAAAGGTTGGGAAAAATTATACCACTCACATGGTCCTTGGAAGCAAGCAGGAGTGGCCATACTCATATCGAATAAAATCAACTTCAAACCTAAGTTAATCAAAAGGGATAAAGAAGGACACTATATACTGTGAAAAGGAACCATTCACCAACAAGACATAACAATTATCAATATGTATGCACCAAATAATGGTGCTGTGACATTCATAAAACAAACTCTCCTCAAGTTCAAGAATCAAATAGACCACAACACAATAATTATGGGTGACTTAAACACACCGCTCTCACCATTGGACAGATCCTCCAAACAAAAGTTTAATAAAGAAACTATAGAACAAAATAACACAATCAATAACCTAGACTTAACTGACATATATAGAATATATCAACCATCATCAAATGGATATACATTCTTCTCAGCAGCACATGGATCCTTCTCAAAGATAGACCATATATTATGCCATAGGGCAACCCTTAGTAAATATAAAGGTGTGGAGATAATACCATGCATCTTATCTGATCATAATGGAATGAAACTGGAAATCAATGATAAAAGAAGGAAGGAAAAATCCTGCATCTCCTGGAAAATGAACAATATGTTACTGAATGATCAATGGGTTACAGAAGACATAAAGGAGGAAATCAAAAAACTCTTAGAGATAAATGAAAATATAGACACAACATATCAGAATCTATGGGACACAATGAAAGCAGTTTTAAGAGGGAAATTCATTGCCTGGAGTTCATTCCTCAAAAAAAGAAAAAACCAACAAATAAATGAGCTCACACTTCATCTCAAAACCCTAGAAAAGGAAGAGCAAAACAATAGCAAATGTAGCAGAAGGCAAGAAATAATTAAAATCAGAGCAGAAATCAACGAAATTGAAACAAAAGAAACCATTGAAAAAATTGACAAAACTAAAAGTTGGTTCTTCGAAAAAATAATTAAAAGATCGACAGACCCTTAGCCATGCTAACAAAGAGAAGAAGAGAGAGAACTCAAATTACTAACATACGGGATGAAAAAGGCAATATCACAACAGACACTTCAGAAATACAGAAGATAATTAGAAATTATTTTGAAACCCTATATTCCAATAAAATAGAAGATAGTGAAGATATTGATAAATTTCTTAAGTCATATGATTTGCCCAGATTGATTCAGGAGGATACACACAATTTAAACAAACCAATAACAAAGGAGGAAATAGAAGAAGCCATCAAAAGACTACCAACCAAGAAAAGCCCTGGACCAGATGGGTATACAGTGGAGTTTTACAAAACCTTTAAAGAAGAATTAATACCAATACTTTTAAAGTTATTTCAGGAAATAGAAAAAGAAGGAGCTCTTCCAAATTCATTCTATGAGGTCAACATCACCCTGATCCCGAAACTAGACAAAGACACTTCAAAAAAGAAAACTATAGACCAATATCTCTAATGAACCTAGATGCAAAAATCCTCAATAAAATTCTGGCGAATTGGATACAAAAACATATCAAAAAAATTGTGCACCATGATCAAGTAGGATTCATCCCTGGGATGCAAGGCTGGTTCAATATACGGAAATCAATAAATGTTATTCACCACATCAATAGACTTAAAGATAAGAACCATATGATCATCTCGATAGACACAGAAAAAGCATTTGACAAAGTACAGCATCCCTTTATGTTCAAAACACTAGAAAAACTAGGGATAACAGGAACTTACCTCAACATTGTAAAAGCTATCTATGCTAAGCCTCAGGCTAGCATCATTCTAAATGAAGAAAAACTGAAGGCATTCCCTCTAAAATCTGGAACAAGACAGGGATGCCCTCTCTCACCACTTCTATTCAATATAGTTCTCAAAATATTGGCCAGAACAATTAGACAGACAAAAGAAATTAAAGGCATAAAAATAGGAAAAGAAGAAATTAAATTATCACTATTTGCAAATGACATGATTCTATACCTAGCAGACCCAAAAGGGTCTACAAAGAAACTACTAGAGCTAATAAATGAATTCAGCAAAGTGGCAGGATATAAAATCAACACGCATAAATCAAAGGCATTCCTGTATATCAGCGACAAATCTTCTGAAATGGAAATGAGGAAAACTACCCCATTCACAATATCCTCAAAAAAAATAAAATACTTGGGAATCAACCTAACAAAAGAGGTGAAAGATTTATACAATGAAAACTACAGAACCCTAAAGAGAGAAATAGAAGAAGATCTTAGAAAATCGAAAAATGTACCCTGTTCATGGATAGGCAGAACTAACGTCATCAAAATGGCGATTTTATCAAAAGTTCTCTGTAGGTTTAATGCAATGCCAATCAAAATCCCAATGGCGTTTCTTGTAGAAATAGATAAAGAAATCATGAAATTCATATGGAAAAATAAAAGACCTAGAATAGCAAAAGCAATTCTAAGCAGGAAGAGTGAATCAGACGGTATAGTGATAGCAGATTTCAAACTATATTGCAGAGCAATAGTAACAAAAACAGCATGGTACTGGTACCAAAACAGGCAGGTGGACCAATGGTACAGAATAGAGGACACAGAGACCAATCCACAAAATTACAACTATCTTATTTTTGACAAAGGGGCTAAAAGCATGCAATCGAGGAAGGATAGCATCTTCAACAAATGGTGCTGGGAAAACTGGAAATCCATATGCAACAAAATGAAACTGAATCCCCTTCTCTCGCCATGCACAAAAGTTAACTCAAAATGGATCAAGGAGGACGAGCATTTGAAGAAGATTAATATTAAACAGGGACGAGAGGTGGGAGGGAAAGGGAGAGAGAAGGGAAATTGCATGGAAATGGAAGGAGACCCTCATCGTTATACAAAATTACATATAAGAGGAAGTGAGGGGAAAGGGGAAAAAAACAAGGGAGAGAAATGAATTACAGTAGATGGGGTAGAGAGAGAAGATGGGAGAGGAGGGGAGAGGAGGGGGGATAGTAGAGTACAGGAAGGGCAGCAGAATACAACAGACACTAGTATGGCACTATGTAAAAACGTGGATGTGTAACCGATGTGATTCTGCAATCTGTATATGGGGTAAAAATGGAAGTTCATAACCCAGTTGAATCAAATGTATGAAATATGATATGTCAAGAGCTATGTAATGTTTTGAACAACTAATAATAAAAAAAATTTAAAAAAAAAGTTGAAATGGCTCCATGATGATATGAGAGACAATTGAGTACAATGTGTCATCATTTGTACAGTGCTTTCTCATACATCATCATAATAACCCTGAGAAGAATGCAAGCCAGGTATGATAGGAGAGGAATAATCTGAGACCTAAAGATACTGAACCACTTGTCCAAACTCAGGACCCAAACTTCGATTTCAACCGACTGTTCTTACATATCATACCATCACCTGGTTCCCTTGCCCAGTCCCACTGCTCTTGAATTCCCATAGGTGGAGATTAGAACCTCTTCTGCTCTCACTAGAAATCTCCCTTCTGAGGATTGAACTAAAAAGGGATATTTTCCTGAGACTCCGGATTTGGGATCTCAGAGAAAGAAGAGATTAATGTCAATTATTGGAGAACTCGGGGTTTAATGGGCAGAAATTTGCAATATCTATAGGTATCTTTTAACTTCTGAGTGGATGCTGACCCAACTCTCATTTTTTACCAAACTCTCAATTGATCCGTCAATGCGTTTTTAAAGCAGGAGCTTATTCTCATTGTAATCTGTCTTCCTGCCATCCACTCTCCCTTATCTTTCAAACATTTTTCTATTCAGGAAAGTTTCTCCACACATTTTGGTATCTCTGGTGTTGATATTTATAGATTGATTCGAGCCCCAACTGGGTAGAAGTAAAAGCATTCAAAGTTTGAACAAACATACACTCTAAAAAGAGAATGTCTGGATAGTAGAGGGAACTGGGACCGAAGACAGAGCAGGCCCAGCGGCCTGCTGAGGGGCAGAGCCGCCCCCCACCCCCCTCGCCTGCCAGGTAGGGGAAGGGTGACCACCGACAGAAAAGGCCCAGTGGCCCAGGGCGGGACAGAGCTTCCAATCACTCCTGCAAGGTAGGCGGGCCTGCGACCCACCGGCAGAAGAGGAGCAGTCGCCTGCTGAGAGGCTGAGCCGCCCCTCCCCCTGCGCCGGCATAGTAGAGGGAACTGGGACCAAAGACAGAGCAGGCCCAGCGGCCTGCTGAGGGGCAGAGCCGCCCCCCACCCCCCTCGCCTGCCAGGTAGGGGAAGGGTGACCACCGACAGAAAAGGCCCAGTGGCCCAGGGCGGGACAGAGCTTCCAATCACTCCTGCAAGGTAGGCGGGCCTGCGGCCCACCGGCAGAAGAGGAGCAGTCGCCTGCTGAGAGGTTGAGCCGCCCCCTCCCCCTGCGCCGGCATAGTAGAGGGAACTGGGACCAAAGACAGAGCAGGCCCAGCGGCCTGCTGAGGGGCAGAGCCGCCCCCCACCCCCCTCGCCTGCCAGGTAGGGGAAGGGTGACCACCGACAGAAAAGGCCCAGTGGCCCAGGGCGGGACAGAGCTTCCAATCACTCCTGCAAGGTAGGCGGGCCTGCGACCCACTGGCAGAAGAGGAGCAGCCGCCTGCTGAGAGGCTGAGCCGCCCCCTCCCCCTGCGCAGGCATAGTAGAGGGAACTGGGACCAAACACAGAGCAGGCCCAGCGGCCTGCTGAGGGGCAGAGCCGCCCCCCACCCCCCTCGCCTGCCAGGTAGGGGAAGGGTGACCACCGACAGAAAAGGCCCAGTGGCCCGCGGCGGGACAGAGCTTCCAATCACTCCTGCAAGGTAGGCGGGCCTGCGACCCACCGGCAGAAGAGGAGCAGCGGCCTGCTGGGAGGCAGAGCCGCCCCCTCCCCCCCGCGCCTGCAAGGTAGTCGGAACTGAGACCACCATCAGAACAGGTCAGACCTGCAACCGAGAGACAGAACAGGCCCAGTGGCCTGAGGAAGGGTAGAGCCGCCCCCCCCCCACACGCCTGCAAAGTAGGCGGACCTGCGACCCACTGGCAGTACAGCCCCAGAGGCCTGCAGAGGGGCAGTGCCGCTGCCTGCGCCTGCAAAGTAGGCAGAACTGCGACCACCGACAGAACAAGCCTAGCGGCCCGCAGAGGGACAGAGCCGCCGCCCGCGCCTGCAAGGACGGCGGACCTGCTACCGACTGGCAGAGCAGGCCCAGCGGCCTGCCGGCGTGGTAGGCACATTGCCCCAATTGGCGGAGGGGCAGAGCCGCCGCCCGTGCCTGCGAGGGAGACTTTGCAACTATACAAGACCAATATAAATATATAGGGGGAAAATTCAATAGCACAACAGTTTCACCAAGAAGAAAGGAACGCGAACAGTATGAAGAGACAAGGAAAGAAAGGACCACAAGCATTGCAGGTCAACTCAACTTTAGAAGAGGTAATAGCTGCAGCTGATGGAATGTCAGATAAAGAATTCAGGATATACATGCTTCAGATGATCTGGAGTCTCAAGGAAGACATCAGACAACAAAATCAGACAATGAAAGATCACTTCAACAATGAATTACATAAACAAATCCAAGAAGCAAAAGATCAACTATACAGGGAAATAGAGATTATAAAAAACAAACAAACAGAAATCCTAGAAATGCAGGAAGCAATAAGCCAACTTAAAAACTCAATTGAGAATACTACCAGCAGAGTAGAACACTTAGAAGACAGAACATCAGACAATGAAGATAAAGTATATCAACTTGAAAAGAACATAGACAGCTCAGCAAGACTGTTAAGAAACCATGAGCAGAACATCCAAGAAATATGGGATAACATCAAGAGACCAAATTTAAGAGTCATTGGGATACAGGAAGGAACAGAGTTTCAAACCAAAGGAATGAGCAATCTATTCAATGAAATAATTCGAGAAAACTTCCCAGATTTGAAGAATGAGACAGAACCCCAAATCCTAGAAGCCTACAGGACGCCGAATGTGCAAAATCATAAGAGACCCACACCTAGACACATTATAATGAAGATGCCCAACATACAGAACAAGGAGAGAATTTTAAAAGCTACAAGAGAAAGGAAGCAGATCACATTTAGGGGTAAGCCAATCAGGATAACAGCTGATCTTTCAACACAGACTCTGAAAGCTAGAAGATCCTGGAATAACATATTTCAAACACTGAAAGAAAATGGGTTCCAACCAAGAATTGTGTTTCCAGCGAAATTAAGCTTCAGGATGGAAGATGAAATTAAAACCTTCCACGATAAACAAAAGTTAAAAGAATTTGCAGCTAGAAAACCATCTCTTCAAAACATCCTTGGCAAAACATTACAGGAAGAGGAAATGGAAAATAACAATGAAAACCAACAGTGGGAGGTAGGACACTAAAGGGGGGAAAATAATCAAAGTGGAAAACAAACCATGTTTAGTAACATAAATAAACAAATATGGCTGGAAGAACAACCCATATCTCAATAATAACCCTAAATGTTAATGGCTTAAACTCACCAATTAAGAGACACAGGCTAGTAGAATGGATCACAAAACAAGACCCAACAATATGCTGCCTACAGGAGACGCATTTGATAGGAAAAGACATACATAGGCTGAAGGTGAAAGGTTGGGAAAAATCATATCACTCATATGGACTTCGGAAACAAGCAGGAGTATCCATACTCATATCAAATAAAATAGATTTTAAGCCAAAGTTAATCAAAAGGGATAAAGAGGGACACTACATACTGCTCAAGGGAACCATACACCAACAAGACATAACAATCATAAATATATATGCCCCAAACAATGGTGCAGCTATGTTCATCAAACAAACTCTTCTCAAGTTCAAGAGTCTAATAGACCACCATACAATAATCATGGGAGACTTCAACACACCTCTCTCACCACTGGACAGATCTTCCAAACAAAAGTTGAATAAGGAAACTATAGAACTCAATAACACAATTAATAACCTAGATTTAATTGACATATATAGAATATACCACCCAACATCAAACAGTTACACTTTTTTCTCAGCAGCACATGGATCCTTCTCAAAAATAGATCATATATTATGTCACAGGGAAACTCTTAGACAATACAAAGGAGTAGAGATAATACCATGCATCCTATCTGATCATAATGGAATGGAACTGAAAATCAACGATAAAAGAAGGAAGGAAAAAGAATATATCACTTGGAGAATGAACAATAGGTTACTGAATGATCAATGGGTTATAGAAGACATCAAGGAGGAAATTAAAAAATTCTTAGAGATTAATGAAAACACAGACACAACATATCGGAATCTATGGGACACATTGAAAGCAGTTCTAAGAGGAAAATTCATTGCTTGGAGTTCATTCCTTAAAAAAAGAAAAAACCAACAAATAAATGATCTCATACTTCATCTCAAAATCCTAGAAAAAGAAGAGCAAAACAACAGCAAAAGAAGTAGAAGGCAAGAAATAATTAAAATCAGAGCTGAAATCAATGAAATCGAAACAAAAGAAACAATTGAAAAAATTGACAAAACTAAAAGTTGGTTCTTTGAAAAAATAAACAAAATCGACAGACCCTTAGCCATGCTAGCGAAGAGAAGAAGAGAGAGATCTCAAATCACTAACATACGGGATGAAAGAGGCAATATCACAACAGACACTTCAGAAATACAGAAGATAATCAAAAATTATTTTGAATCCTTATACTCCAATAAATTAGAAGATAGTGAAGGCATAGATAAATTTCTTAAGTCATATGATCTGCCCAGATTGAGTCAGGAGGATATAGACAACCTAAACAGACCAATATCAATTGAGGAAATAGAAGAAACCATCAAAAGACTACCAACTAAGAAAAGCCCAGGACCGGATGGGTATACAGCAGAGTTTTACAAAACCTTTAAAGAGGAACTAATACCAATACTTTTCAAGCTACTTCGGGAAATAGAAAAAGAGGGAGAACTTCCAAATTCATTCTACGAGGCCAACATCACCCTGATACCTAAACCAGACAAAGACACTTCAAAGAAAGAAAACTACAGACCAATATCTCTAATGAACCTAGATGCAAAAATCCTCAATAAAATTCTGGCCACTCGGATACAAAGGCACATCAAAAAAATTGTGCACCATGATCAAGTAGGATTCATCCCTGGGATGCAAGGCTGGTTCAATATAAGGAAATCAATAAATGTTATTCACCACATCAATAGACTTAAAAATAAGAACCATATGATCATCTCGATAGATGCGGAAAAAGCATTTGACAAAGTACAGCATCCCTTTATGTTCAAAACTCTAGAAAAACTAGGGATAACAGGAACATACCTCAATATTGTAAAAGCAATCTATGCTAAGCCTCAGGCTAGCATCATTCTGAATGGAGAAAAATTGAAGGCATTCCCTCTAAAATCTGGAACAAGACAGGGATGCCCTCTCTCACCACTTCTGTTCAACATAGTTCTCGAAACACTGGCCGGAGCAATTAGACAGACGAAAGAAATTAAAGGCATCAAAATAGGAAAAGAAGAACTTAAATTATCACTATTTGCAGATGACATGATTCTATACCTAGCAGACCCAAAAGGGTCTACAAAGAAACTATTAGAGCTAATAAATGAATTCAGCAAAGTGGCAGGATATAAAATCAACACGCATAAATCAAAGGCATTCCTGTATATCAGCGACAAATCCTCTGAAATGGAAATGAGGACAACCACTCCATTCACAATATCGTCAAAAAAAATAAAATACTTGGGAATCAACCTAACAAAAGAGGTGAAAGACTTATACAATGAAAACTACAGAACCCTAAAGAGAGAAATAGAAGAAGATCTTAGAAGATGGAAAAATATACCCTGTTCATGGATAGGCAGAACTAACATCATCAAAATGGCGATATTACCAAAAGTTCTCTATAGGTTTAATGCAATGCCAATCAAAATCCCAACGGCATTTCTTGTAGAAATAGAGAAAGCAATCATGAAATTCATATGGAAAAATAAAAGACCCAGAATAGCAAAAACAATGCTAAGCAGGAAGTGTGAATCAGGCGGTATAGCGATACCAGACTTCAAACTATATTACAGAGCAATAGTAACAAAAACAGCATGGTACTGGTACCAAAACAGGCGGGTGGACCAATGGTACAGAATAGAGGACACAGAAACCAATCCACAAAACTACAACTATCTTATATTTGATAAAGGGGCTAAAAGCATGCAATGGAGGAAGGATAGCATCTTCAACAAATGGTGCTGGGAAAACTGGAAATCCATATGCAACAAAATGAAACTGAATCCCTTTCTCTCGCCATGCACAAAAGTTAATTCAAAATGGATCAAGGAGCTTGATATCAAATCAGAGACGCGCCGTCTGATAGAAGAGAAAGTTGGCTACGATCTACAGTCGGTGGGGTCGGGCTCCAAATTCCTCAATAGGACACCCATAGCACAAAAGTTAATAACTAGAATCAACAAATGGGACTTACTCAAACTAAAAAGTTTTTTCTCAGCAAAAGATACAATAAGAGAGGTAAATAGAGAGCCTACATCCTGGGAACAAATCTTTACTCCTCACACCTCAGATAGAGCCCTAATATCCAGAGTATACAAAGAGCTCAAAAAATTAGACAATAAGAGAACAAACAAACCAATCAACAAATGGGCCAAGGACCTGAACAGACACTTCTCAGAGGAGGACATACAGTCAATCAACAAGTACATGAAAAAATGCTCACCATCTCTAGCAGTCAGAGAAATGCAAATCAAAACCACCCTAAGATACCATCTCACTCCAGTTAGATTGGCAGCCATTATGAAGTCAAACAACAACAAGTGCTGGCGAGGATGTGGGGAAAAGGGTAC
Organism: Marmota flaviventris; assembly: GCF_047511675.1. Classification (NCBI taxonomy): domain Eukaryota; kingdom Metazoa; phylum Chordata; class Mammalia; order Rodentia; family Sciuridae; genus Marmota; species Marmota flaviventris. The sequence goes on from NC_092506.1 coordinate 89,419,460, forward strand.
ACTTGTACATTGCTGGTGGGACTGCAAATTGGTGCAGCCAATTTGGAAAGCAGTATGGAGATTTCTTGGAAAGCTGGGAATGGAGCCACCATTTGACCCAGCTATTCCCCTTCTCGGTCTATTCCCTAAAGACCTAAAAAGAGCATGCTACAGGGACACTGCTACATCGATGTTCATAGCAGCACAATTCACAATAGCTAGACTGTGGAACCAACCTAGATGCCCTTCAATGGATGAATGGATAAAAAAAATGTGGCATTTATACACAATGGAGTATTACTCTGCATTAAAAAATGACAAAATCATAGAATTTACAGGGAAATGGATGGCATTAGAGCAGATTATGCTAAGTGAAGCTAGCCAATCCCTAAAAAACAAATGTCTAATGTCTTCTTTGATATAAGGAGAGTAGCTAAGAACAGAGTAGGGTCGAAGAGCATGAGAAGAAGATTAACATTAAACAGGGATGAGAGGTGGGAGGGAAAGGGAGAGAGAAGGGAAAATGCATGGAAATGGAAGGAGACCCTCAGAGGTATACAAAAGTACATACAAGAGGAAGTGAGGGGAAGGGGAAAAATAATACAAGGGGGACAAACGAATGTCAGTAAAGGGGGCAGAGAGAGAAGAGGGGAGGGGAGGGGAGGGGGGATAGTAGAGGATAGGAAAGACAGCAGAATACAACAGACACTAGTATGGCAATATGTAAATCAATGGATGTGTAACTGACGTGATTCTGCAATCTGTATATGGGGTAAAAATGGGAGCTTATAACCCACTTGAATCAAATTGTGAAATATGATATATCAAGAACTATGTAATGTTTTGAACAGCCAACAATAAAAAATTAAAAAAAAAAAAAAAAAAAAAAAAAAAAGAGAATGTCTGACATAAAAAGAAGGATTTGTTTTAAACATGGCCCGTTGACAATATTCTTCCAAAAATATGTCATATAAGACAAAGGAAAATTAAAGGAGACTAAAGGGAGCTTAATAAGTATATGCAATATGTATCGCTGACTGAAATATGTATTCCTTTCCTGTAAAGGAAATTGACGCTGCAAAGGACACTCATGGACATTTACATTAATAAAATTGAAATAGAGAGAGATTAAGCAAAAGTTGTTTTAACGATAAATATACTCAAGAATTTTGAGTTTGTAAGAGAATATTCTTAAGAAATAAACACTAAGATATTTTAAAGTGAATGCCATTATGTATAGAATGTTATTTTGAAACGCCCCACAAGAAGAATAATTTATGGAGGGGCAAGATGGCCAATTAGTATGAGTCAGCATTTCTCTTAGCTCCGCTACTCAGGACTCAAAGAGTGGGAGGTATTACCAAAGCTTACAGTGAAAAATCTTGAGACTAGAGAGACAGTCTGTCCTAGCCAAGCCAGAGACTGTTTGACTCATTAATTGGATATTTTCAAAAATTATTTACCAGAGTTTTATCAATCATCCATAAACAGACAATCCAGGAGCTCATCTTGGGACTACAGTGTGATGCAGCCTACAGAAATTGAAAATCCAGTTCTGAGTCTGCAGCTAGGTTTGCATGGGCCTGTCTGAGCCTAGCAAACCTGTGGTAAGTCAGAAACTGGGCAATCTACTATTACTATTGACAATCTTTTGTTAATTTTTTGTGGTACTTGTTTAAGAGAAGGAGTTAAATAAAGGGTGGAGTTTGGGTCCTGTTGTGTTTTTTAACAACTGGAAAAAAGGAGAGAGCATACTGGTAGTTAATGGAATATAAGGATGTGCCCAATTTAAATGTCCTAGAAATTGCTGTAAGTGGACCAAGGCTAACTTAGAAGGAAAGGTTAAATTTGGGATGTGAGGAATTGAATTGGGACATATATTTGAAGTAATACATATATTTGAAGTAATATATGTCCCAAGTAGCTAATAGGGAGTTGACGTTGAATTTTTTCTGTAGAAACATGGAGTCCAGATTGTAATAATATTTCCTATGTTTATGGAATTTTATCTGTGATGTTTTCTCCTGCAAACAATATATCATCCATATAATGATAAAGAAGTGAGAAAATTTTTTATGAAAAGAAGCAAGGCTTTATTAACAAAATAAGCTTGTCTGATTATGTAAAAAAATAATTTAAAAAAGCTTGTCTGATTATTGTAAAAAATTTAATGTTGGGCTATTTAATATTCTTTGTGGGAGAACTTTTCAATGGAATCTATTAGTAGGCTTATGATGGTTAAAAATGAGGATAATAAAGGCAAATTTTTCCCAATCATCAGGAAAGAGATACCTAAGACAGGAGTAGGAAAAAAAGCAATCTTTTGAGTTAATTACATATAAAGAAAAATCTTGAGAAATGAAATTTGGGTTTGGTAATCCACATTGAAGCAGACCCATGGATTGTATACATTTATTAATTTCTCTTACATGTTATAATAATCTCCATTTTCCCTATTTCTTTTTTATAATGAAAATGGGTGTGTTCCAGGGGCTAGTAGAAAGTTCAATGTGTCCTAATTCTAGCTGTTCTTGAATAAGGGCCTCTGAAGCTGCCACCTTTTCCTTTGACAATGGTCACTGTTCAACTCAGAAAAGGGTGTGACTTTTCATTTTAGTGGCAAGGCAGTCAGATCTGCAGAGGCTTCTACAAAATAGGCACTTCCACAGACTTCAGGAATTTATATAAAATGTCTCTGCCCCCTATAGGAAAAGGTATTGCCATAACATGTGGCTGAATACAAGTGATGATTTGTTGTGAATTGGAATGGGAAGAGTATTGTAACCACAGCAAGCTCTTGGATACCTAATTTATTATTGCTTCATTTTCCCCAAACCAGGATAGTCCTTTGAAGGGGCCATTCATGAGGTCATACCAAAAGGGGTATAACTGTGACATCTGCACTGGTGTCCAACAACCCTTTAATGCTTGTTCATTTAAGCAAAGAGTCGATTTAGGTCTACTTTCAGTGATCGGTTAACATGCTTCAATGACAGTAGAGCCAAACCCTGTATTTCCCCTTTCGTTTAAAGGTTGTTGAGCTGTAACATAGGGAACCACAATCAATTGAGCAATAGAGGATCCTTTGGAGAGACTTAAGGGCATATGGGACCACATTTGGACATATACTTTACTAATATAATCAGAACTAATTACCCCCAGAGTAACAAATTTTCCTTCTTTAGAACTATAAGGCAAAATTAATTCCAAAGTATTTTTGGGTAAAAGTCCCTGGATTTGAGCGGCAATTTTACATACCTCCCTAGAAAGCTGCACTTGGGCATCTTCAGTAGTAATTAAATGTATGCTAGTGCTCCCTCTAGTGGTATGAAAGGATTTCTGGAAAGATGTTCTGTTTGAACTGGAACAGAGTCTGGAAGACTCTGTCTGGATTGGGAACACTTGTATCATGGGATCTTGAAGAGACTGGAAAACCAGATTCCCCCTCCTTTTGCCCTGGGGTGAGAGGCAACCTGAAATGGAGTTTTCCAACATCTCAGTCTTAGATCAACACTTATTTTTCCAATAAAATCCTTTTTGACATATACGGCACTTCTGATTGGGGCGATTTTGAGGTCCCTTTTTAACCTTACTGTCCTTTTGAAGATGTCCAGATCTTTTACAATTATAACATAATTTATCAGGGAGTTTTAAAGCAGCAGCAAGCAAAGCAGCTTTATGAGTTTCAGTCCCTACATTCTGACATGGCTTTATCATATCTGACAAAGTAGTATCCACTTTATGATAAGTAGACTTCATTACTACTTTGCAATCTTGATTTGCATTTTTGTATGCCTGTTTTTTGGTTAGAATATTATCAGCTTGCAAGTTATCAACTTACCACTCTATTGTTTTAGTTAAGCAATTAACAAAATTTATGAAAGTCTCTCCATAAGCTTGTCTGATTATTGTAAAAAGTTTAAAAGGATCTTTGGTGTTAGGAATCCAACACCATACTTTACATACAAGTGTTCTAATATGAGCAATGGCAGTAGCAGGTAATTGAGCTTGTTGTTGCAGAGTAGCCTGTTGCCCAACTCTGAAAAGTTCATCATAATCAATGTTTACATTTCCTTGTACATTATCTTCAGCTTGGACCAGGGCCAAGTCAGAGTACTCTTGTAAAAACACAAAATTTTGAGAAGTAACAATCTTAACTAAAGCTTTCCAGTATCTAGGAACCAAGGCATATCCTATTCTCAGTCCCTTGATCATATTGAGGGTAAAATTAGTATTCAACTCAATTTCCAAAACAGTACATCACAATTCTTTAGATACAGCAAAGGAAATTGCTCATGCTCTGATTTAGCCTAATAGGACAAACAGCTAAGGTGTGAGTTGCTCCATGCTCTGGTGCTTGCTGTAAACAGTCAGCCAAAGGAGATTAACCAGCGATTGGGTTGGTATATATGGCGGTGGCTGAGAAAACACCTCCGTAGAGGACACTACTGGAGGAGACACTTGCTGAGAAACAGCATTGTTTCTTAGAAACAAGACCTTAGAAACAGACCTTAGAAACAGCATTGCGACAAAGATACCAAGCATGCAATACAAGTATGGGATTTTGTAGCTCCTCATAAAGCTTCTTACCTATTATCTTCCCAATCCTTTGAACCAACATAAAGAACCACTTTCTGGGTACCTGGGGCAACAAGAGTCTACGTCTGCCAACAAAGCAGTGAGGTCAGCATTACTTATAGTATGTCCAGCCTTGCAAAGTAAATAGGAGAGCTCAGCCTGATGACAACATTGAGTGTCAGATAGGGAATTTCCCATAGCTTACAAGTAGGGGCTGGTACCAGCTGATGACAGACACATGTCACAGCCTGCTCCAGGTGGTAAGCCGTCAACACTTACGGAAGGGGCCCTGTTTCAGGCACCAGCTATAATGAAATAAAAGCAAACAGAAGCAAGATGCAGAGGCAAAAATGGCTGCTTGTTTAAGTTGCTGTCTTTATTTATACCGTTAGGTTACATTAAGTCACTGGCACCGGTAGTACATTATTGTTCATTATATCATCAAGTAGGGTGCATTAGGTTATAGTGTAAGAAGTTCTTGCTTATGATTAGATGTGTGTTCCAGCCAAGCATGTGTTAGTTATCTTAATAGTTTCTTGGAAAAACTACAGAATATTCCAGCTGCAGAAAACAAGATGCCTATTATTCTCCAGGAGTTTGCTTGCTGTCTTGTACTTTTCCACAGTCAGAACCCTTACAAATCCCTATCTCCCACCCTGCACAAAACTCAAAAGTGAAATCAAGGACCTCGGCATTAGACTAGAGACCCTGTGCATACCTGAAGAAAATGTAGGCCCATCATGTCAGCTTAGGAACCAACTTCCTCAACAAGACTCTCAAAGCACAAGAAGTAAAATCTAGAATCAATAAATGAGATCAAACTAAAAAGCTTCTTCATAGCAAAGGAAACAATCAAGAATATGATCAGAGAGGCTACAGAATGGGAGAAAATCTTTACCACCTGCACCTCAGATACAGCAATAATCTCCATGATATACAAAGAAGTCAAAAAAAATTTAACACCAAGAAAACAAATAATCCAAACAACAAATGGCAAAGGAAATGAACAGCACTTCACAGAAGAAAACACATGAAAAAATGTTAAACATCACTAGCAGTTAGAGAAATGGAAATTAAACTTCATTGAGATTCCATCTTAATACAGTCAGAATGGTAATTATTAAGAATACAAGTAACAATAAATGTTGGCGAGGATGTAGGAGAAATGGTTCTCTTATACATTGTTGGTGGGACTGCAAAGTGTTGTAACACTGTGGAAAGCAGTATGGAGATTCCTTAGAAATCTTGGAACAGAACCATCATTTGACCCAGTTATCCCACTCCTTGGCATATGACCAAAGGACTTAAAATCAACATACTATAGTGACACAACCACAACAATGTTTATAGTAGCTCAATACACAATAGCCAAGCTATGGAATCAACCTAGGTGCCCTTCAACAGACGAATGGATAAAGAAAATGTGGTATATGTACACAATGGAATATTACTCAGCTACAAAGAAGTGAAATTCTGGCATTTGCAGGTAAATGGATGGAACTGCAGAATGTTGTGCTAAGTGAAATAAGCTAATCCCCAAAACCAAAGGTCAAATGTTTTCTCTGATATATGAATGCTGACCCATAACAAGGGAGGGTAGGGAGGGAAAGCACAGAAGTTCATTGGATTAGACAAAGGGGAATGAAGAGAAGGGAGTCGAGAAAGACAGTAGAATGAATTGGACATGACTTTCCTGTGTTCATATATGATTACATGACCAGTGTAACTCCACATAATGTTCAACCACAAGAATTGGATCAAAATTGTAGTGGGTTGCACCCATGTATGTAAATATGTCAAAATACACTGTACTGTCATGTGTATCTAAAAACAAAAAATAAAAGAATAATTTATGTATGTATACACATAAAACAAATAGAATATTAAAGAAGTGCAGGTAGAGAATATTGCACAGTCTTTAAAATTTTTATAGATTTTCTGCAAGTTTAAAATTATGTCTAAATGCAAATACACACATATATAATCTTTGACTTCACTACTCTGAATGTAACCTCCCCTTTGGGAGTATCTGACCTTTATTCTTAGTGACATCACTATCATACCCAACTCCCATAAGTATGCTACTCTGTCTTTAATAGAAATAGGTTAGGTTTTCTTCCAGTTAGAACTGTAGGATCCTCTTAATAAAACAGAAGTGCATACAACTTCAGTAGTGTTTTACAAATACTGAAAAAAAGCCAAAAGGAAAATGAAAATAGAATCTTTAAAAACAAAACTATCATGTTTACAACATGTCGGTTTAAGGCCTAAAGCATCAACATGTATGTTTTTTGATTCAGAATCAGCAAAGTTAAAATTCTTGCATTGCCAGAGGCCAGTGCGTGAGCCAGAGCAAGTCATTTTACCTTCAGTTTCATTCTCCAGATATGAAGATAAATATCTCTACTTCTCAGAATTGTAATTAGTATAATAAACAATATTTGTCATAAATCTCAGGACATTCAATGAATGGCAGCTATGATTAAGAATATGAGTAGAATCAAAGAATTTTATTAGACCTGAACTTTTTTTTTCCCATTCAGAAATAGCTAAACTGTACTGCTATTTGATCAACTGATCCAAAATTTCCCTGCATCTTTCTTCGTGAGCCACAGAATGGTTTGTGGAATGAACTGGAAACTTCAATTTTTTCGGGGGACATCCAGCATAATTCCTAGCACAAGAACCCAAGGGCCATGGCCCTTATGAAATGGAATGCTTCATTCTTCTCATTTTGTCTGTTAATGACATTGCAGTGTCACAAAGGTGACGCCAGAGTCCTACAGAAAATAAGTCACTGAGATGGCTCACCTCTTATTGCTGTTCAAGGCCATCTTTTCTATTTCTGTTCTTCTACCTTATAGCAGAAACAGTACCGCCTCCCTCTACAGCTGAAAGGCTCAGGACCAACCCCAAGAGTGATCTGACCCCATCCCATTGTTCAGGAGAGTTCTTCACCTCCTCCCTGTGGAGTGACTCTTCACCTCAGGTTTTCCTCTTGCTTTTAGCCTTGCTCCCAGTGTTCAGGCAGAAGATAGCCCTTAAGTTCTGGTTCTCTCAAAGCTTTTTCTGTATCAAGATAAACCTATTCCCGTGTGTATTTTACATTATGCCAAATTGGCTTTTGGAGCTCCTCCCTGAAAAATCAAGTTGACAGCTATCATTTTCTATAAATAAAACAGTTGTTTCCAGACTCCATTAAAATAGGAAAAGAAACTTCTGTATGAATCTTGTATCACCCTGTTTCCTCTGCAGCATCTTAAACATATGAAAGGAAATCTGTGGCTATACTCAAAGTTTGAATTTTATTTGTTTAAGCCTGCAGTTTGTGGCCATACTGTACAAGACTCAGGATGGAAGCAATGAAATTCTCAATGAAAGCTTATGAAAACGAAATATAAGCTTCTATAACATGGCCTAAATCTTAATAAGTATCTGTAATGATAGAAATCATAAAAAGATTTTAACACTTGATATAACTAATTTCAAATGCAGACCAAAATACAGAAGTGGTTTTAGACAAGTCTTTGGTAAACTGAAGATACCTCAAGTCCTAATTTTTTCCATATGATCCTCCTAATAACAAATACAGAATTTTAGAGCTTGATGTAAGAAATGACAATTGAGCAAAACAGAAAATCTTTAAAAAACTTTGCAAAAAATATTCTGCATTTTAATATTAACTTCTTTACCAAAATAAGATCAAACTACCTTTATTTATAGCAGGTCAGAAACATAGAGAACATGAGATCTGATGGTGCTAATAACTGATTTATCCACTGCACTTGTGGCTTCTCCACAGCCAACACCAGGGTTTCCCTTTAGAGCTCTGTGTACTAGTTGAGTGTCCTAAAACTACACATAGTGTAGAAACCAGATTCTTAAAACTTCATAGGAAACAAGAATATAACCTAAAGGCAAAAGAGATATCATTAACTAAGGACATATTTGAATGGCACAGACTGATTAGAACTGCATTAAATAAGCTAAAACTATGTAGAGGCTTAGTACAAAATATTGAAATGAAAATGAGCTTTTAATATTCTATTCAATATTCTATTCATGAGAGGCCAAATAAACAAAACAAAACCCAACTACTTGGGTTACATGATTGTAAATTCCAAGTTTCTCTTCCCTCTCATACCTTGCTCTCAACAGAATTTAGTCTCTTTTTCATTGATTGGGGCTGTTGGAATGTAATGTGACTTGGTCTCATTTCTCGACATTTCTTGTGCTTAGAGTACATTGGGCTTCTAAGATCTGTCAGTTTGCAGTCTTTAAATCAAATTTAGAAAAATTTTGATCATTATTTCTTCAAATATTTTTTTTCTGCTTTGCCCTAATCTCTCCTTTGTTTGTCTTCAACATTAAGCCACTTGAAGTTGTCTCACAGTTCACTGATAATATCTTCATATTGTTTTTGTATTTATATATTGAGGAGTTTGTTTTGAGCCTTTAAAAATATCTTTAATGGCTGTATTTTTTATTTTTATTTATTTTTTTTGGTACCAGGGATTGAACTCAGGGGCATTCAACCACTGAACCACATCCCCAGCCCTAATTTGTATTTTATTTAGAGACAGGATCTCACCGAGTTGTGGAGCACCTTGCCATTATTGAGGTTGGCTTTGTACTCACAATTCTACTGTCTCAGCCTCTGAGCCTCTGGGATTACAGACATGTACCACTGCACTCAGCTTGTACTTAAATTTTTGAACATATGAGGCTAGGGGTATAGCTCAGTGGTAGAGTACTTACTTAACAGGAGAGAGGGCCCTGGGTTTTAATCCCCAGAATTGCAAAAACAAAACCCTCAAATTTTTGAACATATAGAATATAGCCATAATACCAAATTTCATTTGCCTGTCTGCAAATTCCAAACACCTGTGTTATTTTCAATTATTATCACTTTTGAGCATAGGTCATATTTTTTTTTGAAACTAATTTTGCAATTAATTTTGATTAAATGCCAAAAAAAAATTTATCTGTATTCTTGATTCTGTTTTGTGAATAAACAAAGTTAAAAAAAAATACAAATGACTTGTGCAATCTCACTGACAAATCTTTGAATGGGGATAGACACAGTCGTCACAATGTAGCTACCCTGACACAGGGTTGAAGAGCAGACTTAAATAACAGAAAATAAGAATCAAGACTAAGGAATGAGGGAATGAGGAAGGAGAGGACATGAAGGGAGGAAGAATACGATGAAGGAGGAGGAGGACTTGAGCTCCCCAGCAGAGCACCTGGCAGGACTGATGGGACAGATGGCAAAGCCATGCAGACAGCACCCTTCCCTCTGCTGCTCAGCTCTGTTTCTTTACTGCTGCCCTTGTGATATTTTCAGTTTCCAGAGTTTTCCAAGATCCACCTCAGGAGAAGTCAATTTGTCCACAGGAGGTATAGTTTCCAAAGCTGTCTACTGTGACCCTCTGAGAGATGTGAATGGAATTGAGATTTAGGGAACCAGAGCAGAAGTTCTCAAAAACTTCAACATGTTCCTGCCATCAGATGACTCTCTTTCCTTGAAAATATATTTGCCATCTACCATGTAGAGATTGTACCTGCCTCTAGCACTGGGGTCTTTCTTGAATAGTGTATTCCTGACTGCAGAAGGCAGTTTCACACTATTTACTCTTTCACTAGAAGGACAGTAGAAAACATTAACAAAATTAAGGGGTGGAGTTTTTAAAAAATTAAATATTTAGCTAAACAAGAAAAAAAGGAGCATTCAACAGGATAACGGAGACATTACAACTGATATCACAGAAATCGAAAGATCATATGAAACTATGAAAAATTATACACCCCAAATTTGACAACATAGAAGAATAAATTCTACAAACACAGAACCTACTAAGACTGAGTCATGGATAGAAAAATCTGAACATTGAAGATTTAATGATAATCAAAAATTTCCCAACAAAGAAAGGCCAGAATCAGATGAGTTCACAGGTGAATTTTACTAAATATTTTAAATATTTGCAAGAAATTCATGTCAATTCTTCTCAAACTCCCCTGACACACACACAAAAAAGCCACTCTTCCAAACTCATTTTGCATGTTCAGCGTTACCTGATATCAATGAAGATTACCTGATATCAATTATACACCAATATCCCTGATAAACATAGATGCAAAAATCCTCAAATAAATCAAATAAACTACTACTAAACTGAATTCAACAGCACATGAAAAGAATCATACCCTGGAATAAAGTGGAATCTATTCCTGCAATACAAGGATGGTTCAATATGCAAGTCAATAAATGCAATATGCTACATTAACAGAATGAGAAAAAACATAAGAGATGCAGAAAAAGCGTTGACAAGTTATTCTTTCATGATTAAAAACTCTAAACACATTTGGTATTGAAGGAATTATCTCAAAGGGCCAACAAATACATGAAAAGTGTTCAACATCTCTAGCAATTAGGGAAATGCAAATTAAAACTACAGTGAGAGTTCATCTCACTCGGGTCAGAATGGTAATTATCAAGAATACAAGTAAAAATAAATATTGGTGAGGATGTAGGGGAAAAGGTAACATTCATACATTGTTGGTGGGACTGCAAATTAGTGCAACCATTCTGGAAAGTAGTATGGGGATTTCTCAAAATAAAACAAAACAAAACTAGGAATGCAAACATCATATGATCCAACTATTCCACTCCTTGGTATATATCCAAAGATTTAAAAAGCTGGAGATATCACACTTCCTGATTTCCAACTATATTGCAAAGCTGTGGTAATAAAAATCAAAGTATGATACTGCCATCAAAACAATACACATGAACAAAATACAAAAACCAGAAGAAAATCCATGCACATTCAGTCAATTAATCTTTGACAAGGACACTGAGAATACACAATGAGAAAAGGAGAGTCTCTTCAATAAATAAGTTGGGGAAAGTTGATATCCACAGGCAAAAGGTTAGTTTGTATTCTTATTTTACACTGCATACAAAATTTAATTTGAAATTAATTAAAGACTTAAATGTAAAACTCCTAAAAACATAGGAAAAACTCTTTGCCTTAGTTTTGGCAGTTTGTTTTGTATATGACAGAGAAGCAGAGGCAATGAAATAAAATAAACTAGTAGGACTATATCAAACTAAAATGTTTGTGTGCAACACAGGAAACACACCAAAAATAAAAAGAAACTTACAGTAGGAAAGAAAATATTAGTAAGTCATGTATCTGATATCTAAAACATAAGCAACTCATACAACTTGATAGCCCAAATCCAAACAATCCAATTAAAAAAATGGACAAAGTACCTGATGAAACATCTTTCCAAAGAACACAGACCAGTGGCCAACGGGTATATACTAAGGTCCTCAACATTATCCATCAGGGAAATGCAAATCAAAACCATGGTGATATATTACCTCACATCTGTTACTATGGCTATTATCAAAATCCCAGAGATATAAAGTGTTGGTGAATGTGAAGAAAATAAACCCTGGTACAATGTTGACAAGAATGTAAATTGGTATAGATGTTATGGAAAACAGTATGAGGATTTCTCAAAAATTAAAAATAGAACTACCATATGATCCAGCAATTCCACTTTAAAAAAAAAATTTTTTTGTTGCAGATGGATGGAATACTTTTATTTATTTTGTTTAATACTGAGATCTCTTTTATTCTTTCTTTAAAAGTTATGTCATTTACAATAATGTATACATTAAATGTGGTTTACAAACATGCACTTTTTTTGACAGCATGCCTTTATTTTGTTTGTTTGTTTTAGGTGGTGCTAAGGATAGAACTCAGTGCTTCACACATGTTATGCAAGTGCTCTACCACTGAGCTACAGCCCCAGCCCACAAACATGTGCTTTTTAAAACAAAAGTGTTTTAGGAAGTTCAAATAAGAAATTGTATATGTAGCTAGTTTTCACTGTATTATGTTAACATTAAAAGAAATCTGGATGAACTAATTTAAATTAATAAGACAATTTCATCACTCATAGTAATCCAATGGCCAATTGGATTGCTCTACCACTGAGCCACAACCCTGGCCCCCAGCAATTCCACTTCTATGACAAACGTATAGACACACTACCATATTTATTATAGCACTAATTACAACAGCCAACAACCTAAGTGTCTGTGGATAAAGAATAAAGAAAATAATACACACAATCATGGAGTATTATTCAGCCATAAAAAATAAAATGTTGCCATTTGTGACATCATAGATTAACCTGGAGGACACTATGCCAAGTGAAATAGATACAGAAAGACAAATACTATATGTTTTTTCTTACATATGAGATCTAAAAATGTCAAATGTAAGTGAAGCAAAGAGCTGGATGCAGTGGCCCACACCTGTAATTTCAGTGACCGAAGAGGCTGAAGCAGGAAGATCAAAAGTTCAAGGCCAGTCTTGGTAACTTAGTGAGATCCTGTCTCAAAATAAAAAATAAAAAGGGCTGGCAATGTAGCTCAGTGGTGGCGCACCCTAGGGTTCAATCCCCGGGACCAGGACAGGGTAGAGAGAGGATGCACAGAACGATATGGTGGTTGCTGGGGAGGGAGTGGGGTTAAGGGAAATAGGAAGATGTTGATCAAAATGTACAGACTTACAAGATGAATAAGTTCTGAGAATCTAATATACAGCTTTATGACTATAGTTAATAATAATGTACTGTTTACTTGAAACTTGCTAAAAGAATTAAACTTGCTTCCTTTCCCCCCGCACCCTGACATACAAAGAAAATGGTAATATATGTGGTGATAGATGTGTTAATTTGTGATGATCACTTCACACTATATACACATATAAAACCCACATGCTGTACACCTTGAATATGTAGAATTTTTACCTTCCAATTATACTTTTATAAAACTGGAGAAAAAGGGATCTGATACACCAAAAGTTAATCCAGGTTTTCTCTTGGAAATACATAATAGATAAAGCATAGTATTATGTACATGTTAATAATTCATATACAATTTAAAATCAAATCCTGTTATTTTCAACCTGGGGCCTGGTGCATGCTGGGCAAGTGTTCTACCACTAAGCTCCATTCCCAGCCCTATTTTATCTTGCCTGATGTTGAGAATTTTTGCATTAGCGATTCTGTGCTCTCTTTTTAAAAAGTAGATTACCTTTCAGTACCTTAATGAGAAAGAAAACATGGTCACTGATGGTTGTGCAGTCAGCTTTCACTTGGTAATGCTGGGACAGCAAACACCTCCAAACTTGCAGTGACTTAAAATAATTAACTTGGAAAGAAAAAGAGAAAGGAGAGAGCGAGTGAGCGAGGGAGAGGCCTGAGACCTGGATCATGGAAGCAACGTTAATGATGGATGGGCAGCGAACAGATTTGGGGGACACTCATGGGGAGGAATTAAAAACTGGCAACTACTTGGTGAAGTACAGCAGGAGCTGAGATTTCTCATTTGATGAGGAGAGTCATTTCCCAAAAAGAGTATAGAGGTGGTGGAGGTTCAAGACTAAGAATAGTGAATCTGACTTTGAACTTTGATTTGGGTATCCAATGGCATATTTATGTGTAGATGTTTAAAAAGGAAAAAAGGAAGAATAGACTTGGGGCTCAAGAAAGAGTTCCAGCTTCACTGACTAATCCTTGACAGCAATGGGGAGCTGCTGTATGTGATAGGGAGCCTCAGCAGTGAAATAACCAGATCCTAAAGACGACCTGGTCTCAGGAGGCTGGGGAGGAGCAACCAGAGGAAGACAGGGTTAAACAGTGGTGCAGCAGGAAGAGAACGGATAGAGGGCATTTCCAAAGGTGTCCTTGGGCTCAGACACAACTGGGGGGCTAATAGGATTTCTGGGCTCCAACCCAGACCTTGAGAGTTAGAATCTTTGGGAGTGAGACCTGGGGATCTAATTTTTAATAAACATCGCTGGTTATTCTTGTGACTATCACTAGAGTAAAAAGAAATAGAACAGAGTCCAAGGGAGAAAATATTTTTGAGGAAGAAGTGGACAATACTTTTAATTTTCTATAGGAAAGTCAAAACCTAGAAAAGTCAAGTAAAATCTTGAGTATAGATTGATGGTAAACACTTTGTGATAAAAACATCTGTCATTTTTGTATGATTCATGATATTTATATACTGGTTGGGTCACACTTACCCTTAAGAAATTCACAATGCCAAACCTGTTTCTTGTTGCTATTTAGACATCTTCTAAAAATCAATTTTGCAAGATTTTTGTCTTTCTTTTAGTTCATAGATAAGGATGTCTTTTTTGAAGATTAAGGATGTCACTAGAATCTGTTACAATGATGGAGTCTGCTTATTGCCCAAACTATGTATCAACTTTAAGTTTTTAGGCTTTAAGTTCTACAAAGTTGTTTTTTTTTTTTTTTCAATTATTCTCTTGATAAATTTCTCCCATTTGTTCACAATTTTCCTTTAGGAAATCCAGTTAATCTTATGTTGCTTCTTCATGTAGTGTTCTTTATAATTTTGTTGTCCTTTTGAATTGTCATGTCATTTTTTTTTATAGTCTGTATGTTTAAAGGTTCTATTTTCTGTCTCATCTGTTTCTGAAATATAATTCTGCTACTCACAATACCAGAAGGAATTTATCATGAAATTTGTTCTGATCTCTTGTTTCATAACTTTGCTGTTTTCTATCTCCCTAAAAATAGATTACAGATATTTTCACTCTATGATTTGTTCCTCTTTTCATAGGAAAGCCTACTGGATGATTAGAACTGGTTGAAATATAGACCTGTTTGCCACTTTTTTTTTTTTTTTTTTTTTTTGCAGTGCCACTTCCTTAGAGGGGTCTGATCACTTTTCCTTTTATGCTCAATTTCTCCTTGGTATCCTGGTTAGAGCTATTGCCTCTGATCATCAGGCTGTATGGGCTGAGGACACCTGGAACCCAGGGTAATGCTGGGTTTGCCAGCTCCATACCTCAAGGTAGACCTGCAGCCCCTGGAAAACAGGGCACCTCCTTCTAATCATCAGAAATGCTAATTCTCACAGTGCCGCCAATGGCTTCAGTTAGCCCTATGGAAAACTGCCATAAAATGTTGTTCCAGGGCTGGGATTGTGGCTCAGCGGTAGAGCGGTCGCCTCACATGGGCCAGACCCGGGGTTCGATCCTCAGCACCACATAAAAAGAATAAATAAAGGCATTGTGTTGTGTCCATCTACACTTAAAAAATAAATATTAAAAAAAAATGAAAAAAAATGTCATTCGAGTAATCTGCTTTCAGAGGAAAGCTATCCACATGAAGCTGGGCTCCCCTGTAGGCATGGTAGCAGGTCAATGACTACAAATAATAGTAGGGAGCCCAGTTCACTTTCAGCCTCTACTCAACTAACAGTTGAGTGCTTCCTGACAGATTTTAAATTACAAGCTACTTTGAGGCACTCTTTGATTTTCACTATGGTCATCCATTTTAAGAAATTTGTGGCACTTTTTTTTTTTTTTTTTTTTGGGTACCAGGGTTAGGGATTGAACCTAGGGCACTTACCCACTGAACCACATTCCTAGCCATTTTTATTTTTTATTTTAAGGTAGGGTCTTGCTAAGTTGTTTAGGACCTCACTAAGTTGCTGAGGCTGACTCTGAACTTATGAATTGAGGCGAATTTAAAAAAAAACAATATTAGTTGCTTTGTTTTGTTAAATCTTCTTGAGGTCAACCTTGAGGATAGACAGCTGGAGCTATGTGGTTGTGACAGCTCCTGAAAAAATCTATGGATCTGACTGACCATCTGAGCAGGCGACGCTTCATCTTGTTCCTCATATCCTGCTTCCTGCTCCCTGTGTTGTTGTGGAAGCTGCAGAATCACTTGTAGGAGATGACTGTTCCCAGCAAAGAAAAGAAATTAAGAGGAAAAAGTAAAATACTGATTTTGTGAGAGGAGATTGGGTTATTTTAGTGTCTGTTAAAATCTCACACTTCCCAGTGTCTGAGCTCCCTTTGCAATGTAACTACTGCTCCTTCCATCAGGAGATGGAGTCTATTTTCTTCTCCCTGGGTTCTGGCTTTCACCAACATAGTGCAACAGGAGGAGACTGGTTCAGTTGTTCCTCTAGAACTGGTTGGATCTAGTTGAATATAACCACCTGGGCTAACTCAGGCTGGACCACCCAGTCTGCTGACAGAATCTGGAAACATAATGATCATTGCTTGAAGGCAGCAACTTTAGAGAGATTTTTCTTATGGAAACAGAAAACTGATGAAGGATATGGCTTTCACCAGAGAGCAGAGCCTGAGGCAAAAACTTACTGTCATCTACTTTCTAGGGAAGCAGGGATTGGCAGACAAGGAGGGAGGAAGACAAGGAGGGAGATAACATGATGGACCGTGTGTCACTGAGTCAGCCATCACTTGATATTAATCATAACTGTTTGCTCTATTTTGGGATGCTCATCTTCCCTTTCTTGCGGGGCAGGGGTATCAGGGATTGAACTCAGGGGCACTCAACCACTGAGCCACATCCCCAGCCCTATTTTGTATTTAATTTGGAGACAGGATCTCACTGAGTTGCTTAGTACCTTACTTTTGCTCAGGCTGGCTTTGAACTCGAGATCTCCTGCCTCAGCCTCTGGAGCCAGAGTGTTTAATCTTCTACGGGGCTCTTTGAGTTGCTGCACCTGTCCTTGGGAGGAACAAAGAGATGGATTTATCTCTTGTCTCTGCCTTTCATTCCCTGAGTGGATGATGGAGAATGATGGAGCCCTCTTATAATGCTTATAATATTTAGCTTCTACTATCAGCAGTGGTGTAATAGGGAACTGCTCTATAAGGTGGTAGGAGTGGTGTGGTCTTTGAGGAGACATCAGGAAAGTCTGCTTTTTTTCCTTCAAAAAAAAAACCTTAAATATTAATATGTGGTTAAAACAGGCTAAACATACTCCTTTGCTCTTACCTGGTTCAGAATTTAGTACTCCCTTAACATGTATTTCCTAGAGAAATTATTCTATCTAGACATAAATTTTATGTAAAATGTTATTGACATTAAATTCCAGTGTATGTATAAGACCAGCAACACTGCAAACTTCATGACCTTACTAAAAATCCAGACCCCCTCCCCCAATCTTTATACATTGAAACAGCGCAGTTATTCTAGAGGGAAATAGCACTAGCTGTGGACTGTTAGATGCCTGTGGTCTGCAGGGCCAGAATGCAATATTTGATTTGGCTTTTAGAGAGAACGCTAATTTCCAGAGCATTCAACAGGGTCTGTGTTGCTAAACAATTAGACACATGTTGGCCTGCATTTCCATACAAGCTCCACATTAATCATAGCCTGTTATAATCTAACTGCTGATTGTTTCGAAGGATGGAGAGAGTGCATCTGTGTTCCAGTTAATCCCATGCATTCAAATTGCCCTAAAACAATGGAAGTTAAGTCACAGAAGCTAAAATGAAGTAGCTCCATACCTGGAAACAAGAATATGTGTGAGCACACCCCCCATATGGATGTGCCTGGTGAATAGATGTTTTTAATCTTGTTAGGAGCACACATTAATGCAAATTTGAGAAAGAAGTTATAATCATTAAAGGCAATTCCATTTTTGAACTACTTACAGAGACAGAAAATATTACAGAGCCTTTATAAAACTGTAAATTACATCTGATTTGAACTTCATTTGAAACTCCAGAGTGTGGAGCAAACGCCGAGTTTCCAGTTAAATACAAAAGCTTAAATGAGAATTCGGCACCCAGGAGACAGCTGACTGACAATACACAATCTCACTGAAGCCTGAGTGGGTACACACTAGCACAGTTAATCAAAACTCTGCTCAGCTGCCAGCTCTTTATGCATTCATCAGAGCCCAGCGGAGAGCCTTCAAGACAGAAGATTCATGTGTCAAGAATTCAGCTCTGCTTTCCTTGACATTCCAAACAGATTAGTGGATGACAGATTTCTGCAGCCCAGTAACTGGGCCAGCAAGAATCGATGGAGGAATGACAAGCAAATCTGTGGCATCAAGTGTCATGGCCTCTTGTTCCATCAAGACTGCCACCAAGGCTATTGGAGTCATGTGGTTTGGGGGGAAATATTTTGTTTCAAACAATGTGACAGGACAGGAGGATGAGTCAACTCCTCACCAACACTTACAGCTGGGTATCTATCAAGCCTTCACCACCTGACAACACCCACTACTTTCCTGACACTTGTACATAGAAGAGGAGCTGTCTATGTGTTTTGAGAAAACAACAAAAAAATCTTTTGTTCCTAGTCTAAATCTGAAGTCTACCCTAAATAAAACTTTACGTACAAAGCTCTGGTACACAAGGATATTTCAAACAATATTATCTAACCCCTGCAAATGTATCACTTTCCTCATAAAGTAAAAGTATTTTACCTTACAAGCAGGTGCAGCTGTTAATCCCCAGTGTTTTTTCACTTGCCTGAACACAATCCTATCAAAATGTCAAGTTTTACTTGAATATAAAGGACTTCAATGAGGTATGTGTGGCTTCAACTGTACCATTTTACCAGACTCTTTTGTCCGTCTTGCTCTGTAACCCACTTACATGCAAGTCCTGTGTGTCTTGACAGACGATAAACTTGCCAAGGCTTTGTTTGTTTCAGATTATGTGTCCTACTAATGCCTTTCCGGGCTTTAAAGAATTGCCGTTTTCTCAGCCTCCCTCCGAATTGATTTTTCTGAGCCCCTATTGTAGACAGAGAGCTTGAAAACTCCTGAAGAACACATAAATAGAAGTGCTCATGCTCTTTCTGCTTGGATAACAGATATTAAACCACAGCTGTAAAGCACTGTTTCCAAGGAGGAAAACCATTTGAGAAAAAAGCCTAGGTGGCAAGTACTGAGGTGCCCGAGATTGTGTTGCCAAGGACAGCTTTATACAAGGGAAGTGCTCTCAAAACACCTCCACTTCTTTTATATGATAGGAAATGCCACCAGGCGGGTCACCTGTGAAAGTGTATGCAGCATTTTCTCAGGACCTCATCCTCCTTTGTACACCCCATGACCTTGTGATAACCCATTCTTACTCAGTCCTTTCATGTTTGTCCCTACTCCCTGCACCCCAGTTTGAATGATATTTTATGTTTTCCAGTGGTTAGACCTCACTGGATTTAAATACCAACTCTGTTCTTATTGGCTTGCCACCTTATACACATTACTAATCCTCTGGATCTCCCTTTACCTGTAAAATGGGGATAATCATACAGGTTGAGCATTCCTGATCCAAAATGCTTGGGACCAAAATTGTTTTAGATTTTTTTTTTTTTTTTTTTTTTTTTTTTTGGAATATTTGCTGATACATGAGATAATGTGAGAATGGAACCCCAGTCTGAACGCAACATTCATTTATTTCATATATGCTTTATAAAATTACCTTCAGATGGTGTGTGTATACAGTGTTTTTCTGTGTACCTGCCTTTTGACTATGACCTATCACATAAGATCAGATCTGGAATTTTCCACTTCCAGTGTCTTGTCAGTTCTCAAAGAGTTTCAGATTTTGGATTTTCAGAATAAGGATGCTCAACCTGTAGTTCCTATGTGATAGGGGTTAAGAAACAAATGATTTATATCTTAGAACAGTTCCTGGACAGAGTTAAGCTCTAGATATGTGTTAGCTACTACTATTATTTGACTCCCTTAAATCTTTGAGGCAAATTTGAATAATTGCACAATTAAAGTAAGGAAAATGAGGTTTGGAGATGTTGAATGAAATTTCCAAGCCAATTTTGGAAAGCATCAGGACAGGTCCAAGTCTAGGATCCAGGCTGACTCCCAGTCAAGTGCTTGTTATGCTTCTCAGCTAATTTGTCCTCTCTGACCTTACCAATCCTTTAGTGCATTAGAAGACAGGAAACTCCTACCAGTATCTGAATTTGACAACTTTTCCTACTTTGAGGCAATCAGAATCAGGACAATGGACTGTAATAACCATTGAAGGAAGAAATATAGGGTGTTTTTAAGATATTTAATTTCTTTTTCTTTTGTGTTGTCTTTGTTATACTCCTGTACTACACTTGAGGCAAGGCATGGCAGATTTGGTGGTGATGTGATAAACAGAAGCAAAACTTCAAAGTTATTTATCCTAGGATATAAAGTTTATGAAAAAAACTGATTAGAGCTATTAACTAAGCTTTTGTTACTTATTATTAAGCATAAGAATGGAAACCAGAAACACTTCACTTAGGATCACTTGAGTTGGTATGTGGATAGTACATAGAGCAGGACCTGGTATGTGGAAGTTATATGGGAATTTTCATTTTTTCCTGGTACTGGGGATTGGACCCAGGGGTGCTTTACCACTAAGTTACACCCCTGGCCTTATTTTTTATTTTGAGGTAGTGTCTCAATGAGTTGCTGAGGCTGTTCTTGAACTTGCAATCCTCCTGCCTCAGCCTCCCGAGTGGTTGTGCGTCACAATGCCCCACAATATTGGGGTTCTTGACTACTACCACCTGTCTCATTTACAAGGCCATCCTACTCTGTTCTTGCAATAATTCTGAAAGGGTTAGATTGCCATCTCCATCTTATAGATGAGGAAACCCAGTGATGTATTCACGCTTGCCAAACTACAAAGTCAGAGCGAAAGTTCCCAGTCTTTATAATGATCAGGCCTGGACTCTTTCCACTGTAGACACTGCAGCCTAGTGGTACCAGATGGAACTAAACTCCACCGAAAGAAAGACGTAGCTCCTTTGTTCCTGTGGGAGTGACCATGTCAGAATTTGGATGGGGCATAACATTGGTGAATGTTACAGTCCACCAAGATCATTAGCAGGCATTGGCTCTGATACTGTCTGTGAAAAGCACAATAGAGGTCAAAGTACAGTCCACAGGGGCGACTGTTCAGCTGCTGTTAGCAAGACTCTGTTACCAATCATTCTGCATTTAGCACATGCTGCATGTGCACACAAACACATATATATTTTAAGCTCTGATGCAGGGAGTTGAGTTTTTTCCCCTTCTCTAGTACATTAGATGACATTCATCTTACTTTTGAATTATCCCATTCTATGTCTCACCATACATGTTACTACTTCACATATTCATTTTTTCCATTTATTTTTCCTCATTCTCTTCCTTCCTTCCATGCCTACTATTTGCCAGCCATTGGATCCTTGCCCTCAAGCAGGCTAGAATCCACGCCCTTCCTGCAGAGTTTTCTTTCCCTTTTTGGACACATTTCTCACTGTGGTCCAGTTCTCTTCCCCAGCACCTCCACCTTGTCAAATTCTTTTTTTAATCCCTTACCTGGCCACCTGCTTCAACTTTCTATTATCACATCCTTTTCCCACTTGGAAACCTTTGATGACTTCCCATTGTCTAATTACACAGATTCCCTTTTTATCCTTCAAAGCCCTCCTTATTCTGACTTCATACTTCTTTCCAATTTGTCAACTTGACTAAATGCCCCCCTTTCATCCTCTTTGCTGGATTCCAAAGAAATACTATCCCACCAAGTACATTTTCTCCTTCCTATCTGCCTGTCAAAGGAGGTGGTTGCAGCTCAAAAGTTTCCTTTGATCTCAGTCACACATCCTCCAGCATATCTATCTTGCCCTGATTACATTATCATACAGCAAATGGCAACACTATATGTTCATTTTATTTACATTATTGCTTTAATAGTGATCACAAGGTTCTGCAGCGAGTATTTTATCATCTCCATACTACAGATGAGGAGCCTGAGGCTTATGATATATTGGAAGCATAAGATACAGAGATATATCCCCAAATAGTCTCACTTGTGAATGGGATTCCCACTTTGGCTTTTGGACCAATAACTTGCCCGGGGTCATACAGTTAATGATTAATGGAGCAAGAATTTAAACCCAGAATTATTTCAAAGCCTGATTAAAAAAAAAAATGACCCTTAACCCTGTTGTGAATGCCTGAGGGTAAGACATTGACTTACCCTTTAAATCCCTAGCACCTAGCAAAGCAAATCAAATGAATGAACGTGTGAAAAATGGAGTAAAAGAGTTTAAGTAGATTCAGAGTTCTGGAAAACTTCAGAAGGTATGGGAGGAAAGATAGAGAAAATATACAGCTCCCTCTTGACCTTGGCAGTATCTAAGTGACATGACATTTTGGCTTGTGAGCAAGAATTCTGGGGTGGATATGTGAGGTTTAACATCACAAATTTTTCTTATTCCCTTAGCATTATGTGGTTAAAACCCCCAAAAGCAAGGTCTGAATCCTCTGGAGAAGGATTATTGTGGTGCATCCCTCTGCTGACCTGCACTGTCCTTGGAGCAGCGGCAAGGCCTTCTTTTCAGGCCCTGGACCCTCAGGTAGGGTATACCTTTATGGGCTTGTTCAGCTCATCACAAGAAGGGTGTACAGGTGGACTCCTTAAGGCCCCTGTTTCTCCCCAGTATCTTTTAGGCAGTTGAAAACTGACAATGTTACCTTGAAAAAGCTGAGGGAGACATTAAGAGAGAAAATAATGACTTGGCTTTGTAGAATGGCTAAAACAGAAATTGCCTTAGTATTCACAACACCAACACTCAAGGCTTAATGAACTTCCAGGAATGAATGGGTCAACTTCTGTTTCAAAAGGAACAAAGAACTTAAAAAATAGTAGCAATAAAAATGATTTAGAATGGGAAAACATGAATTTAAGCTATACCTTTGAAATGTGCTTACAAACTATTGTTGGATTTGACCCTGGAGAAGCTACAGAGAAGAACATTTATACCACAGGAAAGAATGGAACTGCCTTTTCATGGAGTGACATCAAAAGTGTTAAATAGATTATTTTGAATGAGCCCTATTTTACTACAACAGATAGCAAGTAATTTATTTAAGTTACAGGCATGTTATTAGAAATTCATCACACAAAATCTACTATAGATCTTCTTTTAACCTTTATAGGTGTAAAGAATAAAGGCATTCCAATTTAGTCCCTTAAGGAAGAGTCATATATACAAGGTGTGGAATAGATTAGGAATTCAATTTGGAAATAATTTCTTTGAAAGGAAGAACAATTACGCAGAAAGCCTCAGAATATTAATAAAAACAACTACAATACAGTGTTTGAAGAAAAGAAGGGTGAAGGTATGAATGATGAGGGAGTTGTGAAGCAAGAAGGTGGAGAAGCCATAAAGTTATTATGTTCAAAAATAGTTTAGAGTTAATTCCTGAAGTGAAATTATTAACAAACAAACCCCGCAAGGATACATATGATTAAGTACCACTTTTTTGATTATGAGACAACAGAGAGATTAAGAGAGAAGTTTTCGAATAAAACTGGACTTACCAAGTCATTATTTAGCTAAGTAATCCTTAAATATCCAGTCTTTAAAATTGGATCAAAATTCCAATTGTCAAAACTCTGTCCTTTTTTAATGAAATAGAAAAATAAATCTAAAACTCATAAGGACCCACAAACATCCCAAATAGCTAAGTACAAAGAAAAATGCTAGAGGTCTCGTAAAACCCGATTTTAGACTATACTAAAAGTACAGTAATTGAGGTTAGGCCCAGGTCCGCCCCCACTGACCAGCAGACCCATGCCAGAGCTCTGGCCATGGCTCAGGACCTCCTCTGCTGCCCTGTGTGGGAGCTTAGGCCAAGGTAAGGCCCAGCACCACCCCCTGGGCCCACTTGGGAGCCCAGGTCTAGCCCCCCTCTATTTGGGGACACTGCAGCCATTGCCATATCCTTCCCCATGCAGTAGCCTCCACCTTGCGATGACAGGGCTTAGAAGCGGCTGCATCTCAGAACAGGCAGCCCAAAGTCATTGTAAGGACCACCCTTTCAGCCCCATCTCTGAAAGTGGTTACATCCATCTTGGGACCCCCACTGTTCTCTCTAGTTACCTCCACTATTGCTGCCACCACCTTTAGTTGTAATAGCATCCATCGCAGCACACCAACAGGGTCTGAAAGCCCAACCTCAAGGTACAGTATAGATAATCTGCATGGACACTATAAAATTATAGCATAGAAACTGTAATACCTCAGATCTGCACTGCAAGAAAGGAAGACACATAGACAACATGAAAAAACAAGGGAAGAAAGTGCCCCAAACAAACCAGGATACTACAATAATAGAATTCCTGGATGGTGCAGTTGATGAAATGTCAGAGGGAACAGAGATCCAAACCAAAGGAATATACAATCTCTTCAATGAACTCCAATCTATGGTAAATTGATTTGTACCAAGAGTGCCAAGTATATACATGGAAAAAAGGAAATGTCTTCAATAAGTGTGCTAAGAAAACTGATACCCATATGCAGAAGAATGAAATTGGACCTTTTTACCTTATGCCATATTGAAAAAAAACATCAACTCAAAATGGATTACAGACTTAAACAGAAGATCAGAAACTACTAGAAGAAAATTTAAGGAGGAATATACATGACATTGGTCTGAGAGTTTATTTTTTTAATAATTTCACCCCAAAGGCATAGGCAACAAAAACAGAAATTGACAAATGAGATTAGATAAAATTAAAAAGCTGCAGAACAAATATTTAACAAAATGAAGCAAGAACCCACAGACTAGGAAAATATATTTGTAAGCCATATGTCTGATAAGGAATGAATGTTCAAAATAAATAAGGAACTCAAATAAGTCTAAATAAATAATAATCCAATTAAAAAGTGGACAGGAGACCTAAAGAAACATTTCTCAAAAGAAGACATACAAATGGCTGACAGATATATAAAACCATGCTCAATATCACTAATCATTAGGAAAATACAAATTAATTCCACAATAAGATGTTACTTCACAATTGTCAGAATAACTATTATATTAAAAAAAGATGGGGAAAAAAGGGAACACTTGTATACTGTTGGTAGAAATATAAATTAATATAGTCATTATGGAGAACCATATGGAGGTTCCCCCAAAATCTGAAAATAGAACTACAAAATGATCCAGCAATCTTACTGCTGATCAAAATACTTGATGAGAACAACTGACAGGAGGAAAGGTATAGTCTGGGATTGTGGTTTCACAGATTCAGTCCACAGTTGGCTAACTCCATAGCTCTGGACCCAAAGTGAGGCAGAACATCATGGCAGAAGGTGTGTATGACAGCCAAGGAACAGAGAGAGAGAGGGAGGGAGGAGCCAAGGGGACAAGATATAGTCCCCATGGACATACCCCCAGTAGCCCTTTCCTCCAGTCATGCTCCACCTGCCTATAGTTACCACCAAGTTCAGTAGTTCTTCTAAATTATTTATCCAGCAAATGGATTAATCTACTGATTAGATTATCTCTCTCATAATCTAATGATTTTTATCTCCTGCATCAGCACAGAAACTTTTGGGGGATACCTCATATACAAACCATAATAGATATGTTCACTATCTTGTGTGGATGGTATTATCATGTTTACATGTCAAAACTTACCAAATTAGTCATATGAAGATTAGGAACTGGGGATGTTCCTCAGCAGGACAGCATATGCTTAGCATTCATGAGGCCCTGGATTCAAGCCGAAGCACTACAACAAAACAAAAAATTCAGTTATTGAAGTTCAGTTAGTCCTAAATAAAGCTTTAAACTTAATTATATTCTCTCTCTCTCTCTCTCTCTCTCTCTCTCTCTCTCTCTCAGGTATAATGATGGAGCGTGGTGAACATTTTGGCGTGTGCATATTTTGAGTCTTAAAAATGAATTTGTATTTATATGATTAGTATATTAATAAGTTTTCTTCCATGAAAATTTCAGCAAGACACTCTTAATACCATTGTGTATTCTATACAAACCTTCACAATGAAGGACTCATGCTGTGGTAGACTATTTGTCACTATGTCATCATTGGTATTTTGTCCATGTGACTTGCTTTGGCTAATGAAATATGACTGTATATTTCAAAATTGCTAAGAGTAGATTTTAAATGTTTTCACTACAAAAAGATGACAAGCATATGAGATGATGGATTTTTTTTTTAAATTAGCCTCATTAATCACTCCACATTGTAAACATGTATCAAAATATTTTGTAACCCCTACATAGATGTAGCTATTGTTGATTTAACAATAAAAGAAAAAAAAAGGACTGTGTTAAAAAGAAAATTCCTTAAACTAATTAAATTTAGTAGAGTTTTTCTTTTTTTGGAGCTAGGGATTGAACCCAGGGCTTTGTACATGTAAGACAAGTGCTTTACCACTGAGCTACATCCCTGCACAAAACAGAGTTTTTTGAGCAAAACAAAAATGATGTATGGGCTGTGCAGCTCCCCAAACCAGTGCAAGTTCTGAGACCTCCAACCAACATGGTGATCTGACATCATTTACAGAAAAACAGAACCAAGACATAGAAACAACTTCATAGGCTATCACCTAATTACAGCTTAATTAGTTGTTTACAGTCTAAGCAGTTAACTGACAACAGAGCCTTCTGCAACTGGCTCAGTTACTGTGATGAAATCCTGTGTTGGCTTGGTCTCTTGGGCCCTAGTACAAATCTATGGCCTGCTACAAACTCTTAACAAATGGAGGCAATGTGTTTTTCTGACAAGATTTAAAGGCCTGGTGTCTATCTACACCTTCAGCATCCTAGCACTTACCTAGGACACACTGATATAAGTATGGTTGTTTGATATGTTTAATATCTGGTAGTGCTAAAAATCTTTATTCTACTAGAATGAACTAAAGATGGGAGCTGAGGTCTAAAAATAGCACACCTTCACACCTGATGGGAAAAGGCAAAGACAGGACTTTTCAATCTTTCCCTCTTCTTTCCTTCCAATTCTATTTATCACATATCTCAGACGCTATGCTAGGTATACACGAACAAGAGGAGGAAATGGTCTTGCCTCTCATAAAACTTACAATTTACTCAGGGAAACAAAAAACTAGACTAGCAATTCTCACTACCAATTTTGAGGAAGCTATGCACAAAATAAGGTCAAGTGTTAATCTGCAGCACAGTGTGGGCAGTGAGTTGTGTAGGTGAACAAAAAAAGCTTCTGAGAAAAATCACTTTTTTCCATTTCTTTTTTCATGGGAGGGGATGAGATTCTTTCAATACATTTTCAACATTGACCATCTTTCTCATCTTCACACACATTAAAGTCACAGGTCCGGGTCTAATTCAATGAATTTGGATAGCGATGTGTTATCTATACAGACACAACCCAAACAAGATGCAGAACATTTCCAGCCCTTCAGAAAGCTCCTCACATCCCTTTGGTTACCCCGCTCTACATAAGCCATGAATATCCTTATTTCTGTAATTTTAGGTTTAGTTTTGACTGTTCAAATACTGCATAAGAATGGAAATATCCTTTTATGTTAACTTCTAGTCTAGTGTTATGTTCATTCCCTTAAGTGAGTGTCCACCATTTATGAACTGGGCACCAACATGGTGACTGACATCATCTACAGAAAAACAGACCCAGGTTGTAGAAAACAATTTCATTGGCCACAGCCAGTCAACTACTCTCTCCATACCAGATTTAACACTTTGTTTATGCCTGTTGTGATTTTTTTTTTTGTTATTTATTTTTTCTTCTAATTTGGTCTTGATGTCTTTCTGTGGACAATTGACATAAAACAAGACAGCCACTTTCTAGAATAGCCCTAACTGGGCAGAAGTTGGGTTTGGGTGTGTAGGTGAGATACAAGGAGGAGGAACCAAAATGCACGAAACTGAAGAAAGTTTTTACTCATATCTCCCAGAGAGGCAAGGAGGCAGACAGGAGGTTCCGGTCTGGAGGCAGCAGGAAACTCAGCCAACAGAATGCAGGGGAGAGGGGAGCTGAGGGCCAGGCTTTATTAAGGTGCACTTTATTAAGGTGTTTTTCCTAGGGCTTTCCCAGGGGGCTGTGGGGAACACGTGCAAAGAAGGTACGTGTTACGTGGCTCTGGTGTTCCCTGTTAAGCTCATCATGGTCCACAGTGTTGGGTTTGAGTCTGAGGAATGAGAGCCATGTGGGCTGTATCATAGACAATCGCACAGGGAGGGGAAGGTGGTGGGGAACAACTGGCTTCCAGGCAACTTATGTCAGTGCTAATAATGGATACTGAAGCATCACCTGTATTATACAAATTCATGACACCACCTCCGCTTCACTCTATCTCCTCCAAGACGCCAGCTCCACGCACCAAAAGGACAAATATCTGTGCACACTTCACAAGACTCCAGGCTAAACCCCTGCTGCCTGCCTTTCTGTCTCAGGCTGGGTGATCTGGCCCTTCTTAGGCTAGTGTTCTGTGAGCATGCTGCTAGACTCCAAATGCAAGAGGAAATGCACAGAAGGTTTTTGAATCATTACCTATACCTATAGGGAGAGAGAAGCAGATGCCATTTGAAAGGGGCCTGATTAGAGAACATGTTTGCCAACAGTGTACCTGATTGGCATCTGTGGCTTTGCAGCCAGACCATCTGTTTTTGCTAATGCCGCCTCAAGTGCAGTGCATAATGAGGTTGGGGTCAGGATTGTTTTGTTCAAGTCTGTAGCTCTGTATGCTGCCTCCAGCTAGGTGAACAGTGGGGGGCACTTCCAGGACCAGGAGGGCAGAGAGAACTGCTCTGCTGAAATGTGACAGGGGGAAAAAAAAGGAATAATGGGCTCTATTTGCATGTCTCTAGGGGAATTCTTGAGAAGGGTAAAAGGCAGAGAAAAGGGGCAAGGGGAATAAGATTTGGTAGTTAAAGTGAATGGTACCACAAATGAGCAGGACTAAAAATATAAGAGGAAAAATCCAGAGAGACTGGCAGAAAAAAAGGACAGAGGTGTAAATGTGCCTGACTCTGGGATAACATCTCAGCATGTATAACATGGAGTCTCCCCTCAATGACTCCCAATGTCCCATGGAGTACTTTGTTTAGAGTGCACTAGAATAATATACCATTAGACTAAAATGATCAAAACACCCACATGTTGATGATGATTCCATCTTATCCCAGTGCCCTCTGAAATCCTGTCCTGTCAAAGCCCAGATAAGATTCCTGGTATGTTTAAACAATCTCTCGTCTTAAGTTTTGGAAAAGATCAGTTTTAAAGTAGATCATTTGACAACCGGTTACTCTTGCCTTTATATATTATAGTGCATAAAATTTGCCTATCCCAAGTTTTAAGGAAATGAAAAGCATTCCAAAAGTTTGAGATTTACATAGGAGTACTTCAGTGTTTTTAGACAGTTCTTAATATAAACCTCTTTTGACAAACATAAAATACAACTTCCTCAATGTCATTTGAGGTTTATAAATCAGATAACGTGACTGATAATGCCATGCAAAACTTTAGAGAGGGGATTCTCAAGCCACATCCTTCTGTTTTGGATCTGTTGCTCTGAGAGCCCTAGTACCCATCCTAAGCTAGTCCAAATCTCCCGACTTGAGAATCAATTGAATAATTAATTAGGAAGGCATCCAATAACAGGTGTGCTTTTAGCAATGTATTTATTGGGATTTCTTAAGTATGTTAAGCTTTTATATTTTTCTTTGCTATTTTTCACAAATACTTTATTTTGATAACTATAGTCCATATATGTACAGCTGTGGTCTTATTCTGAGATTAAAGTGTGTGCTGAACAAACATGGCTGGAGGAGGTTTACCTTTTTAAAGTAAAAATACTCCAGGTCTTCTGAAAACCCCGCCTTCACAGAAGATATACATATATACCTTATGGATTTGTTGAAAGTGTGGTATGGTCATGGGGTGGCCTCCTGATTCCTCCCCAGTACAGACTTTTGAACACCTGTCCTTTTATTCATTGTATGATTGATACTCCACTGCCTTCCTCCAAAATTTAAACTTTGGTCCTCAGCTGATGAGCATTTTGAATGTTAATGAAAAACCAGCCTCTATCTCAGAGCAAAGCTGTCCAAGGAAGGGACATGGCCTTTGTCCTTGGAAAAACCCACAGAGCACTCCTAGGCACATTCCCATCCTGCTAAGTTGTTTATCTACAGGAGAGATCTGCTGCTCCAGGTGTCCCTGACTCAGTCAGGCTAGGTGGGAATCCATAGCAACCCCCTAGCAGCCACCAATCAGCATGAGACAGGGAAATACCTGGGATGCCAGATAACCCTCCCAGTAGTTTATGGTAGTTAATAACCTGTTGGGAAACCATGTAGTTCAGCACGTACACCCCTCTTGGCTTAAACCAATCAGTTCAAACGAATACCCCTTTTGTACTGACCAATCACCCCTACCTAACTTGTTCCCGCCAGTGAATGTGCTAATCATGTTTTAGAGTTGTTTGATTTTCCCGCGGCGTGAGGTGATTTGTTATGCTGTATGTGAAGTCCCTGCCCTTTTCAAAGAATGTATATAAGCTCTGCTCAAGCTGTTCTCGGGGCTCTTTGCTCTTTACCTCTTCAAGGTAAGCTTGGAGCCCCAGCATGCTGGACCCCCAATAAACCCTTTGCTGTTGCATGGGACAGTGTCTTGGTGGTCTTTTCCTCCAACGTTCACCTGA